>NC_080677.1:71832840-72457840 GCF_030445035.2 Dasypus novemcinctus
AAGTCACTCAAAAGAGCACCCAGGAAAGTGAGGAGGTTTGTTCCAAAGTGAATAGAGGAGGCTGTGTTACTCAAACTCCTGTGTACTATAAGTGGGAAATTCCTGGGGCCTCTAGTAAGCACAGGCCCAGCTTCATGCAGGGTTAGATAAGGAAGAGAGGACTTTGCCCTTCCCATTTGCCTTGAGCAATGTTTGATAGGATGGCTAATCTCTAAAGTAGACCACCAGCCAAAGCAGAGCTAATTTGCAAAGAGAAGTGAAAGGTACTTTCTGCTTTGATTTCTTTGGTTTGATTAGCTCCTTCCTGGCATTCAGAAAACTCTGTTATATCATTAGCCAGATACAAACTTAAGGGGCAGTCCAAGACTGAAATCCCAGAGATAACACTTTAAAGTATTTAAATATGTAGTACACACAACAAAAGATAACAAGAAAACAAAGAAAAATGATGGCCCATTCAAAGGAACAAGATAAAAATCCAGAAACAGCAATGAAGAAGACTAGACTTTAGTTTACTGGAAAGAGATGTTAAAATAATGATCCTCAACATGCCTAAGAAGATAAAGGATAACATGGAGGAAGAACTAAAAGATAGGTAAACAACAAATGAACAATTTGGGAATCTTTCCAGAGAAATACTGGAGTTGAAGTACACAATAACTGAAATGAAAAATTCCCTAGGTGGTTTCAACAGCAGATTGGAAATGGCAGAAGAAAGTATCAGTGAACTTGAAGACAAGACAACTGAAATGATTCAGGCTGAAAAACAGAAAGATAACAGAATAAAAAGAATGAACAGACCCTAAAAGACCTGTGTGACAATATGAAGTTTAGCAACATGTGTGTTATGGGAGTTCCAGAAGGAGAAGAAAAAGAAAAAGTGACAAAAGGAATATTCAAAGAAATAATGGCAGACAGCTCTCCAAATTTAATGAAAGACATGAATATGCACATTCAAGGAAACAAGTGGACCTCAAACAGGATGAATTCCAAGAGAACCACACCCAGACACATATTAATCAAATTGTCCAATGCTAAAGACAAGAAAAGAGTGCTGAAAGTTGCAAGGGAAAAACAGTGGATTATATACATTGGAATCCCAGTAAGATTAAGTGCCAGTTTCTCATCAGAAACCATGGAGAAAAGAAGAAAGTGGTACAAACTATTTAAAGTAATGAAATAAAACAGCTCTCTGAGGAGCAGATGTGGCTCAAGCAGTTGGGCGCCCACACATGGGAGGTCCTGGATTTGGTTTCTGGTGCCTCTAAAAGAAGGCAAGCCACAATGAGCCATGAGTGGAAATGGCTCAAATGGTGGGCCACTCACCTTTCACATGGGTCGTGTGTTCTATTCCCAGTGCCATCTGAGGAAGGTGAACAGACAGATGAGGGACTCATCTTGTGGGGCGGGGAGGGGGTAGGGAGGAGGGTGGTAACAAAAAAGAAAAGAGAAAAAGAAAATAGCATTCCAACATAAGTTTTGTATCCAGAAAGACTTTCTTTAATAAATGACAGTGAGATTAAAATATTCCCTTATAAATAAAAGCAGAGGGAATTTGTCATCACTAGACTTGCCCTATAAGCAGTGCTAAAAGGTTTTTCAGACTGAAAGGAAATGCCACTACACAGTAGATCAAAGCAGCATTAAGAAATAAAGACTGCCAGTAAAGATAGCCATATGGTAATTATAAATGACAATACTATTTGATTATATTTCTTTTTAATGTAATACCGCTTCTTGCTTCACACAGGTATTAAAATTCAAATATATAAAAGTATGGCAAATTAATGATTTTGGAATACATTGCACAAAGACATAATTTGTACCAACTACAAAAAATGGTGGGGGGTGGAGGAATATAGGAACAGTGTTTGTGTATGTTATTGAAGATAAGTTGGTATTAAATCAAATATGACTATTACTGATTTAGGTCAACAAATTTTAAGGCCATGGTAACCACAATGATAATATATGAAAAAGTGTCTAGAATTCTTTTGTGAGATAGTTAATGTGTCCTATTCAAATATTCCAGTGGAACCTAGACTCCTTAGTCATCACAACTAAATAACTGATGGCAAGAAAACTTCAAAATAGAAGAAAATTACTTGGGTAGTGTGATGGTTAGGCTATTGTGTAAACTCAGCCAGGTAATTGTGCCCATTTGTTTGGTCAAGCAAGCACTGGGCTAACTGTAATACAAAGGCATTTATGGACTTTAGTCATCATTGACTTTACTGCAGTGGTAAATTATAGATAGCTGGTTATAATTACATGGATCAGGGAGATTGCCATCAGCAGTGAGTGATGCTTAACCCAATCAGTTGAATCCCCTAAAAGGGGAAGTGATTCCAGCATTGAGAATTTCCCAGCTTGTCTTTGGACAGCTAACATCTCCCAGAACTTGTCAAGAATCTTCACTGGACTTTCATTGGAGCTTGTGGTTGCAGCCTGCCTGCGGAACCTGAACTTGTACATCCCACGGCTGCATGAGATACTCTGATAAATCTCTTACTATTGACAGATATCCCTTGTTGATACTGTTTCCCTTGAGAACCCTGACTAATACAGGTAGCATTTAAAATATTTAGTTTGCAGGTTCTACTAGGGTATTAGCCTTGTGCTCCTTTGACATCAGGAATGCTTCTGTCTGGCACATTTGTTACATTTGACCTAGTGTGCCTGTTTGGAAGGACTAAAGGATTGTACAGTCTACAGTTTGAATGAAAACATGTAACTAGCTCTCTGGTCAATTTATGCAAATCAGACTAGTGATCAGTGGAATGGCAGATATAACTGCCATCTTTTCCTCTTATGGGTTTTCTCAAACAATAAAAAAATATATACTTTCTACTAAGATGCTGAAACAACTGTTTTGATGATGACTTAGCATATTTCAAAATGAGAATTAAATGAATGAAGACTTAAAATAGTTTTATATGTAAAATTGAAAGTACTGGGAAGTGGATTTGCCTCAATTGGTAGAACATCCACCTAACACATAGGAGGTCCAGGGTTCAAACCCAGGACTTCCTGACCTGTGTGGTGAGCTGGCCCATGTGTAGTGCTGATGGGCGCAAAGAGTGTCGTGCCACGCAGGGGTGTCCCCCATGTAGGGGAGCCCTGTGCACGAGGAGTACACCCCTCAAGGAGAACTGCCCCATACGAAAAACGTAGCCTGCCCAGAAGTGGCGCCACACATGTGGATAGCTGATGTAGCAAGATGATGCACCAAAAAAAGACACAGATTCCCAGTGCCGCTGACAAGAACACAAGTGGACAAAAGAACCCACAGCGAATGGAAACAGAAAGCAGATAATGGGGGCAGGGGCAGGGAAGGGGAGAGAAATAAATAAAAAAAATAAATCTTTGAAAAAAAAGAAAGTGCTAGTAAAGCATACAGTGCATTTGCTGAAAATAATTCTGACTTTGCAACATGAACAAATATTCCTTGGCTTTTCTAGGTGGTTAAGTTTTTTAAAGTCTAGTGTATTTTTAAATTCCAGATTTAATTTCATAGCCAGTGTTCAATAATTCAACACTACCCTCACTGCAAAATATCCTTGTTATAATATTTACTTTCAGAAATTGTCAGAAATGATATAAAATATGTGTAATTATATGAGTCTAGGGTTACTAGATTTAGTACATAAAAATACAGGATACCCTATTGAATTAAAATTTAAGATAGTATATAAGTTTCAGAAATACACTAAAAAAATCATATATCTGAAATTAAAATTTAGTTGGACGTCCTTTATTTTATCCAGTAATCTCATTACAAACACTAACGTTTTCTAAAACTGTTATAAGAAAATTCTTAACCTGAGCTTTTAACAACTTTTTATATTTACCAAGTTCTGCATTCTTTTTGGAGTAATCTGTATTTAATTTCTGCATGATACTAAGCGAGTTACATAACTGTAGTTTTTGTATCATTTTTTTGATGGTGAATGGAAGGAACATTATTTATGTTCATATTTATCAGCTTTGATATATCCTTTTTAGGTTTTTTTTGGTACTGTTTATGTAATTTGAAAATTTGACTGTAATAAATTTTTATGACAATTACATATAATTTGCTTTCAGTTTCTGTTTCTTCTTAGGCATTTCTATATATGGTACATTTTTACTAAACATATAAACCATGGGAGTGACCAAAATATGCAATATATTCAAGGTTATGCACAACCTTTTTTTAATGTGTAAAAATATGTTTTATTAAATCCTTTCCTTCTCTGAACTCTTCAAGCATTGATTAGTTTTATTATCCATGTAATCCTTTTTTTTTTTTTTTTTTTTTTTTGAGATACATGGCTGGGGATTGAACCCAGGACCTCATATGTGGGAAGCCAGCTCTGAACCACTGAGCCACTTTGGCTCCCCTGTATTGTTTTTCTGTTGTTGTTGTTTGCTTGTTGTTTGTTTTGTTTTTAGGAAGCACCTAGAACTGACCTGGGACCTGCCATGTGGGAAGTAGGCATTTACTTGCTTAAGCCACATCCACTCCTCTACCCATGTAATCTTAACTCATACTTTGCCTTTTTATTCTTTCATTGATTCATGATTTAATTCTTTCTTTCCAGTTGGATTTTTAAAAAAAGACATTTTAAATTATATTGAAAATATGGAGGATTCCAATACCCCATCCTCTCTGCCTCTCACACTTTCCCCCATTAACAACATCTTTCATTACTGCAGTACATTTGTTAAAATTGATGAACACATATTGAAGCATTTCTACAACCACGGTCTGTAGTTTTCTTTATGGTTTACGCTTTGCACTATACAATTTGATAGGTTTGACAAAATGTATAATGGCCTATATCTGTCACTGCACTGTCATGCAGAAAATTCCAATGACTCCAAAATGCCCCATTTGACACCTATTCTTCCCTCTCCCTTCCCTCAGAACCACTGGTGACCATTGCCTTTCCTCTATGTACATGTTACAGGTTCTTCCATTACCAGAATAATAGTAAGTCTATGATAGTCCATAGTTGCATTCCCCCCTTATGTTTGTTCATTCCTCAATCTTGAGGATTTTGAGAATGTGATGCCCACTCTGCTGCCAACTGAGAATGGGGCTTAGATCCCATGGGACAGATGGATTGAACTGTCAGGTTGCAGTTGTAGATACTCTCTGTTTTTTGGGATGGGTATTGTTCATCATCATCCATTTGTTAGTTGTCTGGCGAGTCTGATGAACTGGAGAGTAGATAAAGTAACATTTTATTTTGGTAGAGAGGAAATTGTGTCTATAAAGGTTAATCAAGTGCTAGTACATTCTCTTCACTCTTCCCACTTGGATGTTGACTTTGATATTGCTTGGTTCTTAAAGTGTAAATTTTTTCTTACTGAATTTTTTATGGGTTAGGAAATAAGTCAACATGATCAAAAGGTGAGTTCATGTGTTCCTTTGCTCAGCAGCACATCTGGAAGCATAACTTAAAACGTAGGCAAGCCTATATTTGGATCTGTTCTTCTGCAATATTTCTGCTCTCCACTGGAGTTACATCACCCTCTTATGATTACAGTAACTTCATTTAGGCAAGTCCTTTAGCTGATCAGTTATCCATTTTTTATACTTAGCTAGTATAAATGCCTTTATTAATTTTAGGAAATTTTTATTTGATGATTCAACCTTTTCTTATTCTATTCTAGTGGTATAATTATATCCCTCTCAGAAATATATTCTGGTTACTTATGTAATATGCTTTTTTACTATTTTACAAAATGGTCTTAATATAATAAGAATATTAGGCATTAATATTAATGCCAATATGTAATTATTAATATATTATAGCAATATAGCTTATTAATATATTACTAATATATATTGCTATGATACATAAAATACATGCCATTAAAATTTGCAGTTCTTTCAGTTAAATTAGAGCATTAACTTATCGCTGCCTCCCTTTGAAAAAATTCTTTGTACAACTGAGAAAAGAGAGGACAGAACTTTAAAGATTAAATTATTTATTTGCTTCCACAGGCCAAGAATTGGGCTAAGATATGAAATTCATATTTTTTGGCTTTTTATTCAATGTGCTGCACTCCTATTGCATCATGCTACCTCTCCTTGGTACAACTTTGTTTATAAAATTTTGAAAACCCTAAAGGCATTGATTTAATACCCTTAATGGAAAAAAAAGAATAAATTTTTTAAAAAGTTGTGAATGATGAAAAGTAAAATAAATCATTAATAAAAATATTCCTGAAGAATGAGGCATGGTACATAGAATCCTTACCCCCCAACCTTGCCTTGGTTTTTAATTTGGACAGCAGATGAAATAAAGTATACAACTTAACTTGGACTGTGTGCAGTTTCTTTTGGATTATGGCTTTAATAAATTAGCATTTTAATAATTATGGATATTTTAATTAGAGACAAGTTAAATCTGAATCAGTAAACAATTTGAATTTTTAAAAAATCTCTTTCAAATATAACATTTCAAATGAAGTATAGGCTACAGTTACTAAACTAAGCTAATAATGTATAGGCTACTAGGTATTTTTATTTCCAAAGCAATTCTATAATATTATTCAGATGGAATGGAGTGCTTCCAGAATTTTTCCATTTATTTCTTCTGTTGTAGCATACCCTTCCTTTATACTGTTAGGGAAATTATTTTTACAAAGAGATATTACCTACAGAACACATTGTACTTCCAAATTAGTTAAATACCAATTATATTACTCAGGGATCTCTAGGAAAACAAAATTGACAGAAGATATCTTTAAATATGAAATTTTATAAATATTGTCTCATACAACTATGAGGATGCAAAAATTCAAATTACATTGGGCAGGGCCACAAGTAGGGAACTCCAGAGAAGGTTTTCTCTTAACTTTGTTTATTTATTTTCGAGGTACTGGGGTTGGGGATTGAAACCTGGACCTTGTATATGGGAAGCCAGTGTTCAATCTCTGAGCTACATTGGCTCTCCCGAGTTGGTTTTTCCATTTGTTCTGCTTTTTGTTTGTTTGTTTGTTTGTTTGTTTTCAGAAGGCACTGGGAACCAAACTCAGTCCTCCTTTGTGGGAAGCAGGTGCTCACCAACTTGAACCATATCTGCTCCCCAACTTTATTTTTAAAGAAGCTTAATATTACAAAAAGTTACATAAAAAATATAGTGGATTCCCATATACCCCATACTCTTCCCCTCTCACATTTTCCCCTATTAATAACAACTTTCGTTAGTATGGTACATTTGTTAAAATTGATGAACAAATGTTGAAGAATTGCTATTAGCTATGGTCTGTAGTTTACAATCATGGTTTACATGCTGCACCCTTAGGATTGACATTTGGTCAAGTCAAATGAAGGCATTTGGTTAATTACCTAGGAGAAGCTGGTTGGCTAAGTAGAAATGGAAATTCTCTCTTCTGACTGTCAATAGCATCACTTCTCCTATTAAAGCCTTCAACTTGGATTAGAGATCTCTCGTTGTTGAAGGCAGTCTCTTCAGTTGATTGCAGATGTAATCAGCCATAAATGCAATCAACTTACTGATGATTTAAGTGCAAGAAATGACCTCATAGTAACAATCAGGCCAATGCTTGTTTGACCAACTGGGTATCATTATTTAGAAAGTTAACACATAAACTTGTCATCATCACAGTCCACCTCTTATCAACTTGGCAACCATACATATCACCTTAAACTGTACTTAACCTCTAAGTAAAAAATAATAATGGACATATTTTTCACCTAACAATACTTAACCATCCTGTATACAACTGGAAACACTAAATCTTTCCAGAATAGGGTTCAAGTCCTTGGATAATATTTACCCTTACACTTGATATCCTATAACTTAATTACTATGAAATGTAACTAATGCAATTTATGTCATGTGGTAAGGGGATAAAATAGGGAAGAAAACAAAGATATTTCCTTTATTTACATATACAATCAAAATAAAACAAGGAAGAAATATTCATAACCATTATAGTTCATCTTTGTAACTGATAACATGGTTGTAGTCATATTTATCATACCTTCTTCCATTGCCCATTCCATGTTCCCTTTACCCTCCAGCAAGCACTTCAGCTGGCTTTGCTCCAGACCTTTGTTCCTGAAGATTCTAGGCCATTGGTAATACTGCCTGGATTAGGTTGTTCAGTTTTCTGTTGCCTTAAATCACAGGGAATTAACCTAGCCCTATAAGGGCTTCTAAGATATGTAGACTAGCAGAGCGTAAGGTTTCAGGAAGAGGAAGCAAACAATTTCCTAGTGGATCACTGTGGGTAAGAGTAAGTGGTTCTGCTTCCTTTTCCATTCCTTGATTCCTAGACCTGTGAATCCTGGCTATGGGAGAAATAGCATCATAGAATGGATGCTCATTGAGAGCATATGCAACCTCCTGGAGAACATTGCCCAGTTCTGCAAAGTATTGCCTCCTAGCTGGTACTGTAATTGTGTATTCCAAAGGCCATTCAATCATTCTATCAATCCAGCTGCTTCAGGATGATGGGGAACATGGTAAGACCGATGAATTTCATGATGTGTGCCCATTCCCATGGATCATTTGCTGTGAAATGGATTCCTTGATAAGAAGCAATGACAGGGGATAAGGTATTCTATATGTTCATAGATGGTAATTTTGGCAGAAGCATCACAGGCAAGGGAGCACTTAGCCGCATTGAGTGTAGCCAGGTCAGCCTTGGTGAGTTAAAATCCATGTTGCTGAGCCCATGCATATCCTCCATCTCTACCAATATGACCACTTTGTTCATGAACCCATTAGGCAATGACAGGAGTGGCTGGGGAAAGATGCTGACTCATATCCAAAGAACAGGTCATCTTATGCACTTGATTACTAAATCTTCCTCTGCTGAAGTTACCCTTGGGTAAGCATTCATGTGAGATACTAATACCTTTATGATTTTTGCCCACTCAGAAAGGTCTATACACATACCTCTTTCCCAGACCTCTTTGTCACCAATTTTCCATCATGTTCCTTCTAAGTCCCTGACCATCCAGCCAAACCATTGGCAAAAGCCCATGAATCAGTGTACAAAAGCACTGCTAGCCATTTTTCCTTCCAAGCAAAATGAAAAACTAGGTGCACTGCTTGAAGTTTCGCCCAGTTGAAGGATTTCTTATCATCACTGACTTTCAAGGACATCTATAAGGCTGTATTGAAAGCAGCTTTCCACTTCTAGGTGGTACCCTCATATCATGCAGAACCATCTATAAACCAGGCCCAAGGTTCTTCTTTGTCTTTCAGCTGATTATAAGGAACTCCCCAAAAAGCCATAACTATGGGCTGAAAAATAGAAGGTAATATGGCAAAGTGGGGTGATGGACATTTTGGCCATTTTGTCATGTAATTTGTGCCTTCATTTCCCACTCAAGCCCTATCTCATATACACCACTTCCATTTTATGATGGAGTGCTGCTTTGCATGCCTAACTTTACAGCTTGGCAGGTCAGACAACACCCAACTCATATCTTATGGTAACTTGGTGGCCCATGTTTAAGCACCTGTTCTCTAAAAGAGGTAAGTACTGGAAGTGGATGTGGCTCAACTGATAGAGCATCTGCCTACTCTATGGGAGGTCCAGGGTTTGAACCGAGGGCCTTCTGGCCCCTGTGGTGAGCTGGCCTATGTGCAGTGCTCCTGCAGCCAAAGAGTGCTGTGCCATGCAGGGCTGTCCCCTGCATGGGGAAGCCCCATGTGCAAGTAGTGCACCCCGCAAGGAGAGCTGCCCCTTCGCGATAAAAGCACAGCCTGTCCAGGAGTCTTGCCGCACACACAGAGAGCTGATGCAGCAAGATGACACAACAAAAAGAGACACAGATTCCTGGTACCGCTGAGAATGCCAGCAGACACAGAAGAACACACAGTGAATGGACACGCAGAGAACAGACAATGGGGGAAGGGGAGAGAAATAAATAAAATAAATCTTTAAAAATAAATAAATAAATGAGGTTAGTCCACTACAGAAGATGGCAAGGTCTTGCTCCAAAATCCTAAGGGTCTGCATTGTGATTCTCCGATAGGGCCCTGCCAAAGGCTCCAGGCAGCGTTGCTATTTGCCACTGACAGTTACAGCATCATTGGGTCTGCTGGATCATATGACCCAAGTGATAGTGCAGCTTGCACAACAGCCTGGACCTATGGCAGAGCCTCCTCTTGTTCCAGTCCTCACTCAAAACTAGCCACTTTTCTGGTCACACACCGTAAATGTGCTGGAGTAGCACACCCAAATGAGGAATATGTTGTCTCCAAAATCCAAGGAGGTCAGCTATGTGTTTTGCTTCTTTTTTGGTAATGGGAGGGACCAGATAGAACAGCTTATCCTTCACTTTAGAAGCGATATCTCAACATGCTTCATACTACTGGACACCTAGAAATTTTACTGTGGTGTAAGGCCCCTGCATTTTTGTTGGATTTACATTCTCTGACGTTCAAATGACTTGCAAATACCTTACCAACAAGTCTAGAGAAGTTGCTACTTCTTGCTCACTAGGTCCAACCAACATGATGCCATCAATATAATGGACCAGTGTGATGTCTTGGAGAAGGGAAGGTGATTCAGGTCCCTTCAAACTACATTTTGACATAGGTGTGGAGAGTTGATATTCCCTGGATGGAGGTCAGTGAAGGTATATTGCTGGCCTTGCCAGCTGAAAGAAAACTGTTTCTTGTGGTCTTTACTAACAAAAATTGAGAAAAAAACATTTGCCAGATCAATATACTGGATACCAGTTATCAGGGGATGTGTTGATTTGCTCAAGCAGTGATACCACGTCTGGAAAAGCAGCTCCAATTGGAGTCACTACCTAGTTAAGGTTACGATAATCCACTCTCATCATCCAAGATCCATCTGTTTTTTTGCATAGATCACATAAGAGAACAGGCGGGAACCATGTTCTTTAAAACACTCTATTGAATTCCGTGTCCTCCATGTCTCATTTCCCCATTTCCCTATTGGTGTTTCTTGCTATCATTCACAAATAAATTACTTTTCTTGAATTGCTAGTTTCAGTCTACTTGTAAGGAACCAAAATAAATACAGTGCCAGAAACCTGTCATCAAAGAGTTTGACTATAGAAAATAAAGATAACAGATGATTTAACAATATTGTGAAGAAGGCAGTCTTGTTCGTATAGTAAATATTGGCACCTAAACTGGGATGGACGTAGGCTAGGCATTGAAAACAAAGATCCACTAAGACAATGACTCTCCACTCATAGGACTCAGAGAAGGAAATGGACAAAGTATAGTGCAAGAACTGCATGGACACAAAAAAGGATGTATTTGCTCTTTGGACCAAGCTTTAGCTTATTTATTCCATACAACAAACCACAGATATGGATATTGTTATTCTCCCTATTTATAGAGGAGAAAATATAAGGTCTGTGAGGGTTCTTAAGAAGGGTATCTAACTTTGATTTGATGTGGGCTAGCTGGGTAACAATAGCAAAGAGAATTCCTTGGATGTGCTTGAATAGTGGAAAGATCTTGTTCCAGATTTCCAATCAAAAGTGTGGCACATTCACTTCTGCACTGGAATTTACTCCAAACACATCTCCTGCTTTCTCTCCCACTGTGTTCTACTATAAGTGGGAGCCAGGCGATGTATAGTTCACTCCCAGTTCTCTCCTTTAGCTTTTCTTTAGCTTTTTCCACCCAAATTTGATTTCTTAATCAATAGGAAGTACCCATATTCCATATCCCGAGTAATTTTAAACCATGGATTGTGGTTGAGAACTCCTAGCTTTGTCTTTGCTATACAAAGTTTTCCATTGTGGGAACTTAGAAATCCCTTTTCCCTGTTAAATAAATATGGCTTTTAAGGCTGTTGGATAGAAACTTAGACATAATAAAATATCCAAGCTAAACAATGATATATTTGTTTTAGCTGGTTTCCATTTTCGTCTAGTGTTGAAACCCATTCTTCTCAATAGTGGGGAAATTGGGTGAAGAAAGAAAGGGATGGGAAATCCAAGGAGTAACATGATACAAGGTGACTGAAATTTTTATCATTTCATTATTTTCAAAATAAATCATGCTTGACTTTGATATGGAGTGTGTGAAAATAAAATTAAATAAAATCCCTGTTGTATAATGAAGAAATTGTTGTATGTAATGTATGAAATGATAATATTAAATATAAGATTTAAATGATATAATGTAGACACACATAAATGTCTTTCCTTCTCTCCCTTCTTTTCCATCCTACATAACCTCTCGAGCCCAATTAAAGATGAATTAAATTGCTGTAGTGATTACCAACTTTATGTACTTGGAGGCTGTGATTTTACCCTGATTATTTTACACTCAATAATTCATTGACCATGGTGTAAGTCTTTATATTTTGTTTCAGTATGATAATTTTCTGAAGTTGATAGTGATTAATTTGGAAAGGCAGTACCAGTATTATCATTGGAAAAATTAACACAGTTTTATTGCTAGGACATCACATAGTGCAAGTGATGTTAACTTTGATCATGAGTCAAGAAGATCTGTGAGTTGTCTAAGTCAATAGGAAGAAGCATAGAAAATGAAGCATTTTGGTAAAATATATTTTAATGTTTTAGATGATTATATTCACAGCTTCACTGGAGATAAAGATTAAGGACATGAAAGCAGGTGTCTCAGTATTATGGATGTACTTATTTAATTCTAGATTGAGATTTCTGGGAGATTTGGTCCCTGAAGAAAATAGTATATTTATCTCCTTGTACTCTATTTTGTCTCTATCCTTCACTTTAAATCATATATTTATTGATATCATTTGGGAGTCCCAAGAAAAGCTTGCAGACAACTCTCTATTAAAGTTTATCAAATAAAGAAATAAATTGATATAGCTCTTAATATTTAACAAGAAATGATCTCCTTTGAAGTTTAAGAGCCAAGGAGCTTTGAAATCACAATCAACTTGAAATTCCCATTTGATTACCTTTAAGAGTGAAAATGGTCTGCTTTAACTAATCTAAAGCTTTTTAAATCTGTAAACTTTTCCTCTAGTATGATGCATTTTGTATGTGCATGTGTGCAGGAGCACATTTCTGTGTATTTTGTTTAGTCTAGAATTTTCAAGAGTTCTTATAGGCCTATTTGTTCATATAGCCATTTAAAGCAGTTCGTACAACATTCTAGGCACTGTGCCAACATTGAATATATGCATAATAGAACACAATCTCTACTCAAATTGGAACAATTTAACCCTCTTACCAGAGAGGGTTTTTAAAAAATTTAGTTTATTTTATCTAGAAGTAATGATCATTTCCTTTCAATGAATATTAAGAATTTTTTTTAATTTTTTTATCTAGGATGATATTTCCAATTGCGTGATCAGCTTCATACTACCCTTTGGGGTGGAGTCCTTGAGCATCTTTGCAGTTAGTTAATTAAACATAACAAAGACCTACTTATCTATTACCTTTTGGTGTGACTGCTTATCTTGGAGACTTTGGCTTGTTGATAAATGTTCTGAGCCAGTTATTAAGTAAAACTTCATTTATAAGCACCATAATGGCAACTTAAAAAAAACACTCTATAATACTGCAAATATGGGTAAATTTGAAAAGATGTACTAGATGTAATAGGAGAAAGCTTACAAAAGGCCAAAATTATGTTCCCATTTTGTTCTCCTTCCAGTAAGCTAAAGAAATTAGTATTAAATAAACATTTTAACACAAATTGTAAAAAACAGTTAAAGAACACATAAACTAATTTATCTCAAAGATCATTAAGTATTATCTTTAATCTTAGGTGAGCTATGTAGAGTATATAAGGAATTCGTTGTCTCCAAGAAGTTGATCCTTCTTAAATTCATAATAGTAGTATAATGAGTACTTGATTAGGAAAAAGAAGATCTGTATTAGACTCAGTTTAATTGTTGTTAGTATTAGCTTTCTAATACACATATTAAGATAGGTAATATCTACTCCCTGGTTTATTTTTAATTGTCAGGTTCGCCAATAAAACATATATTTAGGAATGTAAAAATGTCCAGCACAGTGCTTGGTGAGTGTACAAAGTTTATTCACATTTATTCTTATGAGTGAATTCTGAAAGTTCAGAAGGGATAGGTTTTTTTTTTTGTATTTTCACACTATAATCCATAGATCATTGAATGGCACCCTAGCAATAGAATCATATTCTCACCTACTTTAATAGAAACTGTAGTGCTCAAGTCTATAATCAATCTTTCTATATTCCATTCTTTATTATGCAACTAGTGTCTAACTGCTATTGTGACAGTTTGAAGTTATTTTATAAATCCCAAAAAGAAAAAGATTATGCTCTTAAACTAATGTATTCCTGTGGAAATGGCACCCTTTGATTGCATGAAATTCAGTTGAAGGACCTTTAGGACTTTTTATTGGACCACGTCAGGGAGGCATGACTCAGGTTGAGTCTCCGCCCTCTTGCTGGGTCTGATATAAATGGAGACTGAGAGAGAGACCACACACACAGGAAAAAGGAGCTCTGCCATATTTGATCCTGCAATGTGAGAAAGGACTCCAGTTTTGCCTACAGTTGAGCTATAAGGAGAGAAGCCCTCAAGAGGCTCGAAGAGCTGAGGCCCAGGGAGAGATGAGCCATACCTGAGAACTTGTAGCTGAACTCAGTAAGAAAGCAGAGCTGCCAAAACTGAGAGAGGAAGTCTGGAAAAAGATAAACCCTATTCCTAGTTGTCTATAGCTGAGCTCCAGCAGGTGGTAGACCCCAGAGGGGAAGGCGGAGAACTTAGCAGAGATCAGCAGCTATCTTGCTAAACCAGGCCAGACAACAGGATCAACAGTAGCTGACACTGGTGAGAAAACATCTCTTACAGTGCTTGGATTTGGACATTTCATGGCCTTGGAACTGTAAGCTTTTATCTCAAATAAATCTCCATTATAAAAGCCAACACATCTCTGGTACTTTGCATCAGCAGCCCTTTGGCAAACAGCTATCAAATAGTTGATGAAAATAAATTGATAGAAATCTTTTTGAAAATGATACTTTCTTTGATGATAAGAAATATTAAGTTGGCATTACATATATATTTTTTTACCTTTCATTCATTACAGAATTGTTAGGAAACTATTAAGATTCTCTGTTTCAGCTAAGCAAAGTGTGAACTCTTGGCTTTTTAAAAAATTATGTTTAAATATTAGGAAAAACAGTTTTTATGTGAGTACACATAGGAATTTCTATTCAACAGATATTCTTTATCATGTTATGCTTGTGAGTAAAGAGAAGATGGATACACAGTGAAGGAAAGAAATGAAGGAATGAAATCTTTTAAGGAAGCTGTAAGAACTAAAATCCAGGACATAGATCAGGGAATTAGTTTTGAAACAGTTTTGTTCCTGTAATGCCACCAACAGAAAGAGTAGCAATTTAAGCAAATATTATTGACTGGACGTAACATGAATTTAGAATTGAAAGAACACAGTATGGAGTATGCTATTTGTATTAGTATTTTCAATTGTAGGAGTTAGAATCCAAATTTTAGCTAGCTTAAAAAAGTCAGTTATTAGTCCTATAATCAAGAAGCCGACAGATGGAGACATCTAGCCATTGCTATATTTGTTTCTCTGTATTTTGGTTTTAATCTTTGTTGGAGATTTGGGCCAGAAGGGTATCGGGAATGAAACAAAGAAAGAAAGAAACAAAGAGAAAGTAAGAGAGAGAGCTGAGATCAGGGGTTCTGCGAGTAGAGACTTCTCAGACAACTTTATTGTCCTCTAGGGCTCTCTGTATACTCAAGTCCATGTGAGAACAAGCATGCAGTTAACTATTAGCATTACTCATGATCTAAGGAACTCAAAACATCTTATCTCAAGGTATAAGGTCTAAGTGTTCTATCTAACTATAAAATGTATCTGCTCATCTTTTCTTTTCAGCATTTAACAGCTTCGTCCTGTTTGCTGGGAACTCTTAATTACCGTATTCTTTAGGTTGCAAGCATAGCCATGGAAACAGCGCATCTCTCTTTGCTAGACACTAATGCCTCAGTTTCCAACGAATCTTATTTTTATCCATGTGTCAGGGAAGATAGCCTATGATAACCTCCAATTCACATTTGTGTTTTCCATTTTGTAAACCAAAGAGACTTCTTACGTTTTGGCTCTATCATATGGTTAGAGGATAGTGCTTTCACTGGCTCAAGTTTCCTGGCTTAACTACCCTTGGACCTACTTTACAGCCAGAGAAATATGGGAATGGGATATGATTATTGATAGATTTATGCAGTTATTAATTTTTGTGGCTAAAATAAGTGGGGTGATAAGATTTCTCAGTCAAAGAGAATCACAAGATTGGATTGGGGAGAGAAGAGTTCCAAAGGCTCAACCAGCATATGAACAGTCCAAAGATTTAAGTCCCTGAGACAAAAATCTAATAGGTATCGTGATAATTATCGGTTCAAATAAAAGGGATAGAAGAATCACAAGTAGGGAATTTATAAATGAGTCTATCTTGAATATAATGGGGAAATAAATTATCATATATTCCCAAATAGGGTCCACTGAATGGACATTGGTTTCATTCAGTTGTGTGCCTTGCATATAGTGTCCAGATGTCCCCGGTGTCCTCAGAGGCACTTCTGTGTACTGTGGCAATTAGTGAAATCTGCCTAAGATCGAGTTGTGGCCAAAACCTACTCTCTAGTTCTTTAGACCTGCCCAGGGTAAATAAAATGCTGATGATAGACAAGCCCCTCCAAAAAACAGGGACAATCTACAACTGCAAGCAAAGCAGTTCCTTCTATCTGCCTCATCATATCTAGCCCTCTCAATCTGAAGCAGAGCAAACGTCATCCAAAATTCCTCAACACTGGGTAATGAAAAAACTCAAGGGGGTGGGAGGGTAACCATGGACCAATGTAGATTTATTGTTATTGTAGGTATTATCATGTGGTAATGGAAGAACTTGTAGCATTGATATAAAGTTAGTGCATACCAGAGGTTCAGAGGGGAGAAAAAAGGGTGTATAGGTGGAACAGAGGACATTTTTAGGGCACTGGAATTGTTCTGTATGATACTGCAATGATGGGTACATGACAAAATACATTTGCCCAAGCCTATAAAACTGTGCAACACAGAGTGAAACCATAAACTATACATCTTGATTAGAGCAATGCTTCAATTTGGTTCATCAGTTGTGACAAATGTACCTCACTAATATAAGTGTGTATGTGGGTGGGTAGAGGTAATATGGGAATCCCCTATACATTTTTCACAAATATTTTTTCTTTTATTAATATTTATTTCTAAAAATAGGCATACATTCAAATAGGCATACAGTTCAAGGCACAGAATTCAAATACATTATATGGCACACTGTGACAAGGCTCTCTCCCTGCCTCCTTTCTAAAAATTTATCTACAGAGGGAGTGGAGGTGGCTCAAGTGTTTAGGCAACTCTCCCATATGGGAGGCCCTGGGTTTGATTTCTGGTGCTTCTTAAAAAAGAAAACAACCAGACAGCAAGTCCAAGCATGAGGAGGGAGAAATAAAGAAAAATAAATCTTTTAAAAAAAAAATTACCTGAAGAGAAAAGCATACATTTTAAGAGTATAATTTGGTGAGTTCTGGTAAATGTCTACCCAGGTGAAACCACCCTCTGATTCCTCTTTTTTTTTCCTTATTTTCTCCATTTTTTAAATTAGAGAAGTATGAGCTTACAGAAAAATAATGCATAATGTGCAAGAATTCCAGTATATCACCCCTCCACCAAAACCTTATTTTGTTGTGGAACTTTTGTTACAGATTATGAAAGTACATGATCAGACTGTTACTACTAGCTACATACTTGGTGTATTTTTTATCCACCCCCTCTTATTAACACTATTGTACCTTTATTATAGTTCATGAGATAGCACTCTCATATTTGTACTGTTAACCATAGTCCATCTTTCTACCACATGGTTCCCCCTATCACTTTTTTTTTTTTTTTCAGGAGGTTCTGGGGATTGAACCCTGGACCTTGTACAAGGGAAGCAGGCACTCAACCACTGAGCTACATCCACTCCCCTCCCATATAGATATATGTATATATATTTTTTGAGGTACTGGGGGGCCAGGAATTGAACCTAGGACCCCTATGTTGGAAGCCAGCGTTCAACCACTGAGCCACAGCAGCTCCCCTGAGTTGTATTTTTGTTTTGCTTGTTTGATTTGTTTTTTTCAGGAGGCACCGGAAACTGAACCTGGGACCACAGGCACTCAGCCACTTTGAGCTACATCTGCTCCCCACACCCTATACTTTTGATGTAGCTTTTCTGTATCTAAAATGTCTCTAAAAATAAAGTTTATAATGAATTTTTTTTAAAGTTTTCCAAAGACAGTAGAATTTCTGAAGAGAGAGAGAGAAAAAAAGCCAAACAAAGCAAATCCACATTTATTAACAGTTTTTAAAAGGTTGAGAACCACCAACTCAATCTGTGTGAGGGTTACTTGTGAAATTTTCTCCAGCAAGTTTCTAAAGTTTGGGTGATAGATGGTGTATTAGTCAGTCAAAGGGGTACGGATGCAAAATACCAGAAATTGGTTGGTTTTAATAAAGGATATTTATTTGTGGTAGGAGCTTACAGTTACCAGGCCATAAACCATAAGGTACTTCCCTCACCGAAGTCTATTTTCACATGTTGGAGCAGGATAACCCTGATATCTGTGAGGGTTCAGGCTTCCTGGATTGCCCTGGGCTCAGCAACTGTTTCCTTCACAAGGTCAGCTGTAGACTATCAGGTGAATGGCTCTGTCTCTTTTCCTTCAATTCCAGCTTAAGACTTCAGCATCAAACTCCAACATCAAAACTCTAACCTTAGAAACCTGCAACTCTGTCCTTTGCCATGCCTTTTATCTGTGAATCCCCACCCACCAAGGGGTGGGGACTCAATGCCCTAATGATGTGGCCCAGTTAAAGCCCTAATCATAACTCAATCAGGCTGAGATACAGATCAGATTACAAACATAATCCAATATCTATTTTTGGAATTCATAATCATACCAAGCTGATACAGATGGACAAGCAAACTTTTGGTTTAATACAAGATTGGAGATTTTCTAGAAGGAGTGCTTAGAATCATAGGTAAATTTGAAGCACAGCAACATGCTTAATTACTATTTACATTGGGCTTTCTTATAAATTATCTCATTTGGTTTATCAGATTAAAACAACAACAACAACTAGTACCTCCATTTTGTCCACTTGCTGTATGGAATCGTGAGAAGACTTAAGGTGAATTAAAATAGACTCACAGCACACTGATATAAGAAAATAAAATAATAATTTAATTAATGTATAATTAGAGATGGAACTATTAGATACAATCTGTGGATATGTATTCCCAATTTTTATTATTTTTCCATCTATAAAATAAGACTTGCTAAGATTCATGGGACAGATATCTTGTTCCAGGCTGGAACAATTATTTCATTTTCTTGTTTTTGTCATAATGCAAGTGCAGTTTTATTATGTTTCTTCAGTCTAGTAATCTGGGAATTTCACCTCTAGATGGACTCATTCTTATCATTTCTTCCCTTTTATTTTTATGAAGTCCATACTTTTTCAACATGCTTACCTGTTCCATATTTTAACAAACATAAATACATTTTACAAGGACCATTGCCAAGGACCTAGTTTATTCTTTTAGCTGTTTTTAGCTGTCTTTAGAAATATCCACTCATGTTAATATCCAGCTCTCCCTACCACCACATCCATGGATTCACAGCCACATACACACCACTGCATACCCACATTCCTAAATTCATTTATTCATATATTATTGCAGTGCTGCTGGTGGACTCATTTCATCCACCACAGGTGAGTTTGGACACCATCCCTAAAAGTGGTTTGTGTGGCTGGTCGAATTGCTGCAAAGACACATCAATCAGAAAATTCGAGTTATACATTATTTGAGCTAAATAGCATGAATCTTGGCAGGCCAGGAACATTAACATAATATATTTTTAATGAAGAATATCTTTAATATTCAATGGATTGACTTCATATTTGGAGCTGAGGAGTGCTGAAAATGACAATAAGAAGGAGATTTTTCAAAAGTGACTTTAGCAGACAATACAGTTTCCCAAAATTTGTCAGGCTTTGGATCATCTGCAGAGCCAAAGGTATAGCCAAGAAAATAGAATTAGTATATAGGACAGGAAACTCATTTCTATTTCAATTTTGAATGTTTTATATATTTCAGTTGCTGGCTATAAAATCTTAATTTTAAGTTACAATATTTAAGTCCTAGCCCTGGCAACATTTTACTTCCATGTGGAAGCTTTGTACTTATACTCCAGATTTTTCACAAACCATTCATCAAAGCCAGGTTTTATAAGAAAAGTGGCATGCAAGGGACTGTCACTCACAATATATATATTTAAGATGGAAAGATCTCTTTTGGTTATATTTAATTCTTGACTCCCTGAAGACACTGGGAGACTAAAGTAATTTATCTCTCAACTTGCTAAGGGATGTTTTAAATTTCAAAAAGCAGCAGTATTATATTAGCATGAACCATTTGGGTAATTTGTTTCAAGGAGATAATAAATAACTAGAATACTTGGTTAAAAACCAGAATCAAAACAATTTGTTCTTATCATCTCGTGGTGCTTAAATTATGAAAAATAACTCTCTAAAGGCTTGACTAATCCATGAATCTAGTTTGAGGCTGTTTCAGGCTTTATCCTACCCTACTATGCATAATACATGAAATCCACTGAAACATTTATGTTTGAGAGTGGAATACCTTTGAATATGATGTTTTACAGTTATTTGCATAAAAACATTTGGCCAGAAGGATAATAAAGAAACAAGATGACTCCATTCTATAATTTGATAATTAATTTATATGCCATAGCTTTAATCAAAGTACTATTTGAGACTGACTTTAAATAACCATGTACTTTCTGGAGGAGGAAATGGGGGAATTTCAAGTGATAGCGTGTAAGATCACCAAAAACGTATGGGATCTGGCTTCCTTTGGTGGTCCTGAGACCCAAAAAACTCCCTGTATCATTTCTAAGCAGGGAGGAAGCAGGGAGCAGTATAAAGGGAGGAGCAACTCAACTGATAGATACTGTTGCTTTTCCTCTTTTAATTCTTCTTTTTACAGCCAGGTTCCTCATTTTGTAAAATGCCCCTTTTCTATTTTCCTTTTAGAACTAGGTTCATTTTAACTAGATCTCATTTCTATAAAAGCTTTTGAACTTAGAAATTGGGCTGATTGGGTGAGAATTGTCCTTTATTTCCAATCCTTTTAGGTTAGTTCAAGTAATAATTTTGGTAATTCAATGATTTGAGGATGTGTGCTATTGCAACTTGATTTTGTTTAACATCACTGCTTACATCTTAGTATATATATTTTATACAGCAGAAAAGATAATTGTAGGTGAATGAAGAATACTGCTTCACTGAATTACGATTTTTCTCAAACTTATATATTTTTAAAATCTTCTTGAACCAAATAATTCTGAAACTGTGAAAACAGAAGTCACAATTAAACATATCATTAAAATTTTCCATAAGAATATATGAGATACTGAGACTGGAAATTTTGTTTTTATATGGTTATGTAAATTAAATACTCTATTGTAGGGAGCCACCCGCTGTGAGACCTATCTACAACCTCTCACAACATGGCGGATCTCACAACATGGCGGAGTTCACAAATCTGCCCTGTCATTTCCTTATTCTTCTCCTCCCTGCTTCTTTGTTCTCCCCCTCCCGCCACTACTCAGGTGCACAGCAATACGCATGCGCAAGGCACAAAACTCCACAGACCTGGCACAAACTTTCAGCCAATCCCCTCCTTGGACGTCTGCCACCCACAAGACCAGCCTATCACCTATGTACACGTTCCCTTCCCTCTCTATATATCCCCGTGTTTTATCCCCAATAAACGAGACTTGATCAGAATCCTGTCTTGTCTCCATTCTTCTCGTCCCCTGCCCCACCCTGCTTCTTCCCACAGGTCCCTGGACTCGCCCCCGTGGGACCGGAGCACTCTATGAATATTTGTCATTTATTTTAGTGCCAATGCAGTTATATTGCTTGATTGGGTTGACTTATAAAATGGAAAGTGACAGTTCCCTCAAATTCTGATATAGTATATAGATTTATCCTTACTAAAATTGATTAACTGAACTTCTCTGTTAGGTAAAATAAGGGACTAACTAAATATGAATATTATCAATACAAAGTTCAGTGTCTGAGAAAGTACAGTGTATTTTTAAAAAGAAAGGTAGTAAAAAATATACTCTTAAGCCAAAAACAAATGTCACATTTAATAGTGGGGAAGAAATTTAGATGAAAGGTAGTGTATATAATTAGTTACACATTCTGCTAAGGTTTGTGTTCTGTTATTAAAACATGACAACCTGTCTAAGCACACATGTTTAATTAGGTACTTCGTAGTTTTGTTGTTTTTCTAAAACAAGTCATATTTTTGCATTTATATTTTGACCATGTAAGAAATGAATATAGTAGTAACAAAAAAAGGCTCTTTGAAAATTAGGAATATAAAATACCCAGGTACAAGGAGTTCGTTTGCCATGTATTAGTCTGCCAGAGGGGTGCTGACGCAAAGTACCAGAAATCTGCTGACTTTTATAAAGGATATTTTTTGGGGTAAAAGCTTACATTTACATGACCTTAAAGAGTCCAACTCAAGGCTGCTTTCTCACCACGTCTGTTGCCGTGTGCTGAAGCAAGATGATCACTGATCTCTGCCTGGTCTTTCTTTCCTGGGCTTCGTCCTCCTCTTGGGGCTCCCTGGGCTCAGCTTCTTCCCTATCTCAGCTGTAGGCTGGCATAGGCTTGTCTCTCAGGGCGTTCATATCAATCTCAACTTTTTCCCAAGGTCAGCTGTAAACTCTCAGGTGAATGGCTCGTATCTCTTCCCAGGGCTCCAGGATCAAACATGACGGAGCTCTTTCTCTTCCCGTGTGTCTTCCTGAGTGAGTGTCCACTTATTATATGGGCCCATCAAGGGGGTGGGGAACTCCACCTGAGTCGCACATTACTGACATGGTCAAATCAAAGCCATAATCTTAACAGGTAATTAATCAAGGGATCCTCAACTGAATCCAGTATAATCAAAAGGTTGTCATACCCAGAAGAATAGATTAGCTTACAATCTTTCTCTTTTTGAGATTAATAAAATAATCTCAAACTGCCACAACATGCAATATAAATGTATGCCTCATATGTTTTTTCCCAGTATGCTTAAAAGAAAAAAAAATCAGTGTTTGGAATTTTGCATCATCCAAAATATAGAATCTTGTGCAAATTCATAAAATTTAAATAAAGTTTGGAATACATATTCCCAATAACAGTTGAGAAGCAATATATAGTTTCTAAAAGAAAACTAGTTAAAGGATTTTTGTGTAAAGTATAATATAGTAAAAAGGTGAAAATGTGAACGGTCTCCAATAAACTGAACTTTTCTTCAATTTTATTTTCTGTCTGTTTTTATTACAAGCATGGTTTATCTTAACAGAATTAAAATATTTGGCTTGAGTTCAGACTGGCATTTCTTTATCATATGTATATCCCTTCTGATACTGAATGTGATACCCTTAATAATAAATAAATTTGCTTTTTTTCTTATCTGTAACTGTTTTACACTTGGGTATAAAATTGACTAATCAATTAATTCCATTAGCTCTATCTAATACTATGAAACATGTTTTTTTTAATAATTGATTTTTTTCCCATTATTTTGTCTGAAGGGTATGGATGGGAAAGTTTAATTTATATGGTGGTTCTCTTGACAAAATAGTATGTGCATATAAGTATTTAATAAATGTCTTTTGAAAGTGGTCCCTTGAAATTTAATGCAGTTTCACTTTTTTCTCTGTGTTCCTATTCTATAAATGGTAGAAATTAAGTCTACAAAGAAAATAAACTTAGTGTTTCAGCTGTTACTCCAATATACTCTACAAAGTGAAAATTGTCACCTACATACAAATTATAGAATTGCAAGACTGACCAATAAACTAATAATTAGGTTTCAGTCTCAAGTGGATTCAGAATATTTAATTATTTTGTGTATGCTATGAGTTCTGATTTTGTATGTTAAGTCTGTTACAAAACTAATGCTGTAAGAAACATTTCCTGAATTAGAACTTTCATGCCTAATGCTATACGAAATAATTCATGAGTTAGAACATTCATGCCCATTGAAATTCTTTAGTGACTTTTATTAATTCTCTTTTTAAAAATCAATTAAATGGTAGTTTTGAAAGTTCTATTGATAATAAGTAAAATAAATTCAAACTTATGTTTTTTATGCAGTGTTCTGGTTTTATTTTTTATTGGTTTGTCTGTTAACGGCCTTCATAGAGGCTTATATTCTACGGCTCTTTAGTCCTATGGCACATTTCTTACACTAAAAAAGGAAGGGAGTGGGCAGGTCTGTGGCAAAGAAGTTTGGAAAACAAAACAAGATGTCTTTTCCTCTTGGAAATTTGTAATGTATATTCATATACTGCAGACCCTGTAAATTCCTGCCAACGGGACAATTTTAACTTTAACCCTCTTTCTTTCAAAAACCTTACTACCATGCACCACTCTTGCCAATGTGACATCTATTAATATATTGAAGAACTAGTGATTTTTATTTTGAAACATACATTGAGAAGTAATCATTTAGTGATTTTTTTTCCAGAGTAGTTTTCTTTATATCTGATTTCATGTAGTGTAAGTTTGCTTTTATTGAGCATTAAGAGTATCTGTGTTTGGAGATGTTTAAGAGGCACAGAAAAATACATCTTTGCATAGTGCTCAAGTTACTACTGAAGACATACTGAAAAGGGCTTTATCTCCAGTGAATTCATAAGGAAAAGAAAGGAAAGGGAAATCTATATAGATGGCCTTGGAGGCACAAATAAGAATTTTAAATTCCTTAGCAGTCACTTTTTTCACCCTTTCTTTTCCATTCCTCCTCTGTAGTACGAATTTTACATAATTTATATTTATGGCATATTTCAGCAACATTGATGGTTAGCAGAGCTGTCCATGTGTATTTATTCTTGCTATAGAACAAATGATAATTCACCACTTGGATAGAGTACGAGTTAGATAATCTGATAGTTTTT
Organism: Dasypus novemcinctus; assembly: GCF_030445035.2. Lineage (NCBI taxonomy): Eukaryota > Metazoa > Chordata > Mammalia > Cingulata > Dasypodidae > Dasypus > Dasypus novemcinctus. The sequence continues at coordinate 71,857,903 of NC_080677.1, forward strand.
ACACTCTAAATCCAGTTACTCCTGCTCCCTTATCTGAATCTCGTGAGGAAATTTCTGCCAATTTTGCATAAATACACATTTCTTCAAGAATACTTTCAAAACTGAGATATCTTTTTAAAAATCATTTTCAACAGTCTTACCGTGCTGCTTTTCCTACGTGCTTCTTGATAATCCTGCATATCATTTAATGGTTTAGGCACATATATCACTTATTTGCATTATGAATCCTTCACTGTATTTTTTCTTGAACAAATGGTTCTCAGACGTACACTGAGCTCTTCTTCTCCAATGTGTTTTTTTATATCACTGGCATACTGTTTTAATATGTTAGAAAATATTGGTTAAGTATATATGGCTCTTTGTGTAATATATTGTGAAAGGGCTATTATGAGGAGTTGATTATATAAAAGTAGTCATAAAATGTATTTAATGTTTGAGCTAGTATTTTTTTTTCCTTTTTTTACTCAAATCAATAAGGCACTCCTTTTATTTTCTTACAGAGCAATGAAGTTGTCTACTACAATGCAAAAGATGATCTCGATGTAAGTATTAAAAGCTTTAAATTAAAGTCTAAGTAAATGTCGTTATAATAGGAGGGTTGCTTTTATTGTATGAATTGAACCAGAAGGTTTAGTTTTTCAGAAAATATTAAATAGTGTAAGTACAATACTAGTTAAACATACCATGAGACTCTCAAAACAAACAAACAAATGCAAATTCTCATATATTTGACTTTTTTTTTACCAGAGAAAATGATACCTAGATACACTTAACCTATTCACTTGAAACTATTTGTTGAGTACTCCCTTTATTCTAGGTATTCTGAAGATGTTGAGATAAATCAGTGAATGAAGCAAATATAATAAAATTATAATTTGTCACCCATAAGTTTTTTAGAGGAACCTGATAAACGTTATGTTCCTATACTATTCTATGGAATTTCCTTCAAGCTATTTTTTTTTTAATTTAAAGAGTTATTTATTTATTTTTCTCCCCTTCCCCCCAACCCACCCCGGTTGTCTGTTCTGTGTCTATTTGCTGCGTCTTCGTTGTCTGCTTCTGTTGTTGTCAGTGGCACGGGAATCTGTGTTTCTTTTTTTGTTGCATCATCTTGTTGTATCAGCTCTCCGTGTCTGCGGCGCCATTCCTGGGCAGGCTGTATTTTCTTTTGTGCTGGGCGGCTCTCCTTACTGGGCGCACTCCTTAAACATGGGGCTGCCCTACGCAGGGGACACCCCTGCGTGGCACGGCACTCCTTGTGCACATCAGCACTGCGCATGGGCCAGCTCCACACGGGTCAAGGAGGCTGGAGTTTGAACCGCGGATCTCCCATGTGGTAGATGGACGCCCTAACCACTGGGCCAAGCTGTTTAAAAGAAAATTTCAAAAATATGCAGCATGAATAGAGCATAAGAGAAAAAAAAGATTATAAATATAATGTTTACTTTTCATGTCACAGTTTCCCAAACTACTACTGCTAGTATTTCTGAAGACCATGGATTTTTGAGCACTAACTTTACCTGTGCACTGCTATTTCATTTAACTCCTAAATTAACACTATCAAGTAGGTTTTCTTTTCTCCATTTCATAGATGAAGAACTTAGATTTTTTAAAAATTATTTTCATTCTTCAACACATAGCTGCTATGCCAGTGCTAGTTTTCCTCTTAAAATGAATGTATATGTCATTTAATGATGTAGGAAATGTTTATCAAGGACAAACTCAGTTAACATAAAATGTTTTTACAGTTTATTGAGTGGCATCAGAATGTATATCACTTTTGAAAAGACGCTATTCATTCAGACCACTGGGGATTAATAGTTAGTATTTAAAAGTTCCGTAGTAATTTAAAAATATTTACAAAATATTTGTCAACTTTCCTAGTATTACACCAATAATTTAAATTTTTATTAAACATTTAAATTGTAAAACTAGGACAAGTTTTCTCATGAATTAAGTGGATGAATAACATATTCTAGTCAATTTTCTAATCAAGTGTTGTCTAAATATGTCATCAATACTGCAAATACATATTTTCTCTAAACTAATTAAATAAGGTACTTTTTTATAAAGCAGTTTGAGTTATTTAAGTCCAGTTTGCTTATTAAATTATGAAAGTTATTTTTTGTTTTATACAGAAAATGTCTAAGTTTCTTGGCTCAATTTTGTGTGCAAATGTAAATATGACTTCAAACACTATATTCAAAATTAGCATTTACACAAATAAAAAAGTGCACACAGATAATGTGCTTGTAACATATGAGTGTTTCTCAATATCTATGGTTGCATAATTTGCCTACACAGATGTTCATTCACATATTCAAATAAAACTGTGTAAGAGTAAAGGAATTGGTATAAGTGAAACTACTGAAATTGCTTTGTCTTTTGCCTTATCTAATACAAAAAAATCTATAATACTTGCTCGAACACTATTTGAAAGTTCCATTGTTTTTTTGTTTTCTGTTTCATAGCTTGTCTTAGAACACCACAATAAAAATTATTTAGCAACTTTTAATCTATATTATTCACTGTAGATAATAAAAGCATTTTTATTAGAAGCAGGTGTAACACATACATTTTTTCTCGTGACTACTTGATTATCAATAGGACTATAAAAGGATGCATTCTTTATTTATAGACATGAAATGACCATTAGCAAATTAAATTAAAATCTAATAAATAACAAAATATCTCTTTTAAATTTAAAACATGCAAATTGTAGTCAGCATATGATCAAGTAATTTCCATTTTTTATATAATAACAATGGTGTTAGAATAAATAGAAAAGAATGTTGTGTAGTGGAAGGAGCACTAGAATAGGAATTTGAGACTTCGATTCATCTCCAGTCGGACCTAAAATTGTAGTTACCCCTAAGGCATTAAAACCCTAGACATTTTAAAAAAATTCTTTTCCTGTAAGGCATGATACAACTGATAGGTGCTTCATAAAGTTCGTTCTAGTTTTGAGTATTCTTGGATGAAAAAAATATACTTATATGTATAAAGACTATAACCACATTGTGGAATTTAATAAATAGTCAGAAGGAGAAAAATAAATATGCCCATTACCCTTTACCCTAATATAAACATACTATTTTTTGTTGCATTTTTCGAGGTTTATTTCCATCACATATGTTCACTTATTTCCATGATGTATGTTAAGTGAACAAATTATTAACTGCCATAATCATTTCCTGTGTTGTAAAAAAATAGTTGGCCTGTTTCAGAGTTGATATAACACCATCCAATTATGTCTTCCTTTATTTGGAAATTTTAATTTTTCTTGGTAAGTATTCATACAGATAACAATGCAGTAAACATCTTTGTGTATAGACAGTTTCCTTCAAAATTTTAAATTTATATTTAGGATTCCTAGATATGGAAACATTGGATTAAAGATTTTGGAAATTTCAATTAATTTTGATCCATATCATAAAATCCTTTACAAAAAGGAATAATACTAAGTTCCACTACCATCCCACAATGTTCAACATAACTGTTTCCTCAAGGGCTATTCAGACTATATTGAAAAGTAATTTAGCACATATATAGTTTTACACTGTTTTGATTAGTTGCATTGGTCAATTTTCTGATTCCATCTTCTTCCTGGGAAAACCATATTTGTTTAGGCTCTTTTACTTTCTAGCTGTTTGGCCTTGTGAAAGTTCCTTTATCTAATTGATTCAGTTTATTTATTGGAAGAATCTGTATGCTGTTAATACATCTTCCTGCTGGAAATAACACGCTACATACATAAATGTGAGCATATATTGCCTGACACATGTAAGCATTAAATAAATGTTATTTACCCTCGGTCATATTAAGGAATCTTAGTACTTTTCATTATATTTATATTTATAACAAAAATAAAATTATTTTATTTGTAGCTAAGATATTTTAAGGAATATTTCTTGCATTAACTTGTAATCCATATTTCTCAATGGAATTTGATCTGATTTATTATCAAAAGCTAAGCCTAATGTTTCAGAAAGAGACATCAGAAGCATAAGGAAAAAGTGTGAAATATTTTGTTGTGAATTTGGGAAAATGTTTTTATTGCATGGATGAATTTAATTATTTTCACATTTCCTGTTATCCATGTAAATTGCAGAATCAAAAATGATATGGCAGTCATTGGTTATGAAAAGCAAGAATGTAATTTATCAAGAGAAAAAAAATGTTTGGGAACAATTATACAAAAGAGCATAATTCTACTTATAGAAGGTTTTGGAAAATGACAAGACCAAACAATTCTTATTTCATTCTCAAACTAAGCGTTAAATGACTTGCAGGTGAATTTAACTAATACAGTCCAGTTTACTGCATTTGAATATTTTTATGAAAATTTTCAGAATTTGTAAGAACTGTGAGATAAAATATTTTATACTTCTTTAAATTTTTTAATTGTAGAAGCTCAAGTTACCTTAGATATGATAATACAGTTGTGCTTTAAAACCTTAGATATGTGTAAAATGAACCATGTTGTATTGATTAGTGCATTGGTTGGCTGTTGTTGTAGAGAGACCCAAAGTAAATGAGTAAAACAAGTTGATTCCGCTCTCATGTAACATTCGGGTAGCTCCCAAGTCGCCTTAAGACCCAAGCTCCTTCTCTCATGTTCTCTTAGTTATTCTAAGTTGCAGTCCAAGATTTATGCTCCAACATCCACCATGTTGTTTGCATTGCACACAACAGGAAGGAAATAAAAGGCACTGATAGCGTTTTCCAAAAGTTTCACACTTACTTCTATTTGTACCACTTGTCCAGACCAGACTGGCCTAGTTGGGAGAGGATGTGGACTATAGTTTAGTTTTGTTTTGTCCTTCCTGTTGTGTGCAATGCAAACAACATGGTGGATGTTGGAGCATAAATCTTGGACTGCAACTTAGAATAACTAAGAGAACATGAGAGAAGGAGCTTGGGTCTTAAGGCGACTTGGGAGCTACCCGAATGTTACATGAGAGCGGAATCAACTTGTTTTACTCATTTACTTTGGGTCTCTCTACAACAACAGCCAACCAATGCACTAATCCCAACTAAAATGTAGAGTTTATTACTAAAGAGAGAAGAGGGAGAATAGTAATTGGGAGATAATTAGCAGTTTCTGCACATTTCTTCAATTTATTCTTCTTGACATATTAAAGTTAACACTAACACTCCTCCCCTCTTCTGACTCACTGCTGTCATTTAAATATAGTCAAAACCAGCAACCTGGAACTGAAGGAAAAGTTCTCTTTAATAGGAAATTAATATAAAATTATGTTTTATACTGTTATTTAGTTCATCCTAATGTGTTTTAATTGCTACAATCATACTGTTTTTATCAATAGAAATATTTACTGTTTTACAATGAATGAAAGTTAAAATCTGTAAGTAAATGCTGCACTTTGATATTCTATTTTAGGATGCTCAGTGGTTATACATTTTTTTTGCCCTAAAAGTGTTGCTCATCTGATGAAGATGGAATTCTATTAATGATGAAATATACTCATACTAACCCAAAATTTTGCACTGTAGATGGTTTCAACTAACTTCTATACTCACAACTGTGTAATGTACTTGACATTTTTTTGTTTTATTATTTTTAAAGAAGTTTTAGATTACATAAATATTACATCAAAAATAGAGGGGATTCCCATATACCACACCCCCCCACCACCATTAACAACATCTTTGATTAGTGTGGTACATTTGTTACAATTAATAAACACTTGCTGAAGCATTGTTACTAAACTTGGGTTGTAGTTTACATTACAGTTTACACTTTGCCCTGCAGAATTTCATAGGTTTCTGCCTGTATCCATCTACAATGTCATGCAGGACAATTCCAATGTCCCCATAGTACTCCATATTCCCTCTCCCTCCCATCAGAACCTCTTGTGGCCACTGCCTTTATATCAGTGATACAAGTTCTTTCATTGCTAGAATAATTGTCTGTTTAAATCCATAATTGCATTCCCCCTTATGTTTGTTCATTCCTCATTTTTGAGGATTTTGGTATAGTGATGCCCTCTGTTTCTGATTGAGAGGGGCCTTAGATCCCATGGGGCAACTGGATGGAACTGTCTTGCTTACATTTATAGATACGCTCTGATTTTGGGGGGATGGGCATTGTCCATCATTATCCTGTTGTTAGTTGTCCTGGGTGAGTTCAGTGAACTGCAGAAAGTAGGTTTTGCAACTCTTGATATGCTTGGTATTTTTTCAGAGGTTCACAATTCATAATTGTGCCATCCGATACCTGATTGTTTTGTTTTGAAATCACTCATCATCCGTGTTCTTTGCCCTTGCTTTTCTAAATATCAGTGTCTTAGTTTGCTAGTTCTACTGTAACAAATGCCACAGACTGGGCCATGCTTTCTTTGAAGTCTGTAGCGTTCAAGAGGTGGCTTGCAGTCAATCCATAACTAAATCTCTGCCTCTGTTACATGACTGTCTGTCTTCCCCCGTTTCCTCCTGTCTCCTAATTTCCTCTGCTTATAGACAGAGTTCAGAACTATTATATTAAGGACCACCCTGATTTATTTTGGCCTCATCTTAGCTACTAGAATTTTCAAAGATCCTATTTACAAATGAGTCCACATTCATCCTACAGAACTAGGGGTTAGGACTTAAACATGTCTTTGTTAGGGATTTGCTTAAATCCATAACAACTAGGTTAGTTGTGTATTTTCATTGTTTAATTTTCCACAAAGCCATATCTATTATTAAAAGTCAGTGACTTTGAGATTATATAATATAAGTTTACTAACTTTACATCAACATACAATACTTAATGAAGTAATGAAAATAACTGAAACACTAAATATTAAGATAGATTTTTGATTGATAAATTTCTCCTCAATATGTTTGAATATAAATATCAAAGAGCTATTAAAAAATAAAGTTTCTATTTTAAGTGTTTTGTTCCTTAGAGGATATTAAAAGATTAGAAATACTGAGACTTTAGATATTATTTGCAATATTATTTAGATGTCATTTTTCCCTAGTTCTGCATTACCAGGAGATGATATAGTTTTTGATATCTATGCTTAGTGGAATAGTTGTATTCTCTATTTTCTCAGCACTCTTAGAACTATTATTTCCTTTCTGTCTCCAAGGCAGTCATCTGAGTTTAACCATTGGTCTCAAATATTTATTTATTGAAATGGTCTCATTCTGTTGATGCTTCTAAATAATCTAGACTTTAATTATATCATACATTTTAATATACAAATATTCCTAAACATTGTTTACCAATCTTTTTTCCGTTATCAAGACTTTCAAATAAGTTATCTTTGCCCTTGTTTGTACAAATTTTACCAGAAACTTTCCTAAGCAGACATAACTTTGGTTGTGAAATGATAGTTTCTCCTTTTGGAAGGCACAACCAGTCTAGATAAATGATTCTCTTGGGGGTCGCTCCCTAGAATGTAAGTTTCCTTAAAGGCAATTAGTATGTACTCACAGCAGCTAACCTAACTTCTGTAGTAAGTAGCACATTGTAATCACTCAGTAATTTTTTTCAATAAGTCAACGTACCTAAGTTTAAAAAAAGCATGGGCTCATTTTACACAGATATGAAATGGCTTAAGAATATAATCAATTGTCTAAGCCAAGATATTATATTGCAGGTATAGTTACCCCCCACGCCTCCATTTCTGTCTTTCATACTTTGTCTCATTTGTTAAGCTCCTCCTTTACCACCACCCACATCTCAGCCCAGACCAGCTCTCTGTTATCCTGAGGATTGGAATCAACTTATAACTGTGAGGGAAACATTAGTCCTAGTGAATGCCTGCTATTGACTAGAAGCTACCAATATTTTATCATTTTGTGCCCTCCAATTACAAATCTGACAGCATCAGGGACAAATGCTCAGAGGGAAATCTGTACCATCTGATCATTTTCCAACCTGGGGACTAGATCAGACTTTTTTCATTTAAGACTAATAAAGTAGAAACTAGTCAATTAGAAAGCAACAATAAATACATCAACGATAGAGTAGAAGTTCATAGTATTAGACTCAGAGGAAATTTTTCCTCTATATAATGTTGTTTCAAGTAAAAAGAAAAACTATTAAACAAACATATGCTTAGTGTTCCCTATAAGTCAGTGACTTACAAAAAATGAGTTAAAATAATATAAAAGCATCAAAACCAAAAATGCTAAAACAAGTAAACTTTCTATTGGAAGAATGAACAGTTTTGATAATGCAAATTATTCATCAAAAAGTTTGCACAGAAAAGACTTGAAAAGACAACTGTCCAAAGAAGAAATACAAATGGTGAAGAAACACATGGAAAAATGTTCAACATCACTAGCAATTAGGGAAATGCAAATCAAAACTATAGTGAGATATCATTTGACACCTCTGAAACTGCTGTTAACCAGAAAACTGTAAATGTTGGAGAGGATTTGGAGAAATTGTAGTGCTTATTCACTGTTGGTGGGAATGTAGAATAGTACAGCCACTGTGGAGGACTGTTTGGCAGTTCCTAAAGAAGTTGACTATAGGTTTGCCTTGGGACCTGGCAATACCATTGCTAGGTATATACCCAGAAGAACTGAGAGCAGTTATGTGAAGATATTTGCACACCAATGTTCATAGCAGTGTTATTCACAATAGCCAAAAGTTGGAAATAACCCAGGTGTCTATCAACTGATGAATGGATAAAGAAATTGTGGAGTATACACACAATGGAATACTGTACAGTGGTAAGAAGAAATGAAGTCTTTGAAAAAATGACAACATCGATGAACCTGGAGGACTTTATGTGGAGTGAAGCAAGCCAGACACAAAAGGAAAACTACTGTATGATTGCCCTATTATGAACTAATATATTATGTAAAATATAAATATATATGAAATATGCATATGGGTAGAATTACATATATAAGACCATTTTTCTTTGAAACCGAACAAACATAAATTAATACTACACAATGTTAAAATTGGACCAAAAAAAAAAAACCCACATATACTAAGTGAAGGAGAGGAGACACAGAATACTACATATTATATAATTCCATTTATATAAAATGTATGTATTAATGTATATAGGTGAAAGGAGATTAGTTGTTATGTAGGTCTGAGGAAGGAACACTAGTCTTTCTTTTTTGAAGTAATGAAATTGTTTTAAATTTTTTGAGATGATAAATGTACAACATTGTAATTATACTAAAAGCTATTGTTTATACACTTTGAATAGCCAGAAACAGTAGCTATGTACAGTGGGGAAGCATAGAAAGATTGAGTGGTGAGGAATTTTCTTGTTTGTCTGTTTATTATTATTATTGAAATAATAAAAATGCTCTAATAGTGATTGAAGTAATGAATTTACAACTATGTGATTATAGCACATACCATTGATTGTACACTTTGGATGTAGTGTATGCTTTATTAATATGTATCAATAAAATTGATTTGTTTAAAAAATGTTTACACAGAGCTACCTTATGGGAGAACAGCTAAAAAATATGGAGGACAAAACACAGAGATGTACACTGTAAGTCATATGTCTTTGAAAGATAAAGGCAAAGCATATGGGTTAGAGCTAATAAAGATTTATAGGAGGAGAGCATTCAGATCCACAAATAAATCTCTATATACTGATGACTTGGAAGGCCTGCAGTCTAGCACTGAACATTCCATGGCTTCCACGGATGCAGACTGACAGGAGGACTGAGACTTAACAGCTGTGCCACTGCTCTACCTGAGGCGAGGGGAGAAGGTATACCACCAGAGGAAGAAAATGTTGTCAAGAAAAGCCTTTTATGGGAAACAAGAGAAAGCTGTAAATCATAATTGTTATAAAGCACTCAAAATGTACGTCATTCTATGCACTTTACATTAGTTAACTAATGCTCCAGCCGCTGGGGGCAATCCAGGGACCTGTGGAAAGAAGCAGGGTGGGGCAAGAGTCGAGAGAAGAATGGAGGCAAGACAGGATTCTGATCAAGTCTCGTTTATTGGGGGTAAAACATGGGAATTTATAGGGAGGGAAGGGAACGTGTACATAGGTGAGAGGCTGGTATTGTGGGTGGCAGATGTCCAAGGAGGGGATTGGCCGACAGTTCACGTCGGGTCTGCAGAGTCTCGCGCCTTGCGCATGCGTATTGCTGTGGTCGCCTGAGTTGCGGGAAGGGGAGAACAAGGAAGCAGGGAGGAAGAAGAATAAGGAAATGACAGGGCAGATTTGTGAACTCCGCCATGTTGTGAGATCCGCCATGTTGTGGCAGGCTGTAAATAGGTCTCACAGCGGGTGGCTCCCCACAAACTAATTTAATGCTCACAGGGCTCTCTGAGGGTACCAGCATTACTGAATTTTCTGGATGACCAAACCAAAGCTTAAAATGGATAAATGATTTTTTAAAAAGATATTAGGCAAGTAAAGAACATTTTTCAAGGAAAAAAAAAATACAGTGTTCAGAAAAGATGTTTAAAAGTGAAGAATGTTTACACCAAAAACTTGCTCAAGGATATTCAAGATCTTTCTAGTAGGCAGCTAACTATTCAGTTCTCTTGCTTAGGAGAATAGTTTAGAAGTTTGGCTTATAAGTGGATTTTAAAAATAAGTGGCTGAAATTACCCCAACAAGTGTGAAGCTACATATATAGAAGGCCAGATTCAAATACCGAATATATTTTTGTGTGATTGCAGAATGCTAAAAACAAAATGAATTTGAATGCCTTTGTATGTGACACATGCCCCAGCTTGCCACAAACCCACTACTACCTATTCTCTTACTCCCAGGCTGCCTCACACATCTACACAATATAAATATAAAAATGCTTCAGATAGTAAAGGGCAGAATTCTCAGAACACTGGCATTTAAGAGAAGGTAGGGTAGGGATGGGGAGTTTAGAGTATAGTAGCTGGAGATGAAGAAGGAGTAGCTTTTTAAATGGAAGTATATCACATAATGCTATAGTAAATGCAGGAATGAGGACTAAATTTGGAATCTCCGGATTTCTATCATTTTTTCATGTGTATTTTGCTGGCATATTAACAAGTTCAGATTTGTGTATAAAGAATGATGTATTCAAGTGCAATCTTCTGCTTTTGTTAATTATAATGATGGTACATGTCCTCATTTAAAGATAAAACAAGTATTTATGTAGCCAGATTCCTCTAGTTTCTTGGCTCTGTTACATAAAAGATTTTAAGAATATGCCAATTTAGTTCCCAGTACTTTTTTAAGGAAATGAGAGAAGAGAATAGAACTGGGAGAAAATAATAGATTACAGATCCCTAGGTGTACTTGCAGGCTGGTCCAGGCAGAGCAAGTGATATAGTTCATGCAGTTACTTTTCAAACCATCAATTATCCCTTTGCTAATGTTCACGGTGGGGAGCGGGGAAGGCGGGGAGTCCCAGCTGTTCCCTGTTATGATTGATTACCCCACTCAGCAATTCCCCTGGGGATCCCAATGATAAGGTCCCTTGAGAATATTGGTGGCTTTTCCTTGACCCCAGATGAAATCTCATTCCAAATGGAGGATTCTCATGGGGTTCTTACAGCAGCTTTCTGGTGGGGTCTTTTCTTCAGGGGGTTTCCCTGAGGGGTTCCATGGCCATGTGTTTCATGGCCATGATTTTCTGCCATGTTTTTCTTCCAAGTTTTAGATTTGTTTTCCCATTCCCTAAACTAGCCAGCCTCATTTAAAGGTGAGAAAATTTTCCTTTGGAATATAAATTTTATATTAGCTACATGTGAATTAGTTGCTTTGTGGGGTACAATCAAGTTTTAAATTCTTTAAGAACACTAATATAATTCCTCAGGGGCATTTTATAATATGTATGCTTTTCTACTTAGATCAGTGTTATTTATATCCACCTTGTGGGTACAAAATAAATATTGACAACAGTTTTAACTAAAGCAGTGACTGAAATAAGGGCTAGAATTAGTATCTCTTTAGGATTGTGTAATATGATCAATTATGGCTGTAGTCATTTAACCAATTTCCTTCTTGAAACTTAAAATATAACTGGGTTAAATTATTTGGTAATTCTCATAGAAGGGCATAAGACATGTTGCCTTACTGCAAATTAAGATTATCTTTCCTGTTTCCACTGTGCTAGAAAATGTTGACATACCCACTGCCTTGATTGCCTATCAGGCAGTCATACATAATTTTCCCACTCAAATCCTCAGTATTCTTTAAAATTCAATTCAAATATGACCTCCCCTTGAGGACTTCCTTGTTTTTTGTAGGTGGCAAATGGAATTCCCTTCCTATGGGTGGTCTAGGCAATTTGTAACACCATTCTGGCTTTATTGGCATAATACTTTACATCATACCCCCATTTCCAATAGAAAAGCCCACCCAATCTGGCGCTACAGAGACAAAAGTTTTTTTTCAGTGAGAAGGTGATTCATTGCCAGTGCACAAGCAAGGAACTGGGGGAATCCTCCCAAAAACCATTTCAGAGTGAGAAGAGGTTATAGAGTTTTACAGGGAAAATAAAAGTTGAAGATCAAGTGATGACTGAGTGATGCTTTCCTGCCATGTGGGTGATGACTCTGGAATGGTTTTACAGGTTCTCCTGTGTTATCTCTTGTATGCAAAACTCCTGTTTGACGTCTTGGTTCAAAGCCTTTTATCTCAGGGAAGTTGTGGATTTCCTGTGATTTTGCTGAAATGTTATCTTATTTCTGACTTTCTTGGGAGTGGAACTGGGAAGTTCTGGTTATTGTCCTTCTAGGAACTAAGAACAAAGAATACAGTACTAAGATTTGGTTACAGAAAACAAGTTCTACTAGATCTGGGGAAGGTATTTGAATTTTTCAGAGTAGCTTAACAAAAGAACTTTTTAATAAGCACATGTTCCAGCTCTCATATACAGAGAAGATCTCTATTAAATGTTTAGCAACTTGAGGTAGGGTTTATGGAACAAGTTGCTACAATGGTGCTTTGTGGGAACACAGGTTCAGGGCACAACAGAAACTTCATCAATTGATCCCTTTATTGTACAGAATGAAGGGACCATAAAAGGCAGATCTCCTTGTCACTTACATAGTACAAAAGATTATTGTAGTAGTTTGATATTATTGATGAAATCCAAAAAGAAATATTGGATTATGTTTGTAACTGATCTTTTTCTCTGGGCATATTAGATTATATTGTATTCAGAGGTTTACTTGATTAAGGAATTATGTAAACCTCTTGTGCTAGTAGGGCGTTGAGGTTCCACCCTTTGATGGTTGGGGTCTCACAGATAAAATACATGGCAAAGGACAGAGTTAGGGGTTTTTAATGTTGGAGTTTGATGCTGAAGCCTTAAGCTGGAACCCCAGGAAGAGAGGAACCCTGAACCCAGAGAGAAGCAAGACCTTGGAAGGGAGGAACCCAGGAAACTTGAACCCTCATAGATGTTGGTAGCCATCTTGCTCCAACATGTGAAAGTAGACATTAGTGAGGGAAATAGCTAATGCTTTATGGCCTGGTATCTGTAAGCTCCTACCCCAAATAAACACCCTTTATAAAAACCAACCAATTTCTGATATTTTGCATCAGCACCCCTTTGGCTGACTAATACAACTATGTAAGTGACAAGAAGAAAAATTCCCATCACTACAGAAAACTGCTCCTGGTCGGGTCCATAGATGGGAGTTCCGCAGGCCCTACTTTGGGGTTCAAGTGTGGTTTTTATTCACCTCTAAGAGGCAGAGGGCCCTGCCTCTGAGAATTCCTGTTCTGATATGCCCTGCCTCTGAGAATTCCTGGTTTCCAGTTTCAGGATTGAAGATGGACAGGGACTTTTCATTAGACTTAACATCTGCCACAGGTTGTGGAATGGCAATAAAAAGAAAAGGAGGTGGGGAGAGAAAAGGCCTAGACGATGACCACTTAACAGGTGTCTGTGACTTCCCTAACAGATGTCTTACTCAGTTTGTCTCTTTTTTAGTATAGTGTATTGTTGAGGTAATGCTTGTTAAATTGGGCAGGCATTTTCATGTATCAATCTCTATATCACTTAGTATTTGCGAACAAGTGTTTACTTTTTAAAGTGGTACTCTATTTGCAAAGTAACCAGAAAGTTCCTGACAAGTATAGTGCTTGCTTTATTTCACGGTTGGGTGTGAGCAGAGTTAAAGGAGGAAAGGATTTGAATCCCAGCTCCATCATTTTCTAGTTGGGTGATATTGACAAATTCACATAATCTCTCTGAATTTCATTCTTTTAGTCTGTAAAATGGAGCCAACAGTAATACCTACTCATAGAGTTACTGGGAGTATTAAGTTAGTTAATAATGCATGTAACATTCAGAGCATTTCCTGGCATATAATAGGCAATCCAGAAATTATAGCAACTATAATAAAAATTATTATTAATATTGTTACAATACATTTAGGATCAATATGAAGTGGTAGAAGACAATATGCATACAAAATAATAGAGTTTAATCTTTAAAAAATGAAAAACACCTGTGAACAATACAGAAATTTGTCTTGATAGCCAGATTTTAAAGAAAACTTAGATGTGAAAGAAAAATGGGGGAAAAGAAAAGGCTAATGCAACAATTATCTATGAGATTACGCATCCAGGTATCTGTGTTTATAATGTAGGAATTTAGTCACATCTGTCTCAATAAGTTCCTAAATTCCCCGAAGATTAGCAAAGCAAATACTCCCAGAAGGCTTGCATTGTGCCAGCAAGCCACACTGTTTTCTTAGTTCTTAAAGCAGGCAAAAAAGAAAGCAGCTCCTTACAAATCCTTATTAACCTAGTTCTAAGATCTATGTTTCTGACTAAAATCCAAATGAAATAAATTCAACCTAGAATTCCTCTGTCATTAAATCGAGTTGATTTATTTGCTACACTTTATTTTATTGATCATGTTAAATATCTGACTTGTCTGGGATATTTGGCTAGGCTGCTGAATTCCCTTGCATATTTATGCTGCTATTTATTTTCTTCATAGCAAAGTCTTACCTACATTAAAATTAATTCAAACATAATGTCTTTTGAATGCCTTTTTAAAAGCCTAATCTTTCATGATTTTACTTTATTTTATTTAAATTAGTATTCCTGATTTTAGAATGAGCTAGTAGGGATATTCATTTAATTTATTCAAACAACGATTGAGTCTATTGTAATTGTTAAAGAAAGACTTCGTTTAGTTTTCTTTTCTAGCATTTAAAGAAAAATCTTGTCCTATATAGACTTTATTTGCAGGCATCTCAAATGATGAATGTTTACTCCTCAAATAGATGATGACGTAGAAATAAAAATATTAATTGCTTCTATGTAATAACTTTTATTAATAGTTGCCTTATTTGTGCATCTAAAATAAGTGGTTTAAATATTTTGGATGTAATATATTTGAATTGAATTATAATATTAGTTAACATATATACTTAATCTATATTAGGCGGTAAATGCTTTATATGTAGTATGCCATGTAAAATTTACAATATTCCGTTGAATATCTTATTTTCATATTTTGCAGATAAGAGAAATAAAATTTAGTGAGCTTAAATTACTTGTCTAATGGCACACATCTGACCTGTGACAGAGTAGGGGATTGAATGCAGTTGGCATAATCCACAGCTGTCCCGCCCTGCAGTAGACAATGGTGGGGGAACAGGAGAGAACTCTGTGAAGGAGCAGTTATCAAGCAAGACTCACGGTTAATGTTTTTGGAGACAGTTTTGATTTGACAGTTTAATTTATTATACCTATCTATTATTCTGTGTTTAATTCTGATGTATTTGGCATGTGTTTTATCTAACCAGCATCGTCATGACAGTTGATAGGTTATAGTGATCTTGCAGTAGGTAAAATAAAATCTATATGATTAAAAAGATTGTTAGAGCTCAAGTCATAATTAAGTTCAACTGATCTGAACTACTATTCCCAATATTGCTTACCACGGAAACCTTAAAATTAATGCTTGCTTCTCTATCTGGAATATAGCCATTTTACAATTCATTGGGAAAAAATATATAAAATTAATAAAAGTTAGAATATCCTAATTTTTTCTAAAATTTATGCCTTATGATTTTTGGGGGCTTCTTTAAATATTTTCTGAGTCTATCCTGATTTTTTTAATGCTTTGTGCACTTGGGCATTTCTTCTTTTCCCAAGGTTGGTTTAAGCGTGGTTCTCAGTCATTCTGAAGTATAATTCTCTTTTAACTTCTACAACCAGTTATTTCTTTCCCAAATTAATATGGCATACTTAATATTCAATAAATATTCATTTCATTTGGAAACTTTGGTGTCATGATTATGAGTTTACTATGTGACAACATAGGGTAAACAATGATGGGCATTCAGTTCTTTGAATAGTGTCTTCAACCATTTTTGCTTGCACTCTTGTGTCAGTGCATTTAAAAAAAATCCCCAATATAGGAATTCTTTATAAATTCTGTGTGTATGCTACTGACCTAATATGTTCAGAAATCTCAAAAGAAATTTCTAAATCTTTAAGTTTTATGACAGTATTGGATTAAGTAGCATATGACACTCAGTATCACTGGAAGAAAAGATGTTAGGTTTTTCTTCACTTCTGGATGCTTTGTTATTAAATGCCTTGTTAACTACATGAGCTCTTGTTGGGCCATATTGGCATCATTATTAATAGTAAATCTACACTTAAATTAGTATTCTTGATAATTTGAACTTTTTGACCAACTTGCCTGAATTAATTGAATACCCACTATTTTCACCCCATAAAGTGGCTGAAGAATAGCCAGTTCTGGCTATAGAAGGGTCACCTCTGTGATTTCTTTTTGTTCAGTGGAACTTCTATTATTAGCCTTTCATCTTCAATCATGATTAATTTGCAGAAATCTTTTAAAGCTACTAGCCCACCTGAAATGGATTAAACAAGAAAATGTAATATAAAAATCTATTTAGAAAATATAAAATGGTACATTGAAAGTGACTGTATAAGTAAAAGGGTAGGTCTCAGACCTTCATGTAGTAGAATATCCACTTTCCCTTTATGTACCTGGAATGTAATAGGTGACTTGAGACCAGCTCACACACAGTTCAGGGGATGGCATTCGGAGAGGGTGTAGTGCCAACCCATAGTAAATATTTAGTATTGTTTTTTTATTTTGTTTGCTAAAAATGTTTGTAACTATAAGTTCTAATATTTTCTTCCCATACTCAAATCAGACATCTTGGAGACCACTGGTGTAAGACATGGTATATTCATTTTCATTTAAGTTATCATCAAAAGATGGCCTAGGCTATCACTTGAGAGAAGTAAATGAAAGAATGCTTGTGGAATTGAGGAGACTAGTCCAACTGTTGTTTAAATTCCTGTCCATTTATATTGTTGTAGAATTTGAGAGAAGTTCAATTACTTGAGTATAGAGAGGCCAGGACTCAGGAATGATTTTGAGAAGGAAAAATGGTTTATTGACGGCTGGCTGGACTCGGGAACTTTCTGTTTGAATCCCGAGCCCCGAACAAGATTTTTTTAGTCCCTTTTATACAGAGAGGAAAGGCCAAATGGTCCTTTTGTTTCAGTTCTCAATAGGCTTGAATTAGCATATATTTCCACATCTTAGTAAGCTTTTAGCATGGACCTCAGGCATTCGATAAGCTTTTAGCATATTTGCTTTGCATTTCCCCTGAATACTTAAAAGTTTATAGACCTTGCATTGTTAAACTGTCTCCTGCTCACCAAGAGCAGGACTGCAACCTTTCATCATCCCACACCCACAAGTAACAGATAGTTTAGGTTATCTCTGAAGAGACAAAGAGTCTCCCACCCATAGCCCACATCATTTTCCCCCTTTGCCAAAGTTTAACTTGCTAAGCTTTGGCATAATTATTGTTGGAGCTATGAGGTGGGTGGCTGTTTGTTGTTTTGATTGATTATTTATCAATCTTTAGTGTACCATCCAGGACTGTTTTTAAGAGGTTAGAAGTTTTCATTCTGGACAGCAGAATCCTGGGGCGGGGGCCTCCTGCAGTCACCCTGCAGCCACTGGCACTCACATGGATTTCCAGTCAGGTTCCAGATCCATCTATTAATTTTATTTTACCCTTGAAGAGTTTACACCTTTAATTTAAAAGGGGTGCTGAAGGGAGACAGATCTCTTTTCTGTAACTGCTTCCTGCTGGCCATGGGCTGTAGTCATTGCCTAATAAGGTGTAAAACTCTTAATTTATTCTAACTGGAGGAAGATGGATCTGGCATTCTGTACGAAGTTGGATGAAGTTTTCATATGGTTAATAAGATGTTCACTCTGAAAGAAACAAACTTAATTAAAAATTTGGAATACCCGTTTTTAAAAGAGGACACATTGGATTACAGAGGTAGACAAGGTTAGGTGCCTATAAAGATGGCACTCCTTAAAAGCTGGTGGGAACAGCATATACATTCTTTTTTTAAGTTATTCATCTTTAGAGAGAAATTGCAACAGACACTTAGCTTTGTCTGAAGACACATTCCAAGCTGTTCAATGATTAGCATTCATTCGCTCTGTCAGATGCTCCTGGTGAACTGGCACTCCTTGGGCAACTGGCTTCACTCAGGATTAGAACACTAAGTTGGAAATTCTCTTCATTTTCACCTGTGGGAGTGATCAGAACTACAGAATAAAGGTTTTTTTTACACCTTGGTTTTCATTGTACAATTTCTAGCAATTTTGACTTGTTCAATAGGTGACTCACCATCAGCAAGCAAGCCTCACCTTTGCTACAAAGCGGAGTACAGTAGAATATAGAAGTTGACTGAGACTGGCTGAGACTGCCACCTTATTCTATAGACATGTTTTTAACTGTTTAGAAAATGATTTTACCAGGAATTTAACATGTCTAATATACTTCTGCACTTGATCCAAAATAGAAAAGATAACGTTATAATTATTAGGCATATATTTAGTACAGGATAAAAGTACAGCACTTAATATTAACTAATGTATTACTTAATGCATAAGGATTCAGAGTTGCAATTGTTAGTTTTGAGTTTCAGGTTTGTAATACTTTACATGTTATCTCTCCATGAGAGTAGGCCATAATGCCAATTGTGTTTAAGTTTCATTTACTGTATCCTGGTATCATGGCTCCACTTAGCATGTTCTTCAACGCAGTGAGCAAGTCGCAGCATCCTTCATCTTAGAGAGAATTTCCAGTATTCTACTAGCCTGGTGCATAGTGCTCTCTGGCACTATGGAACAGTGCCAGTCTGGAGGCGATATCCATTGTACACTTGGCTGTACCGAGTCATTATTGGCTGCTGCAGGAGCTTGAAACTGCAACGTAGTTTCCTTCGACTTCAGGAGCAGAACCAGAGGCTTATATAGCAAATATTTTTAATTGAGGGGTCAGTGACCAGCCTCGCCAATAACTCACATGGAGAGGCCACCTGTAATGTATTTAAGGCCTGGTTTGAATGCACAAGAGTTTGACAATGTTAAAGTTTATTCCTTGTTTTTATATATAAATTAAACAACTTAATGCAACACATATATCAAATGACTGTTCACTTACACAATTTTACTATGAAGATAACAGTAGGTACTTTAGTAATAGAAGAAAAATATTATTTTTCATTGTTAAAATGAAAACAGAAGATTTCCAATAGAATCAAGATAACTTTTTATTACCATTTACTTAAATGTGTACTTTGCAGTGGCCTTCAGACAGGTTTTATTATCATTAAGTTATTTCTGCTACCAATACCAATCTAAGTTTTAGTTAACAATGACTTCTAGAACTAGAACTATGTAAACATTTTCAGTTTGGCAGATGTTTTACAACCTCCTTATAATTGACTATAACCACATTGACTAGACACCTCATGTTTAAATAACTTATTAAATTACAATGACCAAAGAAATTTACTCTATTTATTTAAGAAAGCATATCTACAGTCTTTTTCCTTTAGCCTAATTTCACCAATGTGAACTTACAATTTTCATTACTCTAAAGATTTTGTATATATAATGTTAATTTAGTTTATAAATTAAGTATGGGAGATTACACTCAAGTTAAATACAATTGAAACCATAATAGTTTATGCAAGGTATGTTCTCTTTTTTCCTTACAGGAAGCTAAAAACTTCTTTTCTTTAAGTTATGAAAATTAATAATTTAAAAGCATACTGACTACCAGGTTTTAAAACACATTACACAATTACTTAATTTTTAAAATCATAACCCAGGAAAGATTTTTCCATAGTTTTTATGGACTTTCCTTTACTTACTGAAATTTGTTAATAGAGCCACTAATTACCTTTATTTTGTTAGAAAGAAATCTTCTGGAAGAAAATAAGGCTCACCAGAATGAGGAGAAGAAAAGCATTTATTCTCAATCTTGCAAGAAGGGGCGCAGAGCCAGATATGGCTGGTGCCACGAACAAAGAAAAATGACACAATTTATACCCCTAAGCCTAGCATGCAAGCTTTTCCTGTTTTTTTCATAGATTGGATACTTCAGAAGTTACATCTTATCTGAGATTTAACTTTCTCAGGCAAAAGTTTGTGATTTAACTGCTTCCTCTATCACATTCCAACTATTTTAGTTTTTACCTGCTCCCCTTTGTCAAATAAGGAATAGAATTTAGTGCTGAAATGGCACCGACTTAGCTCCTTCTTGGGCATCCTTTCACTGCCCGTAGGACTGGCCTGAGCTGGTCTCCTCCACTGCTGTCCAACCTGGGAGTGGGAGACTGAGGCAGCAGGCCACCAGGTTACACCAATCAACATTTTTTTTCTTTATGTGAAAACTAACCTAATCTTTGTTTTTTTTTACATTTTATGGTTGACAAAAGGTTTAAACTGGGAAATTACCGGGCAAACTGATTCTTAATTTCCTAGCCTAGTAGATAGGTTTAATCTGCCACACCTAATCTTGCCTTTAAAGCTCTTGCAAAGAGGAGGCCTTTTCCCAATTGTTTTTATAATTAGATTTCTATATGACTTTTTTATCCTGCTTAGTTTAATTTGGGCTTTAAGAATATTTACAAATATAACTGCGTATTTAATTTTTAACAATTTGAATAGAGTTCTTTTAAGAATTTTTATTTGTTCATTTGATATTATCCTGATGTATGAAGACATACACTGAGCAAATGGGCAGACACAAAGAGTTAGACACAGAAACAAAACTCATTGATATTATTTATAATTTGCATTATTTTATATACTGTTTAGCTTAATTCGGGGTCCCGAAATATATATTACTTATAACTGCCTATTTAATCTCAACAATTTGAGCAAATAGGTAGACATGAATAGTTTGACACAACAACGTAACTTTAGTTACTTTAAACTTCTAATTCTTACAAAACAAGTGTGACTGCAAAACATTTCAAAGACTCCTGAAACTCTTCTTAATTTGCACTATGACTGTGCAGTTTTATACTTTGACTATGCAGTTTTACACAAGAATTTTCTTTCTTACTTAATGGATTGTAATAACCAAAATGTTTTCAATGCTTTAGCACCGTTTTGTTTTAGAACTTTATATTTTACTTTGAAATTAGCAGAATTTTGGATAAACAACAAGATTAATCTTATATATATTTACTGAGGCTATTTGACGCTTCAGGGAGACAAGACTGGTTTCTCTCATGAATTGCCACTCTTAGGAACACTGACCATTAAGGCAGGAGACTTTTCCTCCTCCACCCCCCTTTTTGATTTTGGAGATAATAAAACTCTAGTGGTCATTTAACTTTATTCCATCAGGCAGCAATTTATTTAGTTTACACTTGAATTCATGAGAGAAAGGGTTACTAATACCAGGAGAGGAGACAGTGATGTCCCAGCTCTTCTCAATTATGAAATAACCATAGGCAAAGGCAAAGGGTGAGGTTAGGCTTAAAGTAACCATAAACAAAGGAAAGGTTAGTTTAGAATTTACACTTAAATAATAGTTTTAGGCTAAATTCACCCAGCTATAATTTCAGTTATTGTCTTTCCACTGTTTTATAATATAAATGCATTTATAAATGATTTTAACTCTTACAGTTTTTATTAATTTTTTTAAAAACCTATTAATTTTATAACACCTTTAAATACCTTTCGTTCGACTTATAACATATTAAATGAACTTAACCGTTACTTTAATTTTTCCTTTAAAGTAAAAGAATAAATCTTTTACTTTAAAGTTAGTTTGAAATAAAAAGCTACTTTTCAGGATTTGATTTCTAGAACATAAAATGTTCTTTTAAAAGAGGTAAGACTCTTCTTCAAACACTGAGGAAATGATGAGGTTAAAGCACAAAAAGCTATTTTGATAAAAGATTTTCTTTGTATATTGATCTTACTCAATTTTAATCATAAAAATTTTCCTTCCACAAACGTACTTTCAGTATTCATTTAGGTTTTGTCCCACACTCTACTCTTTCCAATAATCAATCGTTTTATCTTAGGACAAAATCATCTTCTGTTTCCTTAACAATAAAAACACACTCCATATATCCCACATACTAAGTTACCAGGCAAGCTTCTTACAACATATAATTGCCATTAATACTAAACAAGCTTGTTAAAATAATGAACTTTTCTTCACTTTAAATACTTAGTAGCATGTAATGCCAGAAACAGTTTTTTTGGAAGCAAGTTGGCAGGGGAGACTGGCTGCTGAATAAGTTTGTTATAAAATTACCTTTTATTATTATTATTATCAATTCAGTTTTTGTTTAATAATGACTTTCTGCAATTAGCCATTTAAATACCTTAATTTAAACAATGCTTTGTAAAACCTTTATAATTATTTATACCTTTAAGACAAATTTTACCTTCACAGAACACATTCTCTTACTTAAAGTTACTACAATACCTTCTAAGAACCTGGGCAGAATGCAAATATAGTTTGGCTTTGACACCCTAGGGAGGGAACTTTACTGCATTTATTCTGATTCTGCTTTTTACCCCCTTCACGGCAGTCGGCAGTCAGGTGCACAACAATCAAACAGGAATGCAGCTTATGAATAGAAGGTGTGGACTCACTGGAAAGGGGCAAGCCGCTCCCCCATTTCCAGCTTTCAGGCCAAAATGGGCAGACAGAACCTACTCAAATTCAGCAACTCTCCAGGGGACCCAGCCACCCTGACTGGGGCAGCCCCAACAAACTTGGGTGTGTGGCGCGGACACAGATGGCCTCCAAGCCCTGGCAAAGGGCCAGACCAGAGACAAGACAGCAGAGCATGCACAAACATCTAGACTCCGCAAACATCCAGACTCCTCAGTTTTGCCCCATAGTCATTTCACCCCCTTGCCAATGGCAAGGGAGGGCTCCAGCTCAGCTGTAATTCTACTTTACATAAGGATACAACTCCAACACTAGCACTGAGCTGACACAGACAGAAGCACAAAGGTCACTAATCTGACCCACAAGTTTATATATATTTTCACCATGGCTGCCCCCACAGCCATCACAAACCTCAGAACACTTAACATTTGGTATAAAGTGAATTCATTCACAATTTAGCACCATAACAAAAGATTTCAGCTAAACTTTTCCCACTGTTTAAACTTTACACCCAGACCAAGCTCCACCAGAAAAGCCGATCCATTTTCCTGTAACCAAGTTTTGTTTTTTTTAATCTAGACCAATTTCCAGGACATTAGGACTTGAACCTATAAATAGCCCTTTTTACTAAAATCAAGACTCCACTCCTTTAGTGGATATAAGACTAGTACCAGATTCTAACATGCAGTTAGACAAACCCAAAACACCAGGGCTTTTTCCCGGTTTTTCTCCTTTTCCCAAGCCTAGAGAGAACCGCTTCCCCCCAGCCTTCTGGGGCTACTAGGGTTCTCTCGGGAGGTGATCAGCCTCCCCTTCCTAGCAATTAAAGCTAGGGCCTTCCAGACTGTGCTCACCCGGGGAGTCTTACTTCTTCCATGTTCGGAGTTCTTTTTCGTTCGCAGAATCTTTCTCTCGAGACCTTCCATTGCCCTCGATTTTTGTCGGGAAGATTCTGGTGGAGCCCACATCTTTTCTGGATTAAATTTAATCCAGGGGCGCCCAGATTTGGGGTTCATCCGAGTCCTTCTGGCTTCCTCGGGGATTTGGAAGGGGCAGCAAAATGCTACCGTCTCTGGCCTTCGTTTGTTGTCCTGCTGCGGTCGCCAAAAATGTTGTAGAATTTGAGAGAAGTTCAATTACTTGAGTATAGAGAGGCCAGGACTCAAGAATGAATTTGAGAAGGAAAAATGGTTTATTGACGGCCGGCTGGACTCGGGAACTTTCTGTTTGAATCCCGAGCCCGAACAAGATTTTTTAGTCCCTTTTATACAGAGAGGAAAGGCCAAATGGTCCTTTTGTTTCAGTTCTCAATAGGCTTGAATTAGCATATATTCCCACATCTTAGTAAGCTTTTAGCATGGACCTCAGGCATTCGATAAGCTTTTAGCATATTTGCTTTGCATTTCCCCTGAATACTTAAAGTTTATAGACCTTGCATTATTAAACTGTCTCCTACTCACCAAGGGCAGGACTGCAACCTTTCATCATCCCACACCCACAAGTAACAGATAGTTTAGGTTATCTCTGAAGAGACAAAGAGTCTCCCACCCATAGCCCACATCAATATAAATTGTTCATTTGACCACTCTATCTCTATAATTCTATGCTATGAATGTATTGCCTCAAATTAAAATATAAATTCTCGGGAAAGTGTTTGGATCCCAGAGGACTAATTTGATAAATGCTTCTCAATCCCAGCAGTTCACCATTTACATGTTCTTGCTGCTACTTGTTTGTTTGTTTTTTTAAGCTTTGTATACTATTTGCTTTAGATTGAAGTTCATATCTTTCAAGTTAGAAATTTCAGAGTTAGTGGGAACCTTACAGAATTTGTTTCATTCTGTCTCTAAAAAATGGGTTGTGAGGAGTTATAGCAATGATTAATAGAGCTGGAATGAAAATGTAGATTCTTGTCTAAGTCACTGTTCTGTCCAGTTTATTGCAGTTTATCTTGTCCAGTTTATCTTCCAGTGTGTTTGTCCTCACTTGGTAATGTAATAAAAAATTCTCAAGTATGGGAACTGGGAAACATGTATTCAAGTTCATTTATTCATTCTACAAACGTTATAAATATGGCAGCTCCTTTCTCAATTTGTTCATCTACTGAATAATTCTGAGAGGTATCCTTAAGGAGAAAATAGCGACTTAATCCAATTAAGTCAGAAAGCTCAGCAATGTTCTTATTGCCATTGTACTAGATTCATTATTTAATATTTAACTTAGCCTTACAACCTGACCTTATTCTCTCAGTTCATCCCTTCTTAATTGTGGTTGGTCAGCTCTAGCCCCTTTCACAAGTCTCCATTTCTAATTAACACAAGTGATTTATTATAAAAGAAACTTTTCTGTGTAGGGGAGACAACTGGTAACCAGCCTTAACTAGCAGAGTAGCACAGGATGCTTATATACCAAAGGTGAACTAGTGGTTATAGAGGTGACATCACTTTTAATTGGCAGTGTTAATACCAATGCACCAACATAATAGAAAATTTAATTAAATTAAAAGTCTGTATAAAGTCTATTGTAAATCAATATAATACAGCCATAATATTTACTTATATTGGAGAATAATGGGACACCTATATGCAGATTATATATCTAAATTTTATTTGCTATTGGGTATACTGTTGGGACTTTAAAGAACTCTGAAATCAGTCATATTTACATTATGAAAGTTGCAAGGCCCTGTGGTAAATAATATCTGTGAATTGAAACACACACACACGAGAATTGTATACAAGTCTATAGCCTCTGGATTTGGAAGAATTTGGTTCATTTCACAAGAGTCTGTTTTTTTAAGTCCTTCACCAGTGAGTTATAAAAAAACAATTGTGATACTTTATAGTCAGCCTCAGTGGACCATTCTTATTCAGGATCAACTAATTTTCTCAAGGTTGTGTGGCACACTGCAAAGCTATAGAGAGCGGGAGGAGACAAATAGGAATAGTATGATTGGAAGCAGTCTCTTAGTGAGCATGTTCAATCTGAATTAGGCAAAATAATTAAGCTAGTTTCCTTTGCAACTTAGGTAAAATATATAAATGGTTAACTTCTGAACATTTTGATATGAGTAGTAATAGTTTTTAGTTAATAACATGAAAAAACGATATTAAAAATCAAATGACATTATAAATGTCAATTATAAAAGGAGATAAATATACTAAATATGCAGGATCCTTTTGTGTCTGTCATAGAATTGTCATCCAGACTTTGAAATTCTAATTGCTAACAAGTGCTGCTTATAAAATTGAATGACCTACCCATCCAACATTAGCTATCCCTCTCTTAAAGTGATCTAATCTATTATTTAATAGCTGAAATTATATTACGATGAATAGTCTGAGAAAAATATTTCTCATGTTAATCTTATATGTTTTATCAAATATATTTTAAAGGCATTTTAGGATTTTCCTTTACATATTTTTATATAACGGGTGCTCTAGAGGTATGAGAAGAGATATCTTGAAGAGGAAAGGATATAGTTACTAATCAACTCTTATTTTTTTCATCAGGAAGAGTTCTACTAAATAATAATGCATGTCTAGTTTAATCAATTGATACTTTAAAGCAGTGGACCTATAATTTAACATGCATCTAAAATCACCAAGAGAGCTTATTAAAATACGGGTTGCTGAGTCTGTCCCCTGGTGTTTCTGATTCACTAGGTCTCAGATAGGACCCAAGAGCTTGAATTTCTAAAACGTTTCAGGTTGATGCCGATGCTGCTTCTCCAAGGACCACACTTTTTGAATCACTGCTTTAAAATAAAAGTTGAGACCTTTCACTAATGCAGAATATTTGCAGTTGAGAGGAATAATTTTACATCATTCATTATTTGGGGTCCTTTTTACATTCATATTGTTAATGCAGCTAATTTGCTTTAATTTGACTTATTCAAGTCAATAGTGCTCAGGAATACACAATATATGTGCAAATTTTAAAGTGTGTAAATTTCATGGTTTAATATAAATTTAAGACCTGTTATTTTCATTCTTTCATTTATTGACAATTGCAATCAAGACATATGTGCTGTATAAGTTACGTTAAAGGCTTTATTGTTCTACTGTTTTGTCTCTTTTGTCTAGTTTCTTCTATCTCTCTTTTCTTCTCATGCTGCACACATTTTCTGTTGTATAAAAAACTGTTACTAGTGATTTCTGCATGTTGATATTTTGCAAAATTTTTAGACTTTCAACACAGGACTTCTGTTATTTTCATATGTTCAATTTGGTAATGGAAAACAATTAGATATTTGTGGATTTCTCATGAATAAAAAATAAGGACCTGTTTTCAAACATCTTTATCAATGATAAATACATTTTACAATCCAAATCACACCTACCAACATGCAGATACCCACATGTGGAAAATATAATTTGGTCATGACTTACTAAATTGATATCATTACTTAATTATGGGGTCAGATCTTCAGATTTAGAAGAAAATTGTTAAAAACCAAAAAGAACCATATTGTTCATTTTTATGTCTAGTCTTTCCTGAGTTGCAATTTTCCTAGAAAAAAATAAAAATATACATTTATATGCATATCTATTTATACACACATATGTATAAAATATCTCAGGATACTAATGTCCTGGTCATTTAAATTTTCAGAGCAATATGAAAAGTTTGGCACCATTGCTTCTTTGTAGAAGATTTACTTTGGGATCTGATTTTATATTGTTGCCTCATTCTACCCCATTTCTTAGGAATTTTCTGGTTGTTCTATTTATTCTCCTATATTGTTTATCATGTGCTGCCAAAATAGTCAAATATTGTGATTTTGTTTTCCTTTTTGTTTTGAAGCAATAACCTTTGGATTATAGAGAATATTGATCCCTCTGATGAAGGAGTTGAAAATATAGGTCTTAATTTGATCAAAATATTTTTAGTCAGTAAAAAGTTAACCATATTTCAACTAAAAAAGTAAAAAGATTTAAACCAAATAGCAGAAAACTTGGTATAGAGGTGTATTTTTTATTTAAAAAAATGAGTAAGATTCTTAATTTCCTGCCAGGGGAAGAAAACAAGATAATTCAGTGTCAAAAAAGCAGAGTTCAGATAGATAGAAAATTAATCTTTGACTATATACTCCTGTGGGGTTTTCTTGAATTATTATTGATTGGATCTCAGCTCCGACCTTAAGAGAGAAATTGGTTGAAGTTAGAATTTAATTGTGCCTAGAGTTATAATGGATCTTTTCTTTCCTAGTATAATTTCTTTTTAAAAACAGAAATCAATACAGGTAGAAAATATGCGTAGACTGAAAGTAGAATATTATAATGTTATTGTGGTCATGTATATCATTAGTTGTCAAATGAAGAATTATCCTCGATGGCAAAATACAAATTTAGTAAAATAAATTGTGAAATTTATTTCAAGAGGATGCTTTTAATTTTTGTATTTAAATACAATTATCCTGTTCTTTCAATGTATATATTAATAAGTACTATATGTGTGGAAGCCCTGTGTTCTCTGGGTGATCCTTTATGACTCATGTTTCTTTTTATAACTTTAATCCTTTGTGATTGAAGTTAAGAGAGGAATTAGATTATAATGTATATAATATCATGAATGCTAATACCTGAATGGAAATTTGTGTATTCAGTGTTGATCATAGTACCATATATTTGATTATTCTTATAGATTTTTGTTTTGAAGAATATGCATTTGACAAATGAAAAAAATGAAAGTAAGAATATTTGTGTTAGCATGAGTTATGATATTCTGTGTCTTGTCTATCTTTTTCTCTATAGCCTGAAAAAAATGACAGTGAGTCAGGCAGCCAGAGGATAAAGCCTGTTTTTATTGATGATGCTATTTTTGGACGACAAATATCCTATCAGCATGCAGCAGTCCATATTCCCACTGACATCTATGAGGGCTGTAAGTAAAAGGAGATGAACACCTGTTGGAAATCCATGCTCACATATCTTATGTCACCTATATTTGGGAAAAAATAGGTACAATATGATTTTATTTTATTTGCATGTTATGTAAGAATCTGTGGTAAGCTCTGATTTACATAAAAAAGAAATCTGATTTTAATAAGTGGTTTATGTTCATCTGATCTTAGTACATGAATATTTGTAAGAGAGTTCTGTATCCATGGAGATATCTTCTAATCTATTATTGAGTAAATAATTCTGTCTTTCCAATTGACATCAATAACTTAAAAGGTAAAGAGATACATCCTTTAAAAACCAAAACTATGCAGTTATATATTTTATATATATTCACACATATATTATTATACCAACATGAACTGGTGAAGGAGAGAGTTGTGCATTTTAGACTCCAAGTTATTCCCACTTATTATCATGCCTGTTGGTGTCTCTCTCCCTTTCTGTCTTGTTCTCTTGCTCAGTCTCTCTATCTCTGTGCCTTTCCCTATGATATAGGTAAAAGGCATCTCCCTAAGTATATCGTGGTCCTCAAACAAACAAACAAATAAAAAGGGCTGGGGACAAGAACAAACAAACAATAGAACTAAAGAAGTAGAAAAGCACTGATTGGAAGGTGGCATTTAAGAAGGCGTTGTTGTGGCAGACTGCGGGATTCAGCGATCATGGTACTGAAAACCAGGACATGTGAGACTCTTCTGGGAAGGCAGTTTTATTTACAGCTGGCTGGGCCTGGCAGACTTGAGTCCAAAAGCCAAACCCTGAGCAGGGTTTTCAGGTTCCTTTTATAAAGAGGATTTGGGGGCAGAGTCAGAAGGCATTTTGGCGTAAAAGGACTTTCCTTATAGGGTTAGGTTTTGGTTTCTTGGGGCCTGGGGGCTTTCTAAGAAGTAGGTAAACTTGAAGGGCCATGTCATTACCCCCTTTGATGCCTGCTTAACTTGTTAAGCTTCAGCATCACTATCACCGGGATGTTCTTGGATTGGCCTGTAAGTGACAAGGCCATGAGGTGGGTGGCTGTTTGTGTTCTTACTGCACTATTTATTAGGACACGTACCCTGTTTAAGATGAGGGGAAGGAGGCAAAGGAGTATAGTGCATCCTCCTACGAGGAAGGCAACTATTCCTACTAGAAGTGTGAAATTTTCGGTATTGATCTCCATCCCCTGAAGAGATTACCTGGGTTCCAACCATTCCAGGTTTGCACCAGAACATGGGCAACCTTTATCATTTTGTTTGTAATCTCTTCGATAACCTTTCCACTGCTGTCTAGTTCAGGACAGCAGTTAGAGAGATTGAATTTTCCCCAGACCCCACTTTCAGTTGCTAAAAGAAAGTCTAGGACGAGGCGGTTCTGGTAGATGGCTTTTCTGAATTTGTTTTGTTGTTGGGCTAGCAAGGTTAGAGCATGGGCAGTTTCATTAGTTATTATTTCTACCACTGCTTGCAAGTGGATGATAAGGTTTAGCATATAGATGGCGGTTCGGTAACCCCATGAGCTGTCCTCTGCCCAAGCTGCTGGCCCATAGTATTGGATAATGTGCTTAGGGGGCCACTCATTATCTGCCCAGGTAGTGACAGCTTTTTTTTCCCTTTTTATGTTTTGGTGTATCGGTTGACTCAGGTTTTCCCCTTCTGCTAGGGGAATGAGGAAGAAGGAGGGTTTTATTATACTGAGCATACAAGTGCCACACCAATTATGGGGCAGAATGCGACTTCCCCACAAATCCAGTACAGACCATTTGGGGCGCTAAAGGGACTTCTTGCAGTTAAGTTTCACACTGCAATTAATTTGGGGAAAGTACAATTTATGAGAATGAGGTGAGATTCATTCCATTTCCCTCAGGGCTCTGTTGTATTGGTGGTATGATTTTGGAACCTTCCCCCTGTACATGTTAGGTTTCTGACAGATATAGAGGACTTTAGGCATACCCTTGAAGTGCAATATCTCCCAGTGACAGAAGTTTGCAAGGGCCACCTACCATCTCAGAGGCCAGTCTCATTATGAGGTTGGCTGTAGTTGTATCCTCTAGTTCCCCAAGGACATTGGTCTCCCATATTAGTGCCTCCACACACATAGCATTAGGAGACATTTAGAGCTGTACCTACTACTTCAGCTGAATTTATGAAAAGATTCTTTGGGATGGGAAAGGGCTTTTCTATCTCTCCACTGAAAGAGTGGAACACAGGGTGGGTTTTACTCATGAGGGAGGATTCCTGATCCCCAACCCAGAAGAGGACTCCAGGGTCTGTTCCTCTGCCATAGATGAGGAGGCTCATTTGGACTCCTTTTTCTACTTGTTGGGTTGTAGAATAGTGAGGTTCAAGGGATTACACTGTGTGAGGGCACAATTGGTTGTGGGTTTACCTTTGGTGAGGGTAGTGGTTTGCCCATGTTTTTGCCAGGTGGCCAGTGAGACACAGCCCCATATGGGACAGATGTACCAATCTCGGGTGTGACAATTCGTTGCACTATTTTGCCCTTCAGGATAGCATATATACTTGTCATTATGTGTGTATTCTCGCTCCCAGCTGAGGCTCCACAAGAGCCCCATGTGTTGGAATTTATAGCTGTGCAGGCATTGAACAGGAAGGAGACCTTCTAGGATTGGACGTAACTGGGGTGGAATTGAACAGTTTTCCTTCTTGATTAGTTACCCTTATTTCCCTCGGCAAGATTGCTGGGTGCTTGGGATCAAAGCAGGTTATTCGGCCAGATATGTTGCAGACACTATAGGTGACTCCCTGAAACTAGCAGGTGGTTGTATGGCCCTTACAGCAGTAATGACTATGATATAATGTATTATTGGCATGGACGCCTGTCCTTACCTGTTAGTACTTGGCCCACACTCTGAGGTGGAGGAGGGTCAGGGCCAGAATTACGGGGAGTAGGCGATGGGACATTTCTAACTGAGGTTGGATTGGACTCCTGATTTTTGGCTGTGCATAGACCAATCAGCTTCTGGGGTGTGATTGGAGCAGAGCTCAATATTTTGTCCTTTTGCAAGATGAGCTTGGTTGGGTTGTAGACATCTGAAATACAGGTCCAGCACTCTGGGGCAGCTCATTTGACCCAGCTGTGGTGTATCCATGGGGTGATTTCAGCTACTTTAAACTGCAGTGGGGGTAGAAAGAAAGACAAGATAGGGTCCTCACCATCGAGGAGTTAGTGGGGTGGCTTTCCAACCTTTGACCCAGACTGCATCTCCCAGTTGGTATGGGCGTATGAAGCTGTTTAGGCTAATGGGGGCCCTTTCTTGGACCCAGTGATGCAGGTTTTGTAGGGTTTTTCCAAAGCTGATCATTTGCTGAGCTATTGATAACTTACCTCTTTCTCTGAGGTCCCCTAGTATACTTTGGATTAAAGGGGGGCAGGGGGGCTTCCCAAAGAGGATTTCATAAGGGGTTAGGCCTAGCTTTCAGCTTGAGCTGGCTTGAACTTGGAGGAGGGCACTGGGAAGCACTTGCACCCATGCTGGTCAAGTTTCTTGCCATATTTTGGCAATGTAAGTCTTTATTGTGTGGTTCATTCGTTCTGCTTTTCCTGAGCTTTGAGGTTGGTAAGTGGTGTGCAGTGTCCATTGGATGTGCAGTGCTTTGGCAACCTTTTGAGTGACCTTGAAGACGAAGGCAGGTCCATTGTCAGAGCTGACTGAGAGTGGTAACCCATAGCGAGGGAAGATTTCCCTGAGTAGAACTTTGGCTACCTCCTCAGCCTTCTCGGTTCGAGTGGGGAAGGCTTCCACCCAGCCAGAAAAGGTGCAAATGAGTACTAAGAGGTACTTGTAGCCTCTGGATCATGGCATTTCAGTCAAATCAACTACTAGATCTTGTAGAGGCATGTTGCTGATTTGTTGGATTCCTGGGGCTCCCCTGGGTCTTCGGTGGGGTTATTTTTACACATGTCCTGCATTGCTGGCATATGGCATAGGCTATAGCGGCCAGAGTTGGAATATAGAAAAATCTTTCCAATACTTCCTAAGGTGAGTTTTTCCTAAGTGTGAGCCTTCATGGTAGTCTGTACTATGGTTGTGGCTAGTATCTGGGATACACTATTCTGTGACCGGGTAGTGTCCACCATCCATCCATTCCCTCAGTTCTGTTTTCAGTGAGTATCCATTCCTTCTCTGCCTGTGTATACTACAGTGTTTGATAAGTTAGAGGCTGAGGAACGAGGGCGGCAATCAAGCTTTTGGACGGCTGTCCTCCATGTGCCGCCCTTTTCACTTCTGCATCTTTTTTCTGGTTTCCTTGGCTACAGGGCTATGGCCCATTTGGTGTCCTCTGAAGTGGATTATGGCCACCTTGGCAGGCTTCCAAACTGCTTCTAGTAGTTGAAGAATTTGTGTGCCATGTTTAGTGTCTCTTCTTCCTGAGTTGATGAGTCCTTTCTGCTTGTACAAGGCTCCATGAGTGTGCAAGGTTAGAAAGGCATACTTGGAGTCTGTGTAGATGTTGACCTTGGCTCCAGCTGCAAGATGTAGGTCCCTGGTGAGTGCAATGAGTTTAGCCTTTTGCCCGAGGTGTTTTCTGGGAGATGTTGTACTTCTACTGTGGATTCAGAGGTTACTATGGCATACCCCACCCATCGGTCATTGCCTTGGAAAAAACTACTCCCATCTGTGAAAAATTCCATGTCAGGGTTAGGTAATGGCTGGTCTTGAAGGTCTGGCCTGCTGGAATAAACTTCTTGTAATGTTTTGATACAGCTGTGGATAGGAGCTCCTGGCTCAACAGGTACGAGAGTAGTAGGATTCAGCATCCTCACAAGTTCCAGTTGAACGGATGGGTTTTCACATTGTAGGGTTTGGTACTTGACCAGGCAGCTGTTGGTGAGCCAGTGTGTTCCTTTGGCATCTAAGATCGTGACCACTGCATGCGGAACTCAAACAATCATGGTTTGCCCAAGAGTTAATTTTATGGCTTCCATTGTCAGCATTGCCACAACAGCTACAGCTTGCAGGCATGAGGGCCATCCTTGGGCTACAGTGTCCAACTGTTTGGAGAGGTAGGCTACAGGTCTTTGCCAGGAACCCAGGTACTGAGTGAGTACTCCTACTGCAATGTCCTAGTGATTATGGACGTAGAAGTAGAATGGTTTATTGAGATCTGGAAGTCCGGGGCTTGGCGCTTCCATTAGGGCCTGCTTGAGTGGTGAAAGCATCTTTCTGTGGGCTCTCACAGAGCAGGGGTTCACGATCTCCCCATTTGTGGCCCCATACAAAGGGAGTGTGAGGACTCCAAAATTAGGGGTCCAAATGTGGCAGAATCTGGCTGCTCTGTGGAATTCTTGTAGCTTTCTGCAGGTGCTGGGCTCGAGGAGGCTGCAGATTGCTTCTTTTCTTTCAGACCCCAATTTGCAAAGCCCCTGTGCTATTGTGTAAGCCCAGCTATTTGACTTGAGGCAGGCAAATTTGGGCTTTCCTTTTGGACACCCAGTAACCCTTCTGTCATAGATGCTTTAAGAGGGCAGGGGTTCCACTGGCATAGCCACCCTCTCCGAGGGTGAGATCATCTACATATTGGTAGAGGAAACAATTATGGTCTTCTGATTCAAAGGACTTAAGATCAGTGGCCAGGGCTTGTCTGAAAACAGTAGGTGCATTTTTGAATCCTTAAGGGAGCCGTGTCCAGGTGAGTCATTGCTTTTCTCCAGAGCTTGGGTTATCCCATGTAAAGGCGAAGATCATTTGACTTTGGGGTGCTACTTGAGTACAGAAGAAAGCATCTTTGAGTGAAAAGTAGGTGCTGATGGGGGTATTAAGCTGAGGAGATTGTAAGGCCTGGGGACCCCTGGGTGCAGTGTCATTACAGCTGAGTTGACCACTCACAGACCCTGGACCAGACGGTAATCCCCTTCGGCCTTTTTCACTGGGAAGAGCAGGGTATTCCATGGGGACTGGTGCAGGTTCAGTATGCCTTCATTCAGCAAACTTTGAATATGTAACTGGATTTTTTCTTGTGCCTCCCATGGAACGGGATATTGTTTTATGCTTATTGGGTCAGCAGTGGGCTTTATTTCAACAATAATTGGGGAAATGGCATGTGCCATCTCCGTCAGATTGCCTTCTGCCCATACTTCAGGCACATCTTCAAAGGGGAGCGATACAGGTGTGGATTTTCCGGCTTCGGTGAGGCAGAACAGTCTCCGTTCTTCCTGTAGTGGGAGGGTTAGCACCACTGTTGGAGACCTTGGTAGTCTAAGTGTTAGTGTGGATTGGCCTGTGGCTTCAAAGGAAATCTGAGCTTGTAGTTTATAATAGCAGGTCCCAACCCAGGAATGGGACTGGACATTCTGGGAGATACAGGAATTCATATGTGACTTCTTTACCCCCAACGTTACAGGTTCTAGCTTGGGGGAAGGGTCGCTGGGTGCTTTTTGCTTTTACCAGTTGCTCCTGTGATAGTGACCTGCCTTTTTGATAATGACCTGAGTGGCCTGGTTGTTACAGAGTATTGGGTTCCAGTGTCGACCACCATATGTATGGTGTGGCCTCCAATTCGGACTCCGACCAAGGCTCTGTGGGGCCGAGAGAGTAGAAACCTGGTCTGTCCTAATAGTCTTCATCAGAACCCTGTATTCCAACAAGTCAGATGAATTGATTCATAGGTTTCTGTCCAAATTCCTGAGAGCCCAGGGTTTAGTTTGCGGTGCCTCTTTTGCTTTCCTCGCCAATGTTTTGGCTGCCTTCTTGGAAGCAATGGGGTGGAGCAGTATATTGGGGCACTCCCATTTTCAGTGTCCTTCCTCCTTGCAATACACACATTGATTTCATGCTAGGGCATGGGCGGCTCCTCCTTGGGGCATGGGCATCCTGGTGCACGCTCCTTGGCAAAGGATTGCTCCTTTTGACTATTGATGCTGCAAGAAGGTCAACTTTCTTTTTCATTTTCCATTTTCCTCCCTCTTGGTCTCTGTGTTGCGGTTAACATAGACCTTAGTGGCAACCTCCATGAGTTGGGAGATGTTCATGCCGGCGGACTCATCCAACTTTTGTAGTTCCTTCAGATGTCAGCCTGTGATTGGGCAGCAAATGCCGCATTGACCATTGTTTGGCTCTCAGGAGCATCTGGGTTGAAGGGGTGTATACACGAAACACCTCACTGAGCAGAACTTTCAAGGAGACTTGGGTAGTCTTAGCCATGTTTACTGCCTTTTGTCTCCCAGCTTTGAACCCTTTGACTAAAGCCCTGTGGAAGGTTTCTAGTTGGTCAAGATCAATCGCTTCACTGGGATCCCATCAGGGGTCCTCATCTGGGAACTGTGTGCAGGCATATTGGTCACTGTCCAGGGTTCCCACAGGTGGGTGCTCTTTGAGCCAAGTTAGGGCTCTTTGTGTGACCCACGTTCTCTCCTTGAAGTTGAGTAAGGTCATGAGGAGTTGTTTGTAGTCAGCTCAGGTGGGTTTGTGGATGATGGACTAGATGGACTAGAAAAGATCTGCTATGGCCTGAGGCGTCTCCAGGTATGATGGGATGTGACTTTTCCAGTTAAAGAGGTTAGTGATAGTGAAGGGTTGGTACATGAATATTCAGCGTCCTCCTTGGACCTGGCCATCGGCATCATAAGAAATTGGAGCTCAGGTTTCATGGAGAGGTAGCTGTAGGGCAGCCTCCCTGCTGCTCCTGTTTCCTGGGCTTTCTGTGGTCTGAGTTTTCATCTTTCAGGGGCTCTTTCTTGACTGACTGTTGGCGCTTGGGCCTGGGCAGATGACACTGTGCCGCTGGACAAGATTGATGGAGACTGTCTGTGGGGGTGATGAGGCCACGCTACTTGGAGAAGGCCCCTCATCCTCATTCCTTGACACTGGTGTGATAGGAGTAACTGCATAAGGTGGCAAGAAGTCATCTTTGTCTGGCCCCTTCAGAATGGGTGCGTCGGGACTATATTTCAAGCTCACTTTTTCTAGACCCTTCACAAGGTACTTGCTTGGCCTGGGCCCCTGGACAGTACCCCTGGGCATCTGTATCAGGCAAATCCTGGCCTCTTCAGTCATATATTTCTTCAACCATGGCAGAGTTTGGCCCACAACGTCATGCCAGGTGTCAATGTATGGGAACTGGTCAGGGTGCCCTGGTTTTCCAGTTATTATGTCATAGACTCTATGGATAATTAAGAGGTTAAAGTACCCTCTGATGACCAACCCATGCTGAAAGTTGGCCACTCTAATTCACAAAGGGTTCTGAGTTTCCCTAGGTGGAACCTTATACCACAGATATCACCGCGGAAGGCCTTGGAGAAATTTCTGAGTATGCAATCTAGTGGAGTCTTACTTCGCATGCCTCCCATGTTTCTACCCTGTGTTGGGGCTGTACAACTTTCATCCAGTCTTTGGCTTCATCCATTTCCAGCCACTCCCCTTGTGGGAACTAAGAGTACCTCTTAGTATGGTAGGTTGGTACAAACCTCCAACTTGGATGGAAGGTCCCTTGCAGGACCTTTCCACTACCTCTCATGGTATGAGGTCACTACAGATCCATGGATTGGGACTCCTCACTTGCCCTGCAAGGCTTTTTTGCATTTCAACCATTTCTAATTTTCAATCACTCACATACAACCACCCCCCTTCCTTCCTGGATCTGGGAAGACAGTTTCCTCCCTTTCTGGGAGTGCTCAGGCCTTCCTGGGAGGTGATCAGGCTCCGCTTCTGACTGTTAACATCAGGTCTTCCCTTCCACTATGCCCCTTGGGGACTTTTCTGTCTGGCACCTCAGTTCCTATGCTGCTTTCCCAGGGTCTCTATTGGACCTCTTGGCGCCCCAACTCCTTCCAGGAGGTCTCCAATGTGGTCCACTACACTTTTGCTGAATCAAAGGAGCCCAGAGGTGCCCCAGGCAGGGAGGTCATCTGGGGCCCTCCTGATCTCCTTGGGAACCCAAGAGGGGCAACCAAGCATTACCGTCTCTGGCTTTCGCAGAGATCCTGGACGAGCCCCCGAGAGATTTTGTGGCAGACTGTGGATTCAGCAATCACAGTATTGAAAGCCAGGACATGACGCTTCTTGGAAGGGAGTTTTATTTACAGTCAGTTGGGCCCAGTGGACTTGAGTCCAAAAGTTAAGCCCTGAACAGGGTTTTCAGGTTCCTTTTATACAGAGGATTTGGCGGTGGAGTCAGGAGACATTTTGGCACAAAGGGACTTTCCTTATAGGGTTAGGTTTCAGTTTCTTGGGGCCTGGGGGCTTTCTAGGAACTAGGTAAGCTTGAAGAGCCATGTCAGCATCAATGTAAGAACAGGAGAAACAAACTCCTCTGGGCAGATGAAAGGGAGAAAGCCGTGCTAGTGTTCCCCAGAGACACCCTATATGTTAATAAATACAGAGACTGAGAACTCTAATTAGGAATTCTCTTCTGGATAGCTGAACCATCTGTGAAGACCAGCTACATCCCAGGAAACAAGGTCTTTGTTCAATCATAACCCTGGTCTTTGATGTTATCCATTCTCTACTCCCACCCTCACTCCCTCCCTTCCCACTTATGCAAAAGTAAGGAGGAAAGAGCCACTTAAGATTTTAAAAATATGGTAAAGGAAATTTATTCTGGAGCTAAGTTGCCTGGAATCATGTCCAGACCTTAGCAGTATTTTCTCCTTGGGCAAGTCCTTCAATTGCCTGGGCAAGCATTTCCTCATCTTTAAAATGGGGTAAGATTACTATTTACCCAAAAGATCACTATGAGGATAAAATTAATTAATTCATTACTTCTCCTAATTACTTCAGTGTCTGTTTCATGCTCATGGTTCTATAAGAGTTTGCTATTATGATAAATTATAATTACAATTTATTTAGATACAAAGGCTTAAGTATAGTGCCTAACATTGTAAATTAGCTTTTACATTTGGATTCACTATGAGTTTTTTTGTTTTTGTTTTTTGAAAGGGAAGTTTTAAATGCATTTATGATGCTTTTCATAACATTTTTCATTTTATGTCAAATTGTTTTATGCATTATTATGTTTCTCCATGTTCAAAACACATGTTGTCTTCATTCTATCAATTCTTTTAAGATTTTAAGTGTAAGATTTTTCTCAAATTATCTATATTAGAAAACTGATTGGTATGTATAGGTAATTTCTGATGTTATATGAGAATTAAACACAATATAACTTCTTTACAATCCAATTCATCCCATTTATTCCCAGTACTTTTGGAATTATCTTGGACTGATATTCAGATTTTTTTTTTTTTTTTTTTGCCATTAAGTATGCTCTTTAATCAAGAATTTTTTTTGATATTTGCAATTATTCTTATAACCATTATAATTATTTAGACCATACTAAGTTATATGGTTGCAGTTTATATATATTTTAAAATATTATATCTTCTACCTTATTTAGTTCTAAATTCTCTATTACTTATTGTTGGTTGGGTATAAAATATGTAAAAGCAATTTTTTATTATGTTAAGATCATATCTGTATTTATTTTGCAAGAACAAACTGGCTGGATATGTAAGTTTTGAGTCAAAATATTTTTCTGTCATTTCTTCTATGGATATCATGGCACTGTTTCCAAACTGTATTACTATGTTGAAGAAAGCTGAGGCTAACTTGAGTGATACTAAGTTGCTAGAAACTTTTTATGACTGGGTTTTGTTTGGTTGCCTGATATTTGGGAGGTTTTTATTTGTTCGTGAAATCCAGTAATACATAAACATCAATAATATATTCTAAGTTACTAATTTTTTTCTAATGGCTTTATTCTTTGAAACATTTTGTTAAAAATATGTGTTTATGTGGAAGACCTATATGTAAAAGAAATAAAAACAAAATCTGCTGTGACTGAAATAATACTGAAGTGCCCAAATTGCTGCCAGCATACTCCTTACATTCATAAAAAAGAAGCACTCTGCCTTTCCAGTAATGGTAGTCAAAGTAGATTCTCTGAATAAATTCAGGCATATTATTTGACTGTTTTACCCCACTGAAAGAAAAATAACAAGGGTTACTGTACTGTGGATCTAACAGGTGGAAAAAGGGAGGTGGTTGTTTCAGGAGTTTTGCATTTTTTCCCTATGTTTGATGTGATAGCAAGATCTGGAGAGCACAGCCTCATTCGTTGAAGGACGTATGTGCTCTTGTGTAACTTAGGAAAAATGGCTGCTTGTGCTTACTTCTTACGTGGCCTCTAAATGGCAGTGAGCCACCATTTCAGAGCTCTTGTGTTATACTCTGCTCCCAGCTTCAGGCCCAGTCTCACTCATCTTCTTCTCTTTAGAGCTACAGAATATTTAATTGGACTCTCCAGACTCTCTTCCACTTATTTTCATGTAGCATATTCTGGTTTTTTTGCAGGCTCTAGCAGCATTTTCTTGAAGTATTGGCATGCAGATGCCACCCACCCTTTTTTTTCACATTAAGTTCTGAATGAAACATATCAGTATTTTGCCTATTTTTAAAACAGGGCTTTTTCCTTCTAAAATCCATATACCATGGAGAACATTTTAATATTTCATACATATTTACCATAGAAAATAAAAGTTACCAGAAATAGCAGCTCCTGGAGCTTATCATAATTAGCAGTTTGGGGCATAAAGGATACTTTTTAAAATGGAGATATTAATAAATGAAATATCCCAGATGGTATTTTTCTTACTTCTCTGTTGGGGGTGTGCCCACCATTTTGCGGACCGCCCCACACCAGCAGAAAAAATGGCGGGCGGCATGATTCAGCACTGTTTCCCCCTGCTTCCTGCCCTCTCCCTGCCCCTTTTTCCCCCCCGGAGCCCTTTCCAAGCCATATAAGGTCTTGTTCCAGCCCTGACCAATCCCCTTGCAACACAAATGCTTAAGACGCTATATAAGCTTGCTCTGTACAAAAAGAAGAAATGGAAGAAGACGACACACCATGGTGCGGCTCTGAGTGGTTCTTCCCCGCCATCTGCCCACTCCCTCTCTTGGGTACCCTGTTGTCCTCGTGGTCTCCGTACACCCGCTGGCGGGGCAGGAGAGCACACTTCTCTGCAACCCCTCCCCCCCCCAATAAAGTAAAAGAGCTGTTTTTATTAAAACTACTTAAAAAGGCTGAACATTGAGTGGAGAAAGATTTCTCTTCAGGTTTAGGTTAACTTCAAAATAACAAAAAATAAATAGTATTTGTTTATCTTTTCAATAAAATTGATACAGAGCAAAATGTGGGTTCTTCTGCCTGAATTCCTTTATTTAATGGATTCCTGAGACACAGGGGTTTTAAAGAAACAGTTTATGCGAATGAGTAATTGGGGTGTGGCTCAGGTTCCTCATTAATAAACATGAAGAGCTGAATAAGATAGGGGTGGGTACAAAATGGGGATGAGTCACAAGGTTATTACAATCACAGGATAATCATTACCAGAGATCAAGGCATCTGGGGTAGAAGGGTACAGAATGAGGGAGAGTTGCAAGGTTTTTGTTTGTTTTTTTTTAATGGATTTCAAACAAGGGAGGGTGGAGTATTTACTATTTCAGTAGAAATGTTCATATACAAGGGTAAGTTCACTCTGTAATCATCATCACAATGGCAGGTCTTTAGTTGGAAATATACAAATGGTGAGTTCAGTCTAGCCAGTTTCAGTAATTTCAGATATTAACCTTTGGCTGTTTTATAATATACTAGGAGCTGGATCTTTATAATGATTCAGTAATAATAGTTATTTGTTAATTCTTAACCCTCTGTTATAAAATGATATTTAAGAGATAAGAGTAAGTAAAACAAATTTCTTATTTTTTTCCTGTAAAAAAGACTGGTAAATTTTGTTCCACAAAATTAACCTGGTACATACATTTGACAAACACCAAAGGTCTCTAGCTTCCACACTCTTACTGATCTGATAATAATGGTAATATAATATAATAATAATAATAATGATAACGAAAAATAACCATTTATTGAGTTTACTATGTACCTGGCTCCATGCTAAGCTTTCATAATATAGCATTTCATTCATCTTAAGTGTGTTCAAATAATTCATTTTTTAAACAGTTTTTTTTCCTTCCCCGCCTCTTGAGATGGCTCTCCCTTTCCTATTTTCTCATTGTTTTTGCACATTGTTTGTGGTTCTTTTTTTGCTCATTGTTTGCACTCCTCTCCATTTTTGCTTGTTGCCTGCTCATTTTCTGTTTGTTTGTTTGTTTGTTTGTTTTTCTTTAGGAGGCACCAGGAACTGAACTGGGACCTCCCATGTTGCAGGTAGACACTCAACTTCTTGAGCCACATCTACTCCCTGCTCATTTGTTTTTCCTTGTTGTGTGCTCATTGTTTTTTATTTTTTCACGTCCGCTCTTTGTTTTTTCTCATTGTCTGCTTGCTGTTTTTTCTCATTGTTTTTGGCTTGATGTCTGCTCATTGTCTGCTTGTTATTTGTCTTCTTTAGGAGACCCGGGGGAACCAAACCCAGGACCTCCCATGTGGGCAGCCAGCTCTCAACTGCTTGAGCTACATCAGCTCCTTAAATAATTAATTTTTAAAGAAGAGGAAACTGAGACAAGGAGTGTTTAATAAGAAGTTTGTATCATTAGTAAGAAGAGGGATCAGGATTAAAATAAATTCTAACTCCAAACTTTATACTTTTAATAACTATATTACCTTTAGGTTACTATTACCTCAGTTTTCTTACTAGGGAGCCAGACCTGTCCCTAAGAGGGAGTAGAAGACTTAATTTGCATGAGAATTTTCCCTTTTTTATTCATTTGCACTCTTTATTTTGTTATTGATTGAAATCATGTTCATGATTAAAGTCTTCGTTTATTTTGTTTTGGACCATTATGAAATTCAACACAAAAGTAAGCTAAAGCATACATATAGGGAAACGGACTTGGCCCAGTGGTTAGGGCGTCCGTCTACCACATG
Source organism: Dasypus novemcinctus (assembly GCF_030445035.2). NCBI lineage: Eukaryota > Metazoa > Chordata > Mammalia > Cingulata > Dasypodidae > Dasypus > Dasypus novemcinctus. Next base: position 71,900,556 of record NC_080677.1, read on the forward strand.
GGAGGTCCGCGGTTCAAACCCTGGGCCTCCTTGACCCGCGTGGAGCTGGCCCATGCGCAGTGCTGATGCGCGCAAGGAGTGCCCTGCCACGCAGGGGTGTCCCCCGCGTAGGGGAGCCCCATGCGCAAGGAATGCGCCCCGTAAGGAGAGCCGCCCAGCGCGAAAGAAAGTGCAGCCTGCCCAGGAGTGGCACCGCTCACACTTCCCATGTCGCTGATGACAACAGAAGTGGACAAAGAAACAAGACGCAGCAAATAGACACAGAGAACACACAACCGGGGAGGGGGGGATTAAATAAATAAATAATTATTTAAAAAACAAACAAACATGCATATATATTTATATGTGTATAGTTTTTATATAATTTTATGATATTAATTGCCACAAAGCATATATGTGGTTTTTTTTTCAGTATCCTACAAAAGGAATTTGACTTTCTCTAAGTAATGTTTTTCTTTCCAATGTAGAGTACATTATTTATAATCATCATCAGAGGATGATTTTAATTGTCTCAGAATTTAAAAAATTACTTTGAAAATCAATAAATTAGAAATATTTAGATATATCTGTTCAGAAGACATAGACATACGTTTGAATATGGCACAATTTTAAAAAGGAAAAGAAGCTCTGTATCTGGATAATTTATTTAGTCCCATTTATCTTAATATTGGCTTCTCTGTCTTTTGCTGAAATCTCATCAGTAAGATTCTGACCTTGCCTGGCCTTTAGTCTTTTCAAATTCATATCCAGTGTTATGGGGTGCATGAGTAAATGACAAAGGAGTAAAATCAGAAGTGTTAACAAAGTCTGGAAAATTTAATAATTACTGGTTTTCTTCAAACTGTTCACTGGAACAAATAAGATTTAGAGAATTGTTCTAGTTTCTGAGTTTAATAAATGTGAAAGAGTACTTTAATTGAAGCCTCAACTGAAAGAAACAACCTCTTCCTGTGCTTAAAGAGAGTTGCATACCTGAATTCTCAAAAGAAATCTCATGTTCTAATTTCCCAAAGATAATTACTTTTGAAAATCCCTTGAATTGAAATGTGATTTATTTTGCTTACTGATATATTTAAAGTTTTAGGAACAGTATATTTAATTAGGACTCCTTTTAACAGTTTTCATTTCTGAGAATTTCATTGGTTGGCACTAAATTTTAGAGAACACCCAAAACATATTTGATTTTCAGATCTAATTTATTTGCCTAAAGGGACAGAAAACAGAGAACTTGGAAAAGAATGATTGAATATTCTGAATTGATTTGTTCTTAATCACAAAACTTAATTAATCTTTGATTCACTTTAGGTTTGATTGTGGGAAATGTTCAGGTAACTTCAATATAAAATATTCTATAGTCATTCTTAATTGAAATTTGTTATTTGTTTGTAGAATTATTATAATTACATAAACATGTGAATTAATAAGGGAAAATAATAATAAAGAAACATACCTTGTATAACATTTTCAGGTACTAGATACTTTTGTTCTTACACTTACCCTGTAATTCAAGGAAGGAAATTATTATTTCCTATTTAGAAATTTAAATCCAAGCATAGCCTACTTTTATCACAAGGATACATTCATTTTTTATAAAAGAAGACAGGAGAATTTTCAGGAGCTGCACCCTATTTTGAAGTCTCATGATTGATTAAGAGTACTCTCTTTTTATAAATTAAACTACTAATAATTGCTAATACTGTCCTTGAAATTTATCATGATTTTCATTTGTCTTGTCTTAAAATGTACAGCTACTCTATTACAAGTGATATCAGTACAAAATTACAGGGAAAAAGTTGCCCTGCCTCTCCTGATGATTGCTTAGGAAGCCCTTCATAACTCCTACCCATTTTGGCAATTGATGTACTTCAAGATTTGGTTGGAGAGTGAGGTCACCATTTAATTACAGAGAAGTAACTAATGGTTTTTATTTAACACATTTAAGCCACTCATTTTACTTCGTTATTCCAGTAAGTAACAATGTGAGTAATATTCCTTTTACAAATTTAAATAACCAATATTCAAATCGATTGACGTGTCCAAAGCTGTCTAACTCCATAACTCTGATTGGTTAGGAAGACAGATGGAAAATTCCCGATTTAAGACATTTGGTGCTCTTGGCAAAAGACTATTCACAGCAGTGTCTGTCCAGAAATCTATCATTTGTAGTTCTTCAGTAAATCATATTCCCAATGAAAAGATTTCAATGGACTGATGTTTGTTTATAGTTCTGCTTCACTAATTATATTTTATAAAGGAAACTTCTCCTGTTGATAAGATATTCACTCCCAGTATATGATTTTAGTATTTGAATTTTAATTAACTTTAAAATAAAGAAAAGAACTATAGGAAGAACTTCAAAAGACTGAAATTGAAAAGTGATATTGTGAATTCTTTGGATAATAGGCGATTTGAAGGAAATGGAGGTCATGGGAAGCTTATGATTTTCTGAGGTTACCAATAATTTTTTTTAAAGATTTATTTTTATTTACTACCTCCCCCCCCCACCGCCACTTGCACTCTCTGTCTGCGCTCTGTGTCTATTTGTTGCATCCTCTTCTGTGTCTGCTTGTCTTCTCATCTTGTCTTCTCTTTATGAGGCACTAGGAACTGATCCTGGGACCTTCCAATGTGGGAGAGAGGCTTTCAATCACTTGAACCACCTCAGCTCCCTGCTTTGTTTTGTCTCTCATCTCCCTTGTGTCTCTCTTTTATTGCATCATCTTGTTGCATCAGCTCTCTGCATGGGCCAGCTCTCTGTGAAGGCCAGCTCGCCTTCACCAGGAGGTCCAGGGAATCAAACCCTGGACCTACCATATGTTAGACAGGAACCCAATCGCTTGAACCACATCTGCATCCCACCAATAATTATTAATACCCATAAGGTGGTACTTAGGATGTAATGGTTTTGATTTTTAACAACAGTAGATATCTAAAAATATTAACAAACCGGTTTATTAGGCTGAGATTATACAATTAACATTCTCTTTTCTCATAATTTTGTCCTGAAAATAAGTATTTTCTTCTTTGAACTCTAATAACTATATAAGCTGTTGATATATTTTACTTTCAGTTATTCTATTTGTGCGCTGTATTTTTTAATCTGTATTTGGAATATTGTGTTACTTAACAAATATTTTGAATTATTGGTGGAATGTTTTAGAAAAAAACCTTTATGGAGAAAAAAATTGAAATCAAAGTTTCACTCTGTTTTTATACTACTGAAATAATATGAATTCTATTTCTATATATGCTATTTTTAGTAAAATAGCATTATAGGATTGATGTAATTTGTTGTTAACTGCAATGGAAATCTAGAAAAGTACATTGTAAGAGCCTGGACCATGTCTGTTTTATTATACATGGTGTTATCATATAATTACCTCAGAAGCAGCCAATAATCATGTGAACTTTTATTAATTTAGAAAGGTTAGTTTCAGATGTATTTTATATGTTTAAAATAGGTATCATGGGGGAGAAAAAATCTCAGATCATCTGTTTATCTTACCTCTTACCTGTTACTAGTTCATCCATTGACAAATGTTTATTGAGCACCTACTATATGCCATATTCTATTCAGATACTGGGAATAGAGCAGTGAACAATGAAGGGAAAAAAAACAACCCTACAATCATAGAGCTTGTATTCTGGAGGAGGGGAGTGAGGCATAAAATAAACAAGTAAACAAACAAGTCAAAAATGTGACATAATACAGTATAATAAATGGTTTGGATAAAAATAAAATAGGTAAGGTTTATAGATGTTACCTATAAACTAATATAGTTTATATATTAGCTATACTAATATAGTTAGTACTAGTACTAACATATTACAAAATATGTGAGTGTACATAAAGTTTAGACCTGATATTTTCACTTACAAGGTAAGTTTATCACCTTTATTTAGCAATATTATTTTTAAAATAACATTTTAGTATTATATGTCCATAAGTAATTTATCTCTTTCCTATTGCCTAATCTTCAATATTCAGATTTAACCAACAACAAAAACTCTCAGCAAAGTAGGAATAGGAGGTCACATTCATAATTTTCTAAAACTTATTAACCAGAAATTCTTATTAGGTTAGTATTAGGCATTTTTTAGAGAAGAATGTGAGCTGCCCTGTCTACTATCCAACATCATAGTGGAGACTCTGTACAATGTAGTATAACAAGTAAAGCATATATTACAAATACTGGGTGTAAAGAGTCAAAATTGGCAGACTAAAAAGACACGGGACTCTCTTCCAGAAAAATAGCTAGAGGACAGGCTGAAATGACCTGGAAAAAGATCTTCTAGGCATTAGAACACCAGGCTAAGGCTTGACCCTGCCCAGAAGAGAGAGGGTCAAAGGAGGCGAATCACAACCACAAAACTTTGAGTTGAAACCAGTGGCAGCTACTGCCAGGACTGTCCCCCACACTAAAGACACTTTAGAATTCTCAGGCATCTGAGCTGGCTACAGACAAAGTGGACTTCAGGGATCCACCACCCCGGCAGAAGGACACAGCCTAAGGCTGACTCAGCTTTTGACTCACAGATTTGGTCTGCTTTGTCCCAGGAGCCCTTCCAGGTAGGGTGGGGCCTGCCATTGTTTGCCCTGGGAGCCACTTTGGTACTAAGGAGGTAGGAGACCAAAGAGATCCAACCCTGCTAGTCTCCTCTACTAACCAGGACTGATTGTTGAGGACACAGAGGGCAGTGGATTTTTCCACCCCTGGGAAAAGGGAGTGGGCTGCCAGAGAAGACAGGAGAACTGTCTCTGAGAAAGTGTGAATTACAAGGCTCTAAGCCTCCAGGCAGGAACCTCTGTTACATTGATCTGATCTGTGGAAGCAAACACCGACCAGGATTGAACTGAGGGGACTGCCAAAGGTCATCTTCTGCTAGCTGACCAAGGACGTGCATGTGAGAAAATTAAAAATGAATAAGAGGCTTATTCCATCTTTTATATCCTCCCTTCCCAAAGTCCTAAGAAGTGGGTCTGCAAACCATTACTAGGACCAGATCCCAGGTTTGAGAAACTTAACAGGGATAAGACAATCCTAATGATCCAGGTCGAACTAAAGAATCAAAGAACAGCAATAACACAGAGCCTCCTGCCACTAAATTCCTATAAAAGAGAAAGAAATTGAGCGTCAGAGTGAACTACAGTCCTAATCAGATGCCTCAACATAAGCAGAAAATTATGCACCATACTAAGAAAATGGAAGACATGGACAAGAAAAGGAATATATCAAAGCCCCAGAAGAGATGCTGGATTTGAGACAACTGATTAATGAAATGCACACAAATTTTCAAAATCAAGTTAATGAAAGACAATATGGCTAAAGATATAAATGACATCAAGAAGTTATTGAGCAAGCACAAAGAAGAATTTGAAATCCTTAATGGAAAAGTAACAAAGCTCATGGGAATGAAAGACACAATAGGTGAGATCAAAAACACATTAGAAGGAAGCGGACTTGGCCCAGTCGTTAGGGCGTCCATCTACCACATGGGAGGTCCATGGTTCAAACCCTGGGCCTCCTTGACCCATGTGGAGCTGGCCCATTTGCAGTGCTGATGTGCGCAAGGAGTGCCATGCCACGCAGGGGTGTCCCCTGCGCAGGGGAGCCCCACACGCAAGGAGTGCGCCCCGTAAGGAGAGCCGCCCAGCACGAAAGAAAGTGCAGCCTGCCCAGGAATGGCGCCACACACACGGAGAGCTGACATAACAAGGTGATGCAACAAAAAAAGAAACACAGATTCCCATGCCGCTAACAACAACAGAAGTGGACAAAGAAGAAGACGCAGCAAATAGACACAGAGAACAGACAACCGGGGTGGGTGAGGAAGGGGAGAGAAATAAATAAATAAATAAATAAATAAATCTTAAAAAAAAAAATACATTAGAAGCATACAATAGCAGAGTTGAAATGATAAAAGAAAGTATAAGTTATACCCAAGGTTGGACAGCCAAAATTGAAGAGAAAAAAGAATGGAAAAAATTTGGCAGAGACTCAGGGAATTGAAAGACAACACAAAATGCAATAACATACATGTCATGAAAGTTCCAGAAGGAGAAGAGAAGGGAAAAGGGACAGAAAGAGTATTTGAGGAAATAATAGCTGAAAATTTCCCAGCTCTCATGAAAGTAATTAACTACATGTCCAAGAAGCACACTGTACTCCAAATCAGAATAAATCCAAATATGTTGTTAATGTGGGAAAGTGTGGGAGGGGGAGAGAGTGGGGCATATTGGAATCCCTTATGTATCATGTAACATTTATATAATTGAAGACTTCTTTAAAAATAAAAATCATTGAAAAAAAAAGAATAAATCTGAAGAGACCTACTCCAAGACACATACTACTCAAAATGTTAAATGTCAAGATAAAGAGAAAATTCTGAGAGCAGCAAGGGAGAAGGAAACCACCACATACAAGAGACGCCCAGTAAGACTTAGCATGGATTTCTCATCAGATATCATGGAGGTGAGAAGACAGGAATGATATTTTTAGGATACTGGTAGAGAAAAACTGCCAGCCAAGAAACAAACAAAGAGAGTTTGTAAAAAAGAATACACATTTGCAGGAAATATTAAAGGAAGCCGTAGACTCTGAAAGAAGACAGGAAGGAGAGGCTTGGAGGAGAGTATAGAAGAATAGCAGAAAAGATAACCAAAAGAGTAAAAAGACAAAAATATGATATGACTTATGAAAATCAAAGAATAAAATGGTGTAAGTAAAGCATTTACAGTAATATAATTGAATGTGAATGGATTAAACTCCCCAATCAAAAAATGTAGGCTGATAAAATAGATTTTAAAAATGAGCCACTCATATGCTGCTTACAAGAGACTCAACTTAGATTCAGGGATACAAACTGGCTGAAAATGAAAGGTTGGAACAAAGATATTCCATGCAAATAGTAACCAAATAAGGGCAGGGGTAGCTATACTTATATTGGACAAAACAGACTTTAAATGCAAAAAAGTTATGAATGATACAGAAGGAAATTATATAATAATAAAAGGGGCAATCCGCCAGGGAGATATAAGTCTTAAGTATCTATGCATCTAACCTGAGTACCCCAAAATACAAGAGACAAACACTGACAAAACTGAAGGGAGAATAGACATCTCTACAATAATTGGTGGAGACTTCAGCACACCACTCGTATCATTTGATAGAACAACTAGACAGAAGATTAACAAGGAAACAGAGAACTTGGACAATATAATAAATAAGTTTGGCCTAACAGAAATATACAGAACATTGATTCCAAACTCAGCAGATTATACATTCTTCTCAAGTGCCCATAGATCTTTCTCCAGGATAGACCACATGGTAGGGCACAATGCAATAAATATAAAAAGACTGAAATTATACCAAGCACCTTCTCAGATTGTAATGGGATGAAACTGGAAATCAATAATAGACAGGAAAAAGGTAAATTCGCAAATGTGTAGAGGCTGAACAACACACTCCTAAAGAATCAGTGGGTCAAAGAATGATTCACAAGTGAAATCAGTAAATATATTGAGACAAATGAAAATAAGAACACAACTTATCAAAACTTATGGGATACAGTGAAGGAGATCTTGAGAGGGAAATCTATAGCCCTGAACCATCTATGTTAAAAAAGAAGAAAGAACTAAACTCAAAGGTTTAACTGAATAACTAGAGAAACTAGGAAAAGAACAACAAACCAATCCCAAAGCAAGCAGAAGGAAAGAAATAATAAATATTAGAGTAGAAATAAATGAAATGGAGAACAAAACAAACAAAAAATACAAAAAAATCAACAAAACCAAAAGCTGGTTCTTTGAGAAGGTCAATAAAATTGACAAACCCATAGCTAGACTAACAAGAATAAAACAGAGAAGATTCAAATAAATGCAATCAGAAATGAAAGGGGAGAAGTTACAGTGGACCTCACAGGAAGAAAAAGGATCATAAGAGGATATTATGAGAAACTCTGTGCCAAAAAACTAACAATCTACACTGATGCTACAAAAAATACAAGAACTTAACAAACCAATCACATTTAAAGAGTTTGAATTCGTCATCAGAAATCACCCAACAAAGAAAAATCCAGGACCAGATGGCTTCACAGGTGAATTCTACCAAATGTTTAAAAAGGAATTAACAGCAATCATGCTTAAATTCTTCCAAAAAATTGCAGAGGAGGGAAAATTACCAAACACATTTCATGATACCAACATCACCGTGATATCAAAGCCTGATAAAGACAGTACAGGAAAAGAAAATTACAGAACAAATCTCTCTAGTGAACATAGATGCAAAAATTCTCAACAAAATACTTGCAAACTGAATCCAACAATATATCAAAAGACTTACACATCACAACCATGTGGGATTCATTCCTGGCTGATTCAACATAGGAAAATCAACCAATGTAATAACTAATTGAAGGGGAAAAAAAACATATGATCATTTCAATAGATGCAGAAAAGGCATTTCACAAAATCCAACATACTTTCTTGATAAAAACACTTCCAAAGATTGGAATAGAAGGAAAATTCCTCAATATGATAAAAGGCATATATGGGGAAGTGGATGTGGCTCAACTGACAGAGCAACCCTCTGTATGGAGGGTCCAAGGTTTGATACCCAGGGCCTCCTGACCCATGTGGTGAGCTGGTCCACACACAGTGCTGCCATGAGCAAGGAGTACCATGTCACAAAGCGGTGTCCCCGCATTGGGTGCCCCATGCCCAAGGAGTGTGCCCCACAAGGAGAGCTGCCCCACATGTAAAAAGCACAGCCCACCCAGGAGTGGCACCACACACATGGAGAGCTGACGCAGCAAGATGACACAAAAAAAAGAGACGCAGTTTCCTGGTGCTGCCTGACAATGCAAGTGGACGCAGAAGAACACACAGCAAATGGACATGGAGAATAGACAATAGGGGGTGGGGTGGGGGAAGAGAAATAAATAAAATAAATCTTTAAAAAAAAAGGCATATATGAAAACCCTGCAGCCAACATCATACTTAATGGAGAAAAATTGAAAGCTTTCCTTCAAGATCAGGAAAAAGACAAGGATGCCCACTGTCGCCATTGTTATTCAACATTGTGATAGAAGTTCTAGCTAGAGCAATTACACAAGAAAAAAAAATTAAAGGCAACCAAAAAGGAAAATAAGAGGTAAAACTCTCACTATTTGCAGATGACATGATCCTATATTGCGAGAATTCTGAAATGTCTACCACAAAGCTACTTGAGCTAATAAATGAGTTCAGCAAAATGGCAAGATACAAGATCAATACACAAAAAATCAGTAAAGTGGCAAGATACAAGATCAGTACGTGAAAATCAGTAATGTTTTTATAGTCTCGCACTGAACAATCTGTGGAGGAAATCAGGGGGAACAAATTCCTTTCATAATAGCAACAAAAAGACTCAGATACCTAGGAATCAATTTAACCAAAGAAGTACAGAACCTATATGCAAAAAACTACAAAATAATTCTAAAAGAAATCAATGAAGACCTAAACAAATGGAAAGACATTCCATGATCATGGATTGGAAGACTAAATATTGTGAAGATGCCAATCCTATCCAAATTGAGTTATAGGTTCAATGCAATACCAGTCAAAATACCAACAGCCTACTTTACAGAAATAGAAAAGGCTGTATAAAATTCATTTGAAAGGGAAAGTGCACCCAAATACCCAAAAGCATTCTAAAAAGAAGAGCGACATGGGAGGAATTTCACTGCCTGATCCTGAAACATATTACACAGCTACTGTAGTCATAATAGCATGGTATTTGTATAACGATATACACATCAGTCAGTGGAATAGCTTGGGAATCCAGAAATAAACCTTCACCTCTACAGCCAAATAGTTTGTGACAAACCTACCAAGTTCATGTTAATGGGACAAAATAGTCTCTTTAACAAATGGTACTGTGAGATCTGGATATCTAGAACCAAAAGAATGTAAGAGGAACCTTATGTCACTCCCTATATAAGAATCAACTCAAAATGAATCAAAGATATAAATATAAAAGCCAGGACCATAAAACTACTTGAAGAAAATATAGGGAAACTTCATAAAGACCTTGTGGCAGGTAGCGTTTCTTGGATCTTACACCCAAAGCACGTGCAACAAGAGGAAAAAGTAGATAAATTGGACCGCCTCAAAATTAAACATTTTTGCTCCTCAGTCCTCAGGACTTTGTCAAAAGGGTGAAAAGACAGCTGACTCAATAGGAGAAAATATTTAGAAATCACATGTCTAATGAAGATTTACTATCTATGATATATATAAAGAGATGTTACAATTCAACAATAAAAAGGCAACTCTATTTAAAAATGGATAAAATATTTGAAAGGACGTTTGTCCCAAGAAGATTTACAAATGAAAAAGAAAAAATCCTGAAAAAATGTTGAACATCATTAATGAGTAGGGAAATGCAAGTCAAAACTACAATGAGATATTATTTCACACTATCAGAATGGACACTATTAAAAAGACAGAGAACTACAAGTGTTGGAGAGGATGTGGAAAGATTAGAACGCTTATTCAGTGTTGGTGGGAATGCAAAATGGTAACAACCACTGGGGAAGACTGTTTGACAGTTTCTGAAGAAGTTGAATATAGATTTGCATGTGACCCTGCTATACCACTACTGGGTATACACCCAGAAAAACTGAGAGCAGTGACACAAATAGACTTCTGCACACTGACGTTCATAGTGGCATTAGTCACGATTGCCAAAAGTTGGAAAAAACCCAGGTGTCCATTAACCAATGAATGGATAAACAAACTGTCATGTATTCCTAAGATTGAAATATCAAGCAGCTGTAAAAAGAAGTCATGAAGCATATGACAACGTGGATGAATCTGTAGGACATTATGTTAAATGAAGCAAGCCAGACAAGAAAAGGACAAATATTGTTTGATTGCATTATTATCAACTAAGTTTATTGTGTAAAATATTACATGATTCCATTTATATAAAATGTAAATATAAATCAATTTTTAAAGATAAAAAAGTCAAAACTGTGTACCTAGAACATCTGAATAAATTTAAAAACTATTGTAAGAATTAAGAGATTTTAGTGAGAAGGTTAGATGCAAGACTGACATTTATATTCATTTCTATATATTAACAGTAATCAATTACAAAATGCAATAGAAAAAAAAACTCATTCACAGTAGCCACAAGAACTATTGAAAATATTAGATTACATTCGAAATCTAAATCCTGCATACAAAAAATGTTTCTGCATACTTTTCAAAATAAACACAGTCTTAATTTCATATTAATATTTATCCCAAACTCATGAATTTCTCCAAAGCTTAATATAATTATTAACTAATAAGTTGGACTCTTTTTCGATAATTCGTGATTTTGAAGGCATTACTTACATCTAATAAAGCTAATCATTCTATTTTAATTTAAAAATAGTCTGAATCTTCAAATACTAGAATCCAAATACAATATACATTTCTGGGGTGAAAAGCAAACAAGCATTCACTTCATCAAGGTTCAGTCATCATGCACAGGCAAGAACACAGAGCCTAAAAGAAGAGATGGAAATCCTGGCTCTTCAGTATATATGTATCTTCTGCTCCTTTACCTGTAAAAGAGGGGGATAGATCTGAGTTGTGGTTAAGATTACATGTGATAACTAACATAAAGAATCTGTCAAATAGAAAATGCTTCCATCGGCCTATTTTTAAATCTCTGTAAAGCAAAGGTAAGATGAATATAAAGTAATATTTTTTCAGTATTTTAAAATCTTATCATATATTACTTAAATCTAAATCATACCTCTTTTAAGTTTTATGCCCAGCAGTCCTATAATTATAAGAACATACTATGTTTTGATAGGTTCACCATTAAAATTTTGGAACTGAAAAAAAGTTTTCAGACAATTATATAAGTTTTGCAGGAAGGGAAGTTGGTTTTATTAAAATTGCTGGTTATAATCAAACATGACTTGATTTACACTAGCTGCCTTGAGAGCTCTCAATATGAATGTGTCCTCCAAGATGAAATTGCCCCAGTGATCTGATGATTAAAGTGAGCTGAAAAATTCCCGCTTCCAACCTGCTGATAATTTTCAGTGTTTGTTTGCAGTGCTGATATTGACCATAAATGGAAATTTGGATAAAGATGCAGTAATACAAAATGTGCTCAGCAGAAGTACATTCTTAAGTTTCATGTTAATTGATTTTTTCAAAGAGAAAAATAAAAAAAAAACACAAAAAAGCAAAAAGATCCTTTCTGCAGTTCTGGAGGGTGCATCATTCTGTATTTCAGAATTGTCTATTGAACAAGTAAATGGTTTTAAAGAACTGCCTCTAAAATGTTATCATGATCTAATATTAACAAAGTAGCCTTTTTTTCTTCTTTTCCTATTTAAATTATAAAGTCTTGTTTTCTTATCATGCAGCCAGAAATTTGGCTAGTGCTGGCAAGACATGTAATAATAGGTTGGTGCAAAAGTAATTGCGGTTTTACATTGTTGAAAGATGCTGTTTGATATGGCATACGTTCCTAAATAAATGTGTTTTATGTTATACTTCATTTTAATGTGCATTTTTAGCTTGATGTTTTTTTGCTAATGATATTACTTTGCTGTTTATTTTATATTTATTTTAAACTATGAAAATGATGTTAGACAAAAAGCAACTTTGAGCTATTTTCTTCTTTTTTATTTTGGATTTATTTATTAATTTCTGCCCTTAACTTCCCCCTCTCCATTGCCTACTCTGTGTGTCCATTTGCTGTGCATTCTTCTGTGTCTACCTGTTTTCTCTTTAGACAGCACCAGGAACAGATCCTGGGACCTTCCAGAGTGGGAGAGAGGTGCTCAGTCTCTTGCACCACCTCATCTCCCTGGTCTGCTGTGTCTCTTTTTGTTGCATCATCTTGCTGCACCATCTCATCAGCTTGGGGCAGCTTGCTGCCCAGGCCAGTACTCCTGCACAGGCTAGCACTCCTCTTGGGCCAGCTCATTGTGCAGGCCAGAACTTTCCGTGGGCCAGCTCACTGTGCAGGCTAGCTTGCCCTTACCGGGAGGACCTGGAAATCAAACCCTGGACCCCCCATATGGTAGGAGCCCAATCACTTGAGACACATCTGCTTCCCTGATTTTCTTATTTGAGTTCAAGAAGCAGAGACAACTCACAACATCAACAATGCATTTGACCTAGGAGCTGCTAATGAATTTACAATGCAACGGTGGTTCAAGAAGTTTTGCAAAGTAGGTGAGAGCCTTGCTTTCAGATTTCTAACCTCCAGAACTGTGAGGGAATAAATTTCTATGTTTTAATCCACCCAGTTTGTGGAACTTTGTCATGAAAGTCCTACTAAGCCATCGTCTAACAATGATAACACCCATATGTATATCACTTAATTCAATAAGGAATATCACAAAGCTTTCTATAACTTCTAGGATAGGAGCTGATTTTTATTGTTTGGTGTCCCTTCTTAAGAGGAACTCAAATTTTTATAACATGTTTATTATATTTCCTTAATTTATTTTTGGTTTGCATTTTTTATTGGGATCTATGTTATAAAGAAAATACCAGTGAATTTTTCTGGACTATTACTGAGCAGTTTTATTCAAAAATTTGTAAAAAGATCATTACTGCTATAAGTTTGCTGGCTGTTTAGTGGAGAATACAAATAATTCACAATTTCTCTGCTTCTAAAGAGAAATTAAAAAGGATTGCAGAGGGAAGGCATGAGAAATGATGTGTGCACAATTTGGTGCCTCTAAAAATTGATAGCTGGAAATCAGAAGTGTACTTGGCTAGCTTTCTATGGTGGGTATAACAAGTGACAGGCCATTCAAAGGTTGAAGGAAGAGAGATAATGAAATCTTAAATTAGAATAGCTTCCAGAACAGACTGACAGACTCTTCACAGCAAATTAAAAAGGGATTGACAATTGGAAAGAAAACGGAGCTTTGGAATTCAAAATGAGAATTTTTTTAATCATCTGGCGTTTTACTTCATGGATAAAATCTTACTCAGATTTCTCCCTAGGAAACAGAGGCACTTAAAAGATATTTGTAGAATCCTATTAAAAAGGAGAAAAAAATAATAAATGGACTAAAGATTCAAGGCTATTTTCTTTTAAGATACAAAGATCAGACTTTAAAAATACAGGACAATGAACTATACAAATATCTAGTTTGGAATTAGTCAACATTTATTGCCATTAGATCAATTCAAGTCATACACAATTTTTAATTTGAAGAATAATACATACCTGACCACACTACTGGTTGGCCATGAGGTAGTTGGTGGATAGCTTATATTTGGAGGGATCTCATTTTGTATGGGGATGGTATTCTTTATCATTAAATAGATTCTGTATTTATTCTCTCTTTTATAAATCTACATGGCTTCTTTGGTCCAGAAAAAAGTATACTCATCCTAGAATAATTTCATTCTTTGATCCCTTTCAGTTAACAGCTTCAACTCCAGACCAGACAAATGACATAAAAAACTGGCTTTAGTCATTTTTCTGTATATGTACCTAACATTTCCCCACATTTCTAATGGAAGAATTAGTAAATAAAATCAATCATCTCCTGTGTCTTAATCTGTCCTTTCCTTGTTAAAGTTTTTCTATTCTCAAATTAAATATAAGTTCTTTACTATAGAGATTGTTTTCTCTTACCTAGCCCCACCCCCCACCCTTTTCTTTTAGGAGGTACCAGGGACTGAACCCAGAACCTCATATTGTACATGGGAAGCAGGCACTCAACCACTGAGCTACATCCACTCCCCTCTTTCTGTTTTTTAAATAAAATTGTATTAAATTATATCACTCATACAGGTACACACATACATAATAAGTGTATAGTAAAAGTGGTGAACTTACAAATAAACATGCATATCATCATACAGGACTTCTGTTGCATTTTGCCACAGGCTGTCTATGCAACATACCAGAAATGGGTTGGCTTTTATAATGGGGATTTATTTGGGATAAAAGCTTACATTTCTGAGGCCATGAAATGTCTAAACAAGGCATCAGCAGAGATGCTTTCTTACCAGAATCAGCTACTGTTGATGCTGTTTTCTGGCCACTTGGCAAAGCAAGATGGCCACCAATTTCTGCCTAGATCCCTGCTTTCCGCTCTAGAATCTACTGTTTCCCAGAGTTCAGCTAAGGGCAGCCAGGCATAGGGCTTGTCTCAGAGTCAGCTGCTTTTCTTTTCTTCTCAAGTGCAGCTACAAGCCATCAGGCAAATGACTTCTCTCTTCTTGGGCCTCAGCACTTTGAGCCTCTTGGGGGCTTCTCTCCTTGCAGCTCAGCTGTAGGGAAAACTGGAGTCCTTCCTCTCACATGGCAGGATCAAACATTGCAGCCCCCTTTTTCTGTGTCTCCATTTTTACCAGACCCAGCAAGAGGGCAGAGACTCAACCTGAGCCATGCCTCACTGACGTAGTCCCGTTGAAATTGTCTCATACCCACAGGAATGGATTAGTCCACAAACATAATCTCTCTCTTTTGGGGGATGCATAAAATACTTTCAGACTGCCACAGCTACCATAAAATACCCCATCACCAACACTTTACATTGTTGTGAAACATTTGTTGCAAACAATGAAAGAGCACTGTCAAAATATTACTACTAACTATAGCCCATAAATTACATTTGGTGTATTTACCCACAGCACACCCGATTATTAACACACTGTACTAGTATTATATATTTCTTACAGTTCATGAGAGAACGTTCTCATATTCTGTTAACCACAGTTCATCTTCCACCACCGTATAACAGGAAATCTGTGTTATACAGAATTTATACATGTTTTGTACAGTGCATTCAAAGTGCATACTCAGTGGCTCTCATTTTCATCATGGATTTGTGCTTTCATCACCTCAGTCAATTTTAGAATGTTTTCATTACTCCACAAGGAAAAATCCTATACCCCCATATGTGGCCCTATTGTTGTCCATTAGAAGTGATGTATCTTCTATTGCTGCAAAAGTATTATATTACTGTTAACTATTGTCCATAAGTTACATTAGTTGTAATCTTATGTTATCACCATATTCTTAACACTTTGTAACAAAAGAACGTTTTTATATTTTTACTATAACCACACTCTCCATCCACCACCAAAATCACTATAGTATAAAATCCCTACTGTAATGTCTCTTATTCTTTTAAAAGTGAACAAGTTCTAGGCAATAAATTTGCATATATATTTTAGTTATTTCTGGTAATTTAACCATGCACCTCTTTTGGAATTATTTTCAAAGCCAGTTTTCTAGTTTAGGGTTAAAAAGGCCATTAAAAAATGATGGGAGTCCCCTACATTTTTAATGTAACATTTATGTAACCTAAGTATCTTTAAAAAAATTAAGTGTAATATGGCAGCATTTTCGGGACATTGGAATTGTTCTGAGTGATGTTGCAGTGATGGATACAGGCCACTATATATCATGTCATAACTTACAAAAATGTGTGAGAGAGAGTTTAAACTATAATATAAACTATAATCCACACTTAGTGGCAGTCTCCAATATGTGTTCATCAAGTGAAAGAAATGTACCGCACTAATGAAGGATGTTGTTAATATGGGAAAGTGCGGGAGGGGTAAGGAATGGGGCATATAGGAATCCCCTACATTTTTAATGTAACATTTATGTAATCTAAGTATCTTTTTAAAAATAATAAACAGAAATGATCATATTAAAGAAAGAAAAAAACAAAAACAGCCAGACTTGTCTATCAGACTTAATTCTAAAAGGGCTGTTTGAAAATAAAATAATTCCTAAAGGGCTAAAATATTTGTCATCAATTTAAAATTTAATTCCAAATAAGGATTTCCAAAAGTGTTTTAAAAAATAAAAGCTTCTTTCAAGTGTCTAATAATATAATGGATATGATAGTAGTCTGTAATTTTAAAAGTGTGCAAGTGTTATGTGTAATCATTTTAATGCAGGTTACTGTTTATATATGTTAGTTTCAATCAAATCAGTGATTATATTATAGTTCTCTTCCATCATCTCTTTGCTCATGTCTTCCTTTTTTCCTTTGTTCTTACCCTTTATATATCCTCAAATATCCATGGTGTGTGTTTGATGTTTCCTTTGCATTGTACCTTAAGGTTCTGTCTTTTCTGTATTCACTTCAAGCATCCTATTCCAAAACCCCAGTAAGATATTTCTCTTGGATATATTTTCCTAACTCATCCTCTTGCCTCTCATCTTTCTCCAGCCTGCTAAATCTTCCACATACTACTTCCTCATAATACTTCTAAAGCACCACCCTAACATTTTGTGTTTCTTTTTGAAATGCATCACTAACTCCTGAATAGTATTGTTAAAGAATATCCATAGTATAATGATATACACTACAAAGAACTAGATGATGTAAATTAATTTTAAAATGCATAAACTTTTGTGTGACCTATGATTGTAACTATCTCATCCCAGGAATAAAGAATAAAGAATACAGGGAAATAAGCAAAGTGTAATGAAGGCTCCTCAAGTGGTTATGTTATGACTGATTTAGAAGCACTTATATTTTTCAATCTTCTATAATGTAATTTTAGTATTTTTTTAAATAAGCAAAGATTTCAATGATGTCCCCTTTGGTTATAAATTTAATTCATATTTCTTAGTCTAGCACCTACACTTCTTTAATAGTCTCTTCTAACATATTTCTGTAATTTACCCAAATTTTCATAGTAGCCCAACTGATCTTTGTGTAAGCTTTCTTCCAAGCAATTCAGAATGTCCTCCTTCTTTAGATGTCTATTTAAATCCTCTGATTCCTTCAAGGGTCAACTGAAATCTTACCTCCTCAAAGTCACCTCTCCTTAAACTTTATATGTTATTTTGATAGTTATATATCCATCCATTTGCCCTGTGCTTTTAGACTTTAATTAGACCAATTAGACCTTAATGTGCTTTAATTTAGGAATTGCCTCTGTATATTCTCAATATATAATGCAGTTTCTTATCCTGGGTTGGCAGTAATTTAAATATCCCTTCACTTTACTTTTGGCTGGTAGATTTTGCCAGAGCCTTTGGTAAGTTGTAGAAAGCAAGCCACTGAATGACAAGAAACACTCCCTTGCTTAAAATTCTTTAGTAGCTTTCTATAACCCAAGAATAAAGTCCAGTGTACTAAATATAAAGACCAATGCCTTATCCTATGTAGAAGCTATCACAACCTCTTTATCTACCATTATTTTCTTCTAATTTCTTTTGCTTTCCTATGCTACATTAATTCTATACTTACTTTAATTTTTCAGTTACAGTACATTTTATCATAGCTTCATGCCTTTGACAATATTATTGATTTTATCTGGACTATTCCCTCCCTTCACCCCTATACCATCTTCCACTCTCCACCCTTCCCCATCAATTCCCTAATTTATCTAGCTATTTTTTACTCATTGTTTCTTCTGGGCTTAATTTTTACATCCTCATTAAAGGCTTCGTGACCACCACAGTTGATGTAGGTCCCACTGCGTTTGCTACCAAAGAACCAGCCACTTCACCACGCCTGTTACTTATTAATATGGTTTTTATTCATTTACTGTTTATTTCCTATTAGGTTTTACATTACATAAAGTAAGGAATACATGTGACCTGTTCACAGCTCTACCAAATAAATTCATCAGTGTAAATTCCTAAATTAAGGATTAGTAAAGCTTAAAAAATATTTCTTATTTTTAAGATTTGTATAGAAATGATAATATTCACCCTAAAGGATTATTTTTTCACCTCCTGGGATATACTCCCTCACTTTGATGTTCAATGTTCCAGATGTCCAAAAGTATTGCTGAAGGTTAATATGGTCAAATTACTGAAAGTATCAAATATATTTGTTAGAGAGTGAGTGAGGTCTATATATTACACAACTTTTTCTCTGTCCTAGTGTGGAGCCATTTGAGAGATTGATGTACAACTGTGCATGTAGAGATTAAAATATCACTGACCACAAAAAACAAAAAAATGAAAAAAATCAATATATCATTGAACTTATGATCATGTGCACCCAGTGAATTGGTATCCCAACCACCCTCCCTTGCCCATGAGTGTACTGGAAGAAAACAAGTGCTTTGGGTCATCTTGGAAGGAATATTGACTGCTGATAGCCATCACCCTTAGGGCATGTATAATACTTTGCACTCATGCTTTCTCTTGGTTTGTAGTCTTTGGCAATTATGCCTACATCCTTGACAACTTTGCTCTGTATAAAGTAGAATTTTAAATAAAGTATTAGCATTTTATTTTCCTTTCAGAAAAGGAAGTACCCTGGGAATCTCATAACCATATTACTCAAATTTTATTTCATTTGTGTGAAAAAACACATTTTGTAATAGAAAGTCATAAAGTTACAGTTTTTTGATACTCTAATATCTTCAAAGGGGAATAGCAAAATCTATAGTAGAAGATTGGAGGCACAACAGTGATGTCATGATTATACTTTAAGAAAACATTGAAAAATAAGAATTAATTTTCTACTAGTTATTTCATACCACATAAGTTTTAAATCCTCATATATATAAATTATATATTATATATTATATATGTTATATTTATATATAGTTCTAGAAGCAGAAGACTCTGATTCTGGGAAAAGACATGTTTACTTTTAAACTAATAAGCATGAAGTTGCTCTTTAAAAACTACCTTGATTTTCATTTTAGGAATATGTATGTATATATATCTGTACTAAATAAGAAGCTAGGCTTTTGCAATATTTGTTTCCCTTGCACACTTATAATATTGTGAATGTATGTATATTTATAGCTCTGTCTGTCAACAAAAATAGATACAATTCTGTATTGTTTTGGCTGTCAGTTTCCTCATAATTCTTTCTCGAGTATCCAGGGCAAAAACTAAAATATTCCACCTAAATTATAATTCCCTGGAGAGACAGTGTATTTTGTCATACTTTGGACTAAGTCTTTGGTGACGATGAATATGTTTTCTGTGGGAGTTCTAGAGTTTAATATCTGATGCTGAATTTTATAGTAACCTCAAAGAAAAAGACTACGTTTTTTTTTTCTACCTAACATTCCATTCTGAGTGTTCAAAAATAGTTTTCCTTATTCTTCCTTATTTTCCCACTTTTTCAACCCAAAAATTAATTGATAAAATGCTAATACTTTGACAATAAATGTTAGTGAAGAAGTTTGAATCATTGGATGGATCTTTGAATGGATCTTATTACTAATCTGTTGCCAACAGAGGAACAACAGTTCTACTGAATATAATGCTAGAAAACAGCACCTGGAATTTTTTTAGACATTATCATAATTAAAAATAAGGTTAAAACTGACTGCTTTTTAAGATGTACTTTTAATTTTCCATCTCCAAAATAATCTGAATGAATATCGTTACATGTAGGAAAATATTCTAAAGAATCTCATATGATATACTTTTTGAATTTCTAAGCTTTATTTATCACTTTGAAAGTATTTCTACATTTGTTTTCTGAGAAATTAGTATTTTCTTTATTATCAGGTAAAATGAAAAATTTGCTTTTCCCTTAGAGAAAAATATTTATTTTTAGTCAGAAAATGGCATATTTTCACTAATATGCAATTTTCTTCAAATCTAAAACACCATGATTTCCTTAGATTTAATGTGAAGGTAAACAAAACAAAAGAAAAAACAAAGAAACACTACCATAACAACAAAAACCTGGAACACAAATTTTGAGAAAGCATATTCTCAAAAACATACTGAAATATGAATGGATTCTTGAGAATGGTGGATCTAGAAACACCAATTCAATAAAACAATATCTCTATATTATGTATTTAGAAATAATTATTGCTTGAATACAATTTTACTATAGAAGTACAGTTATAAATTATGCCTGGTTTAAATTAGAAAGTTTTATACAATGATTCATTTAAAATGTACCCTCATTCATTAGAGTAGATCACAAAATATTTTCTGTCTAAACCAAGAAATGATAAACAAAACATCTTTTTAAGTTGACATGTTATGATTGATTTATTATTCCAGGGGTAATCACAGATCTTTAAGTTTTATCCATTTTTACAATATAGTTTACATTTGAGTCTGTTGCCTTATGACATTTTATTATTTCAAAAGCAACTTTGTGCAAAAAAGTTTTAACTGAAGACCCAAAACATTATTGTCATGAACCAACCTTTGAAATCCAAATGAAAATACAAATATAAAGCACGATATGAGCATTCTAAGTCTCTTCAGTGAGCTGGTTGTTCAGGGATGGTTAGGACCTAGTGCCCTCATGCAATAGGAAGCTTCTAGGAGCTACCTGAAAAGTATATATTATGATGTGGCCTAATCTTAAAAAAAGAAATAATAAACTTGATAAAGGAAGAAATGGTGAACACATAAGATGAATATCTTGTGAGGCAGTTTTAGGAAAATGACAGGCCATTTGAAAAATTTATGGCAGTTTGGTGGTGGTACATTTGGGATTTCTTAAAAATTCACATTCATAATCTGGCTGAAAAATATTACAAATGTCACTATTAAATCAAGGACAAAATAGTCACTGATTGGGACATCATACTATAGAGGTAAATTATGACCTTTGTTTTTATTTGTATATGTAGAGACTATAATTTGGAGTATTTATTTTAATTTTGAAATGCATGACAAGGTATAGTTTTCAGTAAAAAAAACACTCACAAAGTACTGGTATAAAATAAGAGAACATTGTTCTTCATGATCTAGGCCAAAATATTAAAGTGAAATAAAAATAATACACAAAATACCTGAGTATGTTCCTATGTGCACATATATATCTGTGTGTATGTATGTGTCGCTATGCTTGCATGTGTGTGTGCAATATATATTCATACACATACATTTGAGTATATATTGATATTTCCTTTGGTAATTGTTAAAGAGCTACAGGAGGGGAGAAAATTCAGTTATGAAAAACTAAAATCTCTTAAATTATTTCAGGCAAGACTTTTTTCTGTGTATTCCAAGGACTACAAATCAATGATAGTAATATTATGTTAGTAGCATTTCTCAATTTGGGAAGGACATTTGATATTTTTTTATCACATCTAAGTTTGTAAACAATCTGGAAAGATAAAAGTTGTTTTATTTCGTGGTGAAGAAGCTAAGC
Source organism: Dasypus novemcinctus (assembly GCF_030445035.2). NCBI lineage: Eukaryota > Metazoa > Chordata > Mammalia > Cingulata > Dasypodidae > Dasypus > Dasypus novemcinctus. The sequence continues at coordinate 71,922,651 of NC_080677.1, forward strand.
TTCAGAAAAGTGAATACTTTATAATCACAAAGTTTTTAATTTAAGTATAGATGTGTGGAATATGTTTGGGGCTTATGCGGACTCCAGTTCAGACCTTGGCTTTGTTACTAACTGCAGGAACTTGGGCAAACTACTTCACATATCTGAACTTCAGTTTCCTCATTTGTAAACTGAGGTAATAATAATACCACAAAGGACTCTTAAAAGGATTAAAAGAAAACATTTATAAGTAAGTATGTCACTCTTAGATGAAAATCTAATCATTTATCTCTCTCCTTTAAAAGACTTTATTGACTTCCCATTGACTCTACTTGATAAAACTGTTGCTGTCTCCCCAGCTTCACTTCCACTAATGTTCCCTGTGAAATGACCTCCAGCCTTATGGAACTTTTTGGGCCCACTTCCCACTATCATTTTTCCCTCACTTACGCTTCTTTCCCTCATTATTGCCCATCCAGTAAAATTCAAAACCTTTAAGATTCAACCCAGATATCCTAGTTACAAGTTTCCTTTTCAGTGATTTCATCGTTTCTTATTCCTCTTTCTAAAATAACTGATATTACAGGGATAGTTTACTGACCCTTTCTCTTCTCCCATTATGTCGGGAGTCTGTGTCTGTGTCTTTGTAAACTCCTGGAAAGATACTTACCTATTTCTTACTAGTTCACATTGCTTCCCGGAAATGCCTTCACTGAACTACACTTTCCTGCTAGGGTCATGGTAAATTTAAAAAGATTCAGAATCAGAATATTACCACATCTTCAGAGACCAGCTTTCCTTTTCAATTTAAATTCCTAATAAAAGTTTTATTTTTAATAAATAATCACATTTAATTTTATGAAGTAATAATTATGAAATTCGCCTTGTTTTCCTTCATGCCTTTATTGCTTGAAGCTTATTTATCAAATATAATGCTTATTAGATTTAACTTTCTTGTATATTAGTTCCCCATTTCTCTCTATTGTTGATTTTTCAATGTCTTTTCTTACTGAATATGTATCTTTTATAATAAGGTACAGCAAATTTTTATGAGTAGAAAGATATAATTCCATAGATGATAAATTTTAAATTTCTATATTTTAGAATAAGTCAATTGCTATAATTGCTAAGCAATGACATAAAGGTCAAATTTCCACTGGGAGAAAAAAGGTGGAGGAATGCAATCCAAGAAGAGAGATAGCAGGGTAAAGATATAGGGTTGGGAAAACATGGGATCTGTATGTCTAGCAATTGTGTTCAGTGCATCTTAGGAGTCATATAAACTAATGTCAGGGAGTAGTGATTGATAAATCAGGCCAAATGTGGACATAAGTTAATGCTGGAAAATGCAAATATACCATGAAGCAAATAAAGCTAAAATTTAAAGCTCCTCCCTTGCTTATGAGTTCTCATGGCCATATATGTATTTTTAAGATTTGCAAAAGATATTTTTAACAAATATCAGTTAACTTTGCCATACATATTCATATCTAATTTTGCATTATTTGTGTCCTTTGTCTTAAGGAAGGCCCCAATTTTATCAGCTTGAGGCCATAAAACCAGAAACCTACTCCAGGTTTAAGAGTTTATATTTCGTTACATAGACAGGGTGTAGGAGAATAAATTTTTCTGGAAAAAAAAAAAGGTAAAATTACCCACCCATGCTTTTTTTAGAGCATATATTCTTACTTGAACTTGAATTCTCCCTTGCCTTTTACTTCCTTCTCTAAGTGCCTACCAAACACCATTCTTTAACACTTGATTGATTTGGTTACCCTGGGTTGCCAACTTTTATTGGCCCAGTAGAGTTTGCTGTCCTTCTTCAGCCCTGGTAATACATTGTCCTTATCCCAACATTGGCACTCATTACCTTGTTTTTAATTATTAGTTTATGCTTGGCTTGTCTCCTTTGCTGGACTTTACATCTGTCCAGAATGGGCATAGTGTCCAATTTATCTTTGCTTTTACACAAAAGATATTCAGCAAGTAAATACTTGTAGTCATGAAAAGTAGTTGGTAAACCTACTACAACTGTGTGAACAAGCAGAAACAAGGATCTGACATAGACTTAACCTGAATACACAGATTTAACAAAACATCATTTTATAAACAACAAAAATTTAGGCATTTTTAATGGAGACAATATGTTGCTCAAATAGCATAGAAAAATCTCCCTTGTCAGAATTCATCTTTATCATTTGCTGTGATTGTACACCTATGTTAAGGAGATTTGTTCAAAATATCTATCAATGTCCATTTAAGCTTATACAAATTGAATGTATGAAAATAATCAATGTTTCCTTTCCTTTTATTTTAGAAAGATCAAAGTCAGTGTTTATTATCCTGTGTTCTTTTACTGTCTATGTACATGAGAGATTATCATTTGACTAACTAGTTAATACTGCTGAATGAAACAAAATAAATCTCTTCAGTAACAAAATTATTTTTAAATCTTTTAAATCAGATATAGCTCATACCATTTCCACAGAGAGGCATAAAAATCAATAAATATTGATGAACCATTATATAAATAAAATATTGATTGCTGTCTGGAAGCAACTGGCTGGAATAACTCTGTCAGTGTAAATCAGCAATTGCTTTCTAAGACTAGCTTCAATTAAAATTGTCTTGCGATGTGAAGAACTGCCTGCCTTATTTACCATCACAAGAATACATACTATAAACAAAAAAAAAATTTTTTTCAAAGAAACTACTGGGTTTTTAAAGGACCAAACAACATTTAGAGAAAGAAAAGTGCTTCTAAAGAGCCTGACAAAGAAGTTTTAGCACTTGTAACTGGTTGAGATACACGTACACATACGATATATGTATATATGTGTACACATATACATATTTACAATTATCCCAATTACATGGGACACAATTGTTGCTGTAGTAGATAAATTTATAATCTTTTGCTACAGAAAACTGCATAAATCTGAATCTATATCTTAATTTGTTATTATATTAAATATTATATAATTTATATAATAACTACATTGAGCTCTACAAGTTATGGTTTAGAAAAGCCTATAGTTCACTATTGGAAAACCCCAAAAGTTATTCATGAAAATATAAATGGAAAATTTTATTAGGAAAACAAATTAAATCTAGGGATAATAATAGGAGAATCTGCCAAAGCAGGCTTGGGTTCCCTGTTATCACCCCTACAACTTTATTGTGTCTGTTCTCTCCTTTATAATTCTTCCTGATTCTTTTTTTTTAATATGCTACTCTGCACCCCATTTTATTCCACTGCACAGCACGTAAGTTGTGTTCACAGTGTCAAACTGCTTTTTTTAAACCATTAAAATCTTCACAGAGAGATTTAAAATCTCATGTGAGTCCAAGTTTCCTCAATTTATTGTCTAATATTTATTATTTTGAAAAGGATATTATGGATTGATTTTGAACATTTGAAATACTTTTCTAAGAAAAAAAAACTGAGAAAGAAGTCATACAGTATGAAGTATGTAATGTGTAGGGTAGCCTTTGATATAAATGGAAAATGGTACCCTACCACAAATAAAATATTAAACAGTAGGAAATGAGAATCCGTGAAATCAAATTATAAGAAGAAAATAGTGGTATTCCAATGAAGATTTAGATAAATGGTCATTCAGCAAATTAATATTATAATACTCATAATAATACCTCAAAAGACTGTTATGAAGATTAAAATAAAATCTCCATAATGTAACTAGGTCAGATAACTGTTAGGGTTCTCCAGAGAAACAGAACTGACAAGATGGATATGTATAGATAGAGATTTAGGAATTTATTATAGGAATTGGCTCAAGAGACTGTGGGTATTGGCATGTTTGAATTCCATTGGGCGGGTTGCAAGTTGGAAATTTTCAAGAAGGTTTTGAAATCTGGCACATCTGAACTCTGTAGGGCAGGCTGCAAGCCTTAAACGCCGATGAAGATGAAGTTGTATTCCCCAGAAAAAGCTGATTGGCAGAAGAAGAGGCAGAAAATCTTTCTGATTCTGAAATTCACATTTCTGGCTTTAAGATCTCCCTCTAGTGGATGATTGTAGATGCAACCAATTGATTCATGAGTAAATCTGTCTAGGAAATATCCCCATGGTAACAGTCAGGCCAGTGCTTGCTTAACCAAACAACCGGATACCCTAACCTAGCCAAGGTGACCCATGAAATTAACCATCACAACTGTTAAACCAAATCATTCTTATTTTACCTTTTATCTGATTTATTTTCCATGAGAAAAGTTAGCTTTAAATTATTTTTATAAGTCTAATGTGAATATTGTCATGTGCTGTAAGTACTTAATCTGGAATTGAACACACATACATACCCTCTTTCTCATTCATTAATTGAATAATCAAGCTGATTCATTAATATGAAATGAACAATATAATAAATATGAAACAAAATGAAAATAGTGAATTATAAAATTACTTATTTTATAATAACATAATATATTATATTGCAAAATAATTTAGGATTATTTTATAATGATTAGATTCTTTTGATAGTTCTTTGAGCAGGGTTATTAGCGTATCCTAAGTAGCTGTAAACATGAATTATAGTAGCTGATTTTGAGATAGGTTTTAATATTTTATAGAACCTGAATGCTGAAATATGTAATCATATTTACTTTGATGGCTTTAAATGAACTAATATGCAGTATTCCTTTGTGTAATAAATTGTATATCTTAAAGCTCATAAAGATCTCAACCATTTGAAATTCAGTTAAATTACCTAAAAATATAACAATGAAAGCAAAACATCATTTTGTTACCACAAAGCCAATTAACTATATATATCCAGCTGATTTAAGTATATTTTATTCATAGGCCATTATGTCGTGTGTGTGTGTATATATATATATTTATTTATTTATATTTATCAAAAAGTACATACTGAGGGATGTGGATGTGTCTTAAGCAGGTGGGTGGCTGTCTACCACATGAGAGGTCCCGGCTTTAGTTCCCTGTGCCTCCTAAAGAAGACAAGCAAGACAAATTTATTAATTTATTTTATAAAATTCAAAATGAATCCATTATCAACTATATGCCTTGTTAACTTACAACACACAACTACACTGCTAGTTAACTTTTGACAAAATATACTTGAGTAACATATACTCTGTAATCACTAATCTAGTGGCCAAATTTATGAAGAGGATAGATTCTTTTTTTTTAGCAAATGAACTTTATTGATGCATATTAATAAAGCATACATCCATTAAAAGTGTATAATCAATGGTATTTTGTATAATCACATAGTTGTGTAATTCATCACTTCAATCATTATTAGAGCATTTTAATTATTCCAATTATAATAATAAAAAACAAGATACAGACAAACAAATTAACAAATAAAAAGCTTCATCACCTCTCAAACTCTCTTTGCCTCCCCTGCTGTACATAGCTGCTATTCTGTTTCCGTCTCTCATGTTCATGTGTATTTATATTTTGTATAAGAAGTCTTATATAGGCAGTATTACCGTATTTGTATTTCACATGAGGTAACACTATGTTCCATGTTTTAGCTCCTTCTAGTAATATACATGTCCTTAGACTTTCCCTTTTACCCACTGTAATACCCACATAATAGCTCTGCTAGTTAAAAACACCATGATATGCTTTCACCATTTCTATTAATTTCTAAAGATTTACAAACAACCTTTTACCAATTCTGGACAGATTATCCTCAGCTTTCCAATCTCAACCCTCATTCTATTTTCTGGTGACCTTTATTTCAGTTATTAACTCCATGAGTTCACACAATATATTTAGTTCTTAATAACGCAGTCATAAAGTATTTGTCCTTTTGTGTCTGGCTTGCTTCACTCAACATAATGTCCTCCAGGTTCATTCATGAGAGGATAGATTCTTAAACTTAGTTTAGTAGGGTGTAAAAAAAATTAAATATATTTGATTGTCCATAAAATATGACATTTTTGCCTTACAGTGGACCATATCAGATATTATAATACCATTACTGTAACTATAGCATCACTATAATTGGAATATTTTTCATTAATATTTTAATGAAGGATCAGAACTCATGGAAATTGAAAAAAATACAGGATCATTAGGGTTATTATGTGCTTTGATGATTTTTAATTAGCAATAAAGTGTATTTGAAAAAAATTAAAGAAATTTTAGATTTCGTTTGTTTTATGAATTTAAACTGCCACTTGGCATTTTATTGGCACACAATTGTTAAATTTCTGGGTAGATAATTCAAAAGTTGGATGTGACTCATCATCACCTGTCTTCCTGAGACTTTGGCCATGCCATGATTGATCAGACCTTCCCATACCTTTATTAGTACACTAATATTTTATTGCTATAAACTAATAAAGGTATGGGAGATTTTGGTACAGTAAAAGTTGAGAAATATGTTCCACAAGGCTAGAATATTTATTAAATTAAAAAAACCAGTTTCTTTTGGTAGACTAGAATTGATACATATACGTAGTTGTTTTGTTCTGTGGGATTTCATTTTATGTTAATGTATGTAGTTAGCATACAGTTTTATGCATATATATATATATATATATAAATATATATATATATATATATTTTTTTTAATCCCCAATATAGGACAGTATATATTCTGTCTCTACTATTGTGTTTGGAGATGGGGAGTTCTAGATTTAATGTAAAATATTTCCAAAAACATTAATTCCCTTTTATTTCAAAGCATTTATCTAAAAACACATGATAGACTATGATTTTTATATTGTGAAATTATAATTAGAAGCTCTACCTAGAAAATGACACTGAAACATTTGCCAAAAAAAATAAAACAATTAAAGATAGCATCCTGGTCCAAAATAAGAACATTAGTGTAAAACACCTTTTTTGAAACATTCTGGAAATTGAAATTTTTAGAATACCATTTGAAATCTCCTACTTAATCCCAATATACTTCACCTAAAAACACATATGTAGGGAAGCAGATGTGGCTCAAGTGATTGAGCTCCCACCTACCACATGGGAGGTCCTGGGTTCGGTTCCTGATTCCCCCTGAAGAAGATGAGCAAGACAGTGAGCTGATGTGATGGGCTGGCACAGTAAGCTGAGACAAGATGGTGCAATAAGATACACAAGGAGGAAAATATATTGATAGACTCAACAAAGCAGAGAGCAGAGGTGGCTCAAGTGATTAGGTGCCTCCCTCCAACATGGGAAGTCCCAGTTTAGTTCTTGGTGCCTCCTAAAAAACAAAAAAGATGAACAGACACAGCAAATGCAAACAACAAGGAGGTGGGGAGAAATAAATAAAAGAAATCTTAAAAAACACACATATGGAGACATTGAATAAATATATTTCATTCCTGTGTAATATTTATGAAAGATTTATTAACTAAAAGATGATAATTCTAGGTAAAAATTAGGTTTTTGGATTTGGTTTTAAAAATTACAAATTTCCTATAAGTTAATTAGTAAGTTGGTTTCCATGTGATAAAAAAGATCACTGGGCATACCTTGAAGCAAAACAATAAAATTTCATTCAGGAGAAGCTTCCTCTCAATACTACCTAGTTCAATCTCATTACATTTGGAATTATCAAGGGTGAAAAAAAAAAAAAAAAACCCAAAAACTCAACTTTTCTGTCCTTACACACACAAAAAAAGAACTTTGTGAAGTTTTGTTAGTGTCTAGAAGGATATTGTAACTAAAATGATTTAGCATGAACTAATTAAATATTATTGACAGTATATATAATAAGTACAGAATAGTTTAAAAAGACAGAATTATATGATCAAGTGCCCATGGAGATTAACACACACACACTTCTAAAGAAGGAATTGTTACCTTGTGAATAGCATGATGAAGGCTTTAATCTTAATAAAAATGTTGACAATTCACATTTAACAATAGCAGATAAAAGGGCAAGAAAAATTTTGTGGTATTTTAGTAGAATAAATATAAAAGAATTTCAGCTGACTCAAAGAAAGAAATGACAAGGCTTTGCTTGAAATTTATTTATGAAGTTCAGAGAAACTGACAAATATTGTGAAAGATTCTGGCCTTCATTGGTTTGATAAGAAGCGCAAACTTACGAGAAAATAAAGGCTTCTTTGAAAAGCATGAATGAGATTAATATGAAAGCAAATGCAATTTTAATAGAATGATAAAACTCATTTCAATTAAACATCAATGTCTATACCAGAGAATGATAGCTATTTGTTTAAAATTAAACAGATTTTGGTTCTGCCACTCCCTCCCTATTGTGACTAGTAATGGAAGTAACTGTGGCATTGATGTGGAGAAAATGGCCATGGTAGTTGCTGAGGGCAGGGAGAACGAAGAAGAGATGTGATGTGGGGGCATTTTCGGGACTTGGAGTTGCAGGGACAGATGCTGGACATTATATATCCTGCCATAACACACTGAACAGACTGGGGTAGAGTGTAAAACAATGTAAACTATAATCCATGCAGTGCAGCAGTGCTCCAAAATGTATTCACCAAGTGCAATGAATGTACCACAATGATGAAAGAGGTTGTTGATGTGGGAGGAGTGGGGGTGTGTGTGGGGTATGTGGGAACCTCTGATATTTTTTAATGTAACATTTTTCTGATCTATGTATCTTCAAAAAATACAATAAAAAATAAATGCTCATAAAAAAGAAAGGCAAAATTGTAATAAAAAATTAAGAGATTGGTAAAAGAAAAAAAGTAAATAGATTTTATTATTTCTTAACATGTGCCTAATTTTCTGTTTTATGAAATTTAAGATTTTAGAAGTCTGGATCTGTATGTTGCCTTCCATTATTAATTTTACTGAAAGGTCAATTGAAGTCTCCTGTTTAGGAATAAAAATCTGTTATCTTTCTAAGTAATTAAACCGTTTCAGTTTTGCCTTCTGATGAGTGAGGGTGGTTAGCATTAGTGTATTCAGAGCTTCTGATTCAGGTTTAAATCATTTCAGAAAGTCAGAGGTGCAAGTGAATTGTAGCAGGAAACCACACAATGATGAAGATATGTTCAGTAATTTGAAGAGTCTTTATAAAATACATATACTACTCCTGTGGTAGAACTTTATACTCTTATAAGAATGTGTAATCATTGAGCCTTCTCCTCTTGAGGGTCTCTGTAAGTGTAAAGGCACAATAGATTAACTCATCATTCTAATGGAGACAGAAGGGAAATTGCTTATTTTCTAACTGTACATCAAGCATTAGCCAAAGTGCCCTACATACAAGAGACACAGGCATTGTATCACTGGGTACTTGATTTAAGTCAATAAGTATTTTGATAAAGGCAAAATTTAAAAAAATCCATTATAAGATCATGGTTTTTATTGGTTTCAGTGTCACCTCTTCTTTTTTTTTTCTTCCCCTCTCCCCCTGCTTTTTTTGCTGTCTCTGTCCATTCGCTGTGTCATCTTCTGTATCTATTTCTCTTTTTGTCTTTTCTTCTGGTCTTTTTCCTCTAGGATTCACCGTAATTCAATCCTGGGGACCTCTGATATGGAGAGGTCAATTGCGCCACCTCAGTTCCTGATCTCTGCTGTGCTTTACCTTGACTCTCCCCTTCATCTCTCTTTTGTTGTGTCATCATCTTGATGGGTGACTCATTTGTGTGGGCACTGGCTCACCATGTAGGCACTTGGTTCGCCATGCGGGCACTTGGCTTACCGCACAGGCACTTGCACAGGCACTCAGCTCACTGTGTGGGCACTGGCTTACCATGAAGGCACTCACATAGGCACTCAGTTCGCCATGCAGGCACCCACATGGGCACTTAGCTCGCTGCACAGGCACTAAGCTCACCATGCAGGTACTGGTTCGCCACGCAGACATGCTTTCTCTTCTTTTTCACCAGGAGGCCCTAGGATCAAACCCAGGTCCCTCCATATGGTAAGCAGAGGCCTTATCACTTGAACCGCACCTGCTTCCCTGCCATCTCTTCTTGATGGACCACAAGTTATGCATAGATATACAGACTTTATAATCAGTAAATTTATTTTAATGCAGATATGAAAATCAGATCTGAATGCACACTTTTTTTGTTAAAGTAATACTGGAGTGTACTACTTGCTGATTACTTTTTATAGGAAAATATGTTTTTGTTGTTTACAATAAAAAGTTATTATTTTTTCACATTATTTCCTTTTAGCAATTTCTCTCCGATATTAAAATATCCATAGTACTTCAGGGTCCATAGAGCTTATGGGTACCTTTTATTGCTAAATTCATTCAAACTGATAATTCTGTCGCTGAAATAATGACACCCATATCTGATTCTTCAGTACAGATTGATATCTCACAAGCATCTCATGTCCTATTCAAAATTCGTATCATTATGAACACTTCTACCCAGGGACCCAAGCCAGAAAACTAGGGTTGCTGTTTTCCCTTTCTCACCATCCATCACCAGAGCCTGCAAATGATTCCTCTTCAAAATCTTTTTCATCTCCTTCCATTCTCCATGTCCATCACAACTCTTTTAGTTCAGACCATTATCATTCTTCACCAGACTGACTGCACTAGCTTCCTATTTTGTCTTCCCCACTCACATCTGGCTCACTTCCATTCCACATCCAATCATGCTCACTTCTGGGTGAAGCTGAAGTACAAATGTGATTATTTTGCTCTTCGGCTTATATGACTCTATAATTCTTAGAACGAAATTATTTTACGTTTGCTACTTTGGGATCATAAGGCCAGTCTCTAGTCCTTTACCTAGTTTTGCGTCTGTGTTCTGTACAAGGTGTTCAATATGCAAGGTATTCACCATGCGTCAGTGTGCCACATAGCCTCCTACCACTTTTCTATCCTTTCTTTAAACCTGTGCGTCAGCGGCGGACTTGGCCCAGTGGTTAGGGCTTCCATCTACCACATGGGAGGTCCGTGGTTCAAACCCCAGGCCTCCTTGACCCGTATAGAGCTGGCCCATGTGCAGTGCTGATGTGCGCAAGGAGTTCCCTGCCATGCAGGGGTGTCCCCCGTGTAGGGGAGCCCCATGCGCAAGGAGAGCCGCCCAGCATGAAAGAAAGTGCAGCCTGCCCAGGAATGGTGCCACCCACATGGAGAGCTGACACAACAATAACAAGATGACGCAACAAAAAGAGACACAGATTCCTGTGCCGCTGACAACAGAAGCGGACAAAGAAGACGACGCAGCAAATAGACACAGAGAACAGACAACCAGAGTGGGGGGGGGAGGGGAGAGAAATAAATAAATAAATCTTAAAAAAAAAAAAAAGCTGTGTGTATTATCTCCTCCAGGGAGCCTTTTATTACCACCATATCCCTTAGAACTTTTGCTTAGGCCCTAATAAGGAGATATTGTTAATAGAGTCTGTGGTACACAAAAAGGAAAATTGGCTTTAGATTCCTCTACTTTGTACTCTAGCACCCCATGCATACTTCCAAGCTAACTTGAATCATATTGTAGTCTAAGAATTGATTTTTCTTTCCTCTCTTTACCATTAGACTCAGAGAAATGTGGGAATAGTGATCACAATTCATTTGATTTTGACCTACAAAGGTCAAGTCAAGGATTATTAATAAGTGTGATTTGAATAATGGCCTACAATACTGGAGTATGACCTTCACCTCTATAAGATTCCATTTATTAATGTAAAAATACCCAAACCATTTAAAAATATTTCACAGCACTTCTTTGTGTCATGTTTCTGTTTGGATATTTGCTGTTGTCCATAAAATTGCAAAACTCTATCCTTTGTCTGAAAGCCATCATGTTGATATCTAGGCATTTCCTATTTTTAAGTATCGTGAGTATCTAGTATTTTATTAAAATGGTTTATATCAGTAGTCCCCTGGCTAGCTCTTTGTCTTTCAGATCTCAACTTAAATACATCTTATCAAAGAAAATTCTGGATAACCCAATCTAAAGTAGCCACCTAATCATTCTCCATGGTATCCCTGATTTTAATTCTTTAAAGAGCATGCATATGACTCACTGATATACTCTTGTTTATTCATTTATTTATTGTGTGTCTTCTCTGCTAATATCAGAAGGCCTTACCTGTCTCAATGGACCCTTTAGCTTTAGAGCAAGAGTCTGCAAACTATGGCCTATGGGTCTGCTTCTTACTTTCATAAAATTTTATTGGAACACCGTCACACTCATTGACTTACTTGTTTTTGTGGTTTAACAGCAAAGTGAAAAAAAAAAACTGTGGACTATAAATCTTAAATATTTACTCTCTGGCCCTTTAAGAAAAATTTGTCAACTTCTATCATGTAGTCAGTGCTCAGCAAATATTTGTTGGATGAGTGTATGATGTAACGAGGTCATTAGGATATGATACACACAGATTGGGAGATTCTTAATAGAAAGCTTATGAGACCTAAGCAATGATTTAGAGGACTTCCCCATGATTTGGGGCACAATATTTATGCCAGGCTCTTTGAAACTTCTGTATTAAAAGGGTTGATCTATCACAGAGCTTAAAAGAAACCAGAATGATTCAACTCCTCTAATTCAGATAATACCCAAAACTCACCTCTCGTTGTGGTTGAGCAGAGCAATAAGAAAGACTGGAGCCATTTGTATCTGCTCAGATATGATGTGGCACAATGAAAACTGTTTAAAGAAATGGAACATTTTTACCCTTTACTAAAAATCAGCTCTAACTTAAAGCATACCCCAATACCTGAGAGTCACAATTCATGTATTCATTCATTCAGTCATTAAACAGATATGTATTACGTATGCAAGCATATTAGTTATTTTACTGTTCATTGAATGTAAATTATGTATTACGTAGGATAGTATATTTTAATTTTCATAATAATTCAGATATCATAGATATAATTTTCTCTACCCCTATAGCTGAAAACTAAGATTTGATTTTTATAAAGATCTTGATTTTTATAAAGTGTATTTATTTGGGGGTAGAAATTTACAGTTACCAGGCCATAAAGTGCAAGTTACCTCCCTCACCAAGTCTATTTTCACATGTTGGAGCAAGATGGCTGCCGACATCTGCCAGGAGTTCAAGCTTCTTGGGATCCTCTCTTCCTGGGGCTTGCATCTCTCCAGTCTCAGCAGCTTTGGTCTCTCCACAAGGTCAGCTATAGATTATCAGGTGAATGTCTTGTCTCTTCCTGGGGCTTCTGCCGTATCTGCTTCTCTTTGTAAATATCCTTCTCTGTGTGTTTACTTCCTGGGCTCCAGCTCAAAATTCCAACTGATTCCTGTGTTTTGTCATTTTCTCTGTGAGTCCGCACCACCAAGGCAGTGGGGATGCAATGTCCTACTGACATGGCCCAATCAAAACCTTATTCATTATATAGTCAAGTAAAAGTGAAACTTCTGAATCCAATATAATCTAATATGCCCTCAAAGGACAAACCAGTTTACAAACATAATCCAGTATCTATTTTTGGAATTCATAAACAATGTCAAAGTGCCACACCAGGAGACATTACAAAGTGGATATTGTAGGAGAATCATCTAGGCAGAGAAAGCAGTATATGCAATGACATAGAGTCAAGACATACATCGCCTCTTTGAAGAATGGTAAAAGTCTTCCATTATGGCTTGAGTTTATATGGGAGAAGAGGTAGGAAGATTGAATGGAAGTCAGTCATAAAGACTAGCTTTTATCAAGAAGGACTAGAGCTTTTTAATTAGAGAAGACATTTGCCAAGTAGAACACTCATGGGGAGACAGTCGTGGGGAGAAAGGATGCAAGTGAGTTGAACTGGAGGCAGAGACTAGTCAAAGGTTATATTGCAAAACACCAAAGCAAGCATGGCCATAAAGCAAGAGGAGAAAAGAGATGTGTTAATAGGAGCTAGAACTGATATGACCTGGGCATTTTCCACCTGTTACTATATTGCATTAGGTGAAAAAAACTTTAAAAAAATAAAATGCATCCAAAACTTTAAAAAACAGAAAACAAAAAACAAAACTTTAAATCATTTCTAAAAATGTTAAGATCTTATGGTAGTAGTACTTGTTTTTATTAGATGTTGAATAATTTATATTTAAACTATGTCAGAATAATTTGAGCTTCTTCAGTTTGACTTTAATAAATTTAAAATTTTATGAGATATTAAACCCTTCAATGAAAGTAAAATGTCAATGGTTTATTAGAAGATAAAGGAATTTATGTCTATATTATTAAGGTATTTGCTGAATAATGCAATAGCTAGAACATACAAATATAAATTTAATGTTCCAATAACTATAATGAGCTCTTTAAAATCTGAACAAATCTTGTGATTTTGTAAGCATCCTGAAACCTGATGAATTTGTTTTTCTTTCTTTTTGTATAAAAGTATCCATCTCTCTATGTACATAACATAATATGTAATGAGTGCTCTGCATATATGTATGTATGTATATATGCATATGGGCAATTCTCTGTGCGTATACAACTAGAAAAATCATAATGATTTTAACCTCCTATTGTTTTAGAAATGGTGGTAGGATTCATTCCTACCTTTATCTAATCTGAGTATGTAAGTACTAATCTGTAGTTGAATTTCTTAGATTTCATTTTCTCTCTCTGTCTTTCTGAAGCATTACATGGTGTTTAAACCAAAGAAATACTGTTCTTGCTTATAGCTGATGGCTATGTGCTTGAATGTATCTGAAACCCTCAGATACAAACCCTCAAGTACCAAGCAAGTGTGTCTCACTGACAATGTCACTCATGTCCCCAGGAGCCTTGTTATCCTTCTTCTTCAACCGTATCTCATTAATCAGTTCCAATACTTTTTGATACTTCTTCGTGAATTTGGCAGTCCAGATTTATATGTAGACACTAAATTCCCTGTGTATTAAGGAAGTCTCAGAGCAAAGGCAAGAGATTTCCTGTATCTAATTTGGTCTGCATTTCCCATATCTGATTTGTTTAAGTTTCTTCTCAGCTTTAACTGAAGCTTGTATGTGCATAACTCTGTGTGTATGTTATGTCTGATATATATATTAGATTTTCCATATTTTTTACCAGAATTTTAGCATGTCAGTGCTATACTCAGTGCAGTATCAATGTAGTTTGATTCAGGCACAACTGGTAATATCTTCCCACCAAAATTATAAATGTATTAAATGCCATCATTAGAGATTTTCTTTCAGTGTAACATACTCTTTAACAATGGAAACACTATTTATTTCATGGGATTCATAGCAAGAAATTTAAGTAGTGTTGTTGCTTATTAATTTAGGGCTGGGCAAGAAAGGGGAGGATTCCTTGGGAAAAGGAAAGAGCTGTTTTTTATATCATTCATGCTAGCATTCTCAGCAGGTAGAACAAAATTTGCTCCATCAAAAAATTTTTAAAAATCTCTTAATAAAAATAAATACATTTTAAAAATCTCTTAAATGCTGCATATTTAAAGGTGGAGAAAATAATGCTAATGATAAGGGCAGGTAACACTTATTGTGCACTTCCTAAGTGACAAGCAGCCACAGAGCTTCACAACAGCACTGAGGTATGTTCTCTTAATTTCCGCACTGTGCAAGTGAAAAATTGATATTTAAAGAGGGTAAAAGACTTGTCTAAGGTTAAATGGCTATTGCTGGCAGAACTTCGCACAGCCTGGGAGTGTTTGGGCAGTAGGTGAGAACAGTTTTTGCTCACATTTTACACATTCACATACTGGAATTTTAAATGCCAATTATTTAAAGGAAAAGGCCTCACTAGTAAGAGAATCTTTTATGCATGGACATTTGTTTTTTAAACCTCAGTTTGGAGTCTTTTAAATTTGTTCTTCTTATATGACTTCAAAGTTTTCAAAGTGAATTTCTATGTCCTCCTACCTTTTTTTTTTTAACCCATGTATTTTATTTCCCTATTTAAATTTTAAATAAAATATATTTAGGGTATTTTCAGCTCTTTTCCTTTGTTCAGATTTCAGGAGGTTCTTTGTTTTACTGAAATTCTACAATATAGAGATATCTACTATATAGATAGGGATTCAACAAATGTAACATTTAGATATAAACAGCCCAATATCTGATGAAAATGGCCTTATGCCATATTATCAATGAAAGACATTCTTTTGTCTTTGTTAGGAAATTTCTTTAGCTTATATTTATAAATTATGTAGTACTCTTAAATTTAAATTATAATATTTCAATTATTGGACCCCAATGAAGAGTATTTTGTGATGTGAGAGCTTTTAATTAAGTTGAAGGTAGAAAAGCAGGTGCTGTGTATAAAAGAGATGTATTATTGTTCAAGGAAAATAACTGACAGGACTAAAATAAGATGCTGTGCTGTTAAAAGAAGCTGTTGTCTATGCAAGACATCTAAAGAAGATGTGCACTTTACAGTTTTGTAACCCAGCTGAAAGTACTGTAATAAAACTATGTTCACTGATTCCATTTTAGTTTATAAATGTATTGGAACTTAATACATATCCTGTAAGTATATGGGAATATTAATATGCTTTGGTTTACATTTTAGATTAAAAAAACAATGGAAGCACAAGAGTTAAATGATTTATTTTAAATAGTAAGTTGTGTCAATAAGTGTGTCAGTGTTTGAGACCCTTGACTACAGCAGTTACTAATCATGTAATATTAGTAACAGAAAAACTTAGAATGCTTGAAGGATTAAACAAAACTTTTGCCTAGCCTACTTTTCTTATGAGATTTCTTAAATAATCATATAATTATGATTGTATTAAAAGTGACAGTAAAACCCTTCAAATAGTAGTATATAGTAATTTATTAATAACTTTTCATCAATGGTGAAAAAAAGAATGTATGCTAAGTGAAAGACACTAGACAAAAAATACTATATATTGTTAACCTCCATCTATATGAAATGTCACAAATAAATTATAGGGACAGAAATAGATTAACAGTTACATATGGCAGGAGAAGGATAGAGATTTTGAGAGGTGACTATTAAGGAAAACTAGTGTTTTTTGGTTTGCTTGTTAGCTGTTGTAAGAAAAATGCTCTAATATTGATTGAAGTGATGAATGCACAACCCTGTGATTATACCAAATGCCATTGATTGTACACTTTAGATAGTTGGATGGTTAATAAATACATTTCAATAAAATTGATTAAAGTTTTTTAAAATCCTTCAATTAATAGATATGCTGTTAGATACCAGTGCATTCTATTCTGCTTGCATTATTATTTTCTTTCATAAAAAGAATTTCTTCTGAGCTTCTCCTTTGTGCTCCACAATTTGCAGATTTCATCAAGACAGGACAGGTGTGTTGTGGGCTTTAGCCAAGTAATCTACAGGAAACTAAACATAGAGGGAGCAAGGACAGAAATCTCAGTAATGCAGAGGTTAGAGAATTGACAAGGACAAGAGCCTGTTAATATTTGTACCACATTAACTGTAGGTGTAAGGTCTATCCCCTCATCTAATGTCTCGTGTGCCTTTGAGACTTCTGCCCTCCTCTCCTCAGTGGGAGGTGGATTTTGGAGCTTGAGACATGATTTAACAGATTAGATTTTTGTCTCCCATCTCTCTGTGCCTTATTAATCTTTCATTTACACTGGGATTAGATGAGATTCCATTAGCCAAATCCACTAAAAGTGTTCATTCATTTTAATATTTATGCACACTGTCTAGTCCGTAAAGTAGATTCTTTTGTCTGTGCCTTTAATCGGATCAGTGGGTTCCTTCTTATTAACATTTTTCTTCTTAGAATTTAGGATTGATGAATAAAATTAATGACATCAACTCATCTGCTAAGCTCATCTGCTAAATGCAACAAACTCTTTTTAATGACTGCCTTATTTACAGTACTATGAAATGTCTGCTGAAAAGATAAAAGAAATAAGTAGTTTTGATTCAGTTACTTTTTATTAAGTTATTACTTAATCTAAAAATGCAACCTTAATATTCTGTGAATTTTCAAAAGAAAGGGGCAACAATTAATGGGACTAAAAAGTAGCTTGACAGTCAGGCCAGACCCAGATGTTAGCATAAGGTACTCTGGGGTATCTTTCCGTGACAGACTTGGAAAAACCAGCAAAAACTGGCAGAGCAATCTTCCTGAGACCTCTGGAAAACAGTTAAAGGGTTTCTTCCTGAAACAGGGTGGTTGCTGCTTCAAGAAAGTGCAGCTTTATAAAACAATGGGAGAAACTCCTGGCACTCCCTCTGGCCCCTTCCCCATCCCCTCCCTGGTACACTGTGCAGCCAGCTGTGTTATTCGTGAACACCGAGATGAAGGCCCCCCTTATCAGCTTTGAAGTGCTGTTCATTGTCTGCATCGGTTCAAAATCATAGATAAAATCAATCGACTGATGATTTAAATCCACAAAATATCCTCACAGTAGTAATCAAGCTAGGACTTGTCTGACCAAACAAATAGACACTATAACCTTCCTAGGCATGATAAAGGGCATATGTGAAAGAAAAAAAATAACAAAAAAAACACAGGTAATTTCATGTTCAATAGTGAAAGACCGAAAGCTTTCTCAATTAATGATGCTAGGAAAACTGGGTATCCATACGCAACGGATGAATGTGGATCCCTAACTCACATGATATATAAAAATTAACTAAAAAAGGATCAAAGACCTAAATATAAGAATCAGAACTATAAAACACCTGAAAGAAAACATATGTAAGTGTCTTAGGACCTAGTCTTAGTTTCTTTGACTTTACTTCTAAGCACAAGGAACGAAAGAAAAAAAAAAAGGTAAATGAGACTTTATCAAAAACTTTGGTGCATTAATGGAGATATCATGAAAGATAAAGCACAACCTATAGAAGGGGAGAAGATGTTTGGAAATAATGTACCCAATAAGTGTTTCATATCCAGAATATATAAAGAAAGCCTACAATTCAACAAGCAAATGACAATCAGTTTTTTAAATGGGCCAATACTTGAGTAGACACATGCAAAGATGATATACAAATCACTAATAAACACATAAAAAGATGTAAAATATAATGATCCATTAGTGAATACAAATCAAAATAACAATGAGATACCATTATTACACCTACTAGAATGGCTACTATTCCAAAAATGGAAAATAACAAGTATTAGAGAGTATGTGGAAAAATAGGAACACTTGTTCAGTTTTGGGAATGTAAAATGTAATCTGCTATGAAAAATAGTTTGGCCATTCCTAAAAGTTATATTTAGAATTACCATACGATCTGGCAATCCCATTTCTAGATATATACTCAAAAGAATTGAAGGCAGGAACTCGAATAGGTATTTGCTCTCTGATATACATATGGCATTATTCACAATTGCCAAAAGATGAAAGCAACCAAATGTCCCTCAACAGAAAAATGAATAAACAAAATGTGGTATACACATATGATAGAATATTATCCCCGTAAAAAGGAATGAAGTTCTGATACTTGTGTTAACATGGATGAAAACTTAAAGACATCCTATTGAGTGAAATCAGCCATATACAAAAGGATAAGTATTGTATGATCACACTGATATGAAATAATTAGAATAAGTATATTCATAAGTCAGAAATGAGAATACAATTTACCAGGGTTTGGATGGTGGCAGGGAATGGGGGATTAATGCTTAATTGGCACAGATTTTCTATTTGGGGTGATAGGAGGACTTTGTTAATTGATGGTGGTGATGGTCACACAACATTGTGAATGTAATTGAAACCACTGAATTCTATTTTGAATGTGGCTGAAAGGGGAAACTTCAAATTGTATATATGTTACCAGAATGAAAAATTAAAACCAAAAAAAAAAAATAGGACTGGACAAATAGTGAATCCTAATGTAAACTATGGACTATAGCTAACAATATAACTTAAATAGCATTACTTCATCAGTTGTAATGAAAGTGTCACACTAATGCAAAGTTAATATTAGCAAAAACTGTGTGTGTGACGTGAGGTTTTATAAGAACTCTGTATTTTCTACAGGATATTTCTGTAAATATATAGCTTCTCTTATTTTAAAAAAAAGTAGCTTTGAAAACCCTACATATTTATTTAGTAATGGAATTTGTTTGGGTTTATGGGACTAAAACAAAAATTTCCCCAAAAGGTGCCAATATGTAACCTGAAATATTGACATACTTTAACATCATGCAACAATATTATTTTTAAAAATACATTAACTTTCACTATAAGTTTTGCTATGACGTTTTATTGACACTACTCATTGAAAATATTGCTTTTTTTCTAATGGATTGTCTTATGTCTATAGTTGTGCCTGTGCAGGGTTTATCAACCTGAATACTTTTGATGCTTTGGAATAGATAATTCTTTGTTGTGGGGCCTGCCTTGTGCATTTGTGAGAGGTTTAGTAGCATCCCTGGCCTCTGCCAACTAGATGCCAATTGTACCCTCCTAGAAATGACAACATCTGGAAATATTGCCAAATGTCCCCTCAAAGGGTTGAAAACCACTGTGCTAGAAAGTATTGGAGATTTTGGTTTCTTTTTTCAGTGGTGAAGTTCTAGATGATCAGACCTGTACATAAAATAAAAAATTTTGTGACTCATAAAGAGTAGGAATTTGGGCATCTAACAGACACTTCTTTGAGTACTGTCTCTCCAACTCTCACTGTGTGATTTTGGGCAAGTTGTATAATTTCTCAGTTTTATTTTTGCCACCTAAAAATGGAGATAATGCTGGTGCCACTCAAAGTGTAATTTTAAAGTTAGATTACATAATGCATGGAAAATGGTTAACATATAGCTGATGCATGATAAGCCCCTAATATTAGTGACTTACTTTATTATTGCTATTGGCAGTAGTCTAAATAATATATACCAATTTTTATCTGAATACAATCTGTTATAATAGAATGGTAGTACTGTAAACATTGTGGCAAGCTGTCTTATTTTTTAATTTAGCTATAGGATATTTAACTTTGTTTAAAAAAATAATATCTAGTCCCTTCATAGTTTTAATATTTACAGCATTTTAAAATCTTATCAAAGTTGTCTTGTGTTTTAATTAAATTATATAGTAAAGTGTTTTCTCTCTTCTAGCATTTATCGACTTCATTAGAAAGTATAGTTGACATTTTTGGAGACTATAAATCACTAGAGGTTTTTCAAATAAAGTCATATAGTACTTTCAATGCATGGTGAAGCCCTGAACTCTCAATAAATCAACAAAATGTATTCAAACTCAACTTAAAAGGGAAGAGTAGCACAACATTTTATTGATTGCAGTTTGCAGAAGAAAATTGGATTCGGAGCTTGTCAAGGATTCTGTATTCCATGTCATAAACAAAGATATAGAAATAAGAGTCATGCATTTTAGAAGAATTAGCAGCAAATGTAAGGTGCTTCTTTTGTGCTATTACAAATTAGATTTTCCTTTCTTTGAGAAGCTAGACTGAAAAATAGAATATTCTAAAAGAGAAAATTGCCGCTAACCAAGGCCATGTTCTTGAAAACTAAATATAAAAAGAATAGAGATGTACAGTTGGTGTTGTGAATCAATTACCAGTGAAATCCTGTTATGCCATTCAGAATAGAGGCCCCAAAGTCAAGGCTTGCTTTCCCAGAATTCACTCCTTTTAGTAGGCTTGGCCTTGGGCATCTATAAAAGATTTCTTTTTTTAAAATCTATTTTTGTCTAATAGATACAAAGATCTTCATTTCTTAAAAGTTAACAGAAAATGGAGACTAATTTTCCACCTATCTAAGTTCACTAGTACTTGGAATTAGGCTCAAAGTTAGATCAGCCCTGACCAGTTTTCTATAGTGAAAAAATACTGGCCACCCATATACTTCTAACCTCAGCTCAGGTGGGAAAGTAGGAGTTTGTGTGGATATAAAACAATACTATTTAGGGTTGAGAGAGAGGGGAACACAATTATAAGAGAGTTCTTTTGGCAACAATGGCAGGGGAGGGTCACTGGTGCAGGATGGCAGTGGCAGGGGGATGTGTGGGGAAGGGTACACCTAGGGCATGCCTCTATGGAATATGAATGTGTTCATGTGGTCATAGGGTGTTATCTCAGTGGGTGGAGACCCACACAATAACCAACAAAATTTTGAATTCAAATCCTGAGGAGTCCTGTTACATTCTCTAATAGAGAGGCAAGAATCTCTAGAGTACATAGTGCCTCATAAAAGAAAACAGACCAATACACAAAGCCCTCAATAGTAATGCTTGCTTATGAACCTCATTCTTGTAAAATTGAAACTTAGCCTAATAATAACTATTGCCTAAGAGTTATCTCCTGAAAACCTCTTAGTTACTCAAATGTGGCCTCTCTCTAAGCCAAACTCAGCAAATAAACTCACCACCTTCCCCCAGCATGGGACATGACTTCCAGGTAAACCTACCTGACACCAATGGATTATTACCAAGTGCCAACCAGTGATGTATTTGGAAAAAGACCTTGACCAAGAGGGAAAAGTAAATGCAAAAGAGTTTTTACAGTTGTGAAGTTTCAAAGTGAGTTGGGAGGTCATTCCAAAGGTTATGCTAATGCACATCTCAGGCAGATCTCACTAACTGCCACAGTAAACAAAGCCTCAAACAAGGGTTATCCCAATGGCTCTCGAGACATATGGACACTATAGGCAAGGCCCACATAAGCCCATGAAATCACCAACACATTGGTGGTCCTTACCTTGGAATATATTGTAACCCATTTCTCCATTGTGATAGAATTAGGCTCATTTATAATTCCCCCACACATGATTCTTTTACCTCTTTTATTTGCACCTATAATTAGCACTGTACACATTATGTGTCCCAGGGACTTAAATCTTTGATCTGTTCATATGTGGTTAAGCCCTGAATCTCAGCAGAGTTGCTATGAACACCTACTCTCAAGTTCATTGGACTTGCTCAGGACAACTAATAAATGATGATGATGGGCAACCTCCATTCCAAAAAGCAAAAAGTATCTACAACTTTAAGTATCTGCCCCCAAAAATCTAAGCCCCTCTTAATCGGAAGTAGTGCAGGCATCACCATCCCCAAATCCTCAAGTTCGAGGAATGAACAAACATAAGGGGGAAATGCAACCATGGACCAAAGTAGACTTATTCTGAATGTAGTAATGGAAGAACTTGTAACATTAATATTATATAAAGATGTCACCAGAGATTCTGAGGGGAGGAGGAGAGAAGAATATGTGAAACATAGAATTTTTTTAAAGGAAATTGGGGTTGTTCTGTGTGATTTTGCAATGATAGATAGAGGCCATTATACATTTTGTCAAAATCTATAAAATTTCATGGTGCAAATGTAAACTATAATGTATACCTTAGACCATAGTTAGTAGCAGTGCTTAAATATTTCTTCATCAATATTGTAACAAATGTGCCACACTTACGTAAGATGTTGTTAATAGGTAAAAATGTGAGAGGGAGAGGGGATGAAGATATGGGAATCCCCTGTATTTTCAATGTAACTTTTCTGTAAAAAATTTCTTTAAAGTTAAAAAGAATGACTATAATATACAATAATCTATTGAGAATACTAATTACCATATTGAGTACTGCTAAATGATTTACAGTAAAACAAATAGATCTATTATCCATGTATTTAGATTTGTACAAATAAAAGGTAGAAATATTTTTAATTTAAAGACACCTTTTTTTGTAATTCTTATATGAAACATTATTTTCCTATCAACTTATATCAGTGTTTCTGCAATTAAATAAAATCCTTTGAATTTGGATTTCTTCCTTCGGAAATTCAAATAAAGATTATGATATGTAGAATAATGATTGCACTTAAAAAGTCTTTATAAATATATATTTATAAATGGAAACTTATTTACAATCTATTGAACATTTTAGTGAGTCAGCGTGCCACAATGTATTTTGGGTGTAGAGTCTTGACACTAGTGAAGGCACTACAATTTCATAGTACCCTAGTAATATTTGCTGAATGTAAGTAATTTCCCAAGGAATTTGAGTTAGTTTTACTTATTTTTTTCTCGCATGGAAAAGTTACATTTTATACCTTTTATTTTAAGAACTATGGTGTCAGGAAAATAAAGGAATCTAAAAATACTCACTGAGTATAAAGAAAAGCACCAGTGTAACCACATAAACTCTTTGTAATATGAAACAAAAGAATCTTCTGATAACTTTTCATTTTGCTAGTGCACCTGCCTTTTGCCCATTTGTAGCCGGAATAGTTACTTAAAGAATCTTCACTAAATAAACTCTTCTTACACAATTAAATGGGAGAAATACAGAAAAAAGAGATTGTTTGTGTTTGTAAATATAATGAAATAACATCAACTTGCTTCAACATGGTGGGATTCTGCATTACTTTTATTATTCCACCATCTGCTGATTACCCAGTTCAGCATTATGTATCCTAATTTATGTTAGTAACTTAGAAATAGAAGAATATTAGGCATTTTACTAATTCTTGATAAGCTATTTCATTTTACAGGTTTAAAAAAGTTCATTTCAGGAGGCCAAAATAATAAGTACATGTTTACTAAGCAAATATAATATAAATTCAATATAGCATATGTATATAAATAAAAAGAATTTTCAAAAATAAAAACTGGAAATTTTAAAACCTATCGCCATAATAATATTTTAGAGTTCAGCTTGCTTCTCCAGCATGTAAAAGGTAATATTCACAATCAGCGTATCAGAGCCTAATATATAGTAGCAAAAATGTTAAATAAAACCAAGAAAATAATTAGCAACCTCAAAAACAACCGAGTTTTATTAAATTAATTAGAAATCAGTTGCTCAATGTGAATCAAAGACTCAAGGAAACTGAAGAGATGGAATAGATTTGGGATTAATGAAGTCTATCTGAATCATATATAAACGTCATTGTTTGTTCAGTAGAATATTACTGTAAAATTCATGAATGTTTTAAGAAAAGTATAATGTCCCTCTTTTTCTTTGATATTTTGTATATTAATATAAATATTCATGAATAGTATCAGTTCAGATTATCTCTGTGAATATAAATTTTCATATAACTGGCCACTTAATGTTCATTGGATCATGCTTTTGAATATGAATTCACTAGTATCTCAGATGTACTACGGGTCTGATGCAGCTCATGAATATTCACACACACACACTGAGCTTTCTGAAAGTAACCACATCCATAAAGATGAAAATCTTGCTAGTTTTCCATAATGAGAACTGCATTAGGATGCGGGTCCCAGACCAGTTTCACAATCTCCTTGTTTTCATTGTTACCTTTTTTTGGTAGATGATATCCTTTGAAATATAAACACATATACTGTGCATCTTTTATGATAGAGGCTCTTTTTTCTTTTACATTTAAAAGGATCTTATGCATGATGTAACCATGATTACTTTTGTTTCCTTTATTTGCTGTGGTCACAGAAAAGAATAAAAGAGAGTTAACCAGTATCTCCAATCCTTATCCCTAGCCATGTTTCCACAGATCAGACTTGGCTATAGATTCTCAAATGCAGAATGCCCCAATCTGCTAATCGGCTTGGGGCATGGTATGTATTTTATATAGAAAGAGAAAAAATAAAAGATATGAGATTATCTCTGTCATCTTTTTAGTAAAGGAGAGATGATATTCTAAGCCTATTATAATTTTAGTAATTTGGACTTAGGATGTTACAAGCATAGAGGCCCATAATTTAAAATTCTGCACTATTTTAATCATGTTATAGCTCAAATTATAATTGCTTCTCTTTCGTTATAATGAATGACATCTGTTTCCAATACCTAGTCAGAACCAGTTGTTAGTTATAAATAGGTATCAAATCAATGATCTGGCCTTTCTTAGCACAATGCTTTAATTATTAATTCAACTATTCAGAATAAAAGCTCTTGTTCATAAAGGAAGTGATAAAGTATGAGCTAGTTCCTATTTCTGATGCTAATATTGTCAAGCCTCTGTATGAATTTTTCCCTTGTCAAAATGTACATATTTTTCCTTGTGTAAACACGATTAATGTGCTGTGTGCAGTGGTAGACATCACTTTTTTAAACTCAGGTAACAGACCAAATTATGCTAGTGTATTGCAGAGAATCATCAAGAGTAGTTGAGGGGTATGATTGTTGGACTGTGCTCTGAGGTGTCTGATAGATTTCCTCATAGCTGCTTTCCTAGATAGGAGGAATGCCTCTCTCACTCCCGAACCAGGAGAGAGCTGCTATCGTCTGATTTATATATAACAGCGGTTCTGAACCAGGAGCAATTTTGCTCCCCACCAACATCTGGCAAGGTCTCGAAACATTGTTCTAGTCACAATTGGAAGACTGGTACTGTATTTAGTGAGTAGAGACCACGGATGCTGTTAAACATCACACATGCACAGGATAGCTGCCACAACAAGGAATTACCCAGCCCAAAACGTCAATAGAGGCCCCAATCATATAGAAATCTTGGTTGAAGAAGTAATTCCACATCTAAAATTTTTTGATAACTACTGGTTTAAAGTACTTTTAGAGGTAAAACAATGAAAAATGTGTAAAATGATTTGTAAATAAAAGATTCAGTTACTAGTTACAAATTTGAATTGAGTTTTCCTTTTTTTTCCCCTTGCCTAGCAACAATTGTGTTAAATGAATTGAACTGGACAAGTGCCTTAGATGAAGTGTTCAAAAAAAATCGAGAGGAAGACCCTTCATTGTTGTGGCAGGTGTTTGGCAGTGCCACAGGCCTGGCCAGGTATTATCCAGGTAAGTGCCCATTGATTCAATAGATATAAAATGAAATTGTATGTACTGGCTTCAGTGTTTCTTGACAACACTTGATTAGCATCTCCTATTTTGTAAGAAGAGGGTTATATATCACATTATTTTAATAAAGAAAGAGTATTTCTACTTACATGGCTGTACAGTGAACAAAATCACTTTAAAACAAAATACCTGAGAAGTAGCTAGAGAAATTGGCATCTAGAATCAGGCCATGCTGAAATGAGACCATAAGCAGATATCTTTAGGTATTTACTAGAATAGAAGGTTACCTAAAACAATGCAGAGCAAAGGGTCCAAATGCTTTGCATGGACTAAACTGTGAGTCACATTAGAGAATTGAAGAGAATTTTTGTATTATGTGAATTATTTCCCTTCAGTTTTCAAGTGTGTGCTTTAAGTTTATATTTTAAAAATGTGAATGCTTTTCTTTAATTGCAGAATGTAGATTTGTTAAAATGATTTTGACAAAAAAATAAATTGAAATCTCAAGGAAAACAGCTTTCTTGTGGTCTGGTTGGATTAATTCTGAAGGCAAATTGGATAATTTATAACAGATCTGATGCATACTTTTAATCTCAGTGATCATATATATTCAATTAAGATGAATATATTTGAGAAATCAAAATGATTAATCCCTTTTGTAATGTCTTTCATTCTTATAAAAGAGATAAGGAAAATTGAATAGCAATTTCTATAACAAAAATGAATAAAATAATCAGAGAGCATTCCAAGAGCCTATTGAAGACATTTTAAGTGCACTGTCTGTGGATAATTTCTAACTAACTTCTCCACCTTTTAGAACAAGCTGACAAGCACAAAATGCAATTTCTTTCTTTAAGACATGGCATGTGTTATGTGATACATGCTAGCCACAAACAAAATTCTTGAGACTTGGGATTTCTAAATATGTTTTAAAAGTAGAGTTATTCACAATAAAAAGTCACAGCAGGGAAAAGGGGTAAAATAGAAATCAGATTTTATCTAACTTTGTGTTGCAATAGCAATGAATAAAAGCATGTAGGTATTGTCAGACAATATTTTACTCAAGTTAATGTAAAGCTCACATAACTTCTGTGTAATTGCAAATATCAGATGTTAAGATCTAATTATTGTTCACAGAAATCCAGTGGGCTAGGAAAGACACGGTACAGTACTGTAAAAAATCATGAGTTATAATGAAATATTAATGCTAGCCTCTGATGTGGGGAAAATGTTATCACATAGGCTAGAATCATAATAATGGAATTTTTCCCTTAAAGAAATATTGTTTAATATAACACAACCATTCTAAAGAAATACTCCCAAGTCACTTTTATTAATACATTAACTATTATGTATCAGACAATAGAAAAGTTAAAAAATAAAAAGATATAAAGGAAAAAATGAAACTGTCATGTACATAGTAAACCTGATATAATAAACCTTAAAATTATATATCAAGTCCTTTAATTTTCTGTGGTTTTTTTTTGTCTCTTTGTTTTTGTGTTTTAATTTTTTAATAGTAGCTAATCTAGTGGGTAAGAATGGTATTTCATTGTGTTTTTTTGTTTTTGTTATTTCCCTCCCCCCACCATTGTTTTGCGCTTGCTGTCTGTTTTTTGTGTCCATTTGGTTTTTTTTTGTTTTTTTTGTTTTTTAAAGATTTATTTATTTTATTTTAATTTCCCCTCCTCCCCTGGTTGTCTGTTCTTGGTGTCTATTTGCGCGTCTTGTTTCTTTGTCCGCTTCTGTTGTCGTCAGCTGCTCGGGAAGTGTGGGCGGTGCCATTCCTGGGCAGGCTGCTCTTTCTTTTCACGCTGGTCAGCTTTCCTCATGGGCGCACTCCTTGCGCGTGGGGCTCCCCCACGCGGGGGACACCCTTGCATGGCACGGCACTCCCTGCACGCATCAGCGCTGCGCATGGGCCAGCTCCACACGGGTCAAGGAGGCCCGGGGTTTGAACCGCGGACCTCCCGTATGGTAGACGGACGCCCTAACCACTGGGCCAAAGTCCGTTTCCCTCCATTTGTTATGTGTTCTTCTGTGTCTGCTTTTCTTCTCTTTAGGTAGCACCAGGAACTGATCCTAGGACCTTCTGGTGCTCAGTCTCTTGTGCTACCTCAGCTTTCTTATCTGCTGCATCTCTCATCGTCTCTCCTCTGTGTCTCTTTTTTTTTTTTTTTTGGTGTTATGTGATCTTGCTGTGCCAGCTCTTTGCATGGGCCAGCACTCTTGCGTGGGCCAGCACTTCTGTGCAGGCCAGCACACTGCATAGGTCAGCACTCCATGTGGGCCAGTTCTCTGCTCAAGTCAGTTTGCTGTGTGGGCCAACTTGCTTTCACCAGGAGGCCCCAGGAATCAAACCCTTGACCTTGCATATGGTAGACAGGAGCCCAATCATTTGAGCAACATTTGCTTCCTCACTGTGGTTTTGAGTTGTAATTCCCCAATGGCTGATGATGTTGAGCATCTTTTCATATGTTTTTTGGTCACTTGTGTATCTTCTCTGGAAAAATGCCTCTTCAAGTCTTTTTCAAGTCCATTTTTGAAATTTGGATGTTTGTCTTTTTGTTGTTGAGTTGAAAATTTTCATGATATATTCTGAATAATAAATCCTTATCAGGTATGTGGTTCCCAAATGTTTTCTTCCATTGTGTAGGCTGTCACTTTAATTTCATGATAACATCCTTTGAGGAACGAACGTTTTTAATTTTGTTCAGGTTCCATTTATTTTTTTTCTTTTGTCGCTTGTGCTTTCAATGCAAAGTCTAAGAAACCATTGCTAAATACAAAGTCCTTCCCTACATTTTATTCCAGGAGTTTTATGGTTCTGGCTCTTATATTTAGGACTTCCATCAATTTTGATTTGATTTTTGTATATGGTGTGAGGCAGATTATTAGATTACTTAAAATACATGGAGATACTTCCTGGCTCCTAAATAAAGAGATCTCTAGAGTTGACATAATATAAAGGCATGTCAGAAAAGCTGATTCTGAAAAGTATTTTGTTTGATAATTAGTGGAGATTTGAACTCTAACATCTGTCCTTGGGGTAAGCATTAAGGAATTGCCTATTTTCTAATTTAGTTGATATATATGGAAATAAGGTATAAAATGATAGCTACATGTCCTTTTTTCCCCTTCTCCTCCTCTTTTCCTCTTCCTCCTCATTTTCTTTCACTCTTCCCCTCTCCCTCTGCCTTCTCCTCTTCTACCTTCTCTATCACCTTTCCAAAATGGAAGATAGGTAGGTAGACTGTGTTATAATAAAAAAAGCATTTTGATTCAGATTATAACTTCCATCAGCATGATTGTGTTCTGCAGCGAAATCATGCTGCACCTCTGAACCTATTTCCTCACCAGCAACTGGCGTGATTAAACAAGATGATTTCCAGTGTAGACTCTAACTTTATGTGCTCATGCTTCTAGGCCTTTAGCATTTGCTAAGACCACAGTCATTGTTTTGCAGGATCACTAGTCCCAGTCCAACAGCTAATTCATGGCATAGCTGAAGCTGAAATCCATGTATAGTGTGACATTTTCAATTGTAAGTGCTTATTCAAAAATCAGGTTAATTAATGAGGGTTTTCCTTAAAGAAGCCCTTTACTGAGTTGTATAGATTTATTTTAAAGGTATTAAACTTGCTTTCCAGAGCTATCAACTTTGAGAATTTTTATGCTTCATAAAAATTTTAGGTACTAACTACTCATTTCACCTATTAATGTATCCTGAAATTGTACCAATTATTGCGGTAATTGGGATTATAAGTAGGATTCAGTGGAGCTCATTGCCCACTGTAGACAGCATTTATTCTTTTTAGATTATTAGTTAAATTAAGAAAAACTGAAAATCTGTTTTATCTCTATAGAACATTTACTTACTTAATAGCTTATTAATCATTTGTTCTTTCTCTGCCACTCATTTGTTCATTTTAAAACTGTGGAATTAAAATAAAGGAACCCACTGTATGTTAGTGTTAAGGGGACCTCTGGGAGACATTTTCTTGTTGTTAAATCTCCAGAATTTTGCTGGAATAAAACTAACATTTTAGGGAATATTTACAATGTATATACTGGGACATTTTTCCATATGAATATCCAGTTGTTGTTAAGTTGTATAATGTATTTTTAAAAATATCTTACCAATATTTCAACATCAAATAGCAGATGATAATGTAGCTCAAATATTAACTTTTTTAGTTTATTCATGAAGAAAACATTTGATAGTTTTATTGCCAGTTGAAGAAAAAAGGATAGCAACTGATTCTCAACTCTATGGTATTTATAGAAGTACTGTTTTCAGTGATCAATTTTCTTTAAAAAATAGCTGATTATTTTCAACTTAATTTTCATGAATGGACACATGATGTTTTAACTATAAATGAATTAAAGATATTTTTGATCACTATAAATCAATTTAAATTGAAGTGACTATTTTTAAATTTAGTAATTATTAAAATTCTAGGTTTTCATTTAAGACTAACATTCAATTAAACATTTAACTTTAAGACTATGGGAGTTTGTTCCTCACTCAAGTGAAAAAAAAACTACCAGAGTTAATACAGACTGGGGCTGGTAAGGAGACTTCTCAGAGTAATCAGGCTCCACCACTCTATCTTGTGTCTTTGCCATCCTCTGTGTGGACCCTGCCTCAGGATCCATCATTGTTACTTGTGCTCCTTAAGGGGCCAAGAACTTCATTCCCTATCCTTGTAAGGGCACTTCCTGGAAGTCATACAAGACAGTTGCGACATACAAGTCATACAAGACTCTTTTGCGACATTGGCCAGAATTTAGTCTTCTGGTCAGAGTTATCTTCAAGGTGACTTTGAACCCAGCTGAAAAGCAGGGGCTTTATTACTAAGTAAGGAATGAAGAAGAGCCAATAGAGGGCAAAAAAGCATTTCTCGCTGCTTAATATGTGTAATCTGAGTTGCAAAATGTTATTTCTGCCTTCCAGAGAATTTTAATATACTTTAGGGGTCAAAACTGATATATCTTTAAATTTAGATTAAAACACAAAATGATTAAATGATTAAATGCCGCATTAATTATACAGAATGTAACAATAGGCTTGCTACAGGAGTTTGGAAAAAGAAGAAATTATAGACTTAATTTACAGAAGAATTTATGAACTATCAATTGTAAACCAAGCCAATGAAGAAAAAAGGCAAAAATTTCTAGAGGGATGAAAGGCTCAAAGTAAAAAGCAAGTAGATGAATAAGTACTGCTGGAGGCTAGTGAACCCAGCTAATCTGCTATGCTGTTATATAAGAAGGGTGATAACAAATAGGAATGGTTATTAATGACATTATATAGTCTTGTATATCAGGATAATTTGACTGGGATTTATTGTGTCAGAAAAATACCAGTAACATTTTAGGCAGTTGACTACAATATTTAAAGCAGTGTTTATTCTAATTGGAAATACTTTTCTAACTCTCTAGATGTGAAATTTTAAAGGTCTTAACAAGGAACCAAATAGGAATTCAAAAGAAGACTCCTTAGCTAGAAAAGATGAGGATGTCATACTTTGAGGGGGAAAATTAATTTAATCACATTGAATATAAGTTAACATGACTATACCTTGAATAATTTGAATGTCCGAGGTAATTTTATTTTGGGAGTAAAGTGATAAGTTTGATTTAGGCCAGTAAAGTTTGAGGTGTTGGCAGAGGGTTTACAACTAGTTGCTGGGTTGGTTTTTTGTTTTTTTTTTTTATTCTGAATTATATAATTTGCTTTGTTGTGTATTATCCATTGGTTGTATTTTGTTAGGGACACATCGTATACATTAAGCAGAATAATGACATAACTGTTTTGAAGTTCTTAGTGATCCTGATATATAGAGGTGATTTTAAAACCTCATTTTTGTTGCCTTACTTTATAACCTCATCTCTTACCTGAACCTATTTTATTTTACATATGTAAGGATTGCAATACTTGTTAGTTTTGGAATCAACTACGAATCCAGAAATGCTTAAGTTGATTAAATGGCTGCTTTTATTGCTCACAGGTTAGACTAGTTAAGTGGGACCCTAATGTGAAAAATGGGTGTTGCTTGTGGATTATACTTTATATTTTAAAAAATGTGAATAAAGTTTGCTAAAAATACTTCAGCTCTTTTTAACTTCTAAGATATCTCTCATTCTATTCCTTTTTACTTAGTATATTCCTAAATTTCCATATCTTATCCCATTCATATTTAGATACATAGAATTTTCTTTGTGGTATAATTCATTATATGTTTAGTATATGTGATTAATGAAAACCTAATAACATACTTGCCAAAACTTCAGGCAACTTTTCCAACATTTCTCTCGGGTACTCCAAATAATACTTTTAAAAGAAATATATTGTTAGGGAGTAGATGTGGCTCAGGCAATTGGGCACCCACCTCTCACATGGGAAGTACTGGGTTTGGTTCCCAGTAATTCCTAGAGAAGAGAAACAACTAGCAGACAATGAGCAAAAACAAGTGAACATGAGGTGGATGTGGCTCAAGCAGTTGGACACCCACCTCCCACATAGAAGGTCCCAGGTTTTGTTCCCAGTGCCTCCTAAAGAAGAAACAAATGGACAATGAGCAGACAACGAGCAGACAATGAGCAAGAATGGTGAGCAAACAGACAAGGGAGCCATCTAGGAGGGAAGGGTGGGGATAAATAAATAAATACAGAAATTTATTTTTTTTTAAAAAAGTGTATTATTATTACCATCATCCAAGTGAATTTCTTGACTTACCTACATAGGAAACTTGTTTCTGTAGAATACAAAACTTGTTTATTGTTTTTGGGAATACATCCTTATTTTCATCTAACAGGCTTCATTTCCTTACAAAAATAATGACTGGTTTCTCCATCAGAATATACATTTTTTTCTATGTAGCACATATCTGACATTTTTTCCCAGTAAACCTTCCATTTCTTACTTCATGACCCATGCTGTGCCCCGACTTATTTCTGAACTTCACCTAATGACTACATATGGGCCTTCAAACTGATTACATATTTGTGTACCCTTTACATTATTGAATATTCCACTTAACCATACAACTTGTCCTTGTTATCTCATACTCCTGCTGACAAACATCACTTTACGTTAAATAAAAATGTTTTACCTGGGTTATCTGGCATCTGCAGTATTACCAGCAAATCAGTTTGTACTAAGGGCTTTTATTTTTTAAATTATAGCTATTTATCTCTGGCAATAATACTGTGTATTTATTTGTAACTGAATTTCTGCCACTTGCTATCTATAGAAAGTTAAAATTTCTGCCATGGCACATCATTAAATATCATGTGATATAGAATTATAATCCAGAAGATTTTTGAAAAGACACAACCATAACCATAGTTCATTTTCACCAGAGGAAAAATGTCTTCCTAAGTGATCATTATAACTTTAGTGATAGTTTTCAGAAATGAGATGTCTACTGTGTTAGGTTGAATTATGTGCCTTGATTCAGACATAATCTTTTTTTTTTTAAGATTTATTTTTATTTATTTCTCTTCCCTTCCCCCAGCCCCAGTTGTCTGCTCTCTGTGTCCATTTGCTGCATGTTCTTCTTTGTTCGCTTCTCTTGTTGTCAGCGGCATGGGAATCTGTGTTTCTTTTTGTTACGTCATCTTGTGTCAGGTCTCCATGTGTGCGGTGCCATTCCTGGGCAGGCTGCACTTTTTTTTCATGCTGGGCAGCTCTCCTCACTGGGCACACTCCTTGTGCATGGGGTTCCCCTATGCGGGGGACAACCCTGCGTAGCATGGCACTCCTTGCACGCATCAGCAGTGTGCGTGGGCCAGCTCTCCATGCGTCAAGGAGGCCCGGAGTTTGAACTGTGGACCTCCCATGTGGTAGACGGATGCCCTATCCATTGGGCCAAATCTGCTTCCCCAGATGTAATCTTAATCCACGTTCTCTGTGGGTGTGAATTCATTGTAACTAGGACCACATGAAGATCTTATTTAATTAAGGTGTAGCCAAACTAAATGAGGGTGGACCTTAATCCAGATTGCTGGAGTCCTTTATAAGAAGAAATTCAGACATGTAGAAAGCCACAGGGAGGACAGGAAGTCAACGGAACTCAGAAGAGAAAGGTGAGGACATTGTTGTGTGAAGCAATGCAGGGATTCAAGCCAAGGAACCCCAAAGACTTTGGCAAGGCAGCATTGTAATGCTGAGGACCTGAGGAGGAAGAAAGACTTCTAGCCTCCAAAACCATGCGATAATAAGTTTCCATTGTTTAAGCCAACCTGTTGTATGGTATTTCTCATAGTGGCTGGGAAAATTACGGTACCCACTTTTGGGGCTGTCATTTCCACACCTATCTCCTGCATCCTAAAATCTACTTGGATACAAAAGGACATCTAAATGAGCAACATTTCACATATGTTTGGCAGATTTTAGAAGCTCTGATTTCCACTTAAAGCATGTGGCTTTCACTATGCATCATTATGGAACAATTTCAGAGAATTACAGTATATATTATGGGTATTATCCTTTTTATAGTTGAACTTTCATAATTCCTATCCTATATAAATAATGTACTGCTTAAAAC
Source organism: Dasypus novemcinctus (assembly GCF_030445035.2). Taxonomy (NCBI): domain Eukaryota; kingdom Metazoa; phylum Chordata; class Mammalia; order Cingulata; family Dasypodidae; genus Dasypus; species Dasypus novemcinctus. Next base: position 71,957,701 of record NC_080677.1, read on the forward strand.
CACAATAGGATTTTACAACAAATTAATTGGTAATATTGCAGAAGAAATTATATTGTTTTATATTCCCATATTATAAAGCTCTTGACTTAGTATAAACAGGGTATGCTACCTAACAGTATCTCAGAAGACTTCTGAAATAACTATTAAATTTTTAAATATAAGTCATCTATGATTATAAAATATTAAAGTTTAATGTTCTTATATTATAAATTATAGCTCTTTAAGTTTTTTCAGTCTTTAAAAGGAGACATAAATTTTATGGAGCATATTAGCACATATCCCAGTTAATTTCAATTAGTAATTATACTGAAAGCAAAAGTTTTAGGTGGATATGATCGTCAAAGAATCCAGAAATCTAATTTAAACATGACTTCCAAACTCTGGTTTCATGAAATCATTTCTCAGATTCACTGGCTGACTCCTTTCAACTCATGGTGTTATGGTGCTATCAGTGGTAACTAATTTGATCTCTCTCATCACTCACACATTTGTATCAGCCTGGGTTCTACAGGATAGAGAAAACATGCAGTATTTTGAACAGGAAGGGTTTAATATATATAATTATTAACTATAATTTAAGGAATATGGGAATAGCAAATGTAGTATTATGTACTTTAATATATAATAACCACTACCCAGAGCTGAGGTAGAATGTCCACAGAAAAGCCCAATCCCCCAGTATCCTTCTGCTGGGATCCAGAATTCTTAAAGAGGACACAGCCATAGCCCATTGACTGAAAGAAATCAGTGCAGTACCACACTGACAGAACTTGCTGGAAATCTTCCTTCTATGGTTCCAGTTGCCTCAGAGGTACTCTGCTACACAGATGCCCTCTTGTGAGGGAGTGCTGTCCACTAGGTCCTGCTGGAGTCCATGCACTGCAGGTTCCAGGAGCCCCATGCTGGAATAGCTATCCATACTGCAGGATGTGAGCTCTGGAGAAACTGCAAGCACTGTAGGAGCTGAGAGCTTAGCAGCACATGAGCATTGCAGGAACTGGACACAAAAGAAGCTACAAATATTTCAGGACTTCTAAGCCAGCAAACCAAAGCCAGGAAGCAAAAAATCTTTTCTCATTCAGTTTCTCTCCTGCATCATCAATGTTTAAAATTGTGCCTGCTGGTGAAGAAAAAAACATTTAAACGCCCAGATTCATTTTCATAGAACAAGTTAAAAGGATGAATTTTATGCTGAGAGGGAAAAAAATCTACAACTAGCACAACATTTTATGAAAGTAAAATGCAATTTACTTAAAATTTTGGTTATCCCTAAATCTCTAACTTGGAGAGTCTGATATTATAGATAATATTTGAAAGTAAACTGGCATATCTGCCAGCTTGTTTGTTCTCTAATTACCATGATAAGCAGTGGTACCATAAAAAGGAAAAAAAGTGATTATTTCCTCTCACTGGCTCTCGATTTATGAACATGTAAATTGAAAGAATTAATATAAAATAAATTTATTATTTAAATTGCATGGACTGTATCAGTAAATGGCCATTGTGGGAGTACTTACTGTTTGATCTAAATGTAATTAGTCATTGAGAATAAATAAATCATTTTTATAATGTAATCACTAATAAGGAAAAAAATCTAACAGTCATGTAGTCACTTATAAGGAAAAAAATCTCACAGTCAAGGGGAGATTTAGTAGTATATATTTTATATAAAATATATGTCCTAATTGTCCAAATTATCATAGTTGCCTAATAAACCTGAACTCTCAGTAAAGTTCTCCATAATTGTCATTATTTTCAATAAATAAAAGGGAAAATTGGACTGTTGGGCATAAGTCATATGAATTATTATTAGAAATTTCCCCAAGAGTTATTTTTTTAAACATGTTCCAGGATAGGGACTTCTTCAACATAGAGTTATCAGCCAAGATATCAGCATTTATTTTTCAACATCAGGTTGTCTGTGTGTGTCTGTGTGTGTGTGTGTAGGTATGTAAAGCATTTTAAATATAGATTTACTTAGAAAAAGAGTAAAGTAGTCCATTGTAAAAATTAAACAATGAAGTAGTTTTTTTCTGATTACTGCAAAATGATACACATTGTGAAACTAACACAATTCTTGTGTCTGTACTTGAATTATTTCACATCATTCAAATAAATTTTAGGAAAACATTTTTTTTGGAGTTTTAAAAATTATAATTTAACTTGATATAAAATTAAAAATTCAACCTGGATTGCCCAATATAAAATATGTGAATATTAAAGTTAAAAATTTAGTAGTATATGATAGCAATAGAAAAAAACAACAACAGTCTTCTTATAGACTGAGATAGTATAGCATGGAATAAAAGTATAGTGATAAATAATTGACGGTATAATTTTCATTATTGGCAAATGAAATTTCTGTTAATGAATCTCTTGGTAGAGAAAAGAAAATATATAAACCCTGGCCACCTAGTAAAACAATGTGAGGTGATCCCCAGAAAACCCCTATTTTAAAAGTTACATCTGGAATAATATGAGAGAATTGAATTACATTGACATTATTTTGTAGTTATGTGTTGTTTTCCAATCTAAAAAAAAAAGTAAAGACATAAAATAGTATCTCTCATTTGAACATCGTGTGGATAATAAAAGTGATGTTTTGAGATGTTTTTCAGTATTATTTTTGTAGAGCATATCTAATATTTTTATTAAATTTCTCTCTCTTTTTAGCTTCTCCATGGGTTGATAATAGCAGAACTCCAAACAAGATTGACCTTTATGATGTACGCAGAAGACCATGGTAAGAATTTTTAGGTAGTCATTAAAAGAAGAATAAGTCAAAGAGGTTGAATTTTTCTGCTAGAAAGTTTGAGGCAGTCTTTTTATTATTCATATAAATATTGTCTTCTGATTTTAAGAGTTTTGATGTTTGCTTTTTAAATGCATAAATTTAATTAAGGGTGAATGAGGATGATGAGTTCACATTGGGAATGATAATAAATAACTTGATTTATTAAATTCATTTCAAATGGACTATTCTCACTTTTATATTCAATGTCAGCTCTCAATATTTTTTACCTGGTGGGGATTTCTACTGAAAAGTTCCCAGTTTCCTTGACGTAGAGCTCTATCAGAGTAAGGAGATAGAATAGGAAGTAGTTTGCCACTGGCAGTGAATTGATAAGAATTTGCCCTGAGATAAGATCTGCCCCTAGTTATATTCATATAATGTACATTTTATTTTTCCAAAAAAAGTTTTATTTGTTCCTCACAACAAAAGTAATTCATTCTCCTAATATCAAACTCAAAAAATACAGTTAACTTATAATTTCACTCACTGCAAAACCATTAAAACATTACATTTTATTTGAGTTTTTAAAAATATGTTTAATGTGTGGATATATGTTTTTAATGAATTTACATTATACACAACATAGTGCTTTGTAACCTCTTTTCATATCGGTATCTTTGAGTGCATTTTCGTGAGACAAGACACATAATATCATTTTAAAATAATGATTATATCGTAACTTATTTAAGCAGTAAATAACTGGCAAGTATCTAGCAGGCTCCCTAGAAGTTAAATTTATAAAACTCTTCAAGAGTCTCTTTACAATACAGAGATTCTGACTTGTGAATTTGGGAATCAACATTTTGAACAGGTTGTTCAGGGTGCTATACAGTTTGAGAGCCACCACTTAAAACTTTTGCTAATAACATTTCATGTTGCTCTACTTTAAATTATGTTATTGGCCATTTGTATATTTTTGTTATTGCTTTTTATCTTTCCTAGACCACTTATCTATTTTTGTTTTTATTATTTGCATTTAAAAATATGATAATCTATTACTCATTAAAGTAATTTTTAAAATATGTGGTCAACAAATTGGAATTCAAGATGTTTTCCCAGAAAAATGTTCTTCCATAAGTTAATTATTTTCTGCTAATATTAAAATATATCCCTTTATCTTTTGTTGTGAATGTATGAAAAACATACTTAGATATTATACCTATGACATCTTGCATGTTAAATATAGTTTTTTCAGATTGACATTGAGGAATGTTTGCTTGGAAAAACCTTTATATAAAAAATCTAAATATCAATTTAATCACTCTCTATATTTAACATTTAGAAATAGAAACAATATTAATCTGGTATTTTGGTTCAGGTATATTCAAGGAGCTGCATCACCTAAAGACATGCTGATTCTGGTTGATGTGTAAGTAGTTAAATAAATTGAAGAATATATGGAGAATTTATGGATAATAGTAATAGTTTGAGACTGAGAAATGTATGATAGCTTAGGGAAAAAAAAATAATTATGATTATTTTTCTACCCAGATAAAGATGCCTATGAAGACAGAAACCAAACCAAAATCTTTCTATTGAAAATAAGAAGAATTTCATTAAAATTGAAGCTTGTGGCATGGCTCTTAAGTCTGAAGTTTTGGAAAGACATTTAAAGAGTAATAGCAAATAATTAAAATAAAAAGCATAAAATGCTTAGATACTTTGAGAGAAAATATCCTCAAATATTCTTTGCCTTATTGGAAGAAATGATCACAATGTTTTGTAGGAAAATAAATCCATATTGCAGACAAGTTTCAATCTATGAAATTTTCCCCATTTTAAGGTTTGATCTATAGGGAAACAAGTTCAATTTAATTCTTCAAAATCTTATAACTAAGCCTGAGGAAAAAGAAGATATATGAATTGGACGGACGAATATATCTTAAATGTTAATTCTCCTTTGTTAAAATGAATTTAATGCTGTTTTAATTCAATTGTTATGGTGGTTTTATCACATGCTAATCCTTATTCTTTTACGTATACATCTGAATGAAAATGGAGTATGTTATATTCCTGCTGAATATATGTTAATTCTCAAGAATAATTTTGCACATTAAAATCTGTGGAAGGCAAACATATATCCCAAGATTGGAAATGTATATGAAATTGAAATCCTATAAAATTTTCTTTCAACAGAAATTTATTGTTTCTCCCATTTCAATGTGATAGCATAGAGGGAAAGATGATTAAGACATATTCCCTAATCTCAAAGATAATTCACATGTATTAGTGAAAATAAACTGTTCATAAATAGCTAAAGAATTGTGCAAAGTGGCATGGGTGAGAATACCTGGGATAACTGAGTAGAGGAGATGGGGGAAGGTAAAGGGTAAATCAGAGGCAGATCAAGAAACTATTTGAATACAAGGTTACTATGATTGTTTGATATTTAGTAAGTAACTATGAGCTATTGAAAGTATTGTATTATGTTATATCCAGAATTTTACTGGATAGTAGAGAATAAGAGCTGGGTGGAGGGTCTTTTAGTATAGCTCAGGATATTCAGGTAATGATTCCTGAGAGTGGAGAAAGAAGTAAAGAGGAGGTCACTAGCCTGCACTGGCAAGTGGAAGGAGTAAGAGAGTGAATGGGTAGAAAGGTTGAGAAGGAAGCAGATATTGGACGACAGATAGCTAATCTAGTTTGTATCAAGAACAGAAATAGAAAAGAATATGTTTAGAGCTCCTCCAATTGTCATTTTGGACACTGAACTTATACTTGTAGATCAAGCTGCCAAAAATTTAAGAGCTGGGAAAACTTTAGGAACTACAGGTGTAGATGTGGGAATTATCCTCACAGAGATGAGATTGTAATCCTGCAAATAAGTCAGATCATAAAGGATCATAAAATATGTGAAAACAAGAAGGATGAAGACCTAATCCTAGAGAAAATCTACAAAGTATAGAACAAAACATTTGGCCATAACTCTATTATAATTTTTATGCTGCTTTTAATTGTTGATTTAATGCAGTCCAAAAACAGACTCTCCCCCAGGCAGTGATAATGTTTAGTAACCTGAAGCCCTCATTCCTAGCTCGGTTAACAGAGTTGGTTTCATTAAATATTTCCTGAATGAATGAACAGGCCACAAGAGTCCATATTTTCTTGAAATAGTTGCCTGCCATGTAATTTTTATTATTTTAGTCAGAAATAGCTACATACTATTGCTGTTAGGAAAGAAAGGCAAGATTTCTTATAATGTCCACCCTATCAAAGCTCTGACTTTTTCAGCTACTGACTTTTGAAAATCCAGATTATTATTTGAATATCATATAAACGATCTGGAGTCAGTGCATAAATTACTTTTGTTTATGGTGTCTGATGTTGCTGATTAAATACATGGTGAGTAACCTGCATGGACCTCTCCGTCTGTTGGTAGGAGTGGAAGTGTTAGTGGACTGACCCTCAAACTGATCCGAACCTCTGTCTCTGAAATGCTGGAAACCCTCTCGGATGACGATTTCGTGAATGTAGCTTCAGTAAGTACAAGATGACTACATTTTTCCCTAAATTAAATCTTTAATTTCTATCCCCCCCTGACTTTTAATACTCTATAGCATTTAATCATAGATAGGCTGAGGTATTTCTGATCTACTGTACAGCTGTCTTATGAGCTGTCCTCTCCTAGTTTCCAATTCTCTTGTACTTCCAGACCCATCTCCTTTTTGAGTTTCTAAGAGTTTTCTCCTGGGTGAGGTAATGGAAGCAATGAATATGAAGAAAAAGTATTCCACATACTCTTCACTCAGGGGAGCGTCAGTAGGTAACATGAGCCCTGCCCTTGGTACCATTTATAACTCCTAGTCAGTAACAACTTGGTAGTATGATTAAGGGACAATTTTCTGTTCTTTATAATATTATGCATATTTTCATATACATATCAATAGTGTTTTATGATTTTGAAATCTGTTTTTCTTTTTAGCACAGAAAGTAAAAGACATTTGAATATTCATTTTGAAGTTTTATTTCCACAGAAACATCTTTGACCTTCCTACTCTTAGCTAGTTAAGTACTGAGGCTAGAAAGTCACTGAGCACTGAAGCAAATGAAACAAGAAAAAATAAATTTACTACTTTCATTTCAATTCATAAAATTTAGGCAAAAATTTGTTTGGGCAGTTTTCTTGTGGTAATAGTTTTACATTTGAAGTGCATATATTCTTAAAGATGTAGGATATATTCTTAAAGAGGAGGAGAAATTTGTGATGAAGTTGTTTTATATTGAACATATGAGAGTGGATCTGTCTCTGAAACCTCTGGGGTAAAGAAGTTAAAGCAGCTGGTCTGTTTACTCCCTTCATCCCCGGGAGGGAAAAACATTGCAGCAGAACTGGTATGATCTCCTTGTCAACTAGAGCTCCTGGTAACAAGTAATGATATTTACTAGGAGGAAGAGAATCTATCCCTAAAATACTTTTGGTAGGATATCCCTGTCTAAGGGTTAATGTAGTAAATAGAACCCAGGATCAATGAGACATGACTTCCTAAAAATGTCTTGATTATACAACTCTCTGAGGAAAAAATTGAGCTATTTCGTAATTTAAATAACTCATGTTGTACATGAAACTTTATGAGCCTCCCCTAGAGACCCATTCTTTTCTGTAACAAAGGGACATTCCCAACGTGGGAAGGAAGGACTTGGGGAGCCACTTTCAAGTCCTAACCTTTCTCTGCTTCATCTGCTCCCTTAGCTTTTCTTTGTCATTAATTTTATTTAGTAAAACTTGATACTGCGTAAGATCTCTGATTCATGTCAATTTGACTTTACAATATGACCCTGTATGTTACCTGACCACTTACTCAACAAAATGCAAATAAATAATATGTAATGGTTGATCTCTCAAATAAGATGACCAGAAAATACAGTTATTTAGCTTCATTTGTAGATATATTGTTTATTACAGAGGCTTGGGAAATGGTTAACTGAGAAAAAACTACTGTCTTTGGCATAGCAAAATAGAAAGTCTTAAAATCATTAAGTGAAGAGTTAGCATCTCTAATAAAAGTTTTATAAAGCCAGCAGATGTTACATAGAGCTAATGTCTTCATTTAGCTTCGTTCAAGAACATTTAGCTTCTTGAACGAAGCTAAATGATCCTTCCCATGGATTCAAATTAAGTTGTATAGTTGAGAGCTGAGTCTTAGAAACACCACCAGTAAAGGAGTGGGGAAGTGAAGTACAGGAAGCCAGGAAGCCAACTGAAGGATCTTCATTTAATTTAAAGGAAATTAATCCTGTTGAGGAATACCGGAAGCTGTGTAGAATATGGACTCCAAGTTATCCTTCCCAAGGCCAAAAGGAGCTGTAGTTTCAGTTGCCAGTCTGCCGCATGTGTGGGCAGAGCAGACTCTGACCACCAGAGGGAGCATGGAAACAAAGACCTGCAGGTGGTAGTTTTAGGAAGTCTGGCCAGTGTCCTTTTTATCCAATCTAGTGATTATAAAAGATGTTGATTGGTCACAATTAAAAAAAAAAAAAGAAACTTAGTACAACATTAAGGTGGACTGCTACAGTTGGAACCAAGGCCATAACTGATATTCATCTTCTCTTTCCTTTGTGAACCTTCCTGATTTCTCTGCACCTTGGTCAGCCTTCTGCTGATAGCTTGCCCAGAGTAATGGCTCATGCTTTTATCCCATATGCCTATCAATCTCAATGTCTGTGTCCATTCAAACAGTGGCTTCTGCAATTGTTCATTTACAGTTTTATTCAAGCATGGACGGGCTTAAATGCATACTATTCCCTACTCACATCATGTTGCAGCAACCCTCATGATAATCAGGGTCTTGGTGGCATGGTAACCCTGCAAGTAGAGTACCTTTTACCATTTTTTTGCACTTTGGTATGCTATTATAAGAAGCCTAAAATGTCATGCAGTAGCTATAGATTTAGGTTTACTAAATTACAGAATATATTACTAGCAGCGATTTTCTCCTTCTACCTTCTAAGCATGCACCCTTGGAAAGTGTAAAATTTAGTTCAGCAGAACCTAAAGTTGCAGAGATAGAAAGTACAAATTTCCCAGTACAAATTTCCCATCTCAGTTATGGTAGAGAGACAATTCCTACTTCTTCCTCTTGGTTCCGACTCATGCATTTTACCTATTTGGGGCAGAGTCTGTGGGGAGAGGGGGAAACTGATTTGTAGCATTTGCCAGCTTTCATGGTGCACCACAGCCAATTTCAAATTACCAACGTGAGGTCAATTGGCTTTAAAATTTTTTGAAAATTTTGCCATCAGTTTTCATGAGCAAGTACAAGCTGACACCAATACACCACTGACTATCCCACCATGATTCAAACATCTGTTGCATCTTAAAGGACAATATTCATATCCAGAGGTTGTCATCCCTGAGCTGGAGCCTTAGTTGCACATTTAAGAGACTGTTCCAATGTTCTATCAGGTTGCGACCTTCTAATGATGGTAGGTCCAGTTGATTCCATGGTCTTGGGTCCATTATGGCTCTTCTATAGCATAATATGGGTTGCTTGGTTTAATGAGATGTTATATAGGGTCTCATGAAGTTAAATCCGGCAGTATGTGAACCCTGGGGATTAGTGATACTGGATGAAACACAGTTAAATATGTTTTCAATAATAAGAAAAACAAATTATAATACACACATACCCTCCAGGGTGGAAGGTATCTGATATAATTCACCATCAAATAGCTGGTTGTTCTCCTAAAAAGATGGTACCATACTGAGGGCTCAGTATTGGACTATTCTGATGACTTGGGCATTTACCAGAGCAGTAGCTGTATCATACTTGGTGGGAAAGAGCCCATGCATATTGTCTGTCCCTGCCAACAAGGTGTTCCATTCATGGACTCATTATGCAAGTATTATGGTAGCCATAGACAAAGGCTGGATAACCTTGAATGGGCAAATGATCTTATCCACCCAAATGTTCAGAACCCATCTGTTGTGGATGCTCTCTAGTGGTTGTTGATGTGAGACAAAGAGATCTGAACCTTCTACTCCCAGAGGTCCATTAACATGCTTCTCCAGAACTCTTTGTCTGGGGAAGATCTTTCAAGTCCCTGACAACCAGTCAAGCTACTCACCATTGCAGAGGAGTCCATGTATTTTCTTACTGCCGGACACTTGTCCCTCCACACCAAGTATATTTTGCCTCAAGATCCCTCAAGAGCCATTCCCTGGTATGTTCTCTTAGTATCTGTTGGTTCATATTTGGCAAATACTGCAGCTCTTTTGTTGAATATTCTCTTTTTTTTTTTCCCATCAGAGTAGGGACTGTATTTTTCCAGGAGGGTCATGTTGAGGCCTGACTTATTTGTTCCCTGGAAGCCATAAGAGGAGATGGGATTGATCTGGAGGGGATCAAGCAGAATCTTTCATGGTCTTTAGGCAAGAAGAAGCTGCTACCCTTTAACTAAGGGTGCACAGGTTACTTCTGCCTGCCCAGTGGTTGTCGGGAAATCTGGAGGTTCAATGTTCTCAAGTGCATCCACCCAGATGTTCTCATACCAGTCTAAGGGTCCTACTCCTTGTCTCTCTGTGCCCTAAGGTTGGCATAGAAAACTTGCTAGGGTTGTGAATTCAGCCTTCTTTATACTCTGTGACTCTTAAATCAAATTTGGAATCTAATTTTTACAAAATATTGTCCTTCCCACTATGGGAGATGTAATTTTCTCCATAAGCTGCCATTGAAGCTTTCTGGCTTTCATATTATGCCATTTGTTGATAGTTGGCTGACCTGAACTTTTTAATTTCTTCAGCGAAACTTAGCAACTCACTAACTCCTAGCATTATGATTACTGTTACCACCACATCTCTCAAAAGTTAAGTATATTGCACAAGCCAGTGCATCCCCTTCAACCCATATCCTGTCCCAATTATCACAGCTGAAATTTTTAGTAATTGTGATGCTACAGCACATGAGGGGTTTTCTTGACCCCAGTTACTGCTGGTCCATCCAGTTACCAATGGGGTTTTTGTTGCCTTCTGGATAGTAAGTGGTCCAATTACAGAATTCCATCCTGAGAATCTGCTGCCTAAGAACACTGCTGGTACCAACTAACTTAAACTGGGTGTCCTCTGAAATAGAACCTGAGACAAGGGCTCAAGTACAAATGGTTTATTTGGAACATAATTCCAAGAAAGACTGTTAGAGGAATGGGGGATATAAAACAAAGAGAAGAGAACTAGGGAAGCAGACTTGGTCCAGTGGTTAGGGCATCCGTCTACCATGGTTCAAACCCTGGGCCTCCTTGACCCGTGTGGAGCTGGCCCACCCGCAGTGCTGGTCCACTCAAGGAGTGCCCTGCCACGCAGGGGTGTCCCCATATAGGAGAACCCCACACGCAAGGAGTGCGCTCTGGAAGGAGAGCCGCCCAGTGCGAAAGAAAGTGCAGCCTGCCCAGGAATGGTGCCGCACACACGGAGAGCTGACACAGTTCTTTTGTTGATGACGCAACAAAAAGAAACACAGATTCCCGTGCCGCTGACAACAACAGAAGCAGACAAAGAGGAACGCAAAGCAAATAGACAGAGAACAGACAACTGGGGGGAAGGGGAGAGAAATAAATAAAATCATAAATTTAAAAATTAAAAAAAAAAGAGAGAAGAACTAGTTAGAGATGCGTTATCAAAGGAGTTACTACTCGTAGGAACTGGTGCTTGATTCTGCTGGATAACCCTGGGAACCAGTGTAGATCATATGAATCAAAGTTATCTCTTCCAAGGGAAGAATGAGCTGGGGTATTTAAAATTGATGACTGCTCCCTACCATTTCCAGACCACTATGTGCACAGGCAGGTGAATATTGGGCTGGCTTAGGGATAGGTCACCAACATCTGCCTCAATTAGAAACTGAACAATACTATTAATATATGTATTTTAAATGAATTTCTGCTTAAACATTACAAATGGCTTTGAATGGATTTTATGCTTCTGTAATTTAACTAGCAATTAATGTTTATTTCCTAGTTAATGTGAAGACCTTAGGAAGGGTGGGCATTGGGATTTTCAATATCCGATGAGTTTTAAAGACCATTCATTGCTTTGCCTTAAAACATGATTTTTAACTGTGAAATGTCTTAAAGAAAATTAATAGAATTATTAAGAAACACACTTGTTAAGAAATATTAATAAATATTATACTTAATTTAACAGATGAGAAACAGAGGTAGGGAAAGTTCTAGTAACTTTACCAGTGCAGAAGACAAGATGGGAAAATAGCAGGGTTGTTTAAGAGTCTAGATTTAACCAAAAAGTTAGGATGCAGAGTCTTCAAAAAATATATGGAATTAGTTCACTAATTTCATAGTCATATCTGAAAGACTTTCTAAAATAAGATAAAATGACTAGATTATAAAAGCAGAGAGAAACACTTCTTTGTATATCTAAATTTATTGTTTATTTTTAAAGAAGAATGCTATTTGTTTTGGTGGAGGGAAATTTTAAGGAAATTTGCTTTATTTAGACTTGAAGAAGCAAATTTAAATTAGACTACTGTTATAATTGCAAATAAACACTTAAGACAATATACTTGGAATATACATTGTTCCTAGGTACTTTATCTTATATATATTCAGTTCCTTTAGCATATATTTTTGCACCAGTCGTGCTTTATATATTCTTGATTATATTTATATATTATTTAATGTCAACTATATTTAACTATGATTTTTTAAAAAAATTCTCAAGTTTTGTTCATTGTCATTGTTTAATTTGGAAACAAATTGCCTAAACTTGATAAATTTAAAGAGAATTAATACTTATGCAATATTTTGGTAGTAGCACACCAAAGTTACATATTTGTCTTTAACAAGTATGTACTTATCATTAAATACAAATTTAGCAATTTAATGGTTTGGAAATACTCAGAAAAAAATCCTTCAAGTTATGTTTATAGTATCAGATTGTGTGTATGTATATTTTTCTCTCTTCTCTCTGAAACTGTAAGGTTAGTAAAGCAACAATATAACTTGACACTTTTGTAACTGCAGGGATGCATAGTAAGAAGGCACTGAGGAAACCAGGGACTGCTTCTATAGGTAAATTTGATAGTGATTTTCCCACAAAGGCCACGTGCTTTACTCTTCATTCTCATAACTAAGGTCATGCCAGTCATCCCAAGAGTACTGGTACAATGTATACCAGCACTTTTCCAAAGCTGCCTAGAACTGCTAGACAGAAAAACCAAGCAGCCTCTCATTTTTAGGTTTATATAGTAGGTTTCTTTTATTATCAGATTTTTAAAAAAAATATTTTAAAGATTTTAAAGATTTTATATAGTAGGTTTCTTTTATTATCAGATTTTTTTTTAAAAAGATGTATTTTTATGCTTAAATGTCAGATGACAGAACTAATGCTGTATCACTTCCTGGTGTTTCTAGTATCTCCAGGGCTGTTCTTTGTTGCAGAAAGGAAGCCTGCTGTTAGGGAAAGCTTCAGTGCAAGCATACTATAGCTGTTTTCCCACTAATCCAGTTATATGCTTTGATAGAAGTAAGTGCCAGATGATAGGAGCAGCAATTGAATCACAGCATGTTCTGATTTATAGGCAAAATTTCAAATGTTGACACAGGGAGAAGAATTTGTTTATGAATGTGAGTGAGCTTGGCATTTTAGGAATAAAGTACTCTAAGCCAGTGGAAGCTGAAAGGAAAATATCTTTGGTTACTGACAGTATGTTAAAAGTTAACAACTGAAAATCCTCATGTCGTTCAATAAAACCACACATTCCTTCCCTAGGAATTAGATGCAAATATATGTCTATATTAAGGAAAAGATCTTTGAACCGTTTTTTCTTTCAGGAAGATTTTCTAATTCATGGTTATTATAAAATGTTGTCTTTGATAATTCACCAGGAAAAAAAAAACAAATGCCCTTTCTTCTATTAAAACTGCTATCAGTTGTAAGAAATAACTGTTTGGTTTTTTTTTTTCTTTTTAATAAGCTCCACCTTTTGCCCAGGTCAATTAAATAACAACTCTGGAAGTGAGAGTCTATAAATGTAGGTGCGAAACGAGAAGAAAGGGAAATAGCCAAGCAAGGGGCTGTGAGCTGAACTCTGCCCCAGCCTGGATTCTTTCCCCTGAATGCAACTTTTAAAAATGCCTGCAGATTTCCTGGGAAACATATCTCAGTATGACTGGTCTGAGCTCATGTGTGTCCAAAAAACAAACAACATTGAATATGATATTCTAAAGATTGCAAAAGTCTTTGTTTTCCACAGAATATGAATAAAGGAATCAATACTTGTTGCTTTGTTTTGTAAGCGCAAAACATGATGTAATGATTGAGCCAATACATTTTACCTACGTTAACATGACTAAGCTTGTCTCCAATTAAGTGACCTAAAAACATGAAGGAGTGAAATTATGGTCATTAAAAGAATTAAAGTGCTCTCCTTTTTATATTCTTGGGAATTTTTATTTTAAATTGGTAAAGATGGATGCTTTAAAAAAAAATTACCTAAAGAAATTACATACCTGAACTATGAAGAGAAGACTGAAGAAGAGGACAGATCTAGGGGTTATAATAACCGGTCAAAGTAAGCAAGGTTATTCAGTTTTTTATAAAAAGAGATTGCTGGAAGATAACTTAATTGCTTTTTAAGTATAAGGAAAATTTATAAAAGGTGTTGACAAGCATGATAAGTATTTTTTCCATTAATTACCTGGGCACTAAAGATAGTTTTTGGTACTTAGAAATTAATTTTATATGCAATTTTAAGAATAGCAAAGTAATACTAAGGTGAGGCAAAGGGAATATTTTTATTCTGCTAGATTACCTTTTTTTAAAATGTAAGGTATCAACCTATTTGCTTAGGCATAAGGAACTTGGAAAAGACTCCATACTCAATAAGCACAGATGGGTGTCATTGCTTATTGGGTGAGATTTTTCCAAGTACATTTATTCATTTAAATCTTGAGTTTAAGTATAGGAAATGACTTGGGCTGACCTACGCTATAGCCTTAGCAGATCTGCTCAGGTATTTAAGTAATATTAAGATATTATATTTGCTCTTACATATTTAGTAGACTTAAAGTAAAATTGAAAAAAGAAACTGGTACTATGCTGATGCAGTTATTAGTAAAATGTACACATTATAAGCTTCATTGTTGAAAAAGCAAAAACCGTTTCTACAAATTCTTCATGAACTAAAAAGTTACTCGAGGATTTTGATGTGTAAAACAAAGTTGAAAAACATGTGCTAAGACATAAAAATCTTTTCATTATATGTATGTTCCATTGGCAGGGGCTTTGACATAAAGTGACAATTTGCATCTTAAGTTCTCTTATATATTTCATATGCAAATATTGGCACTTGCCTTTCCCCACAACTAATCCACCCTTCTAATGTTTTGTTCAGTACCTCTTGTCTTTTATGCCCTTTAAATTATATTTCAAAATATTTTTCACTCCTTCTTTATATTTTCCCGGCCTAATTATGCTTTATTGATATTGTAAAGACAAATCATTTTTTCATTAATTTATACCATAATCATGTTCTAGATTTTTCAAATGTGTATGTGGTGTCAGTAGAACTGAGTAAGAGTGAATATAATTCAACCTTGGCTGATAACTTTCATCCACTGTTGCTTATTCCAAATGCCATTTCTTGTTTAAAAGAACTATTGTTCATGGTGAATACAATTAACAACACTGAAATATATATCTGAATATGATTTAAAAATAAAAGTTAGATTGTATATATGGTGACAGAGTAATTATTTTTTAATCTGTGGAACTACACTATATAAACATGCATTCTAAATTAAACCATGGACTTTAATAAGTAGTAAAATTTTAAAAATGTGCTATTATCAATTGTAGCTAATGATCCACACCACTGCAAGGTATCGGTAGCAGGGTGGAGCATGGGAATCCTGTGTTCTATGCATAGTTGTTCCGTAATCACAACTGCTCTACAACAAGAAACAAACAAAAAAAGCATTGACCATTGATGATATTAATAATCTAGATTAAGAATTAGATCCGTCCTTCCTGTTAAACGCATATATTATAAAAATATGCAGATTAGAAATCACTTGTGTTTACTGTGAGATGAGTCTTGGTGTTTCTGAGACTAGAGAGCAGCATGCTTATTCCTTCACTTTGTTCAGGTCTTTGCCCAAACACTACCTTAGCAAAGAGGTCACCCTTGGCTACCATGTCTCAGATTGCAGTCCACTTTTAGTTATTTTCTACCAAATTACCCCAATTTATTTAATTTATTTTTTATAGCATTTCTCTCCACCTCACATTTTATATATGTATTTGCTCTTTTGTTTAGTGTCTCTATCCCTGTTCTTCTCCCCTCCCAAAGGATATATGCTCCTTTGAGAACACAGGCCTATCTTGCTCAAATGTCACTGCACATAGAACATTTCATGGCACATAGTAAACAATCAATAAGCATTAGTTTACTGAATAGGGATGAATATCTTTGAAAAAGGAATATGGCCCTTCTTGAATTGACTCATAACAGTGCTAAAAAAGAGAACATGCCACATAGATGTTAGAATTTTATAGCAGAGATCAATCAGGGGTAAGTATCTTTATATTTTTATATCACTCATCATTTCTGCATAGTCATTAGATATGTGTATCATTTTTTGTGTGTGTTATTTAAGCAAGCTGAGTGATCACCATGCTGTAACTACTGCTTGTTCAGCTAGGAAAATTTTCCCCAGATGATTTGCCTCAGGTCGAAAATATTGAACATATTGGTCAGCTCTGCATCAGAGTTGGTAAAGAGGAATAGATCAAAGAAAATGTGATTTGGTGTTTTCTTTAAAGTTTAGTCTTTGGGAACTGGCTTTCAAATTTCCAGAGGGCTATGAAAAAATGTTTGTAGATAAAAATAATACTAATTTAGTTATTTTATCTTGAGAATGATGGAGTGGGGAAGAAAACTGCCCATCTTTTTGGTTGCACACATGCTGTGCAATCAGGTTTGCCGAAAAGATGTTGAGCAAACATAAAAGGCAAGTAGAGATGATCAATGAAACTATGTACAAACTGCACGTTAGGCAAAAAAAAAAAATGGCACACAATAATTGACTGAGATTTTTCCAAACATATTAAAGAGGCTTAAATGTTTTGTGTCAAAAATAGAGTCAATGTATTTCAAATGATACTTGGAACTTAATAAGAAATGTACTGAGCATTTCAACAGAGGTGAACAGACTGAATTTTCAGAATGTTAAGATTTAGGTTGATTGGAATATTTGTTTAAAAAATGAAAACATTTCTTAAAAGTTTTCATATGTTATTACATTTATAGGGAAAATAGACTTTTCCTTTATAATGCTACAAATATTATTATTACTTTATTGATGTCATTTTCTTTTGACATATACAGAATTTATTATTCCTCCTCATTTGTGGATTTTTTTGTGATAGTCAAATCTGTAAGATCAAAATCATATGGTTTTAAAAATTGAGGGCTTTCCCAGTGATCTGATAGAGCCCTTTATTTAAGAAAGAAGAAACCTAACATTCAGAGGAGATAATTGAATCAGTTGTGGTTATGGCCTGGACTGTATAGCTTGGTTTCCCTGAATTGAATTAAAGAATGGAAAATGATATATTAATTTATTTCTGTCTTTAAGCAATGAAGCCACACACCAGCAGCCAGTGTTGGGCAATAATGCAATGAATTTGATGATGGAGTAATCAAATCCAGTGGTGCTGTTATTGGAGAGTGGCAACACCTTCATGTTTCCCTGGACAGGAATTAATAAAAGAAATTTATGTCACATTTATAGCATTATCAAAAATATGAATTACCCAGCAATATTTTAATAATATATTTAGGATCTGTATTTAAAGAAAAAAAGAGAAAAGAAAATTTGAGTTATATTTAGAAGACATGAAATAGAGAGTCAGGTAATAAAAGAGGAATTAATAAATAATTATTTCTCCCTAAAATGAAAAGCTGAATAACGTAAAGGTGTAAGGTTTTCTCAGTTTATTGGTAAATGCAGTTTTAATATTGCAAAAATAATTCAAAAAATCAATAGGAAAAAAATTTTTGAAAAAATATCATGACACCGTGTTTAGTTTTCTTGGCTGCTCAAGCATATACCTTGCACTGAGTCAGTTTAAACAATGGAAATTTAATGGCTCATGGTTTTGAGGTTAGGAAAAAGTCCAAATCAAAGCATCGAGACAGTGTTTTTTCCCCAAAGACTGTGGCATTCTGGGGCTGGCTGCTTGCGATCCTTGATCCTTAGCTTGTCACATGGCAAGGCAGATGGCAGCATCCCCTGATCTCTCCCGTTTTTCCAGGTCTGTTGATGTTCAGCTTCTGGCTGCTACCTCCAGGTCTTCCCTATGTCTGAATTTCATTCTGCCTATAAAGGACCCCAGTAATGGGATTAAGACCCATCCTGATTGAGGTGGACCACTCCTCAACTGAAATACCCTCATCAAAAAGTCCTGCTTACATTGGGTTCACACCCACAGGAATGGATTCAAGTTTAAGAACATGTTTTTCTGTGGTGGTTACAGCTCCAAACCACCATACAGGATGTGGTGGCTTACTCTTCTAGTATTAAAATATAAAGCTAAACTGATGAAAACTCATAGAGAAAATTTTGTCCTAGTTTGTGTTCAAGGTTGAACTCTGACTCTTGATTGTTTGATTCTGGGCTCTTTATTTAACACTGTATAAACCTCATTTCCTCAACTATACAATAGGAGTCATGTTAAAATTAAACCAAGCTAGGTAACTCCAAAAACTTGTTTATGTTAAAGGAAATAATACATATAAACTGCTTAGCCTGACACATATATGATTATGATACCTGTTAGCTAATATTTTATTTTTAAAAGTAAGAAATTAAAATAATGGAAAAAGTAAAATAGCTTCTAGAAATGTATCAAAAATTCTAGAACTACATCTAAAATCTTACCTTATTATAAAGAGATGATCATGACTGAATGATTATTCAATAAAACCTTCTTGAAGAATTACCTGGCCACTTGAAAAGACAAGTAGAGTATTAATATAATTGTCACATCATACTGTTGGGGAAAATAAATACCGCCATGACTAAACATCAAAATGTAAGATAAACTAGTAAACAAACCATGAAACTTAGTAGAGAAGAGAGATAAATATTGACCTGATGGATGGAAAAAGATTTTCAAAGCATAAACTTATTTTAAGCACTCATAAACGAATAGGTTGATAGATTAAAATTAAAAGGTAAGCACAAACTGGAAACTATTTTCACAAGTATGACATGCAGTGGGTGAGCATCTATGATGAATATAAATTGTTCTGAATAACTTTTTAAAAATCACTACCTAACCTGATTAGACAACTAGAGGGACTGATGCTCACAATAGTATATAAAACAATACGTAAGAAAAAGTTTTACTTCACTAGCCATCCAAGAAATTCAAATAATTCAAATATTGAAATACCCTTGTTCCTTACAATTAGCAAATAAAAAATGTTCATATGAGGGTGCTGGGAGACTAGCAAGCAGGTATGTTAAATTGGCTCAGAATTTCTGGAAAACAATTTGACAGTATATTAAGAGTGCCAAACTGATTTTTAACTGGAAATATGTCCTTATTTGTACGGGTAAGTGTTATCAGCTATTTTCTCTGGATTTTAGGAGAATTGACTGTTAATTTGTTTACCATAATTGTCTAGTTTCCAAATTTCCTATGAAAAATAAGGTAATCAAAATAAATTAAAAATTAGTTTTGATAGAAAATGTGCATAAAAACATAATCAAGATTTTAAGGATCACAACCATTGCTTGATTCACTTTCCTTTTATTTTCCTGCATCACCATCTGGTGGCTAAAGTGTGGGATAGCTTCTGATACCATAATTGCAATTGTGTTGCCTTAATATCAAAATATTATTATTTTAGTTCTTATAATTCAAGTATTAAGTTAATTACACTTATATAATTTACATGTTATTTATTATACTTAAATTATGTAAAGAAGTTTACTAATATTCTGTAATTTAAAATCCTTTCATATTCTAAAGCAGGGCTGAATTTGAGTTCTTGTTTTTGCTAATCATCTCCACATCTTGAGCCTATTGTTTTGCACTGGATTTTTTCAATATGCAAAAAAGGGGAGAAAGTGGAAAATTAAGGCATACTCTAAGATAATATTCAGATACTGAATGATTTTTTTAAAAGCCAAGGAATTATAAATTTTGTCTATTTTGCCCATTAAAAATGTTTTATGAATAAACAGTATAGAAAGTATCAAGTCAGGTCTGCCTTTATACCAGTTTAGAATCCATGGATGAGGGGAACAGCCTTTGTGAGGTGTCAGGGTGAAAATCAAAAGGCCTGCTGAATGGGAAAAAATTAAATGGGCTACCTCCCTCCCTGCAGTTCCACGTGGAATAATAACTCCCAGGTTTTCTTTTATCCTTAATTCCTAATGTTTCCAGTGGGAAACTACTTGGCCCCGCTAACAATCTAAAAGGCAGACTTTATGTTTCCATGAAGGAGCATTACAAATGCCATTCCTGTACAAGGGGTTCTCTCCAGGAATTTAGGCTTCCTTGACTTGATGTGTATCAAAGCAATGCTAGCATTTTACCATTTGTATCCTGGGATAATGTAATGAACAAGAGTCCCCTGTCAGAAATATTTTTTAAAATAATTTCTTATTCAACAAGGTATCAGAACAAAAATAGATGCTGCATTTTCAAAACCAAGAATTCAAGTTATTTCATTTGAAAAATTAGCAATTTGGGCCCTAAATTGTCTTTGAATTTGATGTGTGTTCTTGACTATGAAATTTAGTAGGAAGGTGCTTTGAAGCATTGAAATTGACTGATCCTGGTTATCCCAGAGACTTTTCTACCACTAATGTTGAGAGACACTTGGATAGTCCCATTAGTTTACTATATTTTAAGCTCACTAAAACTGACATCATTTATCTGATTTCTTAGTCCTTTCTGATTTCAGTACTGCATATACTAATATTTTACTAGAATAATTTGTAAAAGGATAATTACATTGCAGTCATTTAACATCTACTGTGTGCCTGACACTATGCTGGATGTTCTACATAAATTTCATTTGACTATTTTAACTGTATCTATTTGGACAGAATATTTATATTTGTGAATGTGCAAATTTAATACTAAATCATAGAGTTAAAAGACAAATCCAATTCCTGTACTTATAAATCTATGGCTTGATTGTTGGTCACCATTTTGCACTGGCTGCTAATTTTCTTAAACTCCATATCCCAGGAATTAAATTGAAAATTCATATATTCATTCAGCAGATATTCAGCATTCCTATTATACATCAAGCACTAAAGGTGCAACGGTGAAACGGACATTTTCTTTGACCACTCTTCTGATGGAAGTTTCCATTTTTCAAGACATCATTGTGCAAAGAAATATACAATTATAACTGAGGTATTTCTGTAAAAGATACATAGGCTTAAGATAGCTTATAATAGGATTCTTTTTCTTACTCAAGGAAGTTCATGAAATACTACTATGGAGAACTCACATAGAGCTAAGTAGGAACAATCTAAAAGATAGGAGGGGAAACATTATAGGCCAAAGGAATAGGATCTATGGGAGTAGAAAATAAAAAAACATCAGTGTGCTGGGATAGAGGCACAAAGTCCCCAGTGATTTTTACACCAGATGCTGATGTTAACACCCACTCCCTTATATGAATATGCCAGCCAAGATTTTTCAGTGCAGTTTCTAATCACGGACTGCCCTGCTGAATTTTCTGGAATCAGGAATGGAATCAATGTGATGTTAGTTAGGTTTCTGACTGCAGAGTTAGTTAAATGTATACTTTTAAATGAAGTATTTTTTTAATAAATGCCAAAAGCAAGGTTCATCAGATCAATCTTTTGAATCACCACACGAAATTTCAAAGCTTTGTAATGCTATATTATTACACTTTTGTCCTGAGATTTTTAATATGTGGTTTATAAATTAAAATCTGGGCACATGTTACCAAAGACTACGTTTTCAGTTCCTGGAAACAAACTCCATGATTTTTTTCTATTCTAAAGGCAAATGAGTCTAAGATATCTATAAAATATATTCACATCTACTTTAGAATTTTAAATATTTCTCATCATTCTCCTAGGAGAACTAGCTTTGCAATAGAGACCTACACTTCTATATTATTCCTTTTCTCTGCATTATTTATGAGTTTTGCTCTAAGTGTAATTGCAGTATTTCTGTTAACACACCACTGAATTTGTATTTAATCCTTTTGTGTTAAAGTGACAATGAGATGCTTCACTTTTTTGTTTTAAAAGCAGGTCAAGGCCAACAGAAAGACTTAGGGCAATCCATTATTCAGTGCTCATTATCTGTGTCACTAGGAACTTTATGATGATTCATGGTTTAACTAAATCAGTTAACAATATCTCCTGTAACCATTTCTAGTCATTCTCTAAGGACAGATATTTTATCATTAATGTGTTGGCAATTCACTTATTAATAAAAGGAGGCTCTCACATTCTTTTGTTTTCAAAATGGAACATAGAATAAGAATGAGTCAAATTATCAAGGAATGAAGGAATGTTGAAAGGGGCAATAGGACTGGTCATTTAAATATGAATATATTGTTTCTAACATTGAAATTTATAGTAAACAGTAAATAAATAGATTAGAAATTTTTTTGTTTTTCCTATGTACCTGAAAGTAATTTTCAAAATAAAAATAGAAAAAGGCCTTAGGTTATTTGTCTGTGCAGGACATTTTCCTTCCTGTTTTATTTCCAATATCTTCAAATCTTCCATCTCCTTCCTTGCTTTTACCTGATGTTCATTGGAGGAGGCAAAAACCACAGAATAAGTCTCAGCTCTCTACCAAATTCCACCTGCATCTGTACCCAGATCCACTCCTCTATCCCCCCAACAAAGAAGTAGATATGCATGTTCCTAAGGGACTGTTCTGTATGCCATCTGGATCCCATCCTTCCCCATCTTTGAAAGAACTTTGTTTTTTCACTAATCCCCTATTTCCTACATCTTTATTCTGTTCCTCTTCAGTATCCATCCCCTCATGCTCTACCAATCCCTAGTTTTGAAAAATCCTTTTATGACCCTGGTCCACCCTTCCAGTTATCCCCTGTTGTGCTCTACTTCACATCCAAAGCACTTTGGAGATTTGCCTCTTCATACACTCCTACCTCCCCTTAATTCTTCAGTGCTTACATACCATTTGAGTTCTGTCCCCACAGAAACTGCCTTCACAAAATCAGCAATGGCATTCATATTGCTAAGTCCAATGGTCTGCTTTCTGTCTTCATTTTCCCTCATTTACTCTTTTCCAATGCCCTATAATGTACCTACTATTATCCAAATTTTATTCAAGAGAAAACTGAAGCACAGAGAGGTTAAATAATTTGCACTTATCAGATAGCTAAATTGTGATACAGAGCCAAATTCAAACCAACAATGTATCTTGCTCTCCTGCTCATCCATATACTCAATCCCCTACCATGTCCTCTTGATTCTGTTTTCTAAGTGTATCTTGAATCCTTCCTTTTCTGAGCATCTCCACTAAAAAAAAAAGCCTCTATGTACTTTCTTCTAATCATTCTCCTTCTTTTAAATTTTGCTCATAGTCACACAGCTAATAAGTGATAAAGAGCCAGGATTCAAACCAGCATCAGAGCAGAAGAGTCTGTGCCATTTCTCAAATCCATTTCCCACGTAGCAGCCAGAGTGATCTGTTAATACTTTAAATTATTTTGCATGTGGCCTAAAATTTTTCAATGACTCCCCATTTCATAGAGAAGAAAATCCCACTTCCTCAGCATATATGTTAGACTCCATATAGCCTAGTGCCTACCTCCCCAAACTCATTTTATACCACTTGTTCTCACATCAGGACTTTTACACACACAGTTCTATTTGCCTGGAATGTTCTTCCTCCATCTTCATTGGAACAATTTTGTGGAATCAGGGAATTTCTCAGGGAAATTTTCTCCCAAGGGTTCATAGCTCAAATTAGGACACTGTCTCCTGATATTGTCTCCTTGAGCATACTATTTTGCTTTCTAGAACTAATCATAATATATAGTAATATATCAGGAGGCAGTGTGGTAGAGTTGATAGAAGCACATATGCTTTTTTTTTTTTTAAGATTTATTTTGTTTATTTCTCTTTCCTTCCCCCCCTCCCAGTTGTCTGTTCTCTGTGTCCATTTGCTTCGTGTTCTTGTCCACTTCTGTTGTCAGCAGCATGGGAATCTGTCTCTTTATGTTGTGTCATCTTGTTGTGTCAGCTCTCCATGTGGACAGCTCCATTCCTGGGCAGGCTGCACTTCCTTTCCCGCTGGGCGGCTCTCCTTACGGGGTGCACTCCTTGTGCGTGGGGCTCCCCTACGCAGGGGACATCCCTGTGTGGCACAGCACTCCTTGCATGCATCAGCACTGCACATGGGCCAGCTCCACACAGATCAAGGAGGCCCGGGGTTTGAACCGCAGACCTC
This sequence comes from Dasypus novemcinctus, assembly GCF_030445035.2. Lineage (NCBI taxonomy): Eukaryota > Metazoa > Chordata > Mammalia > Cingulata > Dasypodidae > Dasypus > Dasypus novemcinctus. The sequence continues at coordinate 71,981,946 of NC_080677.1, forward strand.
CCATGTGGTAGACAGACGCGCTAACCACTGGGCCAAGTCCACTTCCCAAAAGCACATATTCTTGTGTCCTAGTGGGTTGAATCCTGGCTCTCTATCACTTATCAGCTGTGTGATTATGAGCAAGTTATCTAACTTTTCTGTGCTTCAGTTTCCTTGTGGATAAAATGAGGATAATAATAATAACTACCTCACAGGGTCTTTGAAAAAGTAAATGATTAATATTTGTAGAGTACGTAGTCAACATAACACAAGTAAATACCATATGTGTGTGTGTTGTGGTATGTGTGTATGTGTGTAATTTGTCAGTGTCTGAAGGCACAGAAACCATCATCTGTCATTATACTTGGCATATAACAGGTTGCTAATAATTATTTGCTTAAAAGATTTTCATGTGCAGTGCACCTTATAGTTAAGCTTCAGTGACCTTCAGAGAATAAAAGTGCATTCTATTTATAAGAATATATAATCACCTATAAAATTCGTATTTTGGCTTGTGACCCACCTATTAAATAATCATTTAATTATATGGTTTTGATCTGAAAATATCTTCAACATGTTATCTGACCCAGCACCTGCCTTCTATCAATTTTGTTAGTATTATATTCCTATTTTGCAGATGTAACAGCCTAGGCCCAGAGAGCCTGAGTGACTTACAGAGATGAGAGAGTTAATATATGATGGAATGATCCCACTCAGCTCAGTATCTTGGATGTTATTGAAGTACTCCTTTCATTTTTTTCTTTTTGGAACTATCTATCCAGTGAACTATGTGAATGCTTTTCCTAGGGCTGGTGAAATTATGTTGGTGGTCATTCTTCCTTCCCCCCCTCTCCTATATTCATTCTATTCATTAAAGACCCCAATAATAGGATTAATTCCCATCCTGAATGCAGTGAGTCACATCTTTACTGAAGTAGCCTCATCAAAATATCCTACTTTCAATGGGTTTATACCCACAAGAATGGATTAGATTTAAAAACATATTTTTCTGGGAACATATAATTTGAAACCATCATACAAAGAAACCAAGTTTCAGGCATGTAAGTGACAGGCTCGAGGTTGCAGTTGTGAAGTTGGTGACTTAGATGAAAATTACCACTGGACCTTTAGTGTACTTTTTGTTACCAATCTATTTGTCTTTCCTTTTGGAAAAGGAAGCTATGCATTGTACTACAAAATTTAAAACACAGTGTAATGGAAGTTATATGATTGGTTTTAATGATCATTTACATATTTACTTTTTATCTTTTGTAGTTTAACAGCAATGCTCAAGACGTAAGCTGTTTTCAACACCTTGTACAGGCAAATGTGAGAAATAAGAAAGTGCTGAAAGATGCAGTGAACAATATCACAGCAAAGGGAATCACAGATTATAAGAAGGGCTTTAGTTTTGCTTTTGAACAGCTGCTTAATGTAAGTATCAATGCTTCCCCCTTTCACTTTTAATATTGAACTATAGTATCTGAATTTGAATATCTTGATAATTACTACTATTCAGGTTTAGATAATGGTACTGTTTTTCAATTAATGACAAAGCATATGTGTCCAGGCCATAAAAATCTTCTATTTTTATTTTCAAATCCAAAAATAAAAAAGTATACAATTTGTAAATTTTCTTTTTCTTTCAGACCTTTTTTGCCATCATATTTCAAACTATGTTTATAAACATATTTATAGTGTAATTATTCAGTTCTGAATAATTACTTGAAATTTACCTGGCATATTAAGAGTACTATTTATTTTATCATTTCCCAATGCTATAGTCTGTATCTATAAATTTGCACTGTTAATTATCTTATGGTTGCTGGAACTAGTTTAGTTTTCAACATTTAGCTTGGGTATTTATGTTTATATTGTTCTTAAATCTACAAAACGTTTCAAATGGCAGCTATTAAGGTGAACAAATAAACAAGTGCCAAAGCAGGATTCCTTTCCCAGTGAAGATTCCACTGAACCACCTATTTCTGTCTATAGTTAAACATAGACATCGGGATGCCTACTACCCAATGTTATAGTATATATCTCATACTGATCTGGTTGTTTTCAAATGGTCATGTCCTCTAGTTCTTTCTGAAGCAGGAGCCATCATTCATTTTTTTAAATCTCTGATGAGGCAGTATTATCACCATGGTTACAGTATGGCCTCAGAAGGTTAACTATGTGATGGGTGCAAGTCACCTAATCTTTCTGTACCTTGGTTTTCTCACGTATACAAGGGTGGTCATCACAGCATGTACTTCAGAAGGTTGTGGATAGGATTTTCCACAGAGCCTAGCACATAGCAAACTACATGTGAGTGCTGGTTGTTGGGCTGGTATTGGGGACATGGTCATTATTATTACTACAATTAATAACTAGTACATGCCTGATTCAGAGTCACCCCATAATTACCATCAAATTTGCTGAACAAATGAACAACTCTTGCATTTTTTTTCCCTGAGAATCTCACTTTGAGATTTTGAGATATCTGTTTGGTTGATCCATTCTTTTGTTCATTGAGATATATCAAATGAGTGTCTCACAAATTCCTGCCACAATGCTAATGCTGGGATAATCGAAGTAAACAAGATGGTCTGCTCCCAAGGAGGTCCAGCATAACACACTAAATCGTTATTCATAGTATAAAGTGAAAGTGCTGCTAAAGGGTATTCAGATAGTGTTTGCTGGGCAGCGGAGAGATGAGGCTCAGCTCATCCAAAAGAGGTCAGAACAGTGTGGTATTGTCTTGAAAATGGGATATTGAAGAATGGGTACATCCTATCTATATAGATGAGAAAGGGAAAGTTGTTTCAAATAAAAAGAGCAGCCTTGTCAAAGGTAGAGAAGTATGAGAAAACAAAGCACATTTAAAGAATTGCAGTGGTTTGGCATGGCTGGGGCACAAACAATGTAGGAGCATTGATGGGAATGGGAAAGCCATGAGAGTATCAGTTCATGAAGTATTTAGGAGCAAACTAAAAGTGTATAGTATGAAAATGACATGATCTAAAGAGTGTTCTAATTTAGGAAGCTATTATAGCATTCCCGGTATGGGAATAGAAATGTAGATATAGTAAGCAGAGTGGCGTGGTAGTTGATTGCATGGGGTAAAAGGGGTATTAAGAGGAGTAATAACTTGGTTCAGAGTTCTCTGAACTGGAATATTAGGTGGATGGTTGCAGTAGCAACCTAGATGGAGGGAGTATGAGGTATGGATAACTCAGCTTTGGACATGGTGCATTTGAGGTGGTGATGTTTAGTAGACACAGTTAGATGTGTGAGTAAGGTGTCAGAATTTCAGCACTCCAGTTTTCAGGGAAAATTATCTTTGGTAAAATGTGCATGTTTGTTAAATGTTCTATGTTTTTTAAGGAAAAAAAAATGAAAGCTCAAAACTGTGAAATTCAGATGTAATTGACCCATTAGGTTGAGATATATTCTTCTTCCTGTAAAGGAATATGTGTTTTTAAATTACAATTTCTTTATTCTCCAGTCAATACTTAAGTTTTCTCCATCTTGAGATTTCCATTGTTATTTTTTAGTATTGTAAATTTGCTCTGCTGCATTCCATCCTATGTAGCTTTTAATTGTGAAATGATAAGGAGTCTCCAGCATAATATGCTATCAGAGAAGCAGTCTAACTAGAGAAGTGCGTTAACCCCCAGCTTGGTTACTAGTTGCTGATAAAACATGATTTAATGCCATTGACTTCTCGTACTGCCTTTGCCACAGTTGTAAATGATTTTTTAATATGATTTCAATTATTCCTTAAGTAAGTCTCACATGTTCTGCCTTCCACACTTCACTTGTATTCTGAAATTCTTCTATTTTAAGTTATTTTACCAAATGTTATGGCTATCTTATTCAAAATTGAAACTTTTTTTCCTTTAAATCCTCTTCTAGTCTTCTTACATCATGTAGTGTCATTCTCTAGTTTTTATTTGTCCTCTCATGGTTTTTCTTTTGCAAGTGTTAAATTATTTAGTCTCATAGTAAACCTTAGATTTATATTTGAATTAGTTCATCAGTTAACATTCATGAAATATTACCTAACATATCAAATACAATTTTCAAAAAAATTATAAAGTTCATATTTATAGATAGATGCTATGCTATGTCCTAGCCATACAGGGATAAACAGACAAAGCATGTTTAAAATGAAATACCATATTAAAGTGTATTACCAACTCTACTAATTATATTTTTATTGAAGTAATCAAGTTTTTCTCTTTGCTTAATTTGTTATAAACCAGCTGTGTATAACTGTTGTGACTGTTTTATTCCTCAGATAATTGCAAATCCACTGAATATTTGATTTGATACACTTTGCTCTACCACAAGTCCTAAGAAGGCTACTCCTAGGAGAAATCATAATGAAAGCAAAGCATTTCTTTATTTCTCCCAAATCCCTCCTAGCCTTTGTGCCTTAACATCCAGCTCTCTTGGCAGGGTTATTATGATTTTATTTACACTAATGTTTCAATTATTAATATATTAACCTCTCAAAGGGGTGCTGTCGCAAAGTACCAGTAATCTGTTGGCTTTTATAAAGGGTATTTATTTGGGGTAGAAGCTTACAGTTACCAGGCCGTCCAGTGTAAATTATTTTCCCTCACCAAAGTCTATGGCCACGTATTGGAGCAAGATGACTGCTGATGTCTGCAAGGGTTCAGGCTCCTTCTTCCTCTCTTGGCTCCATGGTCCCAGCTTTTTCCAATATCAGCTTTCTCTCTGAATCTCTGCTCCCTTGGTCCTACTGACTTGGCCCAATCAAAGCCTTAATCATTATTTAATCAAGTGAAAGTGAAATCTCTGAACCTAATCCAATCTAATATGCCCAGAGGATCAGACCAGTTCACAAACATAATCCAATATCTATCTTTGGAATTCATCAACGGTATAAAACTGCTACAATTAGTAAAGCCTAGTATGTAACTTACATTTATATTTGCATTCAATAATGAAGATAATATCCATATTTCAAAAAGTACAACCATGTCCTGTTGTAAAAAGTTTACTTACTTTATCACTTTTACAAAACAACCCTTTAGGTATATATTATTTTGCCTATTTTACACATGAAGATTAAAAAACATAAATCATCAGAGAAATTTAAAGAGATTTCAGACAATTTTCACAAAAGTATTTTGAGATGAAATATTTATAGTTAACTTTTCAGGTAGGTAATAGTCCAATACAAAAACAGAGCTTTAATGTGACAAACTGAATTTAAAATGAATATTTATGTTTTTACAGAGCTTGATTAAAGGTTTTTTTGTTTGTTTGTTTGTTTTGCCAGTGCTCTAATGGCCTAGTCAATCAGGTGATAGTATATGAAACAGGATCTTTTCATCAATAAAGCAAAATGTTGTCTTCATTAATTTTTATAGCAGGAGATGGACTTATCTTTTTTTCTGAAAAACAGGATAGAGTGCAGATCGTCAATAATCTTGAATATGACTGAAGAATTATAGATCTTTAGAAAGATTAGTAGTCATTTAAAGCCTAGGGCTGTGCTCATGGGCACTTGAAATATGAATTATGTGTCTACTCTGAATTTGAAATGTATTTTAACTATAAAATACACACTAAACATTAAAGACATACTAAGGAAGAAACAAATAAAAGTAATCTCAAAAATTTTTATGTTGACTCCATATTGAACTGATTGTAGTTTGGATTACTGATTAAATAAAATTTATTAGAGTAAATTTCCAATATTTCTTTTTTCTTTCTTTAACGTGGCTATTGAAAATGTAAAATTACATATTGGGCTTGCATTATATTTCTATTGGATAGTGCTGACCTAGAGAGTTGATATTTTCAAAAAAGCTGAGCATATATTAGTGTCATCTTTCATTATTAGCACTTTTGCAAACAAATTTTCACATTTGTGAAAGAGCAAAGATTATAATTTCAGGCCTGAACATTCACAAACTAGTTGTTCAATTTAGTAGCCCTCTGGTGCTAATCCATTGTTCTCCTGTATCAGACTCCTTAGGGGAACTTGAAGAAAGTTTATAAAAGGAGTTGTCATTGGAATTGGAATTGGAGTTGAAATTGGAATTAAAATACGTGTGTCAGGTTCAGGGAGGGTAGGAGGATATTCTGTGGATAGGTATCAGCATTTGCAAAAGTAAGTGTGAAAGAGCATTGTGTGGTAGCAGATCAGCTAGGAGTTAGCAATTTCTGAAAGTCAAGCTGAATAAAGTAGGATGAAGATGGAGGGAGAAAAAATATTTGTAAACAGTGAAAATATGTGTGAAAAGATATAAAATTATAAGGGCATGAAATTGATAAAATCATTTATTAATTGAAAAACCATTTATTAATTAGCTTTTGAGTGATTATTGTCTGCTAGGCAGTTTTCTAGATAGGGAAACAGCACTAGATAAAATTTCCTGGCCTCATGGAGCTTAAATTCTACAGGACAGTGTCAAAAGTAAACTCACAAATAAAATATACTCTCTAACATAGAGTGAAATATGCTATGAAGGAAACTGAAGCCAAGGAAGGGGGTTGCATTCTATTTGGAATCTAAAGCCTACTTGTCAGAAAAGGACTTACTGACAAGCGATATTGAATGTGGGGTATATTAGTCAGCCAAAGGGGTGCTGCTGCAAAATACCAGAAATTGGTTGGTTTTTATAAAGGGTATTTATTTGGGGTAGGAGCTTACAGACACCAGGCCATAAACCATAAGTTAGTTCCTCACCAAAGTCTATTTTCACGTGTTGGAGTAAGATGGCTGCCAACATCTGTGAGGGTTCAGGCTTCCTGGGTTCCTCCCTTCCTGGGGCTTGCTTCTCTTTCTTCTGTGTGCTTACTTCCTGGGGCTCCAGCTTAAGTCTTCAGCATCAAACTCCAACATCAAAACTCCAACATCAAAAAACCCCCAACTCTGTCCTTTGCCATGCCTTTTATCTGTGAGTCCCTACCCACCAAGAGGTGGGGTCTCAGTGCCTTACTGGCACAAGAAGTTTACCTGATTACTTACTCAAGTAAACCTCTGAATCTGATATAATCTAATATGCCCAGAGGAAAGATCAGTTTACAAACATAATCTAATATTTCATTTTGGATTCATCAATAATATCAAACTGCTACATGGGGGTTGAGGGCCATTACTGGCAGAAGGAATAAAGGCCCTGAGTGGGCACAGGCCTGGCCTTTTCCAGGAACCAGTCTTAGAAGGCACTGACCGAGTAGGTATTTCACTCATTACTTGTAACTGTTCAGACTCTTTTCATATTGCTGTATATCTCCACTCTTTTACTCCAAAAAGTGTGCATATTGTTGTCTTTTTAACAGTTCAATGTTTCCAGAGCCAACTGCAATAAGATTATTATGTTGTTCACGGATGGTGGAGAAGAGAGAGCTCAGGAGATATTTGCCAAATATAACAAAGACAAAAAAGTAAGTTTAATTTTATACTATTTTATTTTTAATTTTATACTATTTTATTTTTAATTTTGATCTAGGTGGTTTTTAAGGAGATAGTGATGGGCAGGTTGGTGAGAGGATACTCTTCAAAATGTTAGTGTGCCAATTATAAAGTCATAGGAATTACAGATTCTTAAATGGTGGTTGAAATAGAGAATTATTAAATATAATATCTCAATGAGATTCCGAGTATCTTGTGACTAATATATTTAATATGGTAACTCAAAATGTAGATCCTATTATATATTGAATAGGACCTACATTGAATAGATTCTAACTAAGAAAATATTATAGGAAGAGGGAAATCAGAAGAAAATAGAAAAAGAGGAGCATTTTCAACTTTTCTGAGACAAAGTCATTATATTATTTAATTATTGAATATTCTTAAAATATTGAAGAAACATATTCCATTTAGACATTAATTTTTAGAGTTACAAATAAGGCAATTTACAACAGCAAATCCACATCCTCATTTGAAAACCAATTCATTTCAAAAAAAGGTTGAAGGCAAATCCTTTTTTAGGAAAACATTTTAAAAATATGTTCTTTCAATAAGCAGAGAAGTTTGTGAAGATCAGTGTTTTCTACTGGAACATATTTGTTTCAATGTTTGTTTTGCTGTAATAGAAAAGTATGGGAGAGTGATGTAACTATTTTGAAAGTTCATCCATGTAGCCCATGTAGCTGACCTTGCTGACAGTGTGGAGAGTATCAGCTAGGATCAAAACTGTGATTTTTCCAAGCAGGACTACCATTAGTTTATGTTAACTTTCTGACTGACTCTGCATTTTTTAAGGGGGTGATGTGATTCCAGAGTTGGGTTTTTTAGAATGCTAAGGATGCACACAAAAAAGTAATTATAAGCAATTTCTTATATTTCAAAAATTCCAACAGAAATTGTACGTTATTCACAAGAGTACGCTGGAGGGCAAAATGCCAATTTCCTTTGCCTTTGATTGGAATTTTCACCGTGTAGAGAGGTATGGCTCATCACTAAGCTCTGATGGATTACTTGCTGTATCCTTAAGGAATTAAAAAAGAGAGAGAAATTATGAATTGATTTATGCAGATGACTTGGGAAATAAAATATTATGAATAAATAATGGGGGAAACTATTGATGAAAATTTTTGGAACATTGAAACCCTCTTAGGTACTCTTTAGCCTATACGTGATCTGAAAATCATCAAAGAATTGAAAACATATAAATTCATATAACTTCAAAATAATCACAATTATAATACTCAACAATTAGTTATTCATATGACAAAAGTTTAATGTCATATGGCATAATTTTGACGCAAGGTGCAAGTTTTTTGTTTTTGTTTTTGAACAAAGGTTGATTTTTAAATTTTTTCTGAGGTAATGGGAATGGGGATTGAACCCATGACCTCGTAAGTGGCAAGCTGGCCCTCAACCACTGAGCCACATCAGCAACCTGAATTGGTTTTTGTTTTGTTTTTTTTAATTAAAAAAATTATTGAAGTATATCACTCACACATAAACATTTGTAAACAGTAAGTGTATAGTAATAGTTGTGAACTTACAAAACAAGCATACATAACATCATAGAGGACTCTTATAACTCAACCTACTATCAACTGAATTAGTTTTTTTGTTTGTTCTGCTTGTTATTTTATCTTGTTTTTAGGAGGCACCGGGAACCAAACCCAGGACCTCCCATGTTGGAAGCAGGCACTCAATAACTTGAGCCACACCAGCTCCCTATAACTGGTGATTTTAATGGTATAGAATAGCCACTTCTTTTTTAAAAGTTGATAAAGGGACTGAGCTATAAGTAGACTGTGAATACTTTCAAGTGATGATAACTTGATTCTATGAATATTTTTTTCAAAGAAATCACAAGAATCAAAAGTAATGGGAAGATACATTAATCAAACATATAAGGTTATTACTTGCCTTATTCAATAACTGCTATGCATCGTTCAAACTTCGGGATAAGCATCACCACCTGGAGGTTGTCCCTGATCCCAGGCTTGGTTAGAGCTTGGCTTTGGATCCCGGAGCACGCTGAGCAGATCCCACATGACACTCACACTGGACATTACCCACAGACTCTCTCATCTGTCCTCTTCCTACATTACAGTCTCCTTTCATTTTGCACTCTAAGCATCTGGCAGAAAGCATAGGTTCATAAACAGTTCTCAGTCCATGGCAACAAAAAAATTAAAGATATCTAAAAAGAAAATTAGAAACAAGAATTTTACTTAAGGACAAATTCATAATTACAAAATATAACTCAGATGAGAAATGTTTTTGTTATTCAAATATTCTAAATAATCTAAGGTTACCACATTTTAAAGAACTCAAAAGTAATAAAATAATAGAAAATTCTGTATGAATGTATTGAAATACTGAAAATTCTACCTAAATATTCTAGCTCAGATCATTTGGAAGAGATTTTTTTTAGCATCTTATACTTAATATAACTTTAAATGTATTTTATTATTTTATGATAAATGCATACAATTGCAAGTCCCTATTTGTATTACTTCTTAATAGATATAAGTTTAGATAAACCATCTTTTCTTTTATTATTCTATCATCCAAACCAGCCATCAGGAATTTTGTTCACCTCTGTATACTTTTCTTCAAAAAAGAAGTTTCTAAAACAAATATGGCAATGATCTTTACAATTTTATGTAAAAATTTACAGCTAAAATTTTTATCTTGATTTTGTAAGGAATAACTCTCCAATTTTAAACAAATTTAAATAAAAGACTATAATTGTATAATAGCAGGAATAGTTTTCATCTAAATTTGTCATTTTTCCTTTTTTTCTCCTCTTCCAAAACATTGTCTTCATCCAGAATTAACACAAGTAACGTCATGGAAACATACCCTTAGTTTTATTTTGTTTAGTATTGTATTTGTATGTGTGTGTTTCTGTCAGCAATATAAGAGGTGGTTATATGTCATAAGGGAAGCAATTGTATTCCACCCTCTATTTTGTACAATCAGTTCAATTGTTGAAAAATTTACTTGTTTAAGGCTTTTTTTATAAATGCATGCTAAAATTGTCCAATATAAATATTATTTGAAACACTGCTTCTCATCCCAGTCCTCCTTCACAGGAACTCGATTTTTTCAACAAAGTTTACATTTTTGTGACATGATTAGCCACTTAATAAATGATTCCTATCACATTCATTTTCGTAAAACTGATGAATCAAGTCTTACTCAACTTCAACAATCCTGCAGTTTCTCTGTTTACGTTTCGACTGCTGTTCTTTAAGGACATAAACTTTTCTAAAGGAAACACATCCTGTATTAATGTCTAGGCAACATCCAAAATTAAGTAGTTAGTATGTAGTTTCCATGACATTTTAGTAAATATTGTTTTTCTAAGAAAAATACTAATATGATCATGAAACTAGATTCTATATTCTTAATACATATCTATACACACACACATACATATGTGTATATACGTATTTGTTTTGTTTTAAAAAGTAAGAGCTTAACCATTTTTATTTGTGAGTGAAAGGATACATGGATAGAGAAAACTGATAGTTTTAAACACAGAAAAGACTAAATGATGGATGTCCCTGAATGAGTGGAATTGAGATAGGTAGAGAGCACAGGTTTCTGGATTGGACAAGTAGGAATTTTATTTCTGTAAGCATTGTTACCCCTCATTTCATATGTGTCCTACTTTCAAGCTCAGTTGCTTGCCACATCTCATTTGGGAATATCTTGTTAAAACAAAAACATATTTATTGCTATTTGCATGTTTTGTGTCTACTGATAGTCAAAATTGGTGATGCCAGACAACCCCTATTAATTCTGTTATACTTTTGAGTGCATTAGTATTTCATTAAGACAACAATTCCACAATACGTGGTTCATGCCAAACATATATGTGTGCACATATAGTGTATATACGTATACACTATAAAATAGAGTGTATATGTACAAAAGTTATTTTCCACTGTCTTCAAATATGGCTTCAAATGCAGGGATGGATTAAGGAATGCATCTAACTTCTCCCTCCATTCCAGACCCTTACACTGTCTGAGAGGTGTGTGGTCCATAGACACCAATATGAACAAGAGTTGTCTATCTTTGTCACCTAATGCTTCTTCAGAATATGTATGACAGACCAATTCCATACCTGCAAAATTATTAGCTACATAGAAAACTTATCAACTCATAAGTTTACTATCCACACAAAACATTATCCTTAATATGGTGAAAGTGTAAAAATGAAATTTTTAGTAAATTATAGTAAATTATAAACTTTCTATAATGAAATTTTTAGTAAATTATATTGAAATTTTAGTAAATTATAAACATTCTAAAATGAAATCTTTAGTAAATTTTAATAAATTATAAACGTTCTATGTTCTTTAGAATTCTACATTTGTATGTAACTTTATTAAACATGCTTTAAAAGAAATGTTCACTTGTAATTAAAAATATAATTGCAAAGTCAGAAAGAAAGCTTGGTGAACTTTCTTAAGAAAAACAAAAACAAAAAAACCTCTTAAAGCTACATTTTGAATACTACATTTTCCTCAGGCCTTTTGTTGGTATTAATATGGCTGTTGAATACTTCTTTTCCACTCATTTTTCATCTGAATGACATAAGAAATCATTCAGAGCAACTCAGGTAGGTGTGATGAGGTACATCAGAGAGCTGATGAATGAGGCTGCAGATATATAGCCCAATTTAATGAAGCCAAAATGTTTGAGAATTAGAACAAAATGTTTGGGTTCTTTTGTGAAAGCTATTACTTTGGGGGAATTAATCTACCTGATTATAGATAGGTACGGCTTTAAAACTGAATCCATGTTAATCTCCTCACACAGCTGTTCCAAATTAAAACACATTTGCTTTCTAATCTTTACCTGCCGCAATGCCTTTCCTCAGGGTTCACCCATGTGTACAAGGCCTACTTAAAAACGGTGCCAGAACTAAAACGAAGTCTATCACAGAATGCAAACAAATGAATAAAGGAAAGTGAAACCAGACACATAGTTGAAAGATAATTCACAGGGCTAGCAAACTTAAAGATGTTTGATTTTCTGTAGAATAGCAAAGAAACTGGTTAGCAATACACACTTAAGATTGTCTATCTTGCTTGTAAATAGTTCTCTGATTCTTAGCTTAATTCTCAGAAACAATAAAAAATGCAAAGGCATTCAAAATTAGTAAAATGGAAATTTCAAACTAACATGTAATTTGAATGAGAAGAATAGTCAAAAAAGCACATGATAGATGTAGAATATTTTTCAGTAACAAAAATGCGCAGCAAATGTTATAGTCATCTTACAATAAATATATACTAATTTAAAATTTAAAAAATGATTGACAAGTTCTCTTTCATTTTGCTATCAGATTCAAAGTAGAGGGAAATAATCTACAGCCTGTAAAAGTCCAGAGCAAGTCACAAATGGGTGAATCTGTGTAAATGTTTTATATAGAGTGAAAATTGTCGATTAATTTTTCAACAGATGGTAGGGAAAATAATTCATGGAGAAATAATTCATCACCTTCTCTACTGCTTCTTTTGCAGTAGAAACCTTTGGGATGAATGTTCAAACATACAATAATGGAGGGCTATATTTATATTCAGCCTTGTAAAATATTCAATACAATTTCTAATGCACAGCTCCTCAGATTTAACTTCAGATATTTTGGTACTTTCAAGAGTTTTTAAAGGATTGCCACCTTCAGAATAGGAGCTATATCTTTGTTCATAAAACCCAAGTATATTAATTATGCTGGAGGTATTGTATAGCTGGAAACAATGACTGATGATGACACGGTAACATTGGCCTTGTTAGTAAAGATACCATCATTTTAAAATGCAATCTGTGTGTGTCTGTGTGTGTCTATGTCTCTAACAGTATCTATTTCATTTACTGCTCTTAGAATAAAAATAATGCTGACAGTTCACTCTCTAAAGTAAAGAAAATCTCAGATAAATTTTCTTCAGGTTTGAGTAGTATTATTTTCATTAGTTTTACAGAGTCCTTAATTTAGTATGTAAAACAAACCAAATGAGAAATAAAATTACCTATTACAGCAACCAAGCACAAAGTATCTAACATGACATCAACCTTTGAGTGCAGAAAATACACTTGAAACAATTTCTAGGTGGAATTCTACCACCTAGAATCTGGATGGCACATTCTGTGTGTTAAAAAATTATTGCAGAAAAGACACTAATTTGCTTTTTTTGTAGATTAAGGACCCTGCCAAGAGTGTATCTCCGCAGAGGGGTCTTCCCCACTCAGCCTTCCTAAAGGGATTCCCCTTCTCCACATACCTCTTTCATCTTTCTCTATTTCAGCACCCTCTTTCATCTTTGCTTTCTTTCTCCTGAATTACCCTTTTTGATTATTATAATTATGTATTCATACACTTTTTATCTTGAATTCCCCTCTCTATTTTAAGCCTCATGCAGTAGGCTTTGCATTATTTTGTAAACTTACCATTGAGCCGAACACAGCACTCAGTGCACAAAAGGTGCACAATAGTTTTGAAAATAGTAAATATGTAATAAATGTAAATATTAGGCAAAACTCAATAATGCATTCTTCTTTTAGAAGGCACTGATTAAAAACAGTAATGTTCTTGTGTTTGGAATCTGGAGTAATATTAATATAGATGTTTAGATGTTCAATGACTTTTTTTATTTTTTATGTACTGGGGCAGGGATTGAACCCGGGACCTCATATGTGGGAAGCTGGCCCTCAAACTCTGAGCCACCTCTTCCAGTTGGTTTTTCTGTTTGTTGTTTTGTTGTTGTTGTTGTTTTGTTTTAGGAGGCACCGGGATCTGAACCCAGGACCTCCCATGTGGGAAGCAGGCGTTCAACAGCTTGAGGCACACCCACTCCCTCAATGACTCTTGTATATGTCATTTTAATCATTTATTAAGTAAAAGTGGGGTGAACTTAAATTTATATAACAAACAATTGTATTGATGTCACCTTTTCCTTCACTCGAATCAGTTCAACACATAGATTTTCATGAGTAGTCTCATTATTAGTGGCAGTGAGATATTTGGACTTATCAAAGAACATCTGAAAAAAAAAGGTTGTATGACTTATTTTCTGACTTCTCAACTGACAATATTCTTAGCTTGTTTCCAGAGCTACACATTGCTTTGAAACACAGTGTGCCTGTAGCTTATTCCTGCTTTATTAAATTCTGTCAATATATGTAGAGAGAAGGGGGACCCAAAATCACTTCCTTATAATCTGGTAATATGAGAGGGTGATTTTTTATGGTTATTGTTAATATTTTAAAATGCCAGTAACTATGATATGCATCCACTATAAGACAAGTGGCAGAAATATCACTTTGGTTCTTTAAAATCATATATGCGAAATCTATATGAATACTGCATTTTGTTTTCATTTTTAAAGAGCTGTTTTGTGTTATTTACTTAAATTAAACAAACATTAATTAAACTCTTGCCTCTGTCAGAACCTGGGAAATCTCATATGGATACCTCATACGGCATTTAGACAGTATTAGCCCCTTTTCTTTAGAATTTATTGCCAAGTATAATAAAGTGAGACAAAATTGCCACTCTAGAAGGATGTCGTTGGAGTTTTTCTTTAGACATGAACAGTTAATGCTCCACTAATGGAAAATATTACCTCAATGAATTCTGGCAGTTTGTCCATAGGAGACAACATTGTAGTTATTATCATCATCATTTTCTTCATTACCATAGGTAATATTTACCAGGTTTATAATCTTCCAAAGTGCTTTACATTTAGTATTTCATTCATTACCGGAATAATCATATGGTAAAATTATTGTTATTATCGTCATCACCATCAGCACCGCCATCATCATCATCATCCCCATTTGGACATAAGAAAATCAAGAGTAGAGAAGTTAAGTCACTTACTGGAAGTCATGGCAGCTAATAAGTGACAGAGTTAAGTATTTAAATGATCAACAGTCCAAATTTCATAACCTCATGTTATGCGCCGGGCGGGTCTGCTTTTCTCTTAACCTTGGATAGTCTTGTGGCTATGCCAGTCATCATGTGCCCACCCAGGAGCCTTCCTTCTTGTCAGTCAGGCAAGACTTCACCCTGCAGGTACAGGCTCCTTTGAAAGCACCATCAACTCAAGATGGATTAAACCAAGTCATCAAAACTGCCAGCTTCAATTACCTTTCAGATTGTTGGACTTTATAAAATAAATCAAGTATTAAAGGTGAATTTGGACGCTTTATTTTATAATGCTATAAAACTAGAGATGTAGGTTGTTCAACCCCTGGATTTTGGTATATTTGTGAATTATGGAAACCACTGTAGAATTTTCTCCTAAAATATCCAGTCCAATCTACTATTTTTATAGGCTTAGTGCCATAAAATATAGTACATGGAATAAATTAATAAAACCCATCTCTGACATCATTTTTGCTAACATGTTTCAATAGCTGAAGTTTTTACTTTAGTTTTATTGGCTCACTTTCTTCATAGTCTCATTTCCATTATTCCTTGGAGATCTGCCTATTGTAAATTAAACTTGAACCCTGGGTAACTGATAATTGTTGAGGTGACAGTTTCCAGTAACTGGATTCTGCTGGGAAACAAGAAATTCCTCTGGCTTTTTAAAATAGAATGACCCTGTGGCTTCAAAAAATTCTTAATTGAAGACAAGCATTTTAGGTTTCAACAAGCAAAACAAAACAAAATAAAAAACAGATTAGTAGGAGTCAAGAACTGTAGGGTAAAGTCATAAATCAGTGGCATATGTTAAACAAACCAGTAGCATAATTTTAAGTAACTAAATTTGCTGTTAATTTTTTCTCTGATCAAGTAGGTCAGTATCAGAATTATATTATTCTGTTGAGAGAAAAAATAGTTATTTGAAATAACTGAAAGCAAAATCATATGCATTTATAATTGACATTGAAATGCAAATTTTTAGTGTTTAAAGTTTAATTTTATTAAAACTGCTCCCAGATTACTCTTGTTTCTAGGAAATGGTTGTATTACTGAGCGTGACTGAAGAAAAGGAGAGGGTTGTGGTTTTTTTTTCATTTTCTAGGATTAAAGCAGTACACAAATGATATATGTATATACTTTATTTTGCCTGAGACAGTTCATTCAGCTCCACTTAGCAAGTCTGTATAATATGAAATAAAGAGATTAAGAATTTACTCTGATATAGGTATAATGAAACTGCCAAAACTACAAAAGTCAAGCAGGATTCTAGCCTGATCTTGGCTCTGCTCTTCTCATATATTATCAGCTGCTTTATATGTTGAACAACACAGAAGCTTATTTAGGTCCCTCTGGTATAAAGTAGAAGCCATGCATTTGACCAATCACTTGTCTTCGTTAATATTTATTTCTATTTATTTGAAAGGCACTGCAATAGATACTAAACTCTGGGACGTTTGCAGTCTTGGAGCTGTTGTAAACCAACCCCACCTTTATTCAACCCCAGCTTCACCCTTTATTCTTTTTTTTTTTTTAAGATCTGGGTTTCAGCATTATGAAAAATACTTGCCAAAACCATATGTGATTGTATATGTGTCCTATATGACCCTCAATGAAAATTACATAGAAGCAAACAGTTGAAATGTCAGTTTAAAACTACACAGATTAGTTGGGGAGCAGTATCACATTTTCTAGGGACATTTTGCTCAGATTGGGAAGTTTCCAGTGTGAACTTGTTACATAAATTTAGTGCTGTGATCATAAAAGTACTACAAGGAGTAGGCAAGGGAATTTTTACTCCACAAAAGTTCACTTTAGCTTGTCTACTAGTAGACAATGGACTAAAGTAAGTAATTTGCTTAATTGAGACTTCAGAAGATATATTTAGCTTGTGAGGCTACACATTAAGTATTTTGAGTTATTCTGTGTGTCATTTTATTTGCTTTTATATAGAACCATGTATGTAACACCAATTGGAAAAGAACAACTCTAAATGTAACATACACAACTTGATTGTGCAATTTACCTTAAATTTAAAATTGTGCATATTTCAAGGAATCATTTTTTCCCACAATTATAGCTAAACAAGAACAGTAAATATGAAGAACTGGAAAACATCAGGTTGGAGTGGGTGGTTAGGAACAGCAATTCCCTAGGTATTCCATCATCTTTGAATTTTGGCATCTAGAGTTTTAGAGTTAATTCATTATTCCACAGGGTGGCAGTAATGTAGTATAGAGTAAGAGGAGTGAGGCACGAACCCACAGACAACGCTAAATGGGAAGTTAGTGTGCACAAAGAATGTTTTCAGTTTCACCATTTCATTATGTCTGCACACTATAAAATGTGTAATGCAAAATGATTATGAAATCAGTAATGTTGAAATTATTAAACAGTTGACTAAAATATTTAAAGTGAAACCAAATAATCATGTTATATGGCATATAGGCTTGGAATTTATATATCAATTTTCATTGTAATATAAAGAATTCAAAATTTTAAGTTGTTCATAGTAAACTTTTTCTCAGCCAATAAATGTATTTATAAAATAATTTTGGACAAGTTCTAAGATAATCTAAGAATCTGTTAATTATTAAATATATGTGGTGTGTGTATATATATATATCAAGAGAAAAATAAGCTTCTTAGATATTTGCAAAGATTTTGTAAATATTGTAATGGCAAAACAGTTGCAGAAGTTATCAAAAGAAGGATGCATTTGTAATTCTTAAGATTTTAGTAACAATAATAAGAAAAAGGCAGACAAATAGTGTCCTTTAAAATGTCTACATTAAAGAACATGGAATCTGAGGAAAGGAGTAGAAGTTATACATTTGTAATATGAAAATGATTCAGTCAGATAATGTAGTTTATGCTCAAATGGTAAAGGACCTGTGTGGAAAAATAAACATCGTGGCAAACAAACAAAAAATTTATTTAGCGTGTTTAAAACTTGTATAAAATTTTAATTAAATGTGATAGAATGTAAACTTCCTCACCTATCCCTGATCCCAACTCCATAATTTTGACATCCTCTGTGGGCTCCACCTAGGCAAATACATGGCAGTTAGGCAAATAAAGCAACAAGCTGTTTTAGATGTTATTTTTTTTGGCTGAGTTATGTGTTTATTTCGACTATTTGATGAGTAACACCAGTAAAAATAAACACACAGTGTGTCTCTAAGTGTAACCTTATGTTATTGGAAATACTAGTGTTCCAGCAATATATGCTTAGTAATTCATATAGTCTTATTCATCTATTTCTTCATATTGAAAAATCACCAAAAAATATCTTACTAAAACAATATAGTGGTAACAGGAACAAGTAGACAAAGCAGTGCTTTAAATTGAAATTTTAGGCATGTTTTGAATTATTAGTTATGAAGGAGATTCCCAAGTGTTTTTCAGAGCATCTGGATTTTTCCCCTGCTCTGAATTTCATATGATGATTGTTTAAGGTATTGCATTTAAATTGAATTATCAGTAAGGGTGGCTAACCTGCTTATAAAAATATTTCCATTTTGCAATAAACCCAACTATGTAAGTGTTAACACTACATTAAAATATATAACTAGTCCCCTAAAATAAGCCACCTAAGAATTAAAGAAAATAAAAACATTTCCACTGAGGGGATTTCCTGGAGAGAGAGAGAACAGATATGAAGAGCCATCAACTGTGTACTCTTAACTTAGAACCAGTCATTTATCCTTACAATTTGGGTGATTAAAACTGAGCTGTGATTTTCAAATGGCTTCTTAAATAGCTAGTTAAGGCAAACTGGGACAACTTCAGAGTGGGCCGCTTAAAACCTTCTTCCAAGGGAAACAGCAACATCCCAGTCTTCGTTTTGGGCAGGGTTTGTTCTGATGTCATCTGCACGGCCAAGAACAGTCAAAGAACAGAGAACAGATGTGAAGTGTCTTTTGAGATTTGTTCTCTGGGATCATGGACAAAAGATAAACCAGATGAAACAATTAGAAAATGTCATTTCAAATAGCCAATCAATATGAATTAGGGATAAAGCTCTTAACATAGTTCATGTTTTACTAATGTCACAAACCAGAATTTGAAATCATGGAAAAGTGATCTTCTGCATGTTTATCTTTAGTGAAAAGTCAAATTTTGAACTTTGCTTTAGTTAGATTACTAAATTAGTAAAAATTAAGATGTTAAAAAGCTGTTTTATTTGTTGGCTGCAATTGAATTTATCCTCTATATTTTTATGCTATCTAAATGTAATTACTTCCATAAATAATTAAATTACTACAATTTAAAAACAATTTTATTTAAATTTTTAAAATACATGTGTACTTTTTAGCACATTAGAAGAAACAATGGATGTATTTAGTTTTTGTTTAAAATTCTTGGAGCTTAAAATATTTATTTTATAACATACTAACGTCCTAATAATAGGTGTCCATCCTAAATATTTCCATAGTGTGAAAGTAGAAAAACCATCCCTAAATTTAATAGACTCAGGCAACTAGAATAGTAATAACTTTTCTGTATAATTTTTCATAACCATGTACCACTGAAACAGGGAAATATATCCTTGCAGGGACTGCTTGTGTTAATCATATGTGTTTAACTGGGTGAGCCAAATGCAGTTGGACTGACCTTTTCTACTAATGGAGCCCTAGTCATGGTTTCTGTTTGAAGATTGGAATGGTGTGGGACCCTAAAGGCTAAATTAACAACTGGAGTCGTCTTATATTTAGAGTTGATCACAGGTTTCCCTCTTTTTTGCCTTCCTGAATTCTTTACTGGCCTCAATTTTTTCTTGATTTGTTAATTAACTGTTTTGTTTTGTTTTTTGCTTCAGCTGTTTTGTTTTGCCATTCAATTGATTTTTATTCAGACTAACAGGTACCTATTTTTCCAATCATCCAGGTACGTGTATTCACATTTTCAGTTGGTCAACATAATTATGACAGAGGACCTATTCAGTGGATGGCCTGTGAAAATAAAGGTAACAGATCTGTTTTCTTGACCATATGTTATTTAAATGAAAAAACATTTTGATGACTATTCTTAGGTCTGCATATTATAGTTGTAGTTAACATTGAAAGGAAGTGAGACAAAAATTGTATTCTGAACATGTTCCTATAAAGTAAACATACACATAGCACACTTTGACATTAGTGTTTTATTATATAAAAATCCAGACCTCTGTTCATACTATTGTACATTTCTAAAATAATATATTAAATAATACTCAGTGGTATTTATAATATGAAATATAGTCACATGTAAAATTAGAAATGAAGGAATTTTTTAAAACCAGATATAAGAGAATGTGACATATGTATTTTCTTCTCTGAGTGGTTACATTATTGTTTGTTGTTTTTATTTCTTATAAATTCCTGGGTGATTCAAATTTTATGCAATAATCCAGTTTTCTTTCATACTCAAAAAAAATAAAGATGTTATTTGAAAAATAAAGCGTGATCACCTAGCAACAAAAACAAACTTTTTTTCTGAAGTTTAGTTATATTTAGGCAAATATTTTTATATAAAAATAATAATTATCAAATACCTAAGCACTATGCATCTTTAATAACTTCTCAAATGAAAAATTAATTTAATGACTTCAGGTTCCATACTACTTTGTAGAAGAATAATGTTTATTGTGTACTGTTCTAAGAATGTAGTGAAATTTCACGTAAAGTCTTTGCATTGGTTGTGAATATAAATTAATCAAACTTTTGCTAATTTCATCAATGGTCTTAATATTTTAGGGTTTGGCTCAATTAGAAGTGAAAAATACTCTTTTCCCCTCAAAGACATAATTTTCTGTCCCTTTTTTATAATGCAATATTTATGTATATATTTCAGGTTATTATTATGAAATTCCATCCATTGGAGCTATAAGAATCAATACTCAGGTATGATTATTTAAAACTTGTTTATATTATTTTTTCAAAGAATAAGATATTTCTTTCTGCATTAAATGTCAAAATGTATGCTCAATGTGGGTATAATAGGTGAGAACTGAAAAGGGTTTGTAATACTAAAATTGTATTAAAATACTTTAGTATTATGGTAATATATTGCCTTTTATTTCATTAAGATTCCAAGTGTTTTCAAGCATTCAAAACTCAGGGAGAAAATGAGCATATGTTTATTATTGGGTGTTATAATTTGATGTTGACTGTATTGAAAATCACTTAAATGAGATTACTCAAGTTATAATAACCACATAGAAAATTAAACAATTATTATTTTAGATAAATTAAACATGACCCTAATCAAAACTTATACATCTCCCCATATAACCTGTAGATTCATTTACCTGTTTAAAATAGTTACAAGGAGATGAATTTTCTATAGCTATTCATTTGAAAACATGACTGATAAATAACTTTTTGTTGAATGAAATGATCAAGTTAGTTTAAATATATATTATTTTAAAATATTCATAAATTACTATTTAAAATAATTACTCAATTTAAACATAGCTTATGATCTACAAAATAGACTATGTTAAAATTTAGCATAAATAACCCTGCATTTGTGGAAATGAATGCTGA
Organism: Dasypus novemcinctus; assembly: GCF_030445035.2. Taxonomy (NCBI): domain Eukaryota; kingdom Metazoa; phylum Chordata; class Mammalia; order Cingulata; family Dasypodidae; genus Dasypus; species Dasypus novemcinctus. The sequence goes on from NC_080677.1 coordinate 72,003,838, forward strand.
ATACATTGAATGCTGAAATGAAACAGCAGCTGCATTTTAGTCTGATGTCTAGATTTGGCACAGTATTTCATTTATTTTTTGATATGTTTAAATGTAATTTTGAATTTCAGCCAATCTGTGATATGAAAGCAAGCATGTGGCTGCTTTATTATTTCAAATTTGTTCAATTCCACCCAGTAAATCACAGAGCCTCAAATAGTTTAGATTAACATAAAACAAGGCACAAGGAATGTTTTTCACTTATCATTGGCTGTACCTCAAAGAGAGAATGTTCTGATTGTTACCAGAAAACACGGGAGTAGATAGATTGTACAAATAAATTAAAAATTGTTACTCAAAGCATGTAGACACACCACTTATGGAGTACCCAAAGTGGGAATGATTATATAATCTCTTAATAATTTTCATTCCTTATTCATATTAACTCTAGATTTTTCCCTTGTCCTGGAGATTTTCTTTTTTTATCATAGCATTCCTAGTTTGTAATGATGTGACTTTTTTTAATATATTTAAATAGGAATATTTGGATGTTCTGGGAAGACCAATGGTTTTAGCAGGAGATAGAGCTAAGCAAGTGCAATGGACAAATGTGTATCTGGACGCACTGGTAAGATGGTGGGTTCTTCTATCAAAGACTAACAACATAATAAAGGCACACAACTGATTTCTATTTCTTTCTAAGTTATTTCTCTTCCTCCACCCCCACCCCACAACCTACAATAAACCCTTTCTAAGATTCCCTCTATCATAGACTTCTTTTTTTTTTTTTTTAAGATTTATTTATTTTTATTTAATTCCTCCTCCTCTCCCGGTTGTCTGTTCTCTGTGTCTATTTGCTGCGTCTTGTTTCTTTGTCTGCTTCTGTTGTCAGCAGCACGGGAAGTGAGGGCGGTGCCATTCCTGGGCAGGCTGTACTTTTCTTTCGCACTGGGTGGCTCTCCTTACGGGTGCACTCCTTGTGCGTGGGGCTCCCCTACGCGGGGGACACCCCTGCGTGACACAACACTCCTCGTTCCCATCAGCACTGCGCATGGGCCAGCTACACACGGGTCAAGGAGGCCCCGGGTTTGAACCGCGGACCTCCCATGTGGTAGACGGACGCCCTACCACTGGGCCAAGTCTGTTTCCCTATCATAGATTTCTTTGGCAGAATTCAGATAATTTATATAAAAACCTAGATTTGTGTGAAGCAGAGAATCACAAACATTAAATGTCATTTTATTTTCTGGTTGATACATTAAGAATGTAGAATTACAACCTAGAGTTCCCAACCTAGAATATTGAAATTATGAGTGTTTCAATGCTTTTTTGAGTTTCTAATGCAAAAAAATATATAATGCTAAAAACCATGTGACCAATTTAGAATCTTGTTGCACAATTTGTGAATGAATTTTGAAGAGAGTATTTTCAAAGTAGACCTCAGCTAGCAGAGGCATTTATAACCTCCACAACTATGGCCATACCTACCAAAACTGAAAAGTATGTGTAATTTAGATAGGTAAAGTTCTTACCCTGTGCTAAAATCATAGCAACCCCAAATTACTCTTTACATATAGATTCAAACTTTAGATTGAAGCCCAGACATTTTATGGAAATATGCCTTTGAGATGGTCAAGTCTGTTGTGAAATAACAAATACCTATTAAATTGTCCGTTACACAATTGACATTTTAAGGTATTCCATCATATTCTAAAGCACTGGTTCTCAGTTGGGGATGATTTTTCCCCCAGGGTGTATTTGGTAAAGTCTGGCGATGTTTTTGCTTGCCATGGCTCTTGACAGAGGAGCTCCTGGCATCAGGTGGGTAGAGGCAGGGATGCTGGTACACATGCTCCAGGGCATAGGTCACCCCCCTCCCCTCCACCACAACGGAGGCCTCTCTGCCAAAAATACCAATACATTGTTGTAATGTAATTTTTAGTTTTATGACATGAAAGTTATAAATAGTAATTATCATACATGTGCTTAATCTTAATAAGAGGACTTCATTAATGATTTTCTATCATACTTTATTGGAGAATCTCAAAATGCCAAGTTCTGAAAAATGAATGCTGATTCAAGAAACCCTTTCCCTACTTGGAGTTCAATTATATGCTGATATTAGTTTTCTAAGTGCAGTGATGAGCACAAAGGACAAAATGCAACCCATTTACAATTGCTTATCAGTTGATTCTAGTAAAATAAACATATACAGGAAGTTAGAAGAAAAATAGGCACTATTAGCAGCAGTCTTGCATGCTAAGAAAGATAAAATGAAGCTTGCTTGCCTCAAGCCCTAGCTAAAATTACTCTCCAGTGTTCCCTCTTGACATCCCATATTTACTTAAGGTCACATGGTCATCAGAAGCTATGGTCAAATGTTTCACTTTTTCAAATCTATCCCAGGACAGTGTATGACATGAGGAGTCAATTATTATGCCCTCTTGTATTTCCTGTGACCAGAAGTTCATTAACCAGCATGTCTGCATTGCTGGTAAGGTTCTTACTGATAGCACAAATGACACTGGAAAGAAATGTTGGTTCTAAATGTCCTGTTCTATAAGCTGAAACTAAATTTTGTAAAAAAGATATAAGGGACAAACAAATTGTCTATTCAATGGATACAGCATTCTTTGTATTGACTTGAGAATCAGTGGCCCATCAGGTAGTTAATCATTTGTTTACAGTCTATACAGCAGATTCATAATTTATGTTTGTCAAATCAATACTTAATAAGGAAAAATTAACACAGCCCATGATATGATAAATATCATGAGAAAAATGCAGAAAGCCTGGGAAACTCAAAAGAAAGAAGTTGTCTATTGCGCGGGTGGGGAGTGGGGAGGGAGTGTGGTTAATAAGATGGCGACATGTTATATGAACCTCTACTTCCAGGTAAGGTTTTTACAACTGGTAGTGAAGAGTGAAATGCTGCACACAAAGAGGGCAGAGGACAAAAGTGGGGAAAGTTCTGGGTATGTTTAAGGAGTGATAGAGCTAAATCACTTTTGGAGATAATGAGAGATAAGTACAGAAATAGGACCTGGACAATATTATAGAGGGCTCAGACAAGTAGGCTGTTTTCACTTAATTTGGGAGCTAAAGTGAATCTCTTTATATGAAAAGAAAGATGAGAAAAGAGCTGGATTCTAGAAAATTAACATCAAATCTAGGAGGGAAAAATTCTTGATTTATATCTCATTTTATTCTTTAATTACTTGTGCAGTGCCTAGGAAGAGAGTGCAATTTTATTGTCCTTAATAAATGAGGGATAAAATGGAAATTGAACACCAATGAGTTCATCCATGGATGCCTTAAGACTAATATGTCATTATTCTAGTATCCTGTTTTAGGATATATATTACCATTTTTAGAAACAAATAATGGTATTGTATACAAAAGTGATACAAAGAAAATAGTGTATCTGTATATACCTTATTTTATACTATGGTGACATTTTTACAACTGTTTTAGTTATACATGCATACATACATGTACACATATATACGTACATACACAGAGGGAAAGAGAATAAAGACATAGATATGAGTATATATTTAAAGTTGTAACTGTAATTCAAATACAAAGTTCAACAAGAGGAAGCCATTTTGATAAATTAATCTGTAATCTGGCTTTATTGGAGCACAAGGTTGTGTCAATATTCATTTGCCTAAATGATCAAAGTTGTTTTCATTGTGAGATGTTCTTGCATAGGAGAAATAAAGGCCAAGGTGTATATCATTATCCAAGCACAAGTAGTTGTTTCCTTAATTTTCAGTTGTTCCAATTTGGTATCTTTTGTTTTGCTGAAAGCCTCTCTGTGATTACCCTTCATTGCTAATTCAGTTCCCATTGCTTTGGGGTTTCCCACAGGTATGCTTCAAAATTATAGCCCTAACATTTTTTCCATTAGATCATGCTAATTCTTGAATCAGAATAGGATTTGTGAGATTTGGATTTAGGGTTCTTATTCACAAGGAGATTACTGATATCTTCTAGTCTTAGCAAATGCAAAATTTCCAAAAATAATTACAAAATTATTTTGGAGTGGTTTTGTTTCAAATATAGCTTTGATGTGAAATAACGATTTAAAAAAATGCCTCCAATGTTAGTAATAAAAAATATATCTCTGACTTGAAAGTCAGTTTATTTAAATTAATCTCCATAGATTCATTTTATGTATGAAATTATCTACATGATGATCAATAGTGTATCATTATTTATGTTATACTGTTTTATGGCAAATTCATATTTTATGCTTACAGTTATCTTTTCTACATCATTTATCTGTTACTAAAAGCAGTATTTATTTTGGGGTTGTGTAGAAGCAATAGTTCTTGTAAACAGCTATATATCTACCTAGACTAGTCCATAAATGCAGTAGCAATAGCATGTTTCTTCTAATTATATTATTCTTCTGCACATTTGTGATTTAGCATAAAGCTATTAGTGTAGGAAATGAAACTGTTAAAAATGAGTCTACAACAGGGAAGGTGAATAAAGCTTTTAAAATAATTACTTAGTATCACTCTCTTATAGAGGCCCCTGATATTAATATAGGTATACTATCACTATGATTGAAAAAAAAAATGGACAGTGTTGCTGAAATATTTAAAGGCTGTTAATCATTTGTGGATATTGATAGTTTTTAAGTTATTTGCAAAACTCTCATTGAGTATTATTTTAGATGTTGCAGGCATTGGCTATCTAATAGACCAGATTCTTTCTAAGACATTTTAATTGAAATTTTTGGAAAATAAGTTGCAATACCTATTCAAAAATTAGTTACTGGTTTTTCATGGATTTTATGCAGTTACTATAAAGTGCAGTCGCAGAAAAACCCATGGCTAATACAGTATGACAAAGTCTAAATTGAAATTTTAATTTGCCTTTCTCTCTGAATTTATTTTTAGGAGCTGGGACTTGTCATTACTGGAACTCTTCCTGTCTTCAACATAACCAGCCATGATGAAAATAGGGCAAACTCAAAGGTTAAAAGTTAATTGATAAAATTAATAATAATAAATGTTAAACTGTGACATTGAAACAAAATTCGATAAGATATTTTCAGAAAGAATTATGCACAATGTGACTGTCTTGTGAGGTCAGAAGAAAAGGCAACAGCTGCCTATGTGATAACCACCTGGGAAAAAGGAAACACAGGTCAAGCTCTCTGGGGCCCTATGAGTTACCATTCAGCTTAGCTCTCTTATGTCCTGATGGGAACACAAATCCAGACCCCAGGAGTAATTACCTGATAAGTGAACAATAATATTGAGTGCACATTTTCAAAATGAGGTTAAGATATCCACAGAGTTCAAAAAGAAAAATCCAAATAATAAAATCACGGTGTTTGTGTCAGGTCTACGTAGGTGAATTTATTGAGTTGTTCCTCCCTCACTCCCATTCAAACAATTTATTTTTTCAAGCACCATGTAAATTAAGAAACTGATTTAAATTAATAGTTCTCTTCATTTTCTCTATTTTTTAAGTTTCAGCAAAAAAAAAATAAGTTTCTTACAAATGCTTAATTTCTAAGCACTTGTATTTTCACTGCAATAAAATGCTATTTACTCAAAAGTTCTGAAATAATGTTTATCTTGCATTTATGAAAGACCTTTTTCTTATTTGGTAAATACTTTTGGATGTAAAGATTAAGGTTACATTCCTATTTCTTAGTCTGATTCAGAAGGAATTTAAGAAGCAGAAGTTAAGTCTTTTTTGATACTATGTATGCATTATATTATATAGGTGACATTCCCATATTGATATTTATTTCCAGGTTATAGTATAATTCAGTCAATTGCAGTTAAGTATTATTTGTTAAGTTATCATATATTTCAGTTGAGCACCTTATTTTAATGTGGGCCTAAAAAACACTAGTTATTTCTCTTGGATGCCCACTACCATTCTTAAATGTATATGGATTTTAAATATTGTAACCCACAAAAGAGCAATCCTTTATTCTTTCTCATGTATATTTACAGACTACATGAGTTTTCTCACTATGGACTGTTTAGGGATTGCTTTAATGTGGGCTTTTTGCACAGACTAGGATCAGTTCATGGGAAAAAAGAGCATGGTTGTTTACTTAACTTTCTTACTTTCTCCGTACCTACACAAACTTTTATCATAAATATTGACTGGATTCTATCATTTTGTTGGTCAACACATTTCAGTTCATTTTTTAAATAAACTCATATAATTCTACTTTAAAGAAAAATCCCAGATTGTAAATTTTAGCACCATTTCCATCTCTGTGTTCCAATGGAATATTTTGATAGCAATTTGCCACATAACCTCATTACTTAAAACTTAAAAAAATTATTCCATTTTTCTGTATTCAAAAGTAATATTGGCAACAAGAAACAATGTTTTAAGGATTTCTGCTATTTTTATTACCAATAAGGTCACATGCTATTCTGTTAGTTACATGTTCACAAATACAATCAACAACAAAAATCTAATGTGTGGTCTTCCCTTATTGCCCAATATCTTCAAGCTGGACATTTTTGTGGTTTCTTAATCATAATATACCACAAAGTCAGTCTGTACTCTTATACATAGACACACATACACTCATACCCACAATTATAGCTGCTGTCTCTGCAGTAGTTGTTAAAACATATTTTAGGGATAAAGGGTACAAGAAATGTCAAATACAATTTTCATATTTCTTTTCTGTTTTTGCCTTAACCGTCAAACTTATATTTGTTAGGCAATGATGATAAAGCTGTGGGAAAACAATCAAAACTGAGAAAACTTTTATAAATTGACACCTCAAGTGCTTCACCCAAATGTGTAAACTAGTATGTAACACAACCTTTTCCAAAGCAAAAGGATGAAATTTGACAATAATTCTATAGAAATATATAAATTTTGGGTATAAAATAAACTTACTTTTCCCATCTTATTCTAGAACCAGCTAATTCTTGGGGTGATGGGAATCGATGTGTCTTTGGAAGACATTAAAAGATTGACACCACGTTTTACAGTAAGTTTCAATTTTATACCTTTCACATTTTAGAACTCTACAAATTTATCTTGTCCATAAATCACTTAAATGATTCTCTAAAATTGTGTACAGACATCTTAATAGAGGAACTAAATGTTAGAAAACATTCTTAAAATAAAACATAGGGATATCATGGTATCTTTCTTCATGCTATTAAAGGCATATTTAAGAAAATTTTAAAAAAAGGAAGGGGACTTCTGAGTGTGCTTCATGGAACTGTATCTAAGCTTTCTTGATTATTTTTCAGCTGTGTCCCAATGGCTATTATTTTGCAATTGATCCTAATGGTTATGTTTTATTACATCCAAATCTTCAGCCAAAGGTATGTATATAAATTGTTTATAGTGATTAGTGTTCTGTGAAATTAATGATTACTGTTCTGTAATATGTTTGCCATTTTAAAATTCACTGTATAGCAATATTATAAAACAAGTTTGTAACGTGCCTCCCTTCTCCAGATGACAAGACCACAGTTTATAATATATAAAAGTGTGAAAGCAATTTTTGTTTTCTCTCACAAATTTGCCTGAGCCACTATTCCTACCTTGGAGAAAGCCATTATTGAATCATTGGACTCAATTTCATACTTATGATTTCTGACTTTGATTAAGGCAGTAAATTAATGAGAAATATTACCTCAAATGTGGTGTAAACTTGATTAACATTTAGTAATCTTCTTCTCTACCCAAACCATATTTCCTTGGCCCTTCTCTTATAATTATCTCGGCTTTCCATATCCCAGTGTGTTTTCCTTTCTACTTAGCAAAAAGGCTTGTAAAGATTTGTATGAAATTCAACAGTAGAATTCCATGGGATGGACTCCAGAAATGGGAAGTATTTTTTAATCAGTTAATTGGAAATTGAAAATTTTCAGTAAATGAACAAATTCATCCTAATTCTTAGGCCTGTGTTCCCAAGATATAAAATATTTTCATTCAACTCTAACATGTCATGAATGTTTCCAAGGTAGGGTAAAACTTTTTTATCTAGAAGTGAAAATTGGCAAAATCTTTTTTTAAAATGTAATTGTAGTTTTATAAGCATCTTCAAGTTATTGTTTAATTACATGAAAATTCTGAGGATGTTGTAAAATCATGGCTGAAAGGATATATTTGCAGACTATATATTTGCATACTAACTCCCTCTCCTTACCTCATGGGTGTTTAATATTCTTGACATTTTAAGAAACACACAATTGAATGCATGCTTACACACACATTTATATGTAAAGATATGTGATTGAAGTAATGCAATCAGTAATAATTAATACTCATGGGTATTTAAGTAATGCAATCAATAATAATTAATACCCATGGGTATTTAATGCATAAATATGTTAAAAGAGTTATATATTTATATATTTAATTCTTCTCACTTTGGAATTTATTTCCATATAAAATTCATCATGATCTAAATATTTGCTAAGCAAATGTAGCTGCTAATCACTCTACATTATTTTTAAATGTATTTTATTATAAATTGCAGCAGAAGCATTTTTTTACATTATCACAGCTCTTTAAAAACATATTAAACTCCTCTTAATAGAATTTTTATAATTAGCTAAATCACCTATGATTTGTCATAGCTGATATCTTCTTAAATATTAAGATTTTTAAAAAATTTTGCAGTATTATTACTTTTGGTCTTCGGATACCCAGTACATTTTATTTATTTATTTATTTATTTATTTATTTATTTATTTATTTATTTATTTAAGAAATTCCCACATCATCTTTTTTTTTAAAGAGAAATTCTGTGTTTACAGAAAAACCATGCATAAAATACAGAGTTCCCTGATCTGTTATTAATATCTCTTATCAGTATGGTACATTTGTTAAAGTTGATGAAAGAACATTTTTATAATTGTACTATTAGCTGCAGTCCATGGATTACATTAGGGTTCACTGTATTGTACAGTTCTATGCCTTTGAAAAAATCGTATTCTAGTTACATACATACAACCTAAAATATCCAGTGCATTTTCAATTGTATTTCCATAATTTAAGTGATTTAACAGCAATAAAATTGTACTGGGTTGAATGTTGTGAGAGACCCCTACTTTTATGAATGGGGGCCTTAACCCCTCCCACAGAAATAAATGAAAATATATCAGAGACCCCAAAAATTAAAATAATGCATATTTGCATGTACACATGTACAAACATATACCCATCTCTCTAGTGGTACTAATAATTTAGATTATCATAGAGAAAGAGAGGTAATACTTTGAAAAGTTTTTCCCATACTACTAACTAGTGTTTATGTGGAAAGTGTTTTATTACTCTTTGAATGCTAGCAAAAAAATGTATTTGGCTCACATTTAGAACATTCTATTCACAAAAATTTATGAAATGACAAAGAAAATATAAAATCTGTAGAAATCCCCATTAAAGCCCTGGTGATATTTTTCTTTCGAATTATAAATTAACTTATCATATTTTTATGTAGGGTTTTATTAAAAGCAAGTATGTAATAGAAAGTCATGCAAAAATAATAATTCAGAAAACCATTAAAAAGAAATATGGCTAAACATTGTATTCTGTTTTTCCTGAAATTCATCCTTGTGAATTAAATATGCTGTGAATTTTCATCATTAACAGGTTAAACATGATTTTTCTTTTGTGGGTGATATTGCATGCTATACAGATCAATACAAGATCCTCATAAAAAGATGATAGTGTGTAAGAAAACTGTTTTAGGTATTGACAAATACAAAGGACCAATGTGGTAACGGCTAGTATACCAACAAAATTAATCTTAATCTTTTTTACCAGAAATTCACCAATAGAAATAAACCAAAATGAAATTCTCTTTCATAGTATCCTACATTATTTAACAAGGTGATAGTCCGGTATTTTGCAAGAATTCCTATCCAAATACCTTGTGTTTTCTTCCTGATACTGTAATCTTAATTCAAAATGCTTCAGTAAAATGTTGTAGTTTGTAGAAGGCAGGATAAGTGTCTTTTAAAAAATCCTAGAATATTAACAAATAATAAAAGCTATGAATCTTTTGCAGGTTTAATTTTCTAAGAAAACATTACTTAATGTGTATTGTTATCACCAAAACCATATCTTGATAAAATGAATTGTGTATCCTGCCTTATTCCAAAATGCATTTTAGATTTCCTCCATTTGTTTCATTGAAATACCAGATCAAGTATTCTTGTTATATATATGTCATTTTGGTCAGTTCTAAAATATTTATTCTACAGGAAAATATCCATAATATGCACTTTAAAAGTCAACATTTAAAATAAATCTACAATATTATGGTTAAATTCTTCATTAGTTCCACAGATAAAATATTTGGTATCATTTTAGAAATACAAATAAAGGCACAATTTTCAAGAGTTTATGATTAAAACTTCTCAATACTCCAAAATATTTGTACTTTAACACATTTAGATCATGTGTATTCTAACAATTCCTATTTATCTTTTTTCCTCTTTGAATCAGCAGAAAGGTTGAGAAAACCATCTTTCTCACTTTGCATATATATGCTTTCCAAGGGAAAAAAAGAAAATTGTTACTAACAATTGTGCTCAGGGAAAGAATTTTGAATATTTTACCTGTCCAAAATGTGTTCTTCTTGAAAGAAACTTGTCTTTTATTTTTTTACTCACCATGAATCCTATGAAACCTTGCAAGTATTGTGAATTTTAAGTAGATTAGCTAGACTTTTTCCAATCAAGAAACATCTGGTCAAACTGAATGTAAGATAGAACCTTTTCCTCTGTTGCTTTGGAGAATGTTGAATTACCATTTTTCTGTTGCTTCAGCCTATTGGTGTAGGTATACCAACAATTAATTTAAGAAAAAGGAGACCCAATGTTCAGGTAACATTGTGAATGAAGTTAGACTTAGCAGCGCTTTCAAATTTGCTAAATCAGACTTGAGATTAAGCTTCTGTTTTTAAAAGCTTATGATTACGCTATTATAAAGCTGCCTTTCTGATATCAAGCTTTCAGAGCATGGGATGGATATGAGCATCATTTCTCAATTGACTGGATGAAAAATGTTATTAATGATGGCAAAGGTTATACAATAACTAATCAAAGATTGCTAGCAAATTATGATAAAATAATTTTAACAGAGTATTCATAATGAGATGGCTTTCTGTAAAGAAAATGAGTTGTTAAATACTGTGAAAGTTAATGTCAAATACATATAATCCAAAAAATTTGCTTATAAAATTAACTTCTAAATGTAAATAAAAATACAGTTCTGATAAGTTTCTGTAAATCGCAAATTTTAAGCCAAAATATATTTTTATTTCTAAAACTTTATTATTGGATTAGATGTTAGAGAAATTTCCCTTCAGCTTGTTAAAAATATCCAAATTGCAAATAGTAGTTTGAATTTTTATTGCCTGATAAACTCATGATAAAGTCTTTTCTCTGTTGGCAACAAAATTTAAAAGTTATTATATTTATGCTTATTCCCATAAGCATACCAAAAATAATAGTCATAAGTGGATACTTTCTATAGTTTATTGCATACAGCTCAATAAAAAAATTTCAGCATTTCAAGGACATTCACCATGATTTGAGATTTCATATGTACCTCTCATTTCGTTACAAAAGTTGATGAAATTAAAATGGAGAGGTGTCATGATGTTAAGAAGAGATCATTAAATTACGAATTAGAAAAACTGAGATCTAGCTTTCATTCTATTAATATCCAGCTCTTTATCATTGACTGAGTCACTCAACCCTGCAGTTTTTCAGTTTCTTCATCTGAAAATTAGGAAGATTGAACTAATCATTGTTTTTTTCCCCCCACACACAGGATATTCACCTGAGAAAAGAAAAACAGATAGAAAGTGGATAGATAGATATAGATTATACACACACACACCCACATTTATACCCAGCTCCTATCTTCTGAAAATTCTGATTTAATTTGACTTGGGATGGGATTCAGGTGTCTGAATATTTTGTAAAGCTTCCCAGGTGGTTCTAAAGTTCAGAGCCGCTGGACATTTGAAGCTTTATTCGCCTTCTAGCTTTAGAATCCTATGGCAATCTGCATTTTATGCTGTTAGATCAGTTCTTATGTCTTTCATGATTTCTGTAGTAATTAAAATTGTTTATACTTCATATTGATATATCAAATTGTTTTGTGTTACTCTTTCTGCATGTTTATTTTTGTGTATTATCTTAAATTATACTTTTTGTGGTCATACATATTTCAGTGAATTTTTACTTTTGTGGCAACCCTAAATAATGCATGTAAATATTGTGATATACTTAAAAAATAAACAACCTGAAAAATGGTTTGTTTATTTTTGTTTTCCTACTACAAAAACCACAAATGGCAAACTCGCAACCACATAAGAATTCTCAATTTGGGGAATATTTTCAAAATACTTGGTATTTCTAATAATACTATTAATTATTTCAATTTCAAATTCATTAATAATATTGAAATCTCCTTTTAATTTTATTTACACAAATAGTGTGATAGTTATATCAACTGATATTCAAATTTTACAAATGAGAAATGTTAGCTATTAAGAATATCAGACAAAAGTAATGGGAGTACATGGACTGGTTTCTAGTTCTTAAGGCTCTTGATGCTTTGTTAGAAGATTTCTGCTCTTTAATTTTTCAGTAACTGTAACTGTCATGAATGGTCAGCCAGATTGCCATTTAAAAAATACAAGTTATATATTGACATTTTCCCTTTTACAATTTCATATTCTTCTCTATGTCTTTATATGTTGGATTGGGACATGATCTGCATATTGCCAATTCTTCCTGACAATGCCTCCATGCATGCTGTTTGGGTCTGGTCATGATATGCATTATCCATTGCATGTAAGATAATGTTCTATTTTGTTTACATTTTATTATTTTTATTATTTTGAATTTTTTTGTAGTATGTTCATTAAAATTTTAATGCTGATGTGGTAATGTTTGTGTGAAAATGGCAGTTCAGGGAACTTTAAATAAGCAATTGTGAATAATATTAAAAAACTTTTAGAGTATCCTTTTGCTAGGTGCTTTTTAAGTTATTTTTTTAAAACAAAGGAAAGGAAAAATTTGCAATATTGACTATTATTTTCTTCTGATAAAATACATTATATTTCCAGTGAGGATTTGTTACTTAGGTGATAACTAAGATGCTGTCCAAACATTGGTCAGTATTTTACCTATTTAAAAATCTAATACTTATTTTCAGTATTATAGAACTTTCTTATTATAGAAATAGAGTTCATAAATTCTAAATATTTTTGCAATAGAAGTGCCAAACACAATTGTTGTTGTTCTTCAATTTGCCCTTAGGTATCCTCCTTCATCAAAATCTATGGGAATCATATATTTTCATTATTTAAATGGAGCTACTATTTGAAAGAAGGCATTTTATCATAAATTAAAATACATAGCATCTATGTTCTTTCATCATCTTAGAGAGAAATAAGATATGCTTACTTTTAATATATTTTTAATTAGCATTATTGTTTTGGAGTATCTATACTCCTCAAACAGTGTTTAAAAGAGTGAAGATCAGGATAAATTTTGGAAAGGCCTGTGAGGCGGAAATTATTAAAATACTAGTGAATGTTGAGTTAATCCAGCATAGTTTATAATTATTACTGCTATTTCATTATCAGATTTTGGTAATATTTTTAGTAAATATTAAAATTCCAGTTCCTAAAATTTTGCAATTATAAAATGAAAGACACTTTAGATTTTAATGTTTTAGTGAACCTTGAAATTCTATCGTTTATTAAATTATTCAGCAAGTGTTATAAGGGAATCAGTATATTTTTGTTGGTTTACCAAATAACTCAATGAATTTTCATTTTTAGAATGAAAAATTAAAATACTGTCGTGAGGTAAATTTGTCAAGCTAACAGTTTCATTTGGTATATAAAGATACTGCATATCAGCAAGAAGTTTAATATTCTAAGCAATAGGAGATGTTGAAGCAGGAAATAGTATTTAATGAACCCAGGGGTTATTTTCTAATTAGACTGTAATTATGATCCTAATCCTATTAAAGTCTTTATGACTTGACCACAAATTTTGTCATGTAAATTCATGACTTAATTTGAATTACTGAAATATAATGTAAAGTTTCTGAGATTCAAATCTATGAAGCAATCTTGCATATTTAGCTTAAGTACTTTGAAAAGGTCTAGAAGAGGTTGTTTTACTTAGAAAATTAGTTTCTAAAACATTTTACCTCACAAAATCTCCTGTTTCTTTATAGTGTACCAATTAAAACTTTCATTGCTTACACATTGCATTTGTTTCATTGCCAAATAAATGATCCAAATGGCTATATTTTGCCCCTTGTCCATTTTAATTAAGGAAAAATAAGTTATGAATGGATCTTCAAAAGTTATATTCTGACAGAACTTGTGATTATAAATATAGTATCTAATACATCATTCACAAGTGTCCATTTTCTCTCTGATTAATGAGAATTAGTCTGCTGCATTTAAAGCTCAGATCCCTACCTCACAATAAATTAAATTTAGTTTAATTTTTTTATATATGACAGAAGATATCTTTAAACAGTGATTATGTTGGTTATTTAATGTACCTTAGAAAAGTAATTTTACTGAATTTCCTACTTAAATTCCCATTGAATTATTCTATGCACAGTATCATTTTACAGTATCATATATTCTTATTATTGTTTTCTATGCAGAACCCCAAATCTCAGGAACCCGTAACATTGGATTTCCTTGATGCAGAATTAGAGAATGATATAAAAGTGGAGGTGAGTATAAGTGGTAGGCCTGAACAATATTTTCAGGTCAGATGCTGGGATTTATCCATTCTACAAGTTAAGCAGCTTCATTTTGTTAGGCTTGTTCCTGAATTCTGTATAAACAAAGATGAAAGTACCTTGTCTTAAAAAAGTCCTAGGTCCTGAGCAATCTCATCTAAAAGACCATATGAAAAAAAAGATTTTATAAATTGGGTATGACCTTTTTTTTTTCTCCTTCCAAGGGTAAAGATATTATCATCATTTTAATACAAGTATAACCTATAAATTTCATTATAAACTATAGAGGGAGATGTTGCTGTAGAGTTGAAAGAAAAGTTGGAGTTGATCCAGCCAGGCAATGAGAATGAGTGGCTTAAGGAGAGAAGCTCTCATGTTTGCCTTATTACACTTTACTCAGAAAATTCCTATTTTATTTCAAAACAAAAGTCCTATGTCACTTCCTCTGAGATGTCTTCCATAATAATAGAAATAAGAACACAAAAATAACACCTCTTAATTACAAAATATAGCAGGCATGACATGTATATTTAATACCTCTTTAGATCCAAAAGGCATTAAAGTAGATATTATTATTGATAAAATATCAATTATACTGTAGAGATTTTGAGATACAAAAAGGTTAACAACTTGCCTATGGTTACTAAGCTAATAAGGAGCAGAAACAGGATCTGAACCAGGCTCTCATTCTTCCAGAACACAATGTTTTTTAAGAGTCCTCCAATTAGATTAGCTCTAAGTATGCAAACATCATGATACTTTTATAAGTTGTCACAGCATATTTTAATTTTTGCTTTTTTTACACATATGCCTTCCTCATTTTAAAACAGTAGAATTTTGTTTATTATAATTACTCTAGAATGTATACTGTTGGGATATTTTAGGTGCTTAATGAATGTTTGTTGTAAAGTATTTTGACATAATAAAGTAGGGTAGTATAATGGTGAAGAGCTTAATCTCTTGCCTCTGTGACACTATGACTTTATTTAACCTGAATTTAAATAATAGCCTCATATGAAACTCCTATTTAAATAATGACCTTATTTAACTTCTCTAAGCCTTGGTTTCCCCTCAGTCAATCAGTACAATGATTGAATCAAGTGATACATGGTAAGAACATAGCAAAGGACCTAGCTCATAGAAGATTCTCTATGATTTTCAGGCTCCTTAAAACTTACATTACTTGCATTAGGAGCTGTAACACTCCCTGCAGACCCAATATATTTTAGTTAAGTAAGACTACTAATCTGTTCTTCAAATCTGAATTATTTTATCAACATGAAGTTTCATCACTCATTATCTCCAATTACCAAAAGCTAAGTGTAAATCACTGAATGAAAACATAAAATAAAAAAAAAGCTAAAGAAAATTCTGAGAATGTCCAATAGTGCCATATATTTGAATTTATGTGATCTTGCTCATTTTTCAAAGTTAGGGAAATCCTTACTTAGTAGACTATTATAGTAATCCAAGTAGGTCTTTAAATTTTTCTCTAACCTTTATTTCAATTTCTTTGTACTTCCAGATATGATGGATAAAAACTAAAAAATTTTACTCTTAAAAATTTACTTCAGAAAATAGCCTACTGGGAAGCAGATGTGGCTCAAGCAGTTGAGCACCTGCTTTGCACATGGGAGGTCCCGGATTCATCACCAGTGCCTTCTATAAAAAAACAAACAAGCAAAGAAAAACTCAACTCAGGGGAGCCAAAGTGTTGGATTCCCATACATAAGGTCCCAGTTCCATCCCCACCTCTAGTACCTAGAAGGAAAAAACATCCTTTACCAAATGTACTGGGCTATTTGTTAATGCAGAAATTTGAGGCTTCCATATTCTATGCTAATTTTTTACTTGCATATACTCATTTCATAAATTGATTATTCTTTCATTAATTACTTTTTATACCTAATGGCTAGGTGAAAGATTTCATTAAGGCTGTCTTCATCTTTTTCTGTATACAATGTTTTTACATAGTGTTAGACTAAAATTAATCAATCAAGAAATATGTATTAAGTACTCAGAGGGAGAAATACAAGGTAGGAAACATGCAAAGAAGTACAGTGTCTCCTCAAGGATCTTACAGTCCAGGTCAGGGATCAGCAAATTATAGCCCACAGGGTAAATCTGCCCCCCTACCTGTTTTTCCTAAATGTATTTTTTTTATTGAAGTTTATCGTTCATACTTGAACATGCATAAACAATAAGTGTATAGTAAAGGTTGTGAACTTACAAAATAAGCATGCATAACATTATACAGGGGCCCCATACATCTCTTCTCCACCACCTTGCATTGTTGTGAAACAATTGTTACAAACTATGCAAAAGCATCAACAAAATATTACTACTAACTATAGCCCCTTTCTTACACTTGGTGTATTTTCCCCCCAATCTACCCTATTTTTAAAAATTATATTCTTTTTACAGAGGTTGTGAACTTACAATCATGCACATGTGTAGAATTCCCATACAGTACCCCTTCATCAACATACCACACCATGGTGGGATATTTGTTACAGATTATGAGATAATATCATCAGACTATCACCACCAACCATGGTCCATAGCATACATTTGGCACACTTTTTCCATACCCTCCCCAATTATCAACACAGTACGTCTTTGGCATTGATGCAAGAATATTATGGTATTGCTGTTATTCACAGACTATAGGTCATACCAGTTGTATTTTTCCCACGCTTCTCCACATTCCCATCCCCCTGCAACAGTGATAAACAACCACTCTAGGTCATAGGACACTCTTGCATCTGTACCATCAACCACCATTCTCATCCACCTCTGGGTTTAGTGTGTTATTCAGTCCCTAGATTATTCTCTAGCTTTCTTTCAACTGACATTTACTTCTCCAGACTACCCTTTTCAATGACAATCCCATTTATAAACCAACTGCTACTCACTATAATGTGTTACCATTAACTCTATCCATTTCTACACTTTTACAATCAAGCTAATTAAAACTTCTACATACTTTAAGCATCAGTAGTCCTTCCCAACCTTCCTCTTATATCCTAGTAATCTATACTCTAGGTTTTAATTACATGTGTTTATTCTTCATATTTAATTCATATTAATGAGACCATATGATGTTTGTCCTTTTGTGTCTGGCTTACTTTGCTTAACATACTGTCTTCTAGATTCATCCATGTTTTCAGATGTGTCACAATTTCATTTCTTCTTACTGCAGCATAATATTCCATTGTATGTATTTACCACATTTTTTTATCCATTCATTGGTTGATGGACGCTTGGGTGGTTTCCATCTTGTGGCAATTGTGAATAATGCCCCTATGAACATCAGTGTGCAGATGTCTGTTCATGTCACAGCTTTTAGTTCTTCTGGATATATTTCTAGTAGAGGAACTACTGTAACATATGGCACTTCTATAGTTAACTTCCTGAGGAACCGCCAAACTGTCCTCCACAGAGGCTGCACCATTTTACAATCCCATCAACAGCGAAGAAGTGTTCCTATTTCTCCACATTCTCTCTAGCACTTATTGTTGTCTGTTTTTCCCTTAGGGCCATTCTATGTGGTATTAGATGATTCTCACTTTTTTTTTTTGATTTGCATTTCCCTAATAGCTACTGATACAGAACATTTTTTCATGTGCTTTTTGGTCATTAGTATTTCCTGTTTGGAAAAAATATGTTTTTTAAATCTTTTACCCACTTTTTAATTGGATTACTTGCTCTTTTATTGTTGACTTGTATGATCTCTTTATATAGAATGGAAATCAAACCCTTATCGGATATGTGGTTTCCAAATATTTTCTCCCATTGAGTGGGCTGCCTTTTCACCTTATTGATGAAGTTCTTTGAATCACAAAAGTGTTTAAGTTTGAGGAGATCCCATTTGTGCATGTTTCTTTCATTGCTCATGCTTTCAGTGTAAAGTTTAAGAATCCACCACTACCCCCAGGTCTTGAGGATGTTTCCCTACATTTTCTTCTAAGAGCTTTATGCTTCTTGCTTTTATCAATTTTTTGCTTTGATCAATTTTTGAGTTAGTTTTTATATAAGGTATGAGATAGGGGTCATCTTTCTTTCTTTTGGGTATGGATATCCAATTTGCCCAGCACCTTTTGTTGAATAGACTGTTCTGCTCAAGCTGAATGGGTTTGACAGGCTTGTCAAAAATCACTTGGCCATGCATGTGCGGTTCTGTTTCTGAACCATGATTTTGGTTCCTTTGGTCTTTGTGTCTGTCTTTATGTCAACACCATGCTGTTTTTACCACTGTAACTAGGTAATATGATTTAAAGTATGGAAGTGAGAGTCCTCCAACTTCACTTTTCCTTTTTAAGATGTTTCTGACTATTCAGGGCCTCTTACCCTTCCAGATAAATTTGGTAATTGTGTTTTCCATTTGTTTAAAAAATGCTGATGGAATTTTTATTGGGATTGCATTGAATCTGTATATCAGTTTGTGTAGAAATGACATCGTAATGGTATTTAGTCTTCCAGTCCATGAGGATGGAATGTTCTTCCAGTTATTTAGGTCTTTTGTTATTTCTTTTAGCGATGTATTGCAGTTTTCTGAATAAGTGTTTTACATCATTGGTTAAATTTATTCCTAAATATTTGATTCTTTTAGTTGATATTGTAAATGGAATTTTTTTCCTGACTTTCTCCTCAGATTGCATATTGTAATCATATACAAACACCACAGATTTTTGCATATCGATCTTGTGTCCAGACACTACTGAACTCATTTATTAGTTCTAGCAGCTTTGTTGTAGATTTTTCAGGACTTTCTAGATATAGGACCTTATCATCTGCAAATACTGAAAGTTTTACCCCTTCCTTTCCAATTTGGATTCCTTTTATATTTTTTTCTTGCCTGATTGTTCAGCTAGACCTCTAGTACTGTATTGAACAACATGGTGACAGGGAATCCTTGTCTTGTCCCTCATCTCAATGGGAAAGCTTTCAGTTTTTTTCACCATTGAGTACAGTGCTAGCTGTGGGTTGTTCATATATGGCTCTTATCATGGTGAGAAAGTTTCCTTCAATTTCAATCTTTTGTAGTATTTTTAACAAGAAAGGATGCTGTATTTTGTCAAATGCCTTTTCTGTATCAATCAATAAGACCATGTTATTTTTCTTCTTTGATTTGTTAATGTGGTGTATTATGCTGATTGATTTTCTTGGGTTGAACCATACTTACATAACTGGTATAAAACCCACTTGATTATGATGAATAATCCTTTTAATGTGCTGTTGGATTCTATGAGCAAGTATTTTATTGAGTAATTCTGCATTCATATTCATTAGAAAAATGAGTCTGTGGTTTTCTTTTTTCATAATATCTTTATCTGACTTTAGTATAAGGTGGTTTATGGCTTCATAAAATGACTTTGGTAGCATTCCTTCTTTCCTTCTTGTTCAGTTTTTGGAAGATCTTGAATAAGATGGTAATAAATCTTTGAATGCTTGATAGAACTCACCTGTGAAACTGTCTGGTCCTAAGCTTTTCATTTTGTGAAGCTGTTTGATGACTGTTTCAATCTCTTTACTTGTGATTGGTTTGTTAAGGTCTTCTGTTTCTTCTAGGGTCAGTATAGGTTGTTTGTACATTCCTAGGAATTTTTCCATTTCATCTACATTGTCTAGTTTTTTGGCATAAAGTTGTTCATAGTATCCTCTTATAATCTTTTATTTCTGTGGGGTCAGTAGTAATATTCCCTTTTTTTCATTTTTTATTTCATTTATTTGCATCTTCTCTCTTTTTTTTTTTCTTAGTCAGTCTAGCTAAGGGTTTGTGGACTTTGCTAATCTTCTCAAAGAACCAACTTTTAGTTTTGTTAATTCTCTCTATTGTTTGTTTGTTGTTGTTGTTGTTCTCAATTCATTTTTTTGATGTTGTGCTCTGTCTTTGTTATTTCAATCCTTCTACTTGGTTTAGGATTAGTTTGCTCTTCTTTTTCTGCTCCAGCTGTGTAGTTAGGTCATTGATTTTAACTTTTTCTTCTTTTTTTAATGTAAGCATTGAGGGCTATAAATTTTTCTCTCAGTACTGCCTTCTTGCATCCCATAGTTTCTGATATGCTATGTTCTCATTTTCATTTGTCTAGAGATTTTTACTGATTTGTTTGAAATTTCTTCTTTCATCTACTGATTATTTAAGAAAGTGTTGCTATATATACATGTTTTCTCTTTTTCTACCTTTTGTTGATTTCCAACTTTATTCCATTATGATCAGAGAAAGTGATTTGTATAATTTCGATCTTGTTGAATTTATTGAGATCTGCTTTGCGACCCAACATATGGTCTATCCTGGAGAAAGATCCATGAGCACTTGAAAAGAATGCAAATCCTACTGTTTTGGAGTGAAATGTTCTGTATATGTCTATTAGATTTAGTTCATTTATCATATTATTCAAGCTCACTTTCTTTGTTGATCTTCTGCCCAGATGTTCTATCCAATACTGAGAGTGGTATATTGAAGTCTCCAA
The DNA here is from genome assembly GCF_030445035.2 of Dasypus novemcinctus. Classification (NCBI taxonomy): domain Eukaryota; kingdom Metazoa; phylum Chordata; class Mammalia; order Cingulata; family Dasypodidae; genus Dasypus; species Dasypus novemcinctus. Next base: position 72,025,050 of record NC_080677.1, read on the forward strand.
TTATTATTGTAGAGATCTCTGTCTCCCTTCAGTTTTGACAGTGTTTGACTTATGTATATTGGGGCATCTGGTTAGGTGCATATGCATTTATGATTTTTATATCTTCCTGGTGAATCATTCCTTTTATTAATATGCAGTGCCCTTCCTTATCTGTAATAACAGTTTTGCTTTTAAAATCTATTTTATCTGATATAAGTATAGCTATACCAGCTTCTTTTTGATTACTGCATGTGTGGAATATCTTTTCCAACCTTTCACTTTTAGTCTATTGGTATCCTTTGGTCTAAGGTGATTCTCTTGCAGACAGAATATAGATAGGTCTGTGTGTTTTGATTGGAGCGTTTAATCCATTAAAATCCAATGTTATTACTGTAAAGGCAGTTCTTATTTCATCCATTTGACCTTTGGGTTTTATCTGTCATTTTATTTTCACCACTCTTTTGATACTTTTAGTTACTGTTACTGGTCAGTCATCATTTCTAGTCTCTTTTCCAAGCCTCCCTCTCCTGTCTTTTCTTTTTAGGTTGTAACACTCCCTTTAGTATTGCCTAAAAAACTGGTCTTTTGTTATAAACTCTCTCACTTACTGTTTATCTGTAAATATTCTAAACTCACCTCATTTCTGAAAGATAATCTTGCCAGATATAAAATCCTTGGCTGGAAGTTTTTCTCCTGCAGTATCATAAATATATCTTGCCTCCATGGTTTCTGATGAGAAATTGGTACTTAATCTTATTGGATTACCCTTATATGTTATGCATTACTTTTCTCTTGCTGCTCTCAGAATTCTCTTTGTCTTTGGCATTTGACATTCTGATTAGTATGTGTCTTGGAGTTGGTCTATTTAGATTTATTCAGATGGGAGAATGATGTGCTTCTTGGACATGGATATCTATGTCCTTCAATAGGATTGGGAAATTTTCTACCACTATTTCTTCACATATTCCTTCTGCCCCTTTTCCTGTCTCTTCTTTTTCTGGGACACTCGTGACATGTATATTTGCATGTCTCTTGCTGTCATTTTGTTCCCCAAGACTCTTCAATTTTTTCCATTCTTTTCTTCATCTATTCTTTTGTATGTTTACTTTCAGAGGCCATGTCTTCAGGTTCACCAATCCTTTCTTCTGCCTCCTCAAATCTGCTGTTATATGCCTCCAGTGTATTTCATTTAATTTCATATATTGCATCTTTCATTCCCATAAGATCTGCTATTTTTCTATGAATGCTTTCAAATCATTCTTTTTGCTCACCTAGTGTCTTCTTAATATCCTTAATCTCTTTAGCCATCTCATTGATTTATTAAGGAGATTTGTTTGAACATCTGTGATTAGGTGTCGGAACTCAGTTGTCGGAACTCCTTTATGTCATCTGGAGGCTTACCTTGTTCCTTTAACTGGGCTATATCTTCCAGTTTCTTAGTATGAATTGTAATTTTTATTGGTGTTTTCGCATCTGGCTTACTAGATGCATTTATTCTGGATGCAATCTCTCCCTTTAGGGTTTTCTTGCCTTTTCTCCCTTGCTGGTTGTATAGTAGGAGCTGAGATGTAGGTGGTACTGTAAGCTATGGAAGCTGAAGCTGCCCACATTGCCCCAGAAACTGTTGAAGCAACTCCCACCTTTCTTCTTGTGAGGAACAGGGACAGAACTGCAGCCGTATGTAATAATCCAAGTTGTGCAGAACAGGACTGTTGATAGTTGCCCAGAGAGACTGATGAAGCTTCTTACCCCTTCTTCCCCTACCTGGGGCAGGTAAACTGATGTAGCATGCACCCCCCCTCCCTGCCAGGGGTGGGAATGAACCCTCTGGAGTGCCAAACAATCTAACCCATGTGAGCTGAATACACCTGCAGTTGCCCTGAGAGGCTGAAGGGGTACTGTCCCTTCTGTCCTTCAGGGGCTGGGAATGGAACAACTAACTCCCAACAGTTCAGTCCCTGTAGGGTGAAAGTACCCACTGTTGCTTGGAGAGGCTAAGGAAGCAACAGCCCCCTCCTATCCTATTGAGTGGTAGGATTGGATCCACGGGTGCCAGACAGTTCAGTCCCTTTATGCTGAGAGTACTTGCCATTGCTTGGAGAGGCTGAGGAAACAGCAGTCCCCTCCTATCCTATTAGGGCATGGGATTGGAGCCACAGACACCCAACAGTTCATCCCTATAGGCTGAAAGTACCTGCCATTGCTCGGAGAGATTGTGGAGACACCAGACCCCCTCTGTCCTATTGGGGATGGGAGTGGATCCATAGGCATCCAGCAGTCCAGTCCATGTAGGCCAAAAGTGCCTGCTGTTGCCCAGAAAGGCTGTGGAAACACCAACCCCCTCCTTTCCTATTGGAGGGTGGGAGTGGATCCACAAGTATCCACCAGGCCAGGCTGTGTGGGCCAAAAACACCTGCAGTTACCCAGAGAGGCTGGGCAAACACAGTCCCCCTCTCATCCTATTGGAGTTGGGGTTGGAGCCACAATTTCCCAACAGTCAACTTTGTGCAGGCCAAAAGTGCCTACAATTGCCCTGAGAGGCTGAGGGAACACCAGCCCTCTCTTACCCTATGGGAGTAAAATGGTGTAGATGGACCCGAAGGTGCTCAACAAACCAGTTTGTGTGGGCTGAAAACGCCTGCAGTTTCCCCAGAGAGACTAGTATACCCAGCTCCTCTCCTATCCTATTGGTGTGTGGGGATGTAGCCCCACATATCCAACTAGTCAGTCTGTGCTGGCGGAAAGCACCTGCAGTTGCCTGGAGAGCCTGCTGCAGATCCTGCCATCTTCCTCCCTGCCAGAGGTGGGGTGGAGCCTAGGTTAGAGCTGCAGTCTGATCTTGGTGGAAAGAAGCCAGTCCCTAACTTCACTGTGATTTTTCAGTCAGCCAGACTTTCCCTCTTGTGGGGACAGGGGTATAGTCAAAATGGCAGCTACCGGCTTCCTTCCAACTCGGGTTCAAACCCTAGCTGTTTCCAGGATTATTCTTCAGCCAGCTGAGTCCACCAATCAGTAGCTGCAGTCACCGGACAATTGTCTCTTCCTCCCCTGTTTATGGGAAATGGAGCTTCTAACTTCAGCCACAGAACAGCTCCTGAGGTGGCTTGTGCCAGTAGAGTAGGAGGGGCACCAGCTGCAGCTCGCAGTTTCCCAGAGAGGTGGTGCAGGTCCCCCCAGCTTCCTCCCTGCCAGAGGTAGGGCTGCGGTTTAGGCTAGAGCTACAGTCTGATCTGGGTCGACAGAAGCCAGGCCCTGCCATCACTTGAATTTCAATTAGCCCCACTTCCCCTCGTGCCAGGGGTGTAGTCAAAATGGCAGCTACTGGTGCTTTCTGGCTTGCACAGGTTTAAACTTTAATCTTAGGATTATACTTTAGCCTGACGAATTTACTAATCAGTAGCTGAAGTTGGTGTCACACCATGTCTTCCTCCCCCATTTTTGGGAAATGGATTTCCCATCTCAAGCCATAGAATAGCTCCCAACCAACTTGTAGTGCTTACTTAGAAATCTTTGCAGATGGGCAGTCTCCTCCTTCCAAACTTTCGAGGATTTTGCAGGATGCTCTTCTGGTCTCCTGGAGCCCCCAAACAGATGCTTAACTAGCTCTGGGTGATTACTAACTGCCCTGCAGTTTGAGCTGGCTCTTGGAGCTTCTTACTCTACTATCCCCTCGTCATTTTAAAATAAAGTAAAATAATTATAATGCGACAATTACTTTTGAAAGAAGATTCACAGAGAGTAACTGCAATTCCTTGGAAAACCAATTTGCCATTTTTATTTGATCTGTTCTAAATAAGGTAAAAACTTTGAAAACCTATTTTAATAATCATACATTTTTTGATCAGTTAGGTTCCTGAAATGAAATAGCTATTTCTTTTTCCATTAGATTCGAAATAAAATGATAGATGGAGAAAGTGGAGAAAAAACATTCAGAACCCTGGTTAAATCTCAAGATGAGGTAAGAAATAACTTGGTTTTTTTTTTAATTAAGATATATTGTAATAACGATATTGTAGGTTTTTTCCCTGTTCTTTTAATCCAATATTTAGTGATAAAGCAGGAATGATGCTATGTCTCTAGTTAACAAATTTTCTTCTTTTAAATTTTTTTGGCATTCTTAGCTAGAGAGATATTTTAATATCTTTTAGCTCATTTTTTGTTTTTATAAAATGATGTTGCTTTAGGTTACTTGATGAATTCTTATGTTGTTAACAATATATTCCTGAAAATCAGATATTTGTCTATATATTTTACCATTATGAGAAGTAGAACACACAATATAATATTGTACCATGTTCTCTCACCATGCCATTAATGCAAAATTTAGTATTTAACAATTATAAGTTTTTTATCACTGATATATAGGGGATTCTAATGTTCTAATCACTCAATCCCATAAATTGATTGTTTTTTCCTTTTTTTCTTTTTGTATTGTCTTTTTAATTTGTATTTGTTCCCTGTTCCTAGTTTGAGTTACCTTCTTTTATATTTATATACTTATGTTATAATCTTGCTGTATTTAAATATGAACTTAAATCATGTGATCACACAAGTACCCCTACAAATCACTGGTACAAGTATATAATAAACTTAAAATTGTTGTATTAACCTGTAAAACTCTTTGTGTGTGTCTGTCCATTATCAGCATATTGGAAAATTTACAGTCACATATTTTGACGTGTCTACTTGAAAAACATACAATGCAGAAGTTTATGAACCTGGAAATTTAATTAAACCTTTTATAAATAACATAGCCTTTTCCTCACAATTCATTCTTTTTAGAAGCGTACATTTTTACCCAGTTCCTCAGCAGATCTCCTGAGATGGAACTAGCCAACTTTTTAATAAGATCCTTCATTAGCATGTGGTTTTTCTCTTTTTAATGTCAACAGGATCCTCTCTACCAGAACACAAAGGGAGGTATATATTTATCTCAGCCTTTGTTGAAACTTTGACACTCCTTAGACTTCAGCTACACTATTTTTCTCCTCATCATAAAGGAAAATGAATACCATTCAGCAGCTCTGCTGCTGACTTCTCCATTTTGTTCTCCAACAAGGACTCTTCAACCTGCACATTCTTTGCTCAGTTTATGAATTAATTTTATTTCTATTAATTCACTGATATTTTTCCTTCATCAATGTAAATTCATTTTTGATCCATACCTACCTACAAACTAAATTGTTCTACCTTAGAATTTTTAGATTTTTCTCTTGATCATGTTATTGTAAATATAGCTGCTGATCTGAATTGCTACATTGCTTCCCACTGATTTCTGTGATTGTTTGTGCTTTCATTTTAAGGAAAGCTGAATTTTTTCATCAGTACCCACTGCTTCTTTTATATGAAACCAAAACAATTAGAATTCATGCATACATATTATTCTTATTTACTGTTATATCTTGTAGAAAAGGTATCTCTAGAGTTTAGCCAGGGTATTTAAGTTGTGGCACAAACATGCAAATTATAATATTACTTGGTTTACTTTCATCCCAAGTAGCTGAATTCTTTAGACTGAAGTCCGAGATTGACTGTGAATTTCATTATTATTTCTTGTAAGAAATCATGTAACCTTTTTTATACCACTTTCCACACCTATGAGATAGGAAACTCCAGTGTCTGCACATCATAATGTTTGACATAATGAGCAGCATGTAATTTTAAACTTCTCACATATGAAATGTTTCCCACATAACCTCTCTGTAGTCAAATATTTTTTTACCAAAATCTGTAATTAATTTGTAAACATTTTTTTTCACGGTCATGTTCTTTAGGAATCCAACTGTTCTGTCAAAGGTGAATGTATGTAAATAAAGAAATTGCAGGGATAAACAGTCAAATATTTACTGCACATATACAAACCCTCATCTATTATATTGTTATTTTTATGGATTTTTACTATTAACACTGAGATAAGTTTAAAATAGAATTTAAGCGTTTCTGCTTCATTCTATCCTCTCTGTTCCTGATTTGTAAGAACCTGCAAATAGCTTATCTTTATTATATATACTTTATCAATAGTCCTTTATCTATCACAATACCCTTGGGCTAAAACCAGAGTGCATTTGTAGCATTTCATCAGGAATTTATTGAAAATAATGGTGTATTAGTCAGGGTTCTCCAGAAACACAGAACCAACATAATATTTACATATAAATATGTAAATAAAAATTTATATATTTATATAAGTATATATAAATATATAAATACATAAATAGTATGAGATCTATTATAGGAATTGGTTCGTGTGACCATGAGGTCCACCAAGTCAAAATTCTACAGGGCAGGCCACAACTCAGATGAAGGTTTTGATGAATTCCCCAGGAGGAAGCAGAGTTGGAAATGCTTCTCTCTGACTGCCGAAATCATCAGGTCTCCCTTTAAGACCTTCAGTTGATTGGATGAGACATCTCTCATTGCTAAAGGAAATCTCCTTTTTTGTTTGTAGATGTAATCAGCCTGTGGTGAATCACCTAACTAATGATTTAAATCTACAAAATACCCTCACAGTAACAATCAGGCCAGTGCTTGCCTGGCCAAACACCTGGACACCATAACCCAGCTGAGTACATGTGAACTTAACTGTCACAAATGGAATTGAGTATACTTGTTTCTATATCAGTTTCTTCAAAAAGTTTGAGGATGTCTCCAAACTTTTCAAGCAGTTGTAAAACTTATATTCCTTGATTAAGAAAATAAATACTGGGGAGCAGACATGGCTCAAGAAGTTGAACACCTGCTTCCCACATGAGAGATCCCAAGTTTGGGTCCTGGTGCCTCCTAAAAACAAAAACAAACAACAAGCAAACAAATGAAAAACCAATTCAGGGGAGCCAATGGGGCTCAGGAGTTGAGTGCCAGCTTCCCACTTAAGAGGTCCTAGGTTTAATCCCTGGCCCTGGTTCCTCAAAGTAACAGGAAAAAAAAGAAAGAAAGAAAGAAAATAGATACTAACAGTGTTTGAAATGGTATATTTGATGGTTTTAGTACAAATTGAATACTGAACATGTTTATGACAATTTTTCCCATTAAAATATAAAGAAAACTATCTTATACATTTCTTTCTCTAAACTACTCTTGGTAGTATTTTTCTATAACTTGCAGAACAACGAGTTTGTCATGATTTCTTAGGGCTAGTAACAACTATGTAAACATTGGTTCTTTTAAGAATTTTATTAGTCCAAATGCCTCCTCTTCATTCTCCTTCCCCTGCTGCCCCACATACATATAGTCTAAGCAATATTCAATGTATGGAGGCAACATGCACAGCTGTTATGAAAATGAATTTGACATCATATATAATCCTTCTTTTTGCCGGTAATATGTAGATAATAATAGTAGTTACTCCAGGGGTTTGATTAAATGAGACAATGACTGTAAAATATTAAGTATAATGCCTAACACCAAGTAACACTTCAATAATTTTTATTATTCTGATGAAGATGATAAACATGGGGATAACTGAAAAAACAAAAAGTAGATATGTACCATCACTGTACCTGGTAGAAAAAAGAATGAGAATTTCTTTACACTTGTTCAATAATTACATATAAAATATTTCTATATCCATGAAGCTATTTAATGCTGTACTTCCTTTCTACAAAATTTAGGTATTTTCTTAACTCTTAATGATACTGAGTAATTAATCTTTTATGATAGATAAATACAGTAATAATGGTTTAATAAGAACAGTAACCTACTAATCATACATTTGAATCTAGACACACTGCATCAACTTTCTGATACTAATCATTACTCTTAAACATACACTTTTATGGAAATATCTGACCTTGTCTATTTCATCATCCTATTTTATTATTAAAGTTTAATTTTTAGGAAATATTGTTTTCAATGTTTTGAATTTTAAAAGTTGGCAAAAATTAAGATTTTTCAGTTTTAAGTCTTTAAACTTTATCATTTGACTGTTTATTTTTGCACTGACATTTTGCTTTACATGCACACACACGCCCACGGAATTGGAAAATGCATACTAGATTAGGTCATAACTTTTGTGAAGAAGGATATTGTGTGACCATATAATTTGTAAATGTATCTTATGCTTCACTTTCCATATAAATCCATGCAGAATATAAGGTGATAATAATTACGTTAAACTTTTTTCCTAGAGGTATATTGACAAAGGAAACAGAACATATACATGGACTCCTGTCAATGGCACAGATTACAGGTAATTAACTATATTTTATGTGTATTGTATAAAAGAGTGTTTCAGATCAGGGTTTTTGTCCTATTTTTAGTAGCCATTTTTCCTAGTGGACTAATATTGTCTTTGCATTTTCATAAGATATTTCATATATAATTAAAATAGAATTATAGTTTCCAACATACAAATATGTTAAAGTTGTACATTCTGATTTTCAAAATGCTTGGACTATTGATGGAAAGAAACACATTATGAAAGTTATAAATGAAAACATGTGATATGATTCTATATGATATATGTGTGTTTATTTTAGAATTATTAAATGTTGAAAAAAATCCTGGCAATAATTTGTAGTGATCACTTCCACTTACCTCCTCTTTCAAATTGTCATTCAGTCTACATTAATTGCATTTAGGTTGCCTTGAACCTAAAAATAAAACTTAAAAATTATAGTATTATCTGATAAAAAAGGTTCAGTTCATACGATTTGCCTCCAGGGAGTATCAGTTCTGTAATATTCTAATGCTTCTCAGTGACTGGGCATTGTTGAACAGAATAATTCCCTATAATACCTAAAAATCCTCCATTTTTCAATATTTGCTGAGTATCGCCTCCACTTCCTTGCTCTAAATCACCTCTGAGGTCACTGCTTTTCCTATAAGTTTGCCTCTCACATCCTCATAACACTAAGCCTGATATTTTGAGGGTACCTTCTTGTTCCTCATTCTTTCTTCCTTCCCTCCAAAAATCCCATCTCTGAATCTCATTTTACCACACCACTCCACCCATCATTTCTGCTTTAGCAGTCATCTCCTCCTTATGCTATTAGATTTCAGCTCCACTGTCACTCTCTTCTAAATTCGCATATCACTGTCTCTCAAACTACTTATGACAGACCCGTACTTGCATAAAATAAAACAAGCATTCTTCTTTAAATTACATTTAAAAGAGATACACAGGGAAGTGGATGTGTCTTAAGCAACTGGGCTCCCGACTGCCATATAGGAGGTCCAGAGTTTGATGCCCAGTGCCTCCTGGTGAAGGCAAGCTGGACCATGTAGTGAGCTAGCTCTCACTGAGTGCTGGCCTGTGCAGAGTGCTGGCGCAGCAAGATGGTGCAACAAAAAGAGAGACACAGAGGAAAAATAATAAAAGATGTGGCAGACCAGGGAGCTTAGGTGGCTCAAGAGAATGATTGCCTCTCTCCCACTCTGGAAGGTCCCAGGATCGGTTCCTGGAGCTGCCTGATGAGAATTATAAGCAGACACAGAATACACAGGGAATGGACACAGAAAGCAGACAATGGAGGGAGGGGGATAGAAATAAATAAATAAATCTTAAAAAAAAAAAGGGATACATAATACAAGCTCAGAATTTTTTTTTAGGTCCCACAGACTAAAATTAGTCTGACAAATTGCTGTGAATTTTTCTAAATGCTTACTCTCAATTTCTTTGTTTACTGGTCACAGGTTGGTAACAGTTTGCAGATGGGCAGGTTCCATGGACTACATTTAAGTAGCACTACTACAGATGTTTATTCTAGTGCCTAAACTCTCAGTTTTTTAACCTTCTCTTATCTAATGATGTTTTCCTCCCCCTACGTAGGCATCTACTACAATTTCATGTACTGCAATTCTTGCACTGTCAAGACTGCAGTTCTTTCATTATCTTAAATTAAGATTTATTCATCCAACTCTCAGTCTACCACACATTAGCTTTCCAGCCCCTGCTTCTTGTAGCCCAACTCCAACAATCCTTTGACCCAAATGAGACCTGAAACCCATCAATCCCTCTGCCTTTTCACTGCTCCTGCCCTCTTCTTGTCCTTTCACCCCTCCTTATTCAGCACATCTTATTTTATTGCACACATGATCAACTCCCTTTGTAGTACTCAGGTTTGGCAAACAGCAGTTTGGCTAAATTCCAACCCTGATTAAAACCAATTTACTACCAATACTGCATTGTACCCACCAAAATACTCAATGACTGATTTAGCACCAAAAATTCGTGACCACAAACCTCAAGTCAATCTTAGGGGTGTCTGTAGATCTTGTAAGTCCAGTAAATTGAGGATGCCCTTAGATGCTTTTAATAGTTTTTTTGCTTTCCTCAAACTCTTAAAATCTTTCTTTCCATTTTCTCTCAGGTGATGTCTTTACTTTCCATTTCACTAGGAAAATTAGATGTGATCAGAAGAGAACTCCCATCACCACAGTACATACCTACTAGCAACTCTATCTTCTCTCATATATGTATTTCTATTCTCAACATATTAACAAGAGTGATCCTGTTATCACTTGAATCAGATTGTTTCATTCCTCTGTTCAAACCCTCTCATGGCTTTCTGTCTCCTTCAGTATAAAAACCAAAGTTCTTCAAGGCCATCAGTGGCCTATACCATCTGGCCTCACTCACTATCATCTTTCTGAATTCCTTTCCTAGATTCTCACCTGCATGACCTCAACACAGCTACACACTTCTTCTTTCTATTCCTCATAAATGCTCCTGTTTCTGCTACTTAAAATGACTTTCCCCTGGATATCCCACATACTCACTCCCTCATCTTCTTTACATCTTTGCTTACTTACATCTCCTCGGTAAGGCCTTCCCCCACAACTTTATTTACAATGTACAGTGACTTCATGGCACTCCTTGTCTCCCTCCCTGGCTTTGTTTTCTCCATAAACTTTATCACCATTTGCCATTACATAGATACAGATATATCTACATATCATATTAAATATATATGAAACATGCAGAGAGAGAAAGAGAAATTTATTTCTACTCTTTATTGTTTGTCTCCCCTCACTAGAGCATGAGTTCCAAGAAGGCAGGCATTGTTGTCTTCTTCCTTCGCTTCTGTTAGGGCCTAGAAGAGAACATGGCACAAACTAGGCACTCTACAAATATATAGAGAATTGAAGAATACAAATTTTCAATTCTCATCCTGTCAAATACAAATAATGGTGTCTCAGATTTCCTGTGGCATATTCAAGTACGTGGGCTCTTTGATTACATATTAATATGCAATGTGTAGACTGTGGTGGCCTCAACTACTTCTTCTCTAATAAAACCAAACCAACCCTTCAAGCATGAACATAACCTGTTAGAGGAATGTAGGTTGCTGGGAATTACCCTCAGAACTGCATTGTTGTTATTAATAGGAAATCATCTCTCTTTGATATAGAAGAGGAGAAAATAAAGAGTACCATTATGATACACTACATAATAGTCCCTCACTTTTTTAGTTTTTTTATTTACTTTTGGACTTATTGAGAAACACCAAAATGATTGTTTTAATTATTTTACTTATTTCTAACTTCTGATTCCTAGCTCTGTTTACTGATTACTGTCATCTTTCAATTTTTGAATAAACTTGTCAAAATAGGTAAAAGGAAAGGAGATCTGAGACTTCTGTCTCATTAGAGATGATTTCATGATAAAATAATGTTGGGTGGACAGCATGGGAATGCGCTCTATACCTTTGTTTCTTAGATAAGCAAATTCTAAGTTGGAAAAACTGGCTACTTGTTATACTGAAAATAATTCAACCATGATGGTGGGTCCTACTCTAGTTATATTGATACTTTCTGGGTATTTTAAACTCTCCTTATACCTTGCTTAAATAGTGTTACAAATATTCCCCACACTCAACTCCTTTCCATCACCACCCCTGGATAAAATATACTATGTTGCCAGCTCAGTGTACATGCCCCATGTTCTGAGCATGTCACTCTCTGTTCACAAAACTTCAGCCTCTTCTCATTTTCATCCAAATTAAATTCAGGCTTCCAATCTGATCATCACATTGCACATTTTCTAGCTCAACCAGTCTTCCCTGTCTCCACTCCTCTTGCCATACAAATTGCTGTTCTCTAAATATACTCCATATTTCCCCACTTTTGTATTTTTTTCCCCATGCATTTTCCTTTACAAAATGTCCAACTTTGGGCCAGATAAACTATTCCATTATAAATACCTCCCTGAATCTCCTTATAAATAAATTTACAAATTAAATTTTAGAACAAACTATTACATCTAAAATTAAGGGGAAAATAGTATGTTTTGGTGCAATGAAGAAGGTACGAACTTTTAGTGAATTCTGTCTCCATAAGTTTTGATCTAACTTAGGTACCATATGTTAAAATGGGGTAATTATTTAAATAGAGTGGTATGCTTTTTTTCAATGAAGTGTTTAGTTTACTTTTATTGAGATAAATGATTGAATTGGAAAGTGTGTTATATTCCATTTAACTCGGTTAACCATGTGTATATGAGTCACAAAAACAGTACATAGGCTCTACCATTCATCTGGCAGCTATTCCCTTTATTAGAATTTAATCTCTAAGCGGCAATAAAACAGTCTTGGTGTATTGGTTTTATACAGAGAGAGAGAGCAAACAGCATATGACAGTACCATTGACACGGATTTTTAACAAAGATCTCATCTGCTATATGTTGAAGAAATAACTGCTTCCTTGAGATGAAAATAACTAAATTAAGTATTGTATTTTTCTATAGATGGATTAGAGCAACATGAGAGTTGCAGGACAACAAAATATACATTTGATATGTCAATTTCAAAACTATTATTATGAAATGCATGGGTTTCCACACTATTTGTCATGCTACATGAGATGTAACCCAAGCTTACAATGTGACACTGTAGCAGCCACATGATATAACATTATCAGTTTTAATTAGAAGTTTCTCTTAGCAATAAATGCTGATGGAGCAATAAAAATGTCCTAATTTCCCCTGAGAGGAGTTCATAGGAAACAATTTTCAAGTGCTTATTCTGCTCTACATTTTATAAATGGCAAGTGAATCATGAAAGGTCATCTTGCTTTCAGACTAATTGCAGTGCTTATTTTAATTTTAATCTCTCCCTCTATTTATAGGAAGTTATATCTAAAATGTATTTAGAGCTTTTCATTAAATCTACATAACATTTTATTTCTCTGACCTTTTCCCATAAGGAAAGTTTATGAATTACTTAATGATGGAGAAAGATTTGGAAATTAGAGGGTAACAAGCTGCACTCATTTTACTATCTTGTCTGAATAATTAGAGGCAAATAAACCCTTGTTTTTGTTCTCTTTATAGAATGAGCTTTTAATATTTATATTGGTATGAAGAAAAATCTGAAATTTTATATTTTATCCTTTTCTGCATTGACCACAAACAATATATAATGAGATTAGATTTGGAGTATCTTTCCCAAAAGCCTGGAAAATATGAGGTAGAGGGATTGTAATAAGATTATCTTCAAAAGCTTGGAAATGCTTAGAGACCTATAAATGCACAACACCCTTTCCCATGTATTACCACACTTTGTACTAAAAACGAATCCTGAAAGATTCAACCAGTCACATTAATCAACTATTTCTTTTTGAAAATAGTTGCAATGAGAATGTTAGAGATACCAGAGATACCTTCATTTTTTGCACTCATTACCTCACAAGTTTCTTTCCATATCCAAACCACAGCAAAACTCATTTGCAACTTTGACTGTGAGTATTGAATTAGTTCTATCCTGCACGTGTACTTTAGCCAATGTGAACAGTAGAATTGCACATATGCAGTTGTGTTATTGGAAACTACATATTATTCTTAAATCGCTGAACATTCATAATATCATGTATCTTACTAACTTTCAACCTCAAAATGAGTGAGAATAACTCCCTGACAGCTTTTGATTTTGAACAGTCATTATGACAAGGTTGATGACAGGCTGTCTGACAATCTCTGGCTAAACATTTCTGAATTTTGCTTAAGACTTGAATTAGAACTCTTCTCCGGTTTGAACATCAACCATAAGTCTATAGTAGCTCCACAACTCTTGTCAACTACCAAGCTGAGATATATTTCCTGTTGTGCCTAGTAAGAGTCCACAAAAAATGTGGAATATCCACAGTAAATGAATTTGAAATGGATGCTCTCGTCAGTTAAACTATTGGGTAAAAACCAGTAGGGTTGACCAGGTGTTCTGTGTTAGTGACATGGGAGAATCTGGGCTTGCCCACCAAGAGACATTGTGAAACCTGCCTAAGGGTTAGAGTTTTAAAACAATGAGTATTTAGCCCCAGAAAAGAGCATATTTTAGATGATTTTAAGCATTCTGTAATAGTAATTATAATAATAATTCTTCCATTTGAAGTCTTTAGTACTGCTTTACCTTATAAAACAACTTTAACACAATATATAATACATTAATGTAATACATATCCAATTAGTATGATATATGTATTTTGTTTAAACATACCCTTAATGCATTTCTACTTTTGTCAGCATTAAGAGAACTTTGATATAATTTTCTGGAAATATAAGTCGGGGCCCATGATATTTCCTCCCTTCATTAATTTATGGGTGCATTTATTCGCTTATTTTCCATGTCTCTTCTGATTCCCTACAATGTAGGGAGTTGGATGACAATGGATGGCAAGACTGAATTAAATACCCTATTTGCTGAATGCCTTTTCTTGTCAAAGTAACATGTCTTTTTCTTCTCATGAGGAAGATCTTTGGATTTTCCATGAATTTGATGTGTCTTTTTTTTTTTAAGTTATGTTTCATTTTTGTTTGTTTGTGTTTATGCTTCTCTTGTTTCTATTGCAGTTTGGCCTTGGTATTACCAACCTACAGTTTTTACTATATAAAAGCCAAAATAGAAGAGACAATAACTCAGGCCAGATGTAAGTACTGTGAAAGCAACTTCAGGGTCTATTTGTTATCTCCTAGTATCAGATGTTAAAATACGTCTAGATTTTGGAATACCCAAGGCTTATACATTTTAGTAGGTGTTCTTACCAAATCTACAGCAATGATTCTAACCCATTCCAAACATGCAAGGAACAAGAAATATTCTACATGGATAGAATATGAGCAGGTACTCCAGTCTCACTGGAAGTCCCCACCACCCTTCCCTGCCTTGCTATGTGCTCACAGAATCATTGCCATCCTGTGTCCTCTGTTACTGTCGTTTTAAGGGTCTGCTAGCTGGTGCATTTCATGTGCTAATTATTAATGTAATCTCTACCCATGGCACTGTGCTAGTCAGGCTTTATATTTTTCTTCTTTTTTTTTTTTTTTTTTGGCATTTGGCAAGAATAATATCATGCTTCACATCTTTTATTTTGAATAAATTAAATTGCACTGGTCTTTGACTGGTCTGGCAATGAATTTCTTCTCATGTTTTTAAAACTACAATGTCTTCAGTAACTCGGATTAGTTTTTGTTTTGTTTTTGTTATGGAATGTGGAGTGATTCTTACACTTGTGCATATTTCAAGTCATTGTTAGTTTTTCTTTGTTTTGGGTGACTAGATTTTGAAAAGTAAAATGACCATCATATCCTTTGTGCATTGCTCAACCTAAAATGTTTGTTAGAATGAAGTAAAAGTCATGCATAACTTTTACATCTAATCTTAAAGTCAACTACAATTTCTTCCATTTCTCTGTTGTTTCCTTTTTTACTTTCCCAGTCCTGGCTTTTACATAGTACATTCTGTACTTTAAACATTTGTATTTCCACTTGCACTTGATAGATAGATATGATGGTCTTTTAACAATCAGCAATTTTGCATGATCTAGTATTTGATAATGAGGGGAGAACTAGTGAGCCTTTGATGATTGGTAAATGCTTCTGTTTGTAGGTTACCATCATTGGTATTGCATCTGCATCAACCACTTTGCAAAACAGACCCTTGAAATAATTGTGGTCCTTGGAGGGTACTCTAGTGAAAACGGACAGGACATACTTTCTAGTTTTCATAAATACATGTCTTTTTTCCAGACTACAGCTGTACATAAATGAACCTATGATCTATGCACAATATTTTTATTCAAGAAAGTCATTGAATAAAATATTGTTTGTGACCCCTTTTACTTTACCCTCTTTTTTTTTTTGTTTCCCTGCTTTCTCTTTCTGATGGATTTTCACAGCAAAAAAGGGAAAAATGAAGGGCAAGTATTTTATTGTTGCTCAATTTCTTTCTGTTTAGTACACTTGACATTTCCACTGATATTTCCATTCCTACTGGATATGTTCCTCTGTGCTTCTCATTTGCTGGATTTCTCCTTGATCACTCAAACCTCAGCAGCAAAAAAGGAGGGGCAAAGAATGTGCTTATGTTTTCATATGCAACCTATTTCACATGCAAGTTCTTTCTTTGATTTAAATATTTGCATTTTTTAGCCTTCCACTTAATAATTCATACAAAATATGAGGAATGTTACTAATTCACTACAGGCATCAATGGATTTAAGCAAATCATTTTATTTACCATAATATTAGTAAACTTTAAAAATTGGCTTTTAAATAAAGTACTCCTGAAACATGTGGATGTAACATTATATAAATCTGCTTTTTTAAAAAATATCTTGATTATGTTAGGGTTAGTAACATAATCCTAAAATTTCTAGACAGCAAATGTCTATGTTTTAACAGTTGTGATTCATGTTAGGAAAATAAAACTGATTTTATTATTATATTGGAAGCATTGAGGACCTTTACATTCATTGATTTGTTTCAATTTTAGGGTGTAAGTAGTTTAGTTTTTTGTTTTTTTTTTTTATTAAGTACTCTTTCTAAAGTCTTTTTATTGTTATAGAATCTTGGGGGACACACTCTGGATTGCTTATCTAATCCTGACATATTATCTTTACAGATTCAGAAACGTTGAAGCCAGATAATTTTGAAGAAACTGGCTATACATTCATAGCACCAAGGTTGGTTTTTTCTTTATTTCTTTTTGTATACTTTATATGCATGGGTAGGCCTTCGTAAAACAGTTCTGACTGCTTCCTGTTAATTTTATACCAAATTATGGAACCAAAGAGAACAATAATATAAAAACTGAAACTGAATTTTCTTCATTTATTCATTTATTTATTCAGATTTACTAAGTAACTACTATATGCTAGGCAATGTGCTGACAATGGTGAATAACAGATATAGGCTTTGCTCTTATGGAACTAACACTACATCTTACAACAATGGAGAGGATTATTTGCATTTGTGACTATGCATGCACACACATACACATGGCTGGAATGTTTTACTTCATAATTGATTTTTTTCCCAACTTTTAACTTAACTTCCAGAGAAAACAGAATTTCTTTTTTTTTTTTTTTTTGAGTTACCAGGACCAGGGATTGAACCTGGGACCTTGTATGTAAGAAGCCAGCACTCAACCACTGAGCCACTTTGAATCCCGGAAACCAGATTTTTAAAGTGACATTTGCCCACATAATTTTCATGACATGCATTCCCTTCTTCCCACTCACTTTTATGTCTGTCTCATCAAATTCCCCTTCTTTATCTTCAATAGATATTTTTTATCCCTACTTTTATTTTCTTGTAATTATTTGAAATTATTCAATGATTCAAGAGCAATTTTTGTTTTCATTTCTATACTCAGTTTTTGATTCCTCTTCTGCAGACATACATAGTATTCAAATTAATATAATTTCTGTAATCTAGGCCAAACTGTTGGAAAAAATAGATTCAGAATCCTATTCATTTTTTACACTTTATACCTCTTAAGAAATCACTTTAATATAGGAATCCAATAAAAGGTCATAAAAATTGGTCTGATGTATTCTTTCATTTTATTTTTGCATAAAAATTCTGAATTTCTAATTCTACATGAAAATAGGGAATATAGATATACCTTAGAGAAATCTCGGTTAAATAAGTCTATTTAGGCTTTTTGAGTGGCCCTACCCTTGGGAAGCTTCTCTTTGAATTTTCTTCAGTGTTTGACACTGCCACTCTGCATCCTCTTGCTTGATGACACACTATTCTGATTTTCTCCCTCCCTTGCTCGTTGCTTATTTATAGTCTCCTGTGTGAGCGTTGTTTCTTCTGCTAATCACTTACTTGGAGTAGTACAAAGGTACTAACCTAGGCTCGCTTCTCTTCTTACTCTGAATTTACACACATACCACGAACCACACATCTATCTACTTCCTGCCTACCAGTTATGGTGATCACTCAGATGTTAGGGATGGCCCTAACATCTGAAAATGAACAAATAGACATAATAGGTGATTTATTGACATTATATTACAATATAGTCTCAAGTAATATATCTAATTCCCAACTTTATGTCTACCCTACACATTTCAACATGAGACCTTTGTGTCTTATGGAAACTTAGCAGGAATATCTTTTCAGTGTGCTTCAAATTCAGTATCTCTTAAATATTTGTTCTCTTTGGAAAACTCTTCTTCCTATGTTACTTCAATAAAGATAGTACCATCCTCCCAACTCCCCAACTTGAAACTATAAGTTGTCCTTGGTTGCCCTCTTTCCTTTATCGCTAACTTGTAATCGATCACTAAGTCCTATCAGTTTCATCTCGTAAGTATTAGGCATATCGTCTGTCTCAGCTGCCTTTGCCCTAATAAAGCTCACTGCCTTCTTTCTCCTATACTACAGCTGCCACCTAATTGATTTCTCTACCTCCACTAGTTCCCCCTTATTTCACAATCCTTTCTCCATTCCATCCCTAGAGAGACTTTCTAAACTGTAAATAATATCAAGTCTCTCATCTGCTAAACACTAACCAGTAAATGGTCCTCTGTTGCCTCCACAATAATTTGTACTTCATATCATAGCTTCCACATGCTCTGTCACCTGGTCCAGTTCGCCATTTTGATCCCCCATGCTTTAAATCAGGGGCCATCGAACTATAGCCCACAGAGTGGCTGCCTTTTTGTACATAAAGTTTTATTGGAACACAGCCATGTTCATTTGTTCAGGTATTTTCTATGGCTACTTGCACACGAAAATGCCAAACTTGTTAAAGAGACCTTAAATATCACAAAGCCTAAATCATTTACTATCTGGCCCTTTAACAAAAAGTTTGCTCACCCCTATTCTAAATTCAAGTCATAGGGAACTTTTTTAAGTTTCCAAATGCACCATCTTTTTTTATTTTAATTTTACCTTACCTCTTTTCTTTACTAATTCTCTTTTCTATTTTGAACTGTACACACTTGCATCCTCATCCCCTCCCAAACACCAACTTATCAATTCCTTGATCAGGGACTTTCCTTCCAAGTCTTCACTGAATTGGGCAACCTTCCACCTGCTTTCATAGAACCCTATATTTTCCATCCCAGCGCTCTAGCCACATTTTGTTTTATGTATATTCCCCAATAGAGCTAGGACTACATCTATTTGATTCACTGATAACAAAACCATCACTTTCGTTGAATAAATATTTGAACACTGGAAAATGTATATGAAGAATATTTTAACATGATATTATCAAGAAAGGTATCTGTGATCATTAGCACTTTTTCAACACAACTAAATTTGAGCAATTTGAATCTACTAAAACCTCTTATAGTTTTTAATGTAACATTTTGTGTGGTCCATGTATCTTTAAAAAAAGATAATAAATTTTTTTTTTTTTAAACCAAACAAGCCCAGTTTAGCTAGGAGAGAGAATTTTAAGGACACAGTAGTGTCCCACAGATCCCCAAAGCAGGAATACTGACATAGCAAAAATCTGAGACTGGAACCAGGCCTGCTATATTGTCAGCATCTCCCAGCATCTCTGATCTGTTTTTCCCTCCAGGCAGCTTTTTCACTCATGTCTTCAGTTATTAAATAAACAATCATGTAGAGTGGCTTGCTCAGCTTTTCTATGAGACAAGATGGGAAATATGGCAAAAGACCAGGCATCCACAGAGAGGACAAATCTACCTTTCACTTCCAATTCCCATTTCTTAGGCATCAGACCCTGTTGAGCCTAGGAGGATGTTTTAATTTGCTAAGCTGCCCAAAGCATATTCCATAAAATGTGTTGGCTTCATGGAAATGTATTAGCTTAAAAGCTTACAGTTTTGAAGCTGTGAAAATGTCCAATTCAAGGCATCATAAAGATGATGCTTTCTTCTTGAAGAATGGCTATCAGTGATCCTGCGCTCCTCTGTCACATGGTAAGGCAACTGGCAGCATCTGTTTGTCTGTCCCTTCTTTTCCTGGTTTCTGTTGCTTTTAGCTTCTGGATTCCTTAGATTCCTCTCTCTCTTTTCTGAATTCGTTCTCTTATAAAGAACTCCAATAAGAGTCTGCTCACCAAAAGATCCCACTTACAATGGGTCCACACCCACAGGGATGGGTTAACTTTAAGAACGTACTCTTTGGGGTACATATAGCTTTAAACCACACAGAGGAATTAGCATATAGACTATTTCTGAGGACTGAGTCACATTTATCATCAATATGACTGCCTAGAATACTGGAATGCCTCTGTATATTTAGGAAAAGAGCAACTATCAGAAAAGGGAGGAAACAGTGGTAGCTTAGGAGGCAAACAATGAGTGTCCACCTCAATTCACATCTCTAAGCCTTCCATATGTATGTTTATATTTACTGCTTGAAGCAACTCTATAATAATTATTATCCCTATTTCAAAGATAAGGAAATAGTTTTAGAGATGTTAAAAAGGTAGAATATGAACCAATTTCTTTTCAATTCTCAGGTATAAGTGCGCACATTGAATATATAAATACTAAGGGCTCTTAAAAGAACACTCAGTGAATCTCAGTAAAATTTTTTGTGGGGAAGACTTCTTTGGAAAGTGAGTAAATATGTATTCAAAAGAGTTGTAGAAAATATTGTGATAGAAAATTGAGATAAAGAAAAAACCAGAAAGAAAAGATATATAGAGATACCTATGTGGCATAAGACAACAGTCAACGTTTGTGTGTGTGTGGAGAGAGAGAGGGAAAGAGAGAGAGGAAAGGAGGGAGAGAATCACTGTCATTAATGAGAAACAGTGTAGCAAGCTCTGGAGCAAGACTACCTGCATTAGTTTCCCAGACCTTTCATTTCATGGGAACGTTACTCAAATTCTCTGACTTAGTTTCTTTATTTGTAAAATAATAATCCCTTTTTAAATAAAGTTTTTATAAGTTTTAAAAATTAAATTAAAAAAAAAGTTTTAAAAATTGATAATCTATCCAAAGTATTTAGCACAGTTCTTGGTATAAATTCTAAATTAACATTAGTTATTATTATCATTAACAGTTGTAGTAGTAGATAATATGATAAGGAGAGAGAAGTATTACTTCAAAAATGGAGTTTAAAAAAAGTTAGGGGGAAGGAGGAGAATCGCATCCATCAGCCATGTGGGATCTAAGCCCCCTCTCGATTTAGAAATTGAGTGGACATCACCATCCCAGGGTCCACCGATTGGAGGAATAAAATATGAATTAGAGTGGATTTACTGGTGTTCTACTATAGAACTATTGGAGCTAATAATGGAAGAAATTGTATCATTGATGTGGAGAAAGTAGCCATGGTAGTTGCTGAGGGCAGTTAGAGGGAAGAAGAGATGTGATATGGGACATTTTTAAGTCTTGGAGTTGTCCTGAATGATATTGCAGGGACAGATGCTGGGCATTATATATCCTGCCATAACCCACTGACTGGACTGGGGGAGAGTGTAAACTACAATGTAAACTATAATCCGTGCGGTGCAGCAGTGCTCCAAAATGTATTCAAAAAATGCGATGAATGTGCCACAGTGATGAAAGAGATTGTTGATGTGAGAGGAGAGGGATTAGGTGGGGTGTCGGGTATGTGGGAACCTCTTATACTTTTTTTTAAAGATTTATTTTTATTTATTTTTCTCCCCTTCCCTCCCACCTCCCCCAGTTGTCTGTTCTCTGTGTCCATTTGCTGCATGTTCTTTATCCACTTCTGTTGTTGTCAGTGGCACGGGAATCTGTTTCTTTTTGTTGTGTCATCTTGCTGCGTAGCTCTGTGTGTATGTGGTGCCATTCTTGGTCAGGCTGAACTTTGTTTTGCGCTGGGCGACTCTCCTTCCGGGACGCACTCCTTGTGTGTGGGGTTCCCCTACATGGGGCTCCCCTATGTGGGGGACACCCCTGTGTGGCAGGGCACTCCTTGCGTGCATCAGCACTGTGCATGGGCCAGCTCCACACAGGTCATGGAGGCCCGGGGTTTGAACCGCGGACCGCCCATGTGGTAGACGGATGCCCTAACCACTGGGCCAAGTCCACTTCCCTCTTATACTTTTTAATGTAACATTTTTTGTGTGATCTATGTATCTTTTAAAAAAAAAAGACAATAAAAAAAAATAAAATAAGGTGAAAAAAAAAAGTTAGGAGAAGCAGGTGTCGCTAAAACCATTAAGCTCCCACCTACCACACAGGAGGTCCCAGGTTTGGTTCCCAGTGTCTCCTGGAAAAGATGAGCAAAACTGAGCTGGTGCAACAGGCTGGCATGGCAAGCTGACACAACAAGATGATACAACAAGGAGACACAAAAGAGGAAACACAGAGAGAGACAACAAAGCAGGGAGTAGAGGTGGCTCAGGTGATTGAGTGCCACTCTCCCACATGGGAGGTCCCAGGTTTGATTCCTGGTGCCTCCTAAAGAGAAGACAAGCACACAGCAAATGGACACAGAGTAGACAGCAAGCACAAACAATAGGGGGTAGGGGGTAACAAATAAATAAAGAATACATCTTTTGGAACCTCATATTTTTTTCATGTAACATTCTATGTGATCTATTAACTTTAATTTTAAAAAAGCATTATTTAAAAAAAAAGAATTTAAAAAAGAAAGCTTTCAGATTTTAGAAAGAGAATCATTTTTGCTAATTCATAAATAAATTAAGCCATTTGATACTAATTCATAGTCAGTGTTTCTAGTGAGTTTTCTTAAATTTTAAAATGATTACAAAGAGAAAATACTAAGATTCCTGCCATTAACAAAGTATACAGTAATAGGGATGAAGTCTTATCACATGGGTTAATTTTTACACCTTTGAATCATATGAAATATATTAAACATATTAAAAAGATGAGCTAGAATGAAAAAGAAGTAACAATATGTGACAGACTGTAGGAAAATGCTAATTTGTGGAGTATGACCTATGTAAGTTTGTCAAGTAGAATGAGCACAAACTCGCTTTCAGTATTCTGTAAAGAAACATTTTGCCAAAATTTTTCCCCCAAGGTGTTTTATTTTCAAACCTGTTAAACTACAAAGCCCTTTTGGTCAGAAACCCAAAAGAGATTTTAGATTTCAGGATTTGGACAGATTTTCAACAAATTGAAATTTGATTTGCTTTTTCAAGACTTTTAAACCTGCCAAAGATTTCTCCACCTTGTTGCTCTGCTTTCTTTGAGGCATTCTATTCCTAAAAATGGTTAACTAAAAATGGAACCTAAAAATGGTTCAGTGTTAATACAATTGATCTCTTTTAAAGAAACAATGCCTCATAGAAAGTGTATCAAGGTCTCCCGCATGACCTGAGAGAACTTCTTGGTAGTTCTGGTAACCGCTTGTCGTTGTCTGTCCACCCACTGTAATGTGATGGTACTTTTGAGACATGAAGATAGAAACAGTATTATCTTGAGTTTCAACTGCCAGCAATGTTGTGAACAATCATTATTTGCCTCACAGGTAACCAGCATCAGTGCTGATGCCATCTCTGTGGACACACATCAAATATGTCAGTCAGGGTCTTGCTCTTGTTACTTATTGCCTACAGTACAGGCACAGCACTCTACATGCTGCATGATTTTCTGTTGTCCTTCTGAATCATTCTTTTTACCAGAGAATTCATTCAACTGACATGGACAGCATTTAGAGTTTTCTCATATTATCATTGTTTATATTCTTTCTACTTTTGTTTCCATTCTAATCTAACAACTCTCCTGACTGGTAGTTTCAACATTTTCACTGCTTTCATCATAGGTAAACAATAGTAGGTAAGTAATAGCTTTAGACCACTTCAAAATTGAGCTCAAACCCATCCTTCAAGGATAAAAAGCAACATGATAACATCATCTAAATTGATTCCTCAAAACATTAACAAAGGGGGTCAAAGTTGCTTGACCTGGAGCTTGTAGGCAGTAAAATTTCAGAGAGTGGAAAATTCATAGAACAGTGAGTGGTTGAAACACACTAAATTAGGGGTATGAAGACCTGGCCTCTCCTCTGAGCTTGGCAATTTGCTAGTCAGGTGCATTTAGGTAAATCGTTTTACATCTTTGAAACTCAATTTCCTCACCTTTAAAATGTTTAACATTTTCTGATAGCTATTTTTGCATTAAATGAACAAAGAAAATTTTATACGTGCTTTTCAAATAATAAAATAGTATTCCAAAAATGGTCATATTAGTAATTATTTGCAATGATTTATTTAGTCCTTCTAAAATCTTGCCATTGACTTCTAATTCTGTGAGATCATAAAATTTTCAGGGAACTAAGAAGTTTTATTTTTTAAGTTCTAACATTCTTTTCCTCTCTACTCTGAGATTTTGTGTTTAGGTAAATGACATTGGGTCTGAAAGTAATTACTCCATAATTAAATTTTGTCTTGAATTTTCGATTGTTCAATCTGTTGTTGTATTAACTTAGTTATTATAATTGTGAGCTCTTATATTTATATTGTCTTATGTTTATTCAGCATTTTCAAAATACCTTAGACAGCAGTTCACAAAGTGTGGTTCCTTTCAAAGAATCCACAGGGTTGAAGCTGCTTTCCTAACAATATTAGGTGCTACTTGTCTTTTTCACTGTGTTGACATGTTCACTGACAGTACAAAAACAATGGTAGGTTACTTTAACCCAAATCAAGGTAGTGACTCCAGACTTTAGAGGTAGCCATTGTGTTTTGCACTGCCAGGCACCTCCATAGTAGGAATCCAGTTTCACTTAAAATAACCCTGATTGAAACAATGACAAGTAACAATTGTATTGAAACTCTACCCTTGAGAACTTGTCTTTTTAATATTCTGTGTAGTGAAAGTGGAAGTATGCATAAAGCACTCCTACTTCAAAACAGAATAACATAGCATTCTCAAAGAATTGGCATGGATGTGATTGAGTCTAGACATACTAATTGCTTTGTGTTTTTTAAAATTAAAGATCATTTTATTTAAAATAATGAATAACGAATGAACTATGGTTATTCACACGGGTATTTGGCAAACATTCTCTCAAAAATAAATTGAGTATTTTAAAGAAAACAACTAAGAGTTCTTGTAGCAAATGACAAAATCTGAGCTTTCGAACAAAAATTAGAACTTTAGGACACTTGTATCCACCACTGTGAGCATGACAGCTTCCCAGTAGCTGAAGACTTATCTGATGAAATCAAGGATAATATTAATGAATGTGGGATTTTTGATATTGTATAATGAAACACATTATCATTTGGAAGATCCCCATATTCATATTTTCACACGACCAATGCATGATGTTATAAAACTATGGAAACATATCCATTCAAAGTACAAGATGGAGTGTTAAATTTTAATGTAACAGAGTACAGAAGTCCAATAATATTCTTTCAGATTCCATGTTACAACTAATCATTAGAAAGCTACAAGCAATTAAGTTTTGGTGTATCAAAAAATAATAACCACAGTTATTTCAAATATACCTCTATTTTCAAACTGTGTGTCTGTGTGTGAGCACATATTTGCTTCCCATACCAAAACAATTTCTTAAAACTGGATGCAGAGGCACACCTGTCTTCTATTAAGTTGGGCATTAAAGAGATTAGCAAATCTTTAAAATAATGCCACTCTTCTCACTAAATGGTTTTGGTTTTTTGGAAAATAGTTATTTTTCATTAAATTATGTTATTTTTCTTAACATGTAATGACTATATTATTGATATGTAAGATGAATAAATAAATAAATAATTTTAATTTCCCAGCTTACTTCTATTTTATATTCTAGTAAATACTGCTAGATATAATGCACTTAAATTAAAGCTCTTTGGGGGTCCTCAATATTCTGAGGAGTGTAAAGGAGTCCTAAAAAAAAAAGTTTGAGAACCACTAACTTAGGATATGCAATGATAATTGTGTCATATGAATAGCAAAAGCTAATGTTTATTGAGCACCTACTGCCCAGAGCTTAAGTACTTAATATATATTATCTATACACATTACCATTTACTGGCAAAGTATTTCATTTCAGAAATGAGGAAATGGAGGTAACAAGAATTTAAAAGCTTAAAAAGTCACAGATAGTAAAGCAACAATCAATGTTTTCATTACCCTGACTACACTGTCGATTTTTAAAGTGTTTATTTTAATACCTAATATCTTAAAATATATTTTTCCAGAGATTACTGCAATGATCTTAAGATATCGGATAATAACACTGAATTTCTTTTAAATTTCAATGAGTTTATTGATAGAAAAACTCCAAACAACCCATCATGTAAGTATGCAATAATATTTTCTGTGTGGTTATATCCAAAGCAGTCTAATCTTCGTTCAAAAATGTTTGTTGGTGTGCTGGTTTATTTTTACTTTTTATTTTATAAACTTCTACTGATAAAGTGTAACAATTAGATGCAGAGTGTTATTTATTATAGAAGTTTCATTTGCTCTCTAATTTCCCATTTCATGAAGTCAATCTAGTTGGAATCAATCAAGTTGGAATAGAAAACCAGAATTTCAGTAATTGCTTTTTAACCAATATTTTTGCCTTTCAGGGAAAGTTGTGTCATTCATAATTTGAGACTTCATGATGATCTATAACTTCTTAGCTTTTAAAACATTTAAAATCTTCCCTAAAAGATAAGAACGTAGTGTGAATGAGTAGTAATAGAGGAAAACCAACTGCTTGGCAAAAATTAACATAGTAAATATAAACTGAACTTTTTTTTTCCCTCTTTCCCTTCCTATTTTCTTCTTGTTTCTCTCTCCCTTTTCTCCTTCTTCTTTTGCCTTCTTTTTTTTTTTCTTAATTATTTACATTTCTATCAGGAAGGGTTAAACAAAGCACTGTATCAGTTATAATTTTTTTTAACTCTTCTTCCTAAAGCGGTCTCTCACACTTGACATTATCTCTTACTAGAGAAGAATTTCACAGGGCATGGATTAGCTAGTGGCTTCAAGTGCCACTCTGAAAACTTGAGTATTCCTTCAATTTGATGAAAGATTGTATGACACTGTCATACACCTTGTAAAGGAGATGAGTTTGTCATAAATATTTATCTTAATATTCATAATAAATCTTTAGAATACCATGAACATCAGAATAATTTTTTCTTTCACCACCTCTAGTTCCTAGGGAAGTATAAATATGTTTAAGCAAAATACTTTTAATATAATCATGCAAGTATATATACTGTGATTATTTGTGTCATTTTACCTCACCTTTAATCTGCCATCTGCCTTCCCTATAATCTGATAGGAGATGTTTGAGGTGATTCTACAATCATGTTATATTGATTTAAAGCAAAGAACCAAAA
Source organism: Dasypus novemcinctus (assembly GCF_030445035.2). Taxonomy (NCBI): domain Eukaryota; kingdom Metazoa; phylum Chordata; class Mammalia; order Cingulata; family Dasypodidae; genus Dasypus; species Dasypus novemcinctus. Next base: position 72,052,466 of record NC_080677.1, read on the forward strand.
AATTTATTTAGATTTTGTTCTATGTAATATATTATAGATTTTTCTCAATTTTTACCTTATGTTATTAAATAAGATATAAAATTAAATTTAGAAGTAGATATCTGTGATTAAAATCTGCCTGTGATCCAAACAGATTTTCAAAAGAGTGCAATGAAGTTTTATTTTTCTTTATAAAATTCCTTAATCCATTAGTGAAATTAGAATTCTCACCTAATGTTTAAGTTGAATTAACCTACCTAAGTGTTTATGGTATAGAGAGATTATCTTCTTCATACCTTCTTTTATTCTTGAAACAATATAAAAATGAATTTGTGTCTGTGTGTATATAAAATGATAAACCTTAATACTAAAACTAATAGTCCCTTATATATTATATGTAATCAGCAGCAAGGAACATACTGAAGATACATTTTAGTCTTGAAACATGATGAAAACAGGAACAAAAATATAAAATTTCTTGCAACATTGATTTATTTTACAAATTAGAATAATGATCTCATTTATTTTTAGTTGTTTTATCTAAAAGGACTTGAGAGAGTTAAAATATATCACATTTCCAAGTGGACTATTTAAAAAGTGATTCCATTTCTAAAATAACATCCAGAAAAGATAGACTTCTTATAATTAATTGAAAAGTAGTCTAAGATATGGATTAAATTAATCCTCTAATCCTGGGTGAGATATATATTAAAATAATTAAAACCAACAAAATGTTTCCTAGCATACCCTGCCCCTACTGAATATATAATGTAAGACCATACTTTCCTTAACTGAATATAATGAGATTTTATAATAAACGTGACATTTCAGACAGTTCTTACAGATTATTTCAGAGCTTCAAGAGTTGAGAGGAGAAGAGCCAGGAGAAAAGGAAAAAGAAAGCAAAATTCTTTGTCTAAGAATGTATATTAATGAACCCTTATTCCTCATTATCTATTTCCTCCATCACCTTTGAACTTGGACTAAGTTATTCCAGAAATGACAGCCTAAAGCCTGTGCTCCTTCCCCTATGGACTGGTGCTGAACTTTGATAAGGTCTACTGGTCCTTGACTAAAATTGTAATGTTTTTCCTAAAGTCAAATTTATTTCAATACTGTACAAAATCTGATATTTCGGGATGGAGAATTTAAATGCCTTTTCTTATAAGAAATGAAGGTGAAAATAGACAGTAACTGTCTTTAATGTTTTTATTTGACAAATTTAGTTAATCCTGTATGTATCATACACACATATCTTTTAATCATCATAAAGTTATATGGTTGGTAATCACCATACCAGTTTTCAAAACCAAAAATCGAAAAGAAGAATGCTATTTCCTCATTGTTTCCTGACATGGCCTATTTCGTATATCACTTTGATTAAGTTTAAAAAGTAATTTGCCTCATTTAGAAATGGCTTTTCTACTACTAATTCTTCCTATATCCTGAAAAATACGTGAAGCAAGGTAAATATTTATAATATAGGAGATGTGCAGAAAATGAATATTGGCTATATTTTATTCATAGAAATATCATCCAATCTGAATTGTTTGAAATAAAAAATATATTTGTTTAATTATTATCCTGATTAAAAGCTATGTGGTTGTAAATGAAGATATCCTTTTTCTGCATTAGGTAACACAGACCTGATTAATAGAGTCTTGCTGGATGCAGGCTTTACAAGTGAACTTGTCCAAAATTACTGGAGTAAGCAGAAAAACATGTAAGAATTTTTTCATTACTAGTAAAAAATATATATATTCCATATTTCAGTTTAGCTTCTCTCTGGAAATATTTTGGAAAATAGGTGTCATAAATTTAAAGTTTATTATTTATTTTTAGCAATAATTCCTTAAAAATCATTTTACATTTGTTGACAACTTGCACTTGCAGTTGCTTGTGTGTCAATACTAAACATTACTCAGTTTTATATGCCCATACGCTTCATTGTGAATAAACCCAATTAAATAGGCATGTTTGCATGTGTTTCTGTGTTAATGGTAAAATAGGATGTGTAGTGAACTATAGAACTTCCTTACAACCAGACAATTTCTTTTCCACCCCCATTTTCAGTGTATCACAAAATCTTAAGTATTTCTCTTAACAGTGTAACAATGTGTCCTCCTCTTTATACTCATGTTCCTAAGAGTACATTTCTGAGAAATTATGTTGGCTGTTTTCTGTGTTTAGTACTTTCCATTCCTCTACCAATAACCCCATCTGTTTTCCACACAGTCCATACTTGCCAGAGTCTTATTTCCAAAATGCAGTTCTAATTTCAGAATAAAGGTGAAACTCTTTAGTATGGATTCCAAGATCTTTCATGAGCTGACCATTCTTTAGAAGCTTGTACTTGAAAGCCTTACCTCCTATTGCTTCCTACCTTGTACCTTATGCTTTTATTACACCAAATATCATCACTCTTCTCCACTAACTTTCCCTTCCACATACTCCTCACTCTAGAGGTGATGTCTTCCTGCTTCCTTCGACATCCCTGTTAACTTCTATCCCACCTTCTAAATGCAGCTCCACCATTTCTTTTGGGATGCCTTCCTTCATAGACATTTCGACTCTTAAAACATACTTATTTGCATATATTTATATATTTACTTTGGCCTCCCTTATTTTAAGCACTCATTTTATTTCTCTTTGTATCACCAACACCCAACTTAATGTTTTTCACAGAGTAAGTTAAATAAAAGTTTTCCTTTTGTCTTCTGTTCTAGCAAGGGAGTGAAAGCACGGTTTGTTGTGACTGATGGTGGGATTACCAGAGTTTATCCCAAAGAGTAAGTTCAAACAATACCTATAAACATAAGAACATTAGGAAAGGCATCTCTAAGGATCCCATTCTTCAGAGAAACTGGTCATAATTAGTAAATTGAATTTGATTTTGAAATTATTTAAAGTAAGTGCTTTATTTAAAATACTCAATTTCTCTGAAGAATATTATAGGATTCTTCAATGATATCTCTGCTTGTCATAGGTATTAATTACAAAATTTAAGAGATTTTTCTCTAGATGCAAACTAAACTAGTTAAGTGAACATAATGATCATAGCCTATTATCAGTATTTTTGTAGAACTTCATTGTTTTCGCTGGGTTTTTTAATTCATATTCTCTGTCTTCAAAACAGCTTTGTGAAGTGGACTGTCTAGGCACCAAGGTTATTATTATTAATTGATTTATAAATTGACTTGACCATGACTACCTGACTAGTAAAAAAAAAGAGTTAAGCTAGGATTCAGCTTTTCTTGATCCTTAATATTTATATTACTATGCTGATATATTGCTTAGTAATGACTACCATCTATACCACCAATTGCCACTAATTTCTTTAGACATACTTGCGATATAGACATCTCTATAAAGCTCAGTAATATCCACAAAGGGAAAAAGAGGATATAAGGTAAATGAATGAATACAAATGACAAGCAATTTTCCTCCTTAGGGCTGGAGAAAATTGGCAAGAAAACCCAGAGACATATGAGGACAGCTTCTACAAACGGAGCCTAGATAATGATAACTATGTTTTCACTGCTCCCCACTTTAACAGTAAGTATTGCTTTGGGATTCAGCCATCTCCCTCCTCTTTGTGTTCTTTCACAAATTATATCTCATTTTATTCTCCAACATTTCCAAGAGTAGATATTATTTATTCCCATTTTGACAAATGGAGAAACTGAAATTCAGAGAATTTCAAAGTTTTGTCCAGGGGCATACATCTTTAAAAAGGCAGTCATTTTTATGAATCCCAAATCAGAATCCTTTCTACTTCAGTACAGCAATGTCCTCAACATTTTTGCAAAGGTTGTAAAACAGAAATTCCATGTGCATCCATTATATTGTGTAAGTAGAGGCAACCAAGCAGAGTAATTCACATCCCAAAGTCAATTAATACAAACTGATTCATGGAATTCTAATAGGCCTGGTGTACAGAAGAAGGGAAGAAGAGACCACACACTTCTTAGTAGTAAATCTAGAATAGAATGTTTAAGCAAAATACTCTTGGTCTATATGTCTTAAAAATTCAACATTATAGTACGGTTTATCTGTACAGGTGTCTTTTCCTTTTTTTCTTTCTTTTTTTTTAGAAAGTGGACCTGGTGCCTATGAATCAGGCATTATGGTAAGCAAAGCTGTAGAAATATATATCCAAGGAAAACTTCTTAAGCCTGCAGGTAAGCATACATGTTACACACAAACACAATTCACCAGTTGAATGACCTCATAGTTTTAAGGCTATCCCTAACACTGTCACCTTCCTTAGTTTACTACATTAGTTAATTGGCCAAGTAGTGGCAAATTATTAAATTGTTTTGTGAATTTGAATTAAAATTTATATAATAACTTAAAAGATATTAGCTATATACTTCAAGAAGACTCAAAGAAGTGTATCTCTGTAATACACATTATATTAAGTTTATTCACTTATTTGCTATTATATAAATTGGCTACATTGTCATGTAGCAAAGATTGTATTGCAGTTAAGTCTTTTAAATCATCTCATAACAATTTTTCAATGTATACCAGAAGTTAAATAAATATTCATATTTTTTTCATCTCAAGAAACTTAGATTTGCATACTCAGGAAGTTTTTAATGTTAGAGAAAAAAATAGATAAGTGAGAATCACAGTTTCTGTAAATACCTGTATCCATTTCATTTTTTTTTTTACATAATTTTTCAGTTGTTGGAATAAAAATTGATGTAAATTCCTGGATAGAGAATTTTACCAAAACTTCAATTAGGGATCCGGTAAGATATATGTGTATATATATATATATATATTACTTTTTTATGTTCTTATGCTATATTTAGTATCTCAAAGGGGGAATAGTAATTGTCTTATACAGAGAAAAAATTAATTTTCAGTAATACAAAATTGAGACAGAACTATTAATTCCTTTTTTTCCCAAAGATTTTCTTTGTTTTAATTAGCCAATTAAAGCAATTTAATTTAAAGGAAAAACCTGGGAGCCCATGTATTTCAATGGTTGAGCACCAGCTTCCCAGGGTCAATCCTCAGCCCTGGTACTGCCACAAAAAAAAAGATGAAAAAAGAAAGAATCTTTCACTTTATAACTTGAAATACTTGGTGTCTATTTCCTAATTTTAAAGGTAAAACTATTAATTTTTGTGCTTAGGAACTGGAATGTCATTTAATATTATTATACTCAGTAAATTATTCCAATATTTTAAATTACACATGTTAATAATTTATATGAAGTAATTTATTTAAAAAATTTTTTAATGTGAGTTGATAATGGAAGTTCTGTTTTTCAGTGTGCTGGTCCAGTTTGTGACTGCAAAAGAAACAGTGAAGTAAGAAAACTCTTTACAATTAACTTATTTTAACTACAACTGTTTTCCTGTTAGCTTTGTTAAGGCTTTAATAAATGAGAAGACGCAGTAATTTTTAATCAAGTACTAAAAACTAATCTATAGAAATGGGAACTAATCAGTACATAAGAATTGGCATCAAGTTTTTAATTCCTAAATTCCTATCCTTAATTGCCTTTATTTTTAAAAAACTCAAATATGATTGGAAAATAAAAGAAAGCCATAGCAATATAGACTGTATTGTTTTCAATCTCAAATGGGGTAGATTCTTTTTTACATATTTATCTTTAGCTTTACTTCTTGATGGGGAAGTTTCTAACCATATTATCCTTATCTCCTCATCATTTATCAATGCATAGGTTTGCTGTCCTCATCTTTAGCACTCTCTCTAAATATATATATATTCAGACTTCATTTAGAATGACAGGAAAATATTTTCAGCTAAACCCTGAAGTTGTGTAGTTTATTAATGCCTTTGGTTTTACATGGTCTTCTATTATTTCCATTTAGGTTTAAAAAATTGAAAAAGGCAAATGTGACTTTATTGCTCAAAAGTTGAAGATGCCCTAAGAATGTTAAATCCCACTAGTTTCTCCTAGTGCCCTGTGTATTTCTATATATTTCCAAAGGAAACAAGGGGGTCCATATCATCTCTCTCCCCCCTAGTCCTGTGAAATCCAAAATAATTTTATTTTTAAAGATTTTACATAATCTATATCATAGTAATTTTATATGTAAAGATTTTTACAAACTGAGGAGCAAATGTAGCTCTAGTGGTTGAGCTTCCCATAGATGAGGTCCTGGGTTCATTCCCGGTACCTCAAAAAAAAAAAAAAATTGTATAAAACTACTTCCATATTAGGAAAATGGAGTTTATTATGTCTTTAAATATGATAAAAATAATTCATTAATTGTAATTTTATTCAGTAAAATCATTAAATCATTTCATGCACATAAACATAAATTAAATTATAATATATGGGAATTTATTATATATTTCTGGGGAAGTAAATACTTTTTTGTCAGTCACAGGCATGTTTTCTTTTTTCTTTTTTCTACCTGTTTTTAAATCTCTGACTATCTAACCAAGCATTTTTAACATAAAAATATAAAATAGTTTAAAATAATCTCATGCTGCTATTTGGGTTGTTATTTTTTGTTTTTGTTTTGTTTTTGTTTTTTGTGTTGTTGTTGTTTTTGTCCAGAAGGCATGATGACTAAAATTTAGTTTTTTGAATGTATTGTCAACATCTTAAATATGTGCTTAAAACAATAAAAAGAATTGCGCATTATTTAATAATTTGGTCTATGCAATTCCTCGAATCATTTAAATGATCCTAGAGTAATAAATATATTTTTTCTGATTTGTTCTGGTTATTTTTTCAGACTAAATTGACTCTTAACCAGGACAGATGATGGTAGATTATCAATCCATGTGGGTTTTGCATAAAGCAATGAATCAATGCCAGCCTTTAATTTCTTTTATCCAGATTCCTGATCATATATGTTCAAGAGAAAATATAGTCATTTGAATTTTTCTCCAATTTTGTTGTTCTGTCTACACATAAAAGAGTAATGGTAATGCAACCTCTCAATCTTCCTAAAAATGTACTGATTTTTATTTTTATTTTGTTAGGTAATGGATTGTGTGATTCTAGACGATGGTGGATTTCTTCTGATGGCAAATCATGATGATTATACTAACCAGGTATATACCTAAAATGAAAGAGAACTAGGGCCTCCAAATAGTGTTTCGCTGATTAACGCCACAGAAACTCTTTCAAACCATTATAAATATGGGGTGCTTTATTTCTCTCATAAAATAAGTTTGAAATTGCTTAATTCACTATATACAATTAAGAAATATAGGCTAAATATAGTTTTTCTTTATATTGATTAGTTGATTTTTCTTCCTGGTTCTAACAGTTCCGTTTACTACATACAGTTAGGGATTTTAACATGACATGAACTTTTTGTTTTCTATCTGACAGAAATTTAGAAAATTTTCATATAATTAGTATTATCATTAGATGAGTTTGAAAGTGATGAAATTTCTTAACCCGAATTTACAAATTGGCAGCACATACACTTTTGCCTCACAAAGAATTTTAAGCAAATTTCAGTGATTGCCACTTAATTTCACTTCTGAATCTACATTTCTTGCTTCTTTTTTAAAAAAGAAAAGAAAAAGACCTCTCAACATTGTGACCATTTTCTTGAATTCCAGTTTATGTGTTGAAGCAGATTAGAGTTTGGCCCATTATACATGAATTAATTGAGTTTATCACAATCTTCACAAGTTCCTCTTCTCTTTCTAGTTCAACCTACTTCTTCTAATTATGCTACTTTTCTCTTCTTTTATGGACATTTGGTTTGTGTCCTTAATGTTTAATAATCTGTGTTCCTTCCACAAATAATATATTACACAGAGCCGTTGAGAAATATAATCTCACTTCATTCGTTCATGGTGTCATGTGGGTTTAATTATTTGCTTTTATTTTTAAGCTCCTGAGTAATTTTAATTCAATTTTATTTTCATAGTATTTCTTTTCATTGTACTGGTTCAGATGCTATTGTTTAGTTTAAATTTAAGACTTTATTTTTTTGTTGTTGTTTTTTCTGTACCAGATTGGAAGATTTTTTGGAGAGATTGACCCGAGCTTGATGAGACACCTTGTTAACATATCTGTTTATGCTTTTAACAAATCATACGATTATCAGTCAGTATGTGAGCCTGGTGCTGCACCAAAACAAGGAGCAGGACATCGCTCAGCATATGTGGTCAGTAATATTCACTGTCACAACATCAGTTCTTCTCAAGGGGATACCCATGTGTAGACTTAGATAGTGACTTTTTAATTCTATTTTATAGCCATCAATAGCAGACATATTACACATTGGCTGGTGGGCTACTGCTGCGGCCTGGTAAGTCAAAATTTTAGTTTTATTAGTACTTAAAAAAAAACTGCTGTGAAATTGTAAATTTGATGAATATATGGGCTTCTAACATATAAATTGTTCTTATGGAAATTATTTTTTCCATATAATGTAACATATATTTGTAATATTTATAAATATTTTTCTGAAAATGTCCATTGTAACACTTGTTAAAATTATTCAGTTTTTGATCTGAAAACAATGTAATAATACTCATGTAAACATCAGTCTTTTCAGAGGCTTCTTTTTTCTATGAAACTCTTTGAGTTTTTCTTTATATTATACTCAATTTTTTAACTTTTCAGTGTATCGATCTATATAATATCATTATTTATTGCTTTTAGTATCCAAGTTAGATATCTAGGCTGATCAAATTCATGACATGAATAATAAAAATACATTTTTATTATTAATACAAAGGCTGACATATTTTCAAGGCAGCTTGTTGCTGAAATGGATCTAATTCTTTCCACCTCCCTCACTGCCATCTGTGCCCTACCATCTATGAAAATAAGAAATTCAAACTATTTATTGAGGCTCTGTGGAAAGTCTGGAAGATAACATTCTTCATTGTTAGTTCTAGTCAATCAAATTACTAAACCTTTTGTGTTTGGGATTAATTGTCTTCCTTTCTTCTTCCCTTTCTCTCTCCCTTTATTTCATCCCTCATCCCTTCCTTCCTTCTTTACTCTAATTCTCCCTTCTTTCTCATCATTATACTATATTGTCCAAGTCTTATTCCATGTAGATTAATCTATAATGTTCTTTTTATGTTCAGTTTTCACAACTAATTTTATTAACAAGGAAGATTGTTCCTTTTAGTTTAAACATCTAATTTTTTCTAAAATAAAGGTGTGACAAATGGTGTTTTCTGGTGTGACAAGGATATTTATATATTAATTTAATAGGATTGTAAATCTTATAATGATCCTGGAAATCCTTGATTGGTTTGTGTTATTTTCTGTTCCTAATCCTTTCCCTTTTTTTCAAAATTCAGATTCAGTTGATTCTGTAATAATGTTTGGCTCAGTTATTTGTTATAACACTGAAAGTGCCTTATCCCTTATATATAATGTATATATTTTAATTCATGAATGTTGCATTATGTATTCACAACTATATTCTATAATATAAAGTTTGTTTATTACAAACTGGTATGACAGAAAAGGTGGGTTTTATTTGTTTGCTTTTTTATTTTGTTTTTGTTTGTTTTACTATGACATTTTTAAAAATTAAAATCAGGAGAAAATAATGAATGCAAAAATCATTGCACTCAGATGTTAACAACTCTCCCTCTTAGCCTTATCACTTTAACACAATCTCTTATTGCCTTATACTAGGCCTCTTCACACATATATGCAGCTCTCTTGGTCCTGTATATTCATGACTTCTTATACAGATAGAAAAGTTATAATTTTTATATCATTTAATAATTATTTATATAAAAATAATGCTAAACGTTCTATTAAAAAATCCTCAAAATTTCCCCCATAAGTTAAAAAAGAAATCTGCTTGTATATGTACATATACATAAATCAGAACAATATTATGCAAGAATACTCAGATTTTTATTATAAGTTTTATAATGGAAAATATCTAGATTTTTATAAACATTCCTTTTTAAAATTTAGGTCTATTCTACAGCAGTTTCTCTTGAGTTTGACTTTCCCACGACTTCTTGAGGCAGGTAAGTCAATGCCCAATACTGTCATAATAAAAATTCTTAAAAATTTGCTATTTTGGATGTGCTGAGTTTAACAAATTCAGAGAGAAAGTGTGCATAAATTTGGTGTGTGCATATGTCTGAGAGGGAGGGAAATATCATCCATCCATCAGATACTTTTGTAGGTTGCAATCATTTGTCCCACCTATCTTAATGCTTTAAAATTTTTGTTAGTTCACTGTGGCCTCATTCATTATATCACTCTTAGGGATTTGAATTAGTTCATTCTGTGATATTTATTGGGTACCCATTGGTGACTGCCACTGTACTACACAGCAGTAAACAAGCCAGTTGTAAACCCTGCCCTTGTGCATTTATTTTGCTGCATGAAAAGTGTAGACTCTGGGCACTGACCACAGTGTTGCCTTCATGAGGTGGTCTTTGTTTTAACTCCCCTACAGTCGAGATGGAGGATGAAGACTTTACAGCCTCCCTGTCAAAGCAGAGCTGCATTACTGAACAAACGCAGTATTTCTTCGATAATGATAGTAAATCATTCAGTGGTGTACTAGACTGTGGAAACTGTTCCAGGTAATTTGTTTCTTCATTATCTGGAGTAGTCTTATTTCACTAAGAAGTTGTATTAACTTTTATAATCACTACAGATAATAATGGAGATTGTGATTGGAGTCTAAGAGATATACTTATCTGTAAAGATTTTCAGTACCTATGTAGACTTTTATAATTTAAAATTTTTTAAAAATCAGTTATTTGATAAGTTGTAATTCCTTCAACTGTAAAAATAGTTAAAAGATCAAGATCATTTGTTTCCACTTTTAGGTAGAACATGAAGAAATTTGATTATATTTCAGTATATTTTTTGTCTAAAAGAAACCATGTTTAAAACTTTCTAACAGAGAAAGTTGCAGAATTTTATTAAGTATTTCTAAATCAAATATATTTCTTCTTATAATGGTCACTAAAGGTTTACAAGAAGATATTCTGGGTATTTTTTGTTTGTTTGTTCTTCTAATCTCTAACATGAAGAATTGGATATATCTTTGACTTAAAACTGAAGGAACTAGGTGACAATATTGTTTCCTAGCTCAAGCTTGATATTAGGAAGACAGTAGCCAATAAAACATCTTAAAATGGGAATCAAATGTGTATTCACTGAATGCTTCTATAATGAACCAGTAGCCAGGATATGTATGGCTTTTATAGCTTTAGTTGCCTTTAAAAGAATTGTGTAATTAGAGCAATTTATTCGGGACTTAGAGTTTAGAAGGATAGATACATAGAGTACTTTTTAACTAGGATAATGAGTAGAAAGTGGGATTGCAGCCTGAGAGAGTAAACTGGATTTGTTAAACTTTTTATTTTTGGAAATATAGATATATTTCCAAAAATATGGAAAATTTCATTTGGTTACAGTAGGAAACAAGAAAAAGGTCAGATGGGGAATAGTGAAGGTTTGAGAAGAAAATGATAGCCAATGCCATAGGATCTGAGAAAGGAGTAGAAAGCCACAGGTTACAGAGCCCAGAATTTGATCGCATTGCTTTTAGAGACTGGTGCAAAGGAGAAGTGGGCCGGAGAAGAGGCAATATGTGAAGGTGAGGTAATTTGAGACTGTAAACGGGCTAAATAGGCCATTGGTGGGGGATCCGAAAAGAAGTTTATAACAGAATATTTCCAAGAAGGGATTAACTGAAACCTGCATGATGAATTTGTAGTCGTCATCGTCAGTATGATTTATGACTTACTTCAGTATACTTTGAGGAGGGAGACGGTGTGAGAAGGGAGAGGAAGGGGGAGGAGTCAGGCATGAGCTCAGAAAAAAAAACAGACTTTCTCCTTTAACATCAGGCTATCAACTTTAGGAAACAAAATTCTAGCATGTTTGGTAGAAATAGTTTCAAAGTCTGGGGGCCTTTCATTAATGGATGTCCAGTAATAGCAATGTGGGCTTAACAAATGATTAAGTTAATTGTGATGTAAAGACCAATATACTCAAATAAGTTGAATCATGATTTCCTCTTATATGCTTTATGTTTCTGTCCCAAGTTCAGTGGAGTGAGGGGCCTAAGATCTGCTTCTTTGAAAAATGTATAAGCATAAAGAAATTATTTTAACTGACATTTACATTTTTGTATTGGTTTCTAAAGAAGGCAGATATAGCTTATGGTGTGGGCAAATGGCAGATAGAATCTAAAGCCGTTGGTTCTATTTACATCTGTGCTGGTAGTAACTACCAGCCACAAGTGGCTATTTCAATTCCAATTAAAATTAAATAAAATTTTAAAAATGTATGCTTCCATCTCTCTTGTCACATTTCAAGGATAGGCATACCAAGGATATTGTGGATTCGGTTCCAGACTACGACAATAAAGCAAATATCACAATAAAGTGAATCATGCAATTTTTTTAGTTTCCCAGTACCTGTAAAAGTTATATTTATACTATACTATGGTATACAATAGCTTTATGTCCAAAAATCAATGTACAATGTTCATATCTTAATTAAAATGTGACACCGAGACACAAAATGAGCCAATGTTTTTGGAAAAATGGTGCTAATAGACTTGCTTGACCCAAGGTTGCCAGAATCCTTCAATTTGTAAAAAATATCTGATAAGTATAACAAAGGAAAGTGTAATAAAACTATTTATGCTTGTACCCAATAGCCACATGTAGCTAGAGGCTACCATTTTGGACAGAGTAGAAAAATATTTCCCACTTCATAGAAAGTTTAGCTTGCCAGAAGCTCAGCAAGATATGTGGCCATTTTTGTGCTCTTAGATTCTTTATATGTAAATAAAGCAACTTTGGCATATTTTCAGTGCTCAGTATTATGATTCTTTAAATGTGTTAGTGAACTCATTTTTCTATGAGTTTTAACATAACTAAATACTGCTTATTTTATTAGGAATAACACAAATCAAAGCCCACACAAAATATCTTCTGTTGGCACTTTTTTATTATTCACTTGAGAGAGGTAATATACATTGCTAATAAATAAAAATGGTAATCTTTCTCTTTTAAAACTGTGTTCATTCTGATGTACTATTTGTTGTTGGTGACGCTTTGTTTCAGTATGTCATATTTTGTCTTTCATTTTAATATCTGAGAATCCTTGAAATATTTTTATTTTCTCCAACATTAAAATAATTTTCTGTGATGTTTTCAATATTTATTTTACAGAATCTTTCATGTAGAAAAGCTTATGAACACCAACTTAATATTCATAATGGTTGAGAGCAAAGGGACATGTCCCTGTGACACGCGACTGCTTATACAGGCAGAGCAGACTTGTATCCTTTGACATCAGAGATGCTAAGAACGGGAAGCCATCTGAAAGTAATGCATTTCTTAACCTTGTTACATTGTTTATGCTCATAAAGAGAAATGTATTCTAGAATGTTAGCATCATCTACAGAGGCAGGATGAGCCCCTCACCAAAAATTTGGTTTGTATGTCAAGACTGATAATGCCACACGTGCACTAATTGAGAATGGAAAGGTTTATTATGCACATAATGAATCTCTGGAGAAAGCAGGGCAGGCTCTCAAGCAGATCCAAAAAGGGCTTGAGAGAACAGGGAAGAGTGACTGGCTCTAGGTTTTATGGTGGGTAGGCAGTGGTGCTGGGTTTCTGCCTGTGTGGAATGGAACTTGTGTGGCTTCTACTTCATGGTGGTGTCAAAAGAAGGAGCACCTGGATTTTCATATCAGTTGGCCCAGATAAGAGGCAGAAAGGGAAGGGGAATGGTGGAGCTTGAAAGCAGTCAACAGCCAAACATCACAAATGGAGCCACACTCTACTACATCAAGTCAACTATATATAATCATTTTAGGCTTCAATACTGTTGGGTTGGGTCTATCCCTGTCTATCTTGAGAATTTCTTTTGAATCTTCAGTGAACCCTTCACACTTTGTGGAAAATCAGTAAATGTTAATTTAACAAAGGAACAGAGGTTAAGCTTTCTTTCATCATCATTTAAAAAAAACAAAAACCCAACAACTTTTACCAGTAGGGTTAGTATGGAGGGGAAAACCAAAAGATTATTTTTTTCTAGAGTTGAGTCTGACAAGGGAAAATAGGAATGTTGCTTGGTCCACAAACCAATATTCAGTGGGTCCACAGGAAGCTCTCTAATTAAGTATTCTTTGCTGCTATATTACACTGATCAGATAGGAATATTACTTTATAACTTATATATGTACCTATATTTGAAATAATGTTCAGGGAAATGTAATTGAACTGATACTATTTTTTAGTTCATGTAGGAATTTGATGTTTTATCCCATGTACAGTTTTATGAAAGAACTTGATAATTTATAGACAAAATTGTTCAAATCAGTTATTATTATTGGCAATTGAAACTTCATTTTCTCTCTTTGTTATAGACATTTATTGAATGCAAGGCACTGTGATAAATATTCTCAAAATACAAAATGTAATAAACTTGATCCTTGTCCAATGGCTAATTGTTCTCTATCAGAGCAAAGAGAAATGTAGGCAATCAACTATGTCTTCCATAAGGGCTTATGTTAATTGTTTTTATTTTTTAAATAGTATCTGTTTTCATTTCCTAGATGCTGAAATAAATGCCGTACAATGGATTGGCTTAACAACTTGAATTGATTGGCTTTTCCAACACATGGCAGTCAGTACATGGTGGCATCTTTGCCTTTCTCTTTCAGAATCCATTGACTTTAACTTTTGGCTGCTCTCTGTGGCTTCTCTTTTATCTGCCCAATTTCCTTTGCTTATAGGACTTCAGCCATATTGGGTCAAGCCTACCTGCGTTCAGTTTGGGAACATTGTAACTAATAACATCTTCAAAGGTCCTATTTACCAAGGGGTTTACACCCATTGGGCCAGAGGTTGGGACCTAAATGTGCCTTTTGTGGGAGGCATGATTCAATCCTCAACAGTATCTAAAACAGGAGCTCTTTAAAACACTTGAAAATAGTTACATAAAAAAATCTTTGACTCTAAAAATTAATGTGAAAATGGTCTTTAAAGTTATTCCCTATAAATGGAATGAATTTTTAAAATGATAGAAAATGAGTTTTCTTAATTTCTATTTACTTGTTACTTATTGAGCATTATCCTCACCATTGCCAAAAACTTTGATTTGTATCATCACTATTAATTTCCATGGCAGTAAAGCTAAAACTATACCTCCGGTGGTAAGCCTGCTAAATGTGAATGCAATGCCTGTTAAAGCATTGTAGGCAGAACTGTAAAGTGCCTGTTTTGTTTTTTTTTGTGTGTTTTTGCATTTAATCATGTTCTTTATGAAAAAAATAGTCCTCACCTATATTTGAGATTGATGGTCATTACTGGGTCGTTTCTATTTCTGTCTTGCTAGATGCCATGTACTCAGGTCTTCCATTGGACCATGTTTTATATGTATGTCCTGTCCACTACTCTGCATCATTGTCTGTTTTATCCATTTATAATCTACAAACATTTATTGAGTACCTGCTTATGTATTATAAGATTAAAAGGAGATGATCTCTATGTGTATCCTCTAACCTGACAAGGGAATATTTGAGGCAATTTGATTTCCTGAACCAGTTGTGTTGGACTAGAGTAATGACATAAAGTCTCTTGCTTACTTTGGAAAATAAATATATTGCATTTTTTATATTTTTAAACATTTTAGTAAAAAAGTCACTTCATATTCCTTAACAAGTCTTTTTAGCTGATGGTCCAGATCCTTGTGATATGGTTAAACAACCCAGATACCGAAAAGGACCTGATGTTTGTTTTGATAACAATAAAGAAGTAAGATGAAACTTTTCCTGTATTAAAATACTATAAGGGGAGTGGGTGTAGCTCAGTGGCTGAGTGCCTGAGTGCCTGCACAAAACCTGTAAAATAATGGTCATTGTCCATAAGAATTTAAGGAGACAAATTGCAATTTTAATTCAAACATAAGGTCTTAACCACAGTGTCCCTCATTAACATGATGTACTTGCTGGTGGATAGATTTTCATTTCAATAGTTTTCATGGTTAGCATAAACTTAACAGTTGCTTCTTTTATCTGTCTTTCCCAAAGAAATTGTACTTTCAAACACAATTCTAATCAATCTATTAATAATCAAAGGTCATGTATCTGATGATTTCAAAGACTCTCTAACAAATAATAACATGTATAAATGTTATTCATAGTATGTATATATATATTACCTTAACTTATATTTTCAATCCTAAAGATGTAAATGGTATAGTTTTTTAATTATAATCTATTAGTTTGTGTTTAGTCTTCAATTCACTTAAAAACTTAATAGCTATTTATTATTTTATAATTCTTTTATATGGTTCTGTTTTCATCACAGATCAGATTTATATTATTTCTTTTAATTTTTTAATCTTTTCTAATGCTTGCTATTAGACCAGGTCATTTACACAATTAATTTAATAAAATATTACAAAGCCTGATTAATGCCTATTATCTAAATATGACCACTACTTTCTTTCAAGGCAGCAGTCTTCCCCTAATAAACAATCTTCTGTCTTACTGTGTATGAAACCAACTTTATGCTTTTAAATTTATTTAAAAACTTAAATTTATTCTCAAAGAAAAGGGCCACATAAAAATTACTGTCCACTTTTTTTTGCAGATTTTAAATGTAATATTCCCCAGTTCTCCAGTTCATCAAGGTGCATCTTTGCTTTAAATGGCTTGCACACATCAATGAGTATCCAAAGAGCATGATCATATCATGAATTGCTTATTCTAAAATCA
Organism: Dasypus novemcinctus; assembly: GCF_030445035.2. Lineage (NCBI taxonomy): Eukaryota > Metazoa > Chordata > Mammalia > Cingulata > Dasypodidae > Dasypus > Dasypus novemcinctus. The sequence goes on from NC_080677.1 coordinate 72,069,151, forward strand.
TCTTAAAACATCTATTGATTAATAATGCGCACTTAATAAAGGGGGTTTTTAATATTTACTTAGATTAAATTTACCTACTTCTATACTTATTCACTCAAATATAGATATTTGTTCCAGAAAGGATAAAGCACTTTCACAGATAGATATTATATAATCAGTTAATATAAATTAGAAGTGGAAAAAAGAAAAGTAAAATCAGTGCTGGAGAATAGAACTAAAAATGCTACGTGTTTTAGCCAGTACATCACAGTTATCTCTGTGAAGACTATTGGTCATTCATTTATCTTCAGTAGAAAAAGTGATCCAAAATTGAAGCTAAATCTTTTTTTTTTTCAATTTCACCCAGTAAGACTTGAGAATATGCATGTATGAGAAATTGTGTTGTTCTGTCTACTACACTTTCAAAAGCTTTTCTCATGACAAATCATTCCACAAAGAATGTTGGATGTGGGCCTCAGGGCAGTGTAGCTCATTAGGGAAACTTCGCTCATTAACTATCACTTACTTTTGACAGTACAAAGACTGAGATTAAAATCATTCAGATGGACTTTAAAGATGATATAAGAACCTTAGTACCCAAAAATATTCTCATCCTAGGAAATTTTATCTTTTAATCAAGGCAGCAAAAAAGACTTGGGTGCAGATTAGAATTTTCCAACAATTCAACTTCCTATAAATTTGGTGGGGAATTGTGTGTGAAAGCACAACTCTTGCTCAGTAGCTTGATGTGCTAGATGTGCTAGTAATGTGTTGTGTTTCTTTAGCAGTGGGATATTTTGATAATGCTTATTTGCAATAGTCACTGTGAATCTGCTCTGGATGGAGGCACACAATAACTGCTAACTGCCAGCAAATTGCATGAAATCTCATCTAGTATGTCTTCTTTTCTGTGTTTTCTTTCTTTTTCCTGTACTTGCTACTTTGCCTGTTATTAATAGGATCAACTTAAATGTACAACAAGTCGTGCCTGTACCATGATGTCAGCTCCTATCTTCATTTTACTGCAACTTTTCATGTGCTGTGGATGGTCAGTCACTTTCTATAATTTTTCTTTGTTTTTATTTGTGCATTGAAGTTTTACAAAGTAATCCAAAACCCCAAATACAAAATATTAAATATTCTAAAGCCCAGTGCAAATATTGTTTTGTACTTGGCTGATTTCAAATGGTGCATAAATTTCTAATCCTAAACAGAAAATGCCATTTTCCAATATTAATTTAAAAACCATTATTTTGCCATAAAGTTTTGTATGAAGATTAAGTGAATGCCTAGAATATACATATACAAATCTCATGATGTCTTTCACTAAATAGAAATACTAGAAGGACAATTATTAGAGCTGATCATTTCCATTTATTTTCAAACTTTAGTAATGTAAAATTAATGAATCATTTCCATTTTTTCAAGTATTACTAAGGACTACTATGTCAACCATTCTGATTTTTCTTCTAGTTTTTTTTTTTTCGGTAACAAATTTGGATAAACCAACTTTATAGATTTTTACTCTCAGAATACTAATTCATGCTGAATTATTTTAGCATAAGTATTTCAAATTTCTTAGTTCATTTTCTTTAATATTATTTGCATTATATAACCAAAAGTTATTGTTAACCTTTTTGACAAATTTCTTGTTTATATAATCAACAATACTGAAGAGCTGTTTTGAAGTGTGCTTTGTGTATGTTCTGTGTTCCATTTACTGTTTTGCAACTTCTTTTCTGATGCTTTGGAATCATCATGATTGTGTTGCTAGAGCACCTTTTGTTGTACAAGTCCTTCATTGCTGTTCAGGTATTCATTTTGATTGGGAAACCACTAGATGGAGATGTGACCATTACTATAAAGACATGAGGTCATCAGAGCAGAAAAAGTGGAGTAGGAGAGGGAGCCTCAGAAAATAACCAAATTTGTTCTGAGACAACAAAATGTGGTTTTCATATCAAAAGATTCCCAGTGAGATAGGCCTAGCTGATTTTAATAATTGAAATAAAAGACCAAAATCAAATAACTCCTCTTGGGACACATTATGTAAATCAATAAATAAGCAGCATTTCAAAATATAATTTTATATATTAAATATAATAAAATATCTTTTAAAAGTACATGACTTCCAGGGATGAGCCTCCTTGGCACCAAGGGATTATTACCAAGCATTAATTAGCAGTGCATGTGGTAAAAGACTTTGATCAAAGGGGGGAATATTAAATAAGAGTTTTTATAGCTAAGAGGTTTCAGAGTGAGTCGGGAGGTCATCCCACAGGTAATATTTATGCACATCTCAGGTAACTTTCACAAACTTCCACAGCAAACAAAGCCTCAAACAAAGGTGCACCCAAGGGCTCTAGGGACATCCAGACAGCATAGGCAAGGCACACAGCCTCACGAAATCAGCATCCCCTCGGCCAGCCCTAGTTGGGAATTGAAAATCTGTTTCCCCAATACAGCATAGTTACACTTGTTTGTAATTCCCCTAGTCATGATTCTTCTATTTCTTTTATTTGAACCTATAATTTTCAATATACCTGTTAAATGTATTTCTCAGAGAAAATCTTTGGGATGTTTACAGCACAAAGTGTAAACCAGGATATAGACTTTTGTTAGTAGCAATGCTTCAGTATTGGTTCATCAATTGTAACAAATGTACCATGCTAATGTAAAATGTTAACAGTAAGGGAAACTATGTGTCTGGGTGGGAGTGTGGGGTGTTATATGGGAACTCTGTGTACTTTCTGTGTAATTTTTCTCTAAATCTAAAATTTCTCTAAAAATAAATATTTCAAAAAGAAGTACATAATCATACCACTTTCATATGAAAAGTAGTAAATCATATGCTTTTATAATTGTAGCTAATTTTGGTCATAACTGAGAAGAGTAAACTAAAGCAGAATAACAATCAATTTTTATGTTTACTGTTTAAGTAAGAAATAGTGTAAAAAATTTACTAGATTTTCAGCTTTGATTGAAAAGTTTCTATCTCAGTCATGGATTACTTAGATAAGATTTATAAACTATTAATTATAAACAAATATTGGCCTAAGTGCTGCTTTTGAATTGGTCAGCTCCTATTTTACCACTATCTTAAAAATCTTTAGGTAATGATGAAATTTTTAAAATTTTTCTCTAACACCCCCTAAAAATACAATTTTGAATTTTCCCATATAGATATTTTTCTGTCTCACCATAATTATAAATGTATCATGAGAATAAATAAATATTACTATAAACAACTGGATTGGATCAATACATTTTAAGGAAATAATTTTTGGAAGATAAAAACATGGTTGAAATCATTTGATATTTTTGCGTCCTTGAGAAATACATAAGTCTGGAGAAGATGATGTAGATGGCTTTTAATTTACATGAACTAGACTTGGCTTAGGTCTTTCAAAACACAGTTATTCGTATGGAACAGTGACTCCAGTCTGTACAATTTAAGTGTCAATAGGATGACATAAAAGGAAGTGATATTTTCTCTGAAAAAATAAGAGGTTGAGAAAGTAACACAAATATTACAAGAAAATATGGAGAGATTAGCTGGCGGTTTTTCTGCACAGAGAGGACAGATAAATGTCTTAGTCTAAGTTTCAGTGATAGTCTGGCTATATCAGAATTTGCTGTGGATTAGGTTCTCCTCAAAGGAAAGCTGGAATGGTGGTGTAATCTCTAAAGTCTTCTAAAACCAATACTCTACACTGTTTACAGAAGGAAAGTAATTCATTTAAAGAATGGCTCAGACTAAAGCTATGGCTCTTGTACCTGTGGCGTTCAAAAGTTTACAGATTATAGGCATATGATTGTGACATCCCATACCATGAGGACTTCCTTAAAATACAACTTTTAAATGATGCCTTTCCCAAGGGCTTTTTGAAGGCTAAAGAGGTAAAGAAGAACAAAAGGAATATAAGCAAACAAGAAGCTAAAGTTCATAAACCAAAGAAGACAGTAAAGCAAGCCAAATAATAGTTTATAGCGAAATGATTGTACTAGTGCTGAACAATTTCAGAGAAAAAATAATTTCCTTGCCCTGCCATTGAGAAACTTCATTACTTTATACATACCAAATTTATAAAAATACATTATTGGATACATTGTGGAGCATTTGTAATACCTGCCAAAATAACTTTAGATAGATTGTTGTTGATGCAGATGGGGGTGACTTAAGTACAGACCAACCTAAATTCAAAAGTAGCCATTATTTGGTGGATGTTTTCACCTATGATTTGCGTTTTGAAGGAAACTTAACGATGACTATAATTCAGAAAATAAAGAGCAAAAACTTTTTGGCCAAATGACTAGAAAACTTAATTTTGGGAAAATTTATATCTAAATTTATTTAAATAAATTAAAATTTATTGAACTCTAACTATGTCCAATTAATTGTCCCAGGTTCTGATTGGGGTAAGCAAGTCAGCGTAAGGTTTTGCAGGATAGTTTGACAGCAGAAAATTGAGGAGATTGTAGCAACTAACATTCATGATCTTATGATGAAATAAACCCTAGGGCAAAATCATATCAATCTAACTATAGTCTATATATATTTTTCTTTTAATGAGATTGGAGGAGGAAAATAGAATAAGGAATTCTCAAATGATACCTTGAATGATATAATATTTTAAAAGAGGTCCGTTATGAGGAAATCTAACAAAATTAGTCTATTTATCTTATTTTTAAGATACATATACATACATTGTTGGCATTGTATCCTTTTTCTATTTTAATGTCTTAAACTGAAAAAAGGTACCAATCTTCTGTTTTCTACTACAATAATCTGAATATCAGACTGATTTGTCTGGTCATAGTGTCAGTAGGATTTCTGTCTCTGCAAGAGGGAGAAAATGCTGAGATTCCTCCTACATCTTATGCATTTGTGATTTAGAATGTTTTTGGAATGTATATCATAATTCTCTTTCATAGAAGAATTTCAAATCTTAGTATAATGATTGCACAATGCAAAACACATGAGAAAACATGATCAGGAAACAAGAGGCAGATTTTTCAATGTGAGTCAACATGCAGACTACAGGGACACCAAATAACTTATCTGAACTACCAATTCCCAAATAGAAACAGACATATCTCATCATCACACAAAAGAAATAGAGCTAAAACAACTAAAATATAAAAATTAAAACAATGTAGTAGGAGCCAGAGAGAATATTTTTCTTTCCATGATACATTTCTAGCATATCAAGATATATTTTGCATTATGAAGAATTTCTTTAACAAACTATATTCTAAATGCAAAAATAAGTCTCATTTGTGTGCTAGCTTTGTGTTCCATCAAATTAACACCTAACCAGAACTGGGGAGTAAACCCAGTTAAGTGACATTGGATTTGAATGTAGTATTTTACAATCATGGCATTTCTAACTGACCAATATATCCACTCCTTACTGAGTACCTACTAGTCATATATCAAGTACTTAGTGCACACCCACTGCATATCAAGCCACTTATCTATATGTCAGATATAGTCTGGGAGAGTTGCAATTTATGCCTTTCTTCTCAGCAGAAGTATAATTAGCACCTCCATTCATTCTCAGAACTGACTGTTGGACAAAAAGTAATATGGTCACCCTAGATAGAGCAATAAAAACGACCATGATCTCAATGTATCTTGTTCTAGTGGGAAAGATAGGCAATATATACATATTTTATAAATATCAGAATTGTGAAAAGTGAAGATACAGGGAAAGGCTAGAAAATGAATGTTGATAAGTGGGGGTTGGGAGGTTAGAGGGAGCTATTTTAGATTGAGTGGTCTCTATAAAGAGGGAACATTTGAACTAACACCCCAAAAGAAAATACCTGGGAGATGGTTGCCAGACTTAGAAGAAAACAGGATGCCTGGTTAGTTAAATGTGAATTTCAGAGAAGCAATTAATAATTTTTTAGTTTAAGTACATCCTATGCAATATTTGGGACTCGTAGTAAAGAAGTATTTGTTCTTTATCTAAAATTCAGATATAACTGGGTGCCCTCTATTTTACTTGGCACCCCTACCTGGGGGAAAAGATTTAAAGCAAAGAGAAGAGCAAGTTCAAAGGCCCTGAAATAGTAAATACTTTGGCCTGTTGCTGGGAAAGCCAGTGTTACTAGAACGGAGTGAATGAAAGTGGGAGAGGGGAAGGAAGAGTATAGGAGGAGGAGGATGGAGAGGAGCCCGGCACCAGACTATATAAGGCTTTGTAGATCTTGATAAGGAATTCACATTCTATTCTGATGGGAAATTTCAAGCTTGGAGTGACAGGATGGAATTTATGGCTTCATGAAGATCCCCGGACCGTTTTTTGGAGAAGAGATTGTATTAGTAAAAGGGCAAGAATAGAAGCAATGAGGCAAGTAAGGCAGCCTTTTCAGGAGTGTAGGTTCAAGGAGATGGTGACTTGGGCCTGAGAGAGTAAGAAGTAGTAGGTTTGGGGATATATTTTGAAGCTAAGCATAAGAGAACATGCTGATAGGTTAGATTGTTTTTTAAAATAGAGGGATCATAGATGACTTGAAGTCTTTGGTCTGAGGCACTGCTCTTAAACATGTATATACTGAGGTGCAGAAAATATTTGTGAAAAGTTTGAGGTCTCGTGAGCCATGCAGAAGGAGAGGTAGTAGAGATCAGTGAATATATGAATCTGGAGGCCAAGGCTTAAGATATGAAAGTGAGAGAGTTATTAGCAAATAGATGACATTTAAAGCTGTAGAAATGGATCAGATCACCTAGGAAAAAAGTATAAATAAAGAAGAAAAGAGTTCGTTGGACTTACCCAGGTCAGCTAACAGGGAGGTGAAGATGGTCAACCACCACACCAGGGAATCAAGAGTGCCTACAACTGCAAGCAGAAGAATTGCATCCATCATCCATATGGAATCTAAGCCCCTTCTTGATCTAGAGGTGGAGTGGACATCACCATCCCAGGGCCCACAGAATGGAGGAATAAAATATGGATTAGAGTGGATTTATTGATATTCTACTATAAAACTCTTGTGAATAGTAATAGAAGAAATTGTAGCATTGAGGTGGAGAAAGTGGCCACAGTAGTTGCTTAGGGTAGGGAGAGGGAAGAAGAGATGTGATGTGGGGGCATTTTTGGGACTTTGAATTGTCCTAAATGATATTGCAGGGTCAGATGCTGGACTTTATATACCCTGCCATAACCCACTGAATGTACTCGAGGAGAGTGTGAACTACAGAATAAACTATTATCCATGTAGTGCAGCTGTGCTCCAAAATGTGTGCCACAATGATGGGGGAGGTTGTTGGTGTGGGAGGAGTGGGGTGGGGATGTGGGGGATATGCAGGAACCTCTTATGTTTTTTAATGTAACATTTTTTGAGATGTTTATATCTTTAAAAAAAATACAATTTACAAAAATGATGGGGGTGGGGGGTGGGGAGTGAGTTATATGGGAACCTCTTATGTTTTTTAATGTTATGTACTTTGTGATCTATTAACTTTAATAAAAATAAATAAAGCTGTAATTTCTCTATTAAAAAAAAAAAGAAGAAGAAAAGAAAACAGAAAACTAACCCCTGGAAATTTCTAACATTTAGAGGGCAGAAAGAGAAGCAGGTCAAGCCAAGGAATATAATATGAAACACAAATGAGTTTGGAAAGAAAACAGGAGACAGTATGTGAAAGGACACATGGGGGGGGGGGGGAAGGAAGAAGGAAGAGGAGGGAATGTTCTACAATGTCAAATGCTCCTGAAAGGTCAATTAGGATGAGAGCTAAGAACTGATTATGATTTTATAATTCAGTTTAGATTTGGGAAAGAGCTTTTGAAAAATAAAAATTTCCTTTATATGTTCTTTTCTCTAACGGAATTCTGCTGCCTTAAAATATCACCCAGGATTGAAAATTTATATTATCTGGCAGGTATTGAATTAAAACCCATTGAGCAAAGAGTCAAAGTTTTTATTCTCTGTGAGCTTAGATTCTTTGTAAAATTATTCTGAAGAACAAAAAACACTTTCTTTTTTTATTTAACATATAGCTTATTATTTTGATTTTTGCAAGATGAACCTTCAATTCTTGGATCCTTAAAAAAGGTGTTTCTGAGATAGGGTTTTTGTTTTTTTTTTTAATGAAACTCAAACTCTTGAAGGAAATTAAAGGACATGAAAAATGTTACAGAATATAGAACCGAGTAATAAAATATGAAGAACAATTTCGTTTGAGAAGGGAAACTAATGAGTTGCTACTTACTGGGCTACTCATTGGGGACACAATGAGTATAATCATTGTTCATATGGGAGGGTTCTCTAAACAAAATAGACCTCCGTCTCTACCCTACCTCTTAATTTTGGATATGTTTTCAGAATGTCTTTTCATTGTGGTTCGGGTACATTCCTCTTTTTTATTTTAATTTAATTTAATTCTAATTTTAATTTTTGATGAAGATCCAAATGCTGTGCATGGTATGTTCTCCTCAGAAACTGAATATAGGACATATGGGAAATGGATGCTTGTTTCTTAAGTTTATTTACTTTACAAGTCCCCAATTTTTCCTTACTGTGCATTGTTCCTAAAATCATAATTCTTAGAAATTAGAAAACTACTATTGTTTTATTTTTATTTCTTGGTTACATTATCCAAAACAGCATTTATTATTAAAGTATTTGCTTTCTTCATCATCAGAATCTATAAATTTTTAAAACATTCATCAAATGATGCTGAAAGATTGCTTTATCTAAAACTCCTGAGCAATAAAATCTAAGAGAACTTAATTTATTTGAATCTAAGTTAGAGCAGTTTTATAAGGTGAGTTCAGAAGTTGACAAAATATGGAGTATTGTGAATGGTGTCTTGCTAGATATTTTTTAAGATTTTAATTTTTTTTTCTTTTCTTTCCATCAGGAGGATTATACCGACTGTGGTGGTGTCTCTGGATTAAATCCCTCTCTGTGGTCCCTCATCGGAATCCAGTTTATCCTGCTCTGGCTGGTATCTGGCAGCAGACACTGCCCATTATGACCTTCTAAAAACAAAATCTGCATAATTAAACTCCAGACCCTGCCAAAACATGAGCCCTCAGTTATATTAAAATGAAGTCGGCCTTCAATCAGCAGAACATTAGCTGGGCCCATACTATGGCATAACTTTAAGTCACAGACTCGAAAGGCACCCACTGGCTGCATGTCAGGGTGTTAGATCCTTAAACTTGTGTGAATGCTGCATCATCTATGTATAACATCCAAACAAGATTCTATATGTGCTCTATTGGGAAATTTGAGAATTTGTTGTTGCATCATTGGTGATTTAATGTAAAAGGGCTCCCCATAAAATTGTTTACGAGTTAGAAGAATTGTCTTGATTTTGACTTGGATCTGACCGAAGGAATCTCTAGGAAGTTATTTTTTCCTCCACATGTTCTTCTGTTCAAAAATTCCTGCTTTGAGTAATGATTGAAAAATACATAGATTAAAAAGAATTAACCATTGTCCAAACTGTTGAAATATAAATAATGGCTAATTTTCTGCAAAAATTTGCCATGAATGAAATGCCTTATGAAGAATGGCTTCTCTACCAAAAAAAAGGTAACACAATTGATGACCAATTAAGTTTTGATAGGGTAATGAATTGATGTTTTGAAAATAATTAAGAAGTTATTAAACTAAAGGTGCTTGAGGGTGAAATTTGAATATGTGACACGTTTCCTCATACATGTAAGCCCTTAATAAATGCTTCACTGTCATTTTCCCTTTGTTCACAGTACAGTTATGTAGTGCTAGCCAGTATTTCAAAATGCTCTAAGAAAAGCTTGTTGGGGGTGGGGGGAATGGTTTTTCTTGTGATAAGTGAACTTTGGTTACCAAGGGTATTTTGCATGATGCTGCTGCTCTTTTAACTTTTTGGTTTGTTTTTCTCTTAATGTAGAGTGTAGTCCATGAGAAAAGCTAAGTGACATTATTGTTATGTAAGAATCTGAACCTTGCAGTGTAATGCACTTAAGTCATCTTTATAAAATCCTTAAACTACTCTGAATATACTGTGCAATGTAAATGCTGAATGATTGGGTTAGTTACATGGTGAAATGGGAATTAATGGATTTTATACAGATCCGTGCTTTTGCCTGGAAACCTATGTACAGATATTTTAAGTACATAAATCAGATTTGACACATTTATTTTTTGAAAAGTACATATATGTTCTCAATGAAAATTCATCCTAGGTTTCCTCTTTGTTCTTTCAAATAGTAGCATGTACAATCCAAAATTTTCTGCTGCTCCTGCTTTGGTCCCTCCATTTAAAATGGTATGGTCACTTGATCCAATTTTCATCGAGTTTGTTGAATTTTTTTTACAATAATCTGAACAAATAGGAAACCTTGAATCCATATGTATGCACATGAATACTTGATTGTGAATAATAAAAATTGTTTTTATACAGCCTCATTGGTGAAAATGGTTAGTGTAGCAAATCAAATGTTTCATTATAGAATCAGATGTTTCATTATAGAATATTTCTGCTAATATGGTAGCAGAATATTATGCTTTTAAAACTTATTTTCAGGAGTAAATACTATTTGAAAAAAGGACAAAGACAATGAACTTGCAATTCTTATGATAGTGAATAGTTTTGCTAAAGGCTGGAAGTATGCTGATACTTTCTATGGTAAAATGCATTTGTTCTTCTTTTGAACATGCCAGAAATGGTGTGTTATATGCTGGAAAATTTCTTAAATATCATTTTTAAGTCAAAATATTACTAACACTATCCAGCATGCTTTAATACAATCCACATATCAAAGATATAAACAATTCTTTGGCTAGTTTAAAAGATTTGTTTTGTTTTTAGTTTGTCTGTACTTGTAATTCTCTCCCACCACCAATATACCCTAGGTACTATTTGTGTAGATTTTCCTTATTTAAAGTATGTTTTTTTAATTTAAAAAGGGGAGGGAGGGGAAATGGAATCACTTTGCCAACTATTGTTCTCAGAGTTGACATCAGTTACCATTTCTAATGCATTGTAATTTTGTAGTCTCATTTATACCTGTTATTAACGTTTTAGAAAACACCAAAGTGATAAAAAAAATATATGGAACTTCTCACTCTAGTAACACTATGTTTAAATCATGTTGTTTGTCAATTAAATATTTACAACTTACTGCTAACTTTTGCTAGACTATTTTAAATCATGAAAGTGTTGAGAATGAGGTATCAAAATATAAAATTATGTTAGATGGTATATATAAGTGACACATTAAAATAATGAAATTGCTTCCAGCATACAACAAACTACCTTAAAATTATGTTTGAAATCTATTAAATATATTTTCTTGGCTTATGCCATTGATATAATATATTTTCATCAATTATATTATTGTTTTCTCAATCACAGTTAAACACAGCATCTTTTAGTGTGGTCCTATTTGATTTCTATTGCCATCAATAATATATTTATATGCATGAGTCTTGCTAGGATCCTTTATTTTCTGTTATAAAATAAAGTTATATAGTATAGCAATCACATCCGTGGTAATAAATCAGGTAAGATTATGGTCTCTGACTAAAAATCGTTTTCCTGACTGATACTAGTCTTTATGACTCTGGCATTCCTTTTTTAAAAACAGTAACACTCATCCCATCAAATTGTTACATTCAATTTAGGATTTTTATGGAAGTTTTAACTGTTGACAAGAACTTTAATTATAGCTTGTTATAACACTGTTTTCCAAGACATGTAAAAGAGATCAAGGAAAAGCTTTTAAACTGTTTTCACTTATTTAATTTTTTTAGTACTCATGCAGCTTAACATAGTTCATCACTAAAGCAAAAGCAAAGTAAGTTTTGTATTGGTGTTGAGTAATAGAAAAGAGTTTCACATTATTGGTTTCTTTATGTTGTCTTCATTTGAACAACCAGCATTACTGCCAAACACCAATCGTGGTCCATATTTGTAACAGGTTTTTAACATGACATAGTTAGCAAGTTTAAGTGAAGAGATTTTTAGGTCCTGGGCCTATAAGATTTTAGTATGATCTTTTTTCATGTTTCTAATGCTTAAGGCGTTATTGCGTAACTTGGAAAAAACAAAACAGTGTTGCTGCCATTTGTAAGCTTTCCTATAATATTCCTTTTATTAATCTTAAAAACTGGCCTTACTGGGTTCAAATAGGCAGTATCCCGTTTAAGTGACCTTTGCAACCCAAGTGTTACTTGCTTATTTGATGCTCTCTTGTATTTTACATCTCATTAAAATCTTTCTCTGTCTCCACCAAAGCTTAAATCCTATGTCTTAATTTTAAAACTCTTAAATTATTCCATTGAGCATATTAGTTGACATTACAATTTCTAGAGGTACAGAGTCTAACCTAGTGAAACAAAATGGAATGTTGTGACTTTTTAAAGTGTAGAATAGAATGACTATTGCACTTGCCCCAAATTTCAAATATTTTCTAACTATCTGGAACCTTTGTTGACTTCCCATAGCATAATGTTAATATTGTTAATATTCAGTGTACATTTCTGTAAAGGGTAAATCAATAAAACAAAAGTATCTAGTGTTGAAAAAATTCCAGAGTTTCAAAGAATTAGACCACCCTTATCATTAGTTTCGTAGACCTTATTTCTAATACAAATAATTATCTCAAAGAAATTTCATTTTGAATGATGGGATACTGTCTCGTGTAGATGCCAATCGAGTTTATAATGTGACCTGACAAAGTTGTCTTTTTGTTGTGTTGTATGATTGTTGGATCATGCTTTGGGGATATTTTTATTGACATGTTCAGTGTGCATCCATGCAAAAACCAAGAGGCTTTTGTGAACAATAGATCTTTACTCCCCTTTATTATGTTCTCTTGACACTTTTGTGGAAATTAGCCTAATAAAACCATTTTGTAAAAATTTGTATAATACTGTTATAAAAATATTTATAATCCCAGAAAATGTTGTGTTAATTCTTGTGCAAAAACAGTATATTCAGAATAAAAGTTTATCATTTAAAGTCACCACCCAGATTGGATTATTCATTTAAAGAGCCAGCAGAAAGAGAGAAAAGGCTCTGTCTCAAGTATATTTTAAAGAAAGCAAGTCTTCCTGTGGGAAGAATTCTGGATTTGGGCGGGAGGTGGCAAACTTTGGATTATATTATATAAGTGCTTTTCAATTACAAACCCCAACCACAAATACATACATTTTCACCTGCTTTACTAACTCTAACCCTTCTCCTGTGTGCTTTTGCTGTTAAGGCATTGAAGAAACTTACTAAAAGCAGATTTCGGACTTATATTGTGAAACAATTTCTTGGGCAAATAATCTCCAAGTTCCTTTAAAGACCTTGGGAAAATAGTTTGAAAGAAACAAAGTGTAATAATAAAATCTGCATATCTTTTACACATCTTATCTTTAAATAGTACTACTAGCTATTTAATACTTCTGCTAGCTATTTAATAGCAAACAGTAGTTGAGGCAGTGAGGTATATTTTAAGGAATTTCATGAAAACTGTACTAAGTTCCTTTTACCTTTATACCAGTTTACTGCCTGCCTTCCTGTGCTTTCTTAATGATCCTGGTATTACGTGATATCTAGTATGCTATAGACCTGCTTTTCTTCTGGAAATACCAAAAGAGAACAAAACTGCCAACACATAGGTGGAATGTTGTATGTAGGTGCTGATGATGGTGATTACTAGAAAATCTTTCCTCCAGTGTCTGATCAAGGCATTCTAACAGGAAAAACTCTACTTAAAAGTGTAAAGTAGATGACATTTGTGTAACATCTGGCTTCATTCTATACCAGTTTATCCCCTCAATCAATCCTCTTACTCCCCAGAGACCCACATTTCCTCTATCAATCATCTTGATCCCATCTCCACCTCTTCCCTTGGGATCCTTTTCACCAGTTCTCTTTTCTCAAGTACATTCAGTCTCCCCTCTGCACAGGCTTCTTTCTTTCAGAGTTCGAACACGTTCAGAGCACCTCTATTCAAAACAAAAACAACAAACATCCTTTGCTGTCTTTTAACCCTATTTCTTCCTAGAGTTATAAACTCAGGCTCTTTATAAACACTTTAGGCTCTAGTGTTTTAGCACTGAAAGACACGTTCTCTCTGAACTACCGTTGAAAATTTTTTCATTCCTGTTATGAGGTCCTAATAAATTCAAGGCTTGGGACATTTTTTTGAATCCCAAGTGTTTTGTATCTTAATGGAGTTACAGAGTACCTTCACAATTTTCTCTCAATAGGTGTAAAACTACACAATGCTGTTAATGTTCTTTTTATTATTCAAAAACACTCACTATTATCTTTAAATAAATGTGTTGAAAAAAAGAAATCTAACATTCCTGCCCATTATAGTTTTTGTTGCTAAAGCAGATACTATTCAATGGGTTGGCTTAAACAGTGGGAATTTATTAACTCACAGTTTTGAGGCTATGAGAAGTTCAAATCAAGCTGTCATCAAGCTGATGCTTTCTTCCGAAAGATTGGCATGCTGGCATTCTGGGGCTGGCTGCCAGTGATCCTTGGTCCTTGACTCCCTGTTTTATGGCAATGCAATTGGCAGCCCCTTGTTTCCATTGACTCTCAGTTTCTTGCCACTCTTTTTGTCCTCCTTTCCCTGTGGCCTTCCCTATCCATTATGCTTCAGTCGGCCACCTTAACTGAAGTAGCCACATCAAAAGGTTGCATTTATGATGGGTTCACATCCACAGGAATGGATTAAGTGTAAGAACGTATTTTTCTGGGATATGTATCTCTAAGACACCGCACTATCATAATGGGAAAACCAGTGTCATGGCCATATTAAAGTAAGTTCACAGCTATGAAAATGAAACCAAATCAGTAAAAGCATTCATTTCTGTTATTCAGCATATAACTAGTGTTAAATATATCATTTTAAAACATTTTCAATTCATTTATTGTAATAATATATTAATATTAGAGTTTTTTAGAGTATAGTCAAAATCTAGCTATAAATTATCATTAAATAGGTAAATAAAATTTACCAAAATATATACACATCATACAAGCTTTTAAAAAGTTTGATATTTTAGGTGTGTGCATTTTTTTCAAAAATGCTTAATCACAATAATAGTTTTCCATATCTCAGGACCCCAATATGTCTGGAAGTTACTTTCCATGTTTTCAGTTTCTTTAAAAATACATCTTCTAAAAAATAAATATGTTCATCATTAACTTTATATGGTAGAGATGAATAATTTAAAACTACTTTCTCCTTATTATATTTTTCTATGGAAAAAATGCTTAAGATAAAATCCACATTTAACAGATTCTAAAATGTAGTGCCAATGCAGTTCAATTTAGTGTTCACTTTTCCAGTGAAGCAGTCCAGAGAAATTAAGTCTTGTCCAAGGCCACCACCTCCATTTGTCCTAACTGGACTAGAAGCCTGAGGTGGTTGACTCTCAGTCACTTCTGTGAGGCAGTGGTTCCAGGAGCCAGCTTCCCAGCACAGCAGGATAGTAAGGACAAGGTATAACATACCGAAGTTGGAATAAAGCTGGCAATTTACCGTATTTGGAAGAGCTGCTCTTCTCCAGATAGTCTCTTAGTTTAGTTTAAAATGATCTTTTTTTGTGTGGTGAAATTATGGAATAGCTGATGATAACTTTTGTAAATATCATTTTTTAGCAAAATACAGTTGACAAACTTATGTCAGTGTTCATGACTAGTGCTCCTCTCCCCACTTTTTATTTTAAAATTATACATGTCTTTGAACTTCCTATATCCAGAAACTGATGTCTTGGTCCTCATTGTAAGTTGTAACTTTAGGATCCATTGCTTAGGTTTGATCACTGACTTCACTACTTATTAATCTTATAACCATAGACAAGTTGTATATCTGCAAGCCTCAGTTTCCTCATCCGTAAAATGGGAAAAGCAGTAACTACCTTGCAAAGTGGCTAAAAACATTAAGTGATATAATTAACGTAAAACATTTAGAATAGGGCTCAGCATGACTAAGCATTCAACAAAGGCTATTAACATTATGAAATTGTTATCACAGTCGACTTCCTGGTCATCATAATTGTCATTTTGGACTGGAGCTCTTATGACCCTAATTATCTGCAGAATTTGCTTGTCATTTAAAACATTCATTCTTTTTTTGTTAAACTGAAGTTTTAGAAGTAGAAGCTAAACAAGATAAAAGCAGTTCTTGAAAGAAGCCAGACATAAACGGTCATATATTGTATGACTCCTTTCCTATGAAATATCCAGAATAAGCAAATCTATAGAGACAGAAAGCAGATTAGAGACTGCAAGGGGATGGTGGAATGAGGAATGAGGCAATGAGGAGTGACTGCTTAATGGCTGCAGGGTTTTCTTCCGGGTGAGGGAGTTTTGAAACTAGAGTGATGTGGTGGTTGCACCAACTTGTGAATGCACTAGACGCCACTGAGCTGCACACTTGAAAATTATTATTAAATTGTTTGTCCTGAGAGCTTCACTTCAATTAAAAAAAAAGAATGAGTACAAAAATTTGCAGCTGGAAGAAGAGTAGCCAGTTACAGAATAAATAAATAAACAGAACAATAATAAAAGAGTTTCTGTCCTTACAGAACTACTGTCTGGGGATTTGGAAATTTTAATAAGTATTTACAATAGTTTGCGGTAAGTGCTATAATATATGAAATACATAGTAAGAAGGGAGCAGATAGTAGGGAAACATAACTGGACTAAGCAGCTAGAGAAAGCTGCAGTGAATTTGAGGTGGAAAGAAAGAGGTAAAAGACTGTTTCAAAGAGAGGAGAATTTGTGAAGGCCAAGAGGTGATTAAAGGAACTGGAAGTAGCTGAATATAAATTCATTATGCCTTGAGGGGAAGGATATGAGCAGCCAGAGAAGGAAGATGCGGCTAGAGAGACGAAGGGGCCAGAGCCCGGGGTATTCTCTGGATCACACGGGGAATTTAGACAATTGGAAGCCACTGAAGATTTTTAAGCCCAGAAAAGTATGATCAGGTTTGCTTTTAGGACAACCACTCTGGGCAAAATGTGGATTACTGTTAGAAGACCACCGAAAGGAAAAGAGGCCAATTAAGGGACTATTGTCAAGATGAGAAATTTTTCTTTCTTGATATAAGGAAGTGAGAAGTGGATCACTTGTAGAAATGTTTAGAAGTGAGAAAGGAGAGAACTTCCTGATTCACTGGTTCTTGAAATGAAGGGAAGGGAATTATTCTCAGAGTTCTGAAGTTTAACATTGTGGCTAGTGGTTCCATTCTCCAAGAGAGGGGACATTCCTGGGTACCTGAGGGAGTGGGGAAGAGAAAAGAGATTGTATTTCTAAAAAGGAGAGTACAAAGTGTACTTTGGATACAAAGATGAGAAGGTATGGTCTCTGCTGCCCTAGAATATATTGGCCAGGATAATGATTCTCAATACTGACTACACATTAGAAACACTTTGTTGGTTTGTTTTGTTTTGCTTTGCATTAAATATTGATCCCAGATCCCACTCTTATTAAATCAGTATGTCAAATGTTTTTAATGTTCAGTCAGATTTATACTATCTGGGGACTTGAACTATAGATCCAATAATTCTGATGCAGGCTATTTATACGTTATACTTTATAAAACCATATTTAGATGCAAATTTTTGGTTCAATTTAAATGAACACAGTTTTTGAACGAACATGCTTTAAAAAAAAATGTAGAATGCAGGATTCCCTTACACCACCCCATCACCAACACCTTGCATTGTTGTGGAACATTTGTGTATGATAGTTCTATAAACCCACAACTTCTCCAATAAAGTAAACAGAAAACAAAACAAAAATACAGCCAGTGATCCTGTGATCCCAACTTGACTGCAAACCTTTTGAGGACTGTATTTTGTGTATGTGTATTGTTGCATGTTCCTCTTTGGATCCTGATTATATGTAGCTATACATAGCTGATGTTCAGTATAGTTCTCATTTATTGTGGTTGATAATCAGAATCACTTCTAGGGTAATTCCTATTACAGAAGAAGGTATTCTTATTTAAGTCATATTAACGATGTCAAATACCTGTTGAACCACAGCATTATAGAAATATCTTGGAAAGCTTTATCATTCAGGTTCATTCTTTTGGCCAATCATACTGAAAGCTGAGAATAAAGTCAGAAAATTATATTACTTGACTTAATTTGCTTTCTTTGCATATGCTTTAATTAAATCATTGAATATGCTAAATTAAATGTTTATTACTGAAATAAAAACCCATCTAAACTTGAAAAACTCAAAAGGTGAATATTTCTGATTGATTTCAGATTGTTTGTCCATCTTAGTCCACAGAACCAAAGCCTCAGAGAAATCTGACCAGAGCAAGAGAGAATGTGTGAAACATGGAGCAGATTCCAAACCATCCAATCAGACTGTCTAGGTCACACACAGCTTCCCAACCTGGGCATGCTTGGGCATTTATATAAATCTCAGTTTCTCTCCATCATCTGTCTGATGCATGTTATTCACTCATTTTATTATAATAGCCACTAATGGTTGCTATCTTCACGCCTCTATCTCTTACTTCATTCTGAGGCTGATCATTTCAGGAGTGCCTAGGAATATTTGGCATCAAGAGGATTCCTATTGCCAGAACTTCTCATTTTACTCTGCTTAGTACTAAAGATACAATGACATGACATACATTGCACAAGCTGTGGAACAGCATGGGGAGAAAATTGATTTTTAAAAGTCTCAGAAATAACTATATTATTGCCAACTATGCAACGACATGCAAGAAAAGATTTTGGTAATTAGAAGCGATGTCACTGGGGAGGAACAGGCCTGATGGAAATTGACGCAGCTTTAGTCACTGACTCGGAGAAGAGGTAGACAGGAGATCCAAACTGTCCAAGGTTGTTTTTATCCACATTTCAGAAATAATTAGACTTCTGGGGTACAGCAGCTGAAATTCAGATGTGGATTAAAGATGACAATGAAGTAGGGATGATATTAGCTCTGGAAAGTATGTTTAAGTTAGCAATTTGGGTTGTGAAAACAAGAACCCCATCTCCTGTATGGGCCTATGTTTTAGTTTCTCTCAGCAAAATACATTCCATTATCCATTATCTTTTTTCCTTTCCTTGCATACCTTCTTAAAATTGTTCTGTACTCAATTTCAACCTACTCCCTTACCATTTTTTCTGAATCTTCTGAAATTTCATCTCTATCTTTCCTTTAAAACTGCTTTTGATGGCCTCTTAAATTGCCCATTTCGATCTCAGTGTGATCCACTTGTCTCCATCTTCATAGAACTTGAACTTTCTTGTTCCCCATTCTCCACTGTCTTCTGGCTCACTCTCTTCCTCTCTTACTACTCCTGCTGTGGATCCTCCAACACTCCTACCCCTTAAATATCTATGCTGGTAGAGTTTTATCCTTTGTTCTCTTTTATCTCACTCTATATTCTTTCTCTCTCTGATCATATTAGTTTCATCACTTTTTGTCTGCTATCCAGTCCAAGTTTCTAATTGCCATATTGACAGCAGTTTTAACTGACGGTATACCTGGGTGTCTTAAATATGTGTCAAATTTAAAAGGCCAAGAAAATAACTATTATCCATTCCTCATTATATGTTCCCTTTTTTTGTATTCAGTATCTCAGAACTTTGTCAGAGAGGCCTAGTCACCTAGGCTAGAAACTGCTTTAGCATCTTTTAGTTACCAAATACTGACAAATCTACCTCTTAAATACCTTTTGATTCCCCACGACTTTCAATGTCCTGTGCTACTTTCTTGCTTCAGACTTTTGTCAACTCTTGCCCAAGCTATTTTAACAGATCTCAAATGATTTAATGACTTGCCTACTTTGAATTTCTTTCCATTTCAATCCATTCCCCATGCTATTTTAATTTTTGAAAATTTACATCTGAGCACACCCCTCCCCATTTTAAAAACACTCAGTGACTCTCATTTACCTATAAAATAAAATATAGGTGCCTTAGGAGGACATATGTACCAAACAGGAGCCAGCCTCTGTCTAACTTTAACCTCAAATTCCCACCCTCTTCCCAATGCCAAATATAATCAAATTTACCTCATCTTACCAAATCACTTACAGTTCTTCAAATACAACATGTTAGTCCATATTTCAGTGTGTGAATACATGATTCCAACAGTAACTTTTTCTAACATCCTCTATCAACTTTTACTTACACTTCAACATCCAGTTCAAATGCTACCCCCTAACTAGAGCTATCTCTCATGTTCTAAAGCAAAATTTTACCTTCTTCTACAACCTGCCCTAATACTTGGAACATACCTTTGTTACAATCTTTGAAAATGTGATGCATTTTTTAAAAATGTGGATTTTAGAATTAGAAAAATGTGGTTTCAAACACAGTTTTGGTTTTTACTAGTGTGACCATAGAGAATTTACTTAACATATCAGGCATCTCAGTATCCTCATCTGTAAATTGTCACAATAATATTTCCTTTGCAGGATATTTATAACAATTATTAATGATATAGGACACATAGCATATAGGGGTTTAATAAATTATAGCAATTTTTTGTAAAACAAAATCCATATTTTCCTAATAGCCATAGACTCTTTTTTATTTCCAGCATAACAAAAATGCCTCTAGTGTTGAAATATTTAGTTAATTCTTAATTAACATTTTCATCTCAGCTTATCTAATGATTAAGATGTAATGTTTTCCACTGCTCTCTCTAATTTAGCATCAATTCCACCTGAGAATTCCCCATGCCAGCTCAGGGAAACCTAATAGGACTTGTCTTCCTACATCTCACCTACTGTCTCATCTACAACTCAAGAATCCACTCAAAATTTTTTAATAACCTTGGAATACTGGAGTTAGGATACTATGTAGAAGGGATCTGGCCACAGAGATTGGGACAAAATTAAAAATCAGAATTCTGGGTTTAGCAAAAGTGAATCAGACCAGAGTTATGGAGAAAGTAACAGGTCAGGCAGCAGATCGTACCCTTAAATAGAAGGATATAAAGACTCAAAAAATTAAAACTGGAATGCAAAACCAGCATTCAGGGGTAAGTTCAATTTATTGCTGAACCATACTGATGGAGGACTCCTTATATGCCCCTAAATTCTAGGGTCAGCAGAGCCTCAAATAAGACATTTAGTGGCTTTCAGCTGATGGGAAGAAAGACAGCTTAACCTCTAGGTACAACAGAGAGGAAAATTAGTGGAAAGGAGCAACATACTTTGATTTTTAAAAGAATTATGATAAGCAATACAGACATGGGAGGGAAACTCAAATCCAGTTATTGTTATTTTACCTGTCTCTAACACAGTGTGGCCTCTAGGCAAGATTGTTGTAGGAAATGGTCTTTTTTAAGTTGTTTTCATTCTTTGCTGCCTTGAAAATTTGGCCTCTTTTTTCTGTATTAAAATGTGTTACACCCAAACTACATTAAAATGAAGAAAATGATAAAATTGTAGAGCAATCTCAGCAAATTTGTATCATTGATTACAGATAAAGACACATTTGAATCTCTCTATATTACAGATCTGTAGATGTATATGTCTATATCTATATATTTATGTATCTATATATACACAATATAATAATGGCCAAACTATAGCCTTCAAATGACTAATTACTATGTAATTTAGCAAAAAGTTTCTGCACACATTTTTATTGCATACCTTGCCCACTCATAGGAATAAGGATGTTGTGAAAGAAGAAGAACAAGGAAAACTATGAATCAAAAATCCAAAAGAATTATTAAATTAAACCTTAAAACATTTGGTTTCAAGCTCACCCAAACGCTAAAACTGGTTTTCAAAACACTAGAATATGCTTCTCCATACCTGAGTGCATGTGTTAATAGCCTCTGGGTAACAATTAAATTTCAGAACCACTCCCCCCTGAGGAATATGCTTAAGGTACAACGTGTACTCGTTTCATAATTTAGAATTTGGCTCCATCGGCTAATTTGCTGGTACTTTGAACATGTCTGAGTTACTCCCTCTAATCCAGAATGAATGTAATCCTAAACTGCCTCAAGCCCTGCTGTCTTTGTCTCTTGGGATATTGAAACCTTGAGGCAGTACTGAACCTGGGAATCTGTAGCCGTTTGAGCAATGCCGTTGTCCTGCCGATGGTAAGATTGTGGATGCCTCATTTCTAGAGTACATTTACCACTGTCCCTTATTCATGCAAGTACTCAGTTCTACCTCCTACTTAATTTCTCCTTTCTTTGCCATTGGTTGCAGTGGAAGCACGTGTCATCATAAAACAAATGCCATCAGTTCTCTGAACCCTGTTCTTCTTCCAGCATATCAAGAGTTACTCCCAGTGTTCCAACAGCAGATTCAGGTTGTCACTTATTTTATGTATTTTTCTTCTAGGTCATTCTTAATATGCATTATGAAATTTATTAGAGTGTCCCTGACATATAGTAGGCTATATATATATTCTTATATATATATATGAAATCATGCATTGAAAAGTTTTCAATAAAGCTTTGGCCTTAGTATTTTCTAAATTAAATAGAATTGAAATACAGAATGTTACTTCATCTGATCAAAATATCTTATGAATAACAACAAAATTTCCTCCTATATTTTCCTTAGCAATGTCTAGGTCTTATCCTCAAAGGTTATTATCTTCATAGGACATTAGTCTCTTAATAGTGGTTTATCCTTAGGCACAGAGAATTGATTACACATTGTCTTTGACACCATGTATAGTATGTAAATGAAGAATGCTCGTTACATGCTTTCAAATTTAAATCTCCAATTTTGAATTTTCTGTTATCCAGATTCTTATATCCAATTCAACATATAAGATAGCCAACTTGTTACCTCCAAATGAGTGTTTAAAAGATGTAGGAGATGATTTGGTGCACCATCCAGATCCCTACCTCGAAGACTGAGGCACTCAGATCTCCCTGGCTCCAAGTTATGCCCTCTACCAGCGGGATACATGGGAAGTTATGAAGCCTTGGAACACTTGCCTCAATTTAAGCCGGCTCCGAAGGGCCATCTCGGCTCCAAAGTTCACATGAGATTGATTGAGGCCTGTGTTGCTACTGTACTATAATACAACTTCTCTCACTGCCCAATCCTGCTTTCTTCCCTCCTTCATAAGTATCTTTCATGAGAGTATTTTCCAATAAACTACCTGTATGCATGACTCCATTTCAGAATCTGTTTCCCATAGAACACTGCCTTGGATAATAGACAACTCTAATTTTAAGTGGCTCTATATAATTCTTTATTGTATTCTCTTTTTTTAAATTAATTTTTAAGTTTATTTCTCATGTAAAGTAATGATATACAACCATATCTTTTACACATTGCCTAAAAATATGCATTGCTTTTGGTTTGGGAATGCATTAAATTTATTTACATTATTACTTATGGGAAAAATTTTTGGTATTCATCGCAACTCCATGAACCAATTAAAGATGTGTACTGAGGTACCACTGTAGGTGACATTGGCAACTGGGAAATGACAGTGGTAGAGAGGCCACCTGGCATGTGCCAATCCCCAGTGTCCTTTCTACTCTGTGGAAAACAGTGTTTAGTATATTGCTATTGCTTGTTTGTATGCTCAAATCACTTCATGGGAGTTATGCATTTGTTACAACGAGTGGAGAAAGACAAAATCATGTAGCGATTAGGTCGAGCACATTAACTTCTGATCACATGGCAGTCAAATTTAGATGGCAATGGTCTTCTATGCTTTTGTTTTCACCTTGAAAATATTCATCAAATGCCTCCACCCCTTACACATGCATATATTATTTGAAATAAATTATTAGGAAAGACAGGTAATTTAGCATGTGGATAGAAGTTGCATTCATTCTTTTCTAAATATTTTATACAAATAAATCCTTTGTGTTTAGTAAAATAAAATCTATTTCCCCCTTTACAAATGTAATACATATTCATTGCAGAAATATTAGAAATTAGAGATAAACAAAATAGGAAAAATTAATTTCACCTATAAAAATTAAAAGTTGTCTCTAATTCTACAACAGAAAAAACACTTAATATTCAGGGCTATAACTCATTTCATTGTTTATATGCCTATTCCTTTTTTTCCCTCTCTTTACTTTTTTTTAAATGCTACATTTAAAAAATATGAGGTCCCATAATTCCCCCCACTCCCCCTTTACCCCACTCCTCCCACATCAGCAATCTCTTTCATCATCGTAGGACATTCATATTTGGTGAATACATTTTGGAGCACTGTTGCACCACATGGATAATGGTTTACATTGTAGTTTACACTCTTCCCCAGGCCACCCATTGGGCCATGGCAGAACATACATTGTCTAGTATCTGTCCCTACAAGACCACCCGGGACAACTCCAAGTCCTGAAAATGCCCCCACGTCATATCTCTTCTTCTCTTTCCCTACCCTCAGCAGCTACCATGGCCACTTTCTCCACATCAATGCTACAATTTCTTCCATTACTAATCACAATAGTTCCATAGTAGAATATCAGTAAGTCCACTCTCATCCATACACTACTCCTCCATCCTGTGGACCCTGGGATGGTTATGTCCACTCCACCTCTATATTGAGAAGGGGCTTGGATTCCACATGGATGATGGATGCAATTCTCCTGCTTGCAGTTGTAGGCTCTCTTAGCTCCCTGGTGTGGTGGTTGATATTCACCTCCCTGTTAGCTGGCCAGGGTAAGTCCAATAAATCAGAGGGTAGGAGTTGCAAGTCTGCTGAGGCTCAGGGCCTGGTTGTCACATGGACAGTCCAGAGATTCAGGTCTCCTGAGTATACACCAACCCCAGTGCCATATCTCTTCCTCATATCCCATTCCTTAGGCAGGTCTAACAATTTTATTTCTAAGTTATATTAGACATACTTTTCTCCATTTTCATTACCACACTCCTAGAATAATCATATCTCCCCTGAACTACTTGCATTTACTAACTCTGTGATCCTGAGCTATTTGCTTAACTTTTCTAAGTCTCAGTTTCCTTATTCATAAAATGGTAAGCACATAGAATTTGTACTACAGTTGTAGTTAAAATGGTTAGTAAGTGTCGAAGTGTTAGAATAATACTTGTCATAAGATAAGGACAATAGTAAGTGCCAGTTATTATTAATATCCAGAGATTTAATTATGTTACCTCTTATGGCAAATGGAAAGTAGATGGAATTACATGAAAAGAATCATCTGTGAACTTCTCATAGGTGGTGTTTTCCTCCTCGTCAAACAATATACATCTTCATTACATATC
This sequence comes from Dasypus novemcinctus, assembly GCF_030445035.2. Classification (NCBI taxonomy): domain Eukaryota; kingdom Metazoa; phylum Chordata; class Mammalia; order Cingulata; family Dasypodidae; genus Dasypus; species Dasypus novemcinctus. The sequence goes on from NC_080677.1 coordinate 72,094,302, forward strand.
ATTGCACCACATCATTCCACGTGGTAGAATTCCAGGACCCATTGTATTTGAAAGTAAACACTTAATATGCAAGTGTAATAAGGAGGTAAATGTTACACAAAATAGTATTTGTCTAAATATTATAATTTTGTTAATATTTGTATATGAATCTAATTCAAGAACAAGGGGTTCAGATGCTCCCAGGAGTGTGGGCTTGCAGTGCATTCCAGGAACATATCATGGTTATTTCCAGTAAATAACCTTACCCCTGCCATGAATAATTTGCTGTTTAATTTCTTTAAAATTTTCCATATGTGCAAAAAATACATATTTGACTTTTAGATTCTTTTTTACTCTTGGTGGTGACAAATGGGAAAATGATTTCTTGAGTTTCTCTGATATTGTGTTTAAAATGTGGTGTTCAAATCTATGAGACAGTGTGTGATCCAGCACCAGGGAATTTCCCTAGATAAGATAGATATTAATTGCATGAATTAGATTACCATACATCATTTTATGTGATAATGGGAGATTAGCAAGTATCATAAGATATAAACTCACTAATTTAAAATCCAGAACCACGGATAATTAGATCACTTTACAAAAATCATTCTATTATCCTATAGCAACTAAGAGGTAATATGATATGTGAGCAACTAAAATTATATACTTTAAATATAGCCATCAGAAGACATGTGTTAAAGTGTAGTAGAACTGAGCCATGTCTATTTCAAAAACATATTCCTTTTGCTGTCTTATCTTTATTCGTATCTCTGGTAAGTTTTGAATGAATCTGTGCTGAATTCTAGAGAAAAAAAATTTAATGAAATATGGTCTCTACCTTCATGGAAAAATACAATCTAGCTGGAGAAACATAGTACATAACTGGTTCCAATACAATAAATGTGATTAAATAGATCTTGAGCTACGTCTAAACCAGAGTATGGGTTGGGGAGAGTAAAACCAATTTTCCATAGGAGATGACACCAAATTTGTGTTAAATGTTGCAAGGCCAAAAATAATTAAGAGTGATTGGCTTTGGCCCCCTGTTACCAATAGCCAACTGAAGATGAAATTCTAAGAAACCTGATAGTTGCTGCCATCTACTATTTTAAGGAAGCTGAGAAAATCAGAGGATATAGAGTGGTATATCTAAAGAAATTAAACACTTCAAGTTTAAAACAAAAATTTGGCAGAACAATTCTCAAAATTACCAGGTTGGACTATAGAAAAAATATTAAAGAATTTATTTGATCATTCTGGGGAAAAAATCATCTTACTGGTTATGCTTATGAGATCCTTAAAAATGGAAATAAAAAATTGATGTTAATTGTTGAAGACTTAAAATGCCATACTTTTTATATGTTCCTTGATCAGGAAGATGTGGATACTGACATTTAGAATGAGAATATACCAAGAATATTTGGGAGAGTACAAAGAACTTTCAGAACTTTGGACCATCTAACAATTCTGAAATGACATGCCACCGGGAATACTTTTGCCTAAGCAATAAAATGTTGATAATTTACCTCATGTCCTATCAGCATTTGGGGAATAAAAAAATGTAAGCATCATGGAAGTAAGTATGACAAAGTTACAACACATTTCAAACAAGCACACAGAACTTCCATGTCAGTGAAGTTCCTACTGATATAAACTCTGCAGCACAACAATAACAACAACAAAGTACACTATGCAGCTTAAAACACAAAATGTTTGAATAACATCTTTGGAGACGGGAAGCTAAAGTTTTAGAAATGCTGTCTGTGGCAGTTTTGAGATTGTTTATGAATTTTAAAAAGAAAGATTATGTTTGTAAACTAGTCTATTCCTCTGGGAGTGACACCGTTTGAATGCTTTAGATTCAGCTGACATGTCTTGATTAAATTACCTGTTAAGATTAGGGCTTTGATTCTACCACTTCAGTAGGGCATGACTCAGATTGAGTCCCCACTCTCATGGTGGGCTGATATAAACAGACACTCACTTAAGAAGACACAGGGAAGAGAAGAGAACTTGGTCATTTCAGTCCTGGCATATAACAGAAAGAGAAGGCTCAAACAGCTAAAGCCCCAGAAAGACAGCTGAGCCCTTTGCCTTACAGTTTGCAGCTGAGCAGCTGAGTAGCTGACAATGTCTGGAAAGAAGCTTTATGCCAGACTGACAAAGAAAGCCCTGAGAGTTGAGCCCTATACCAGTCTACATCTGAGATAGGAATAAGCTGGGACCATGGAGCCTTACCAGGAAGAAGGAAAAAGAGACCCGGCAAAAATCACTTGCCATCTTGCTTCAACATGTGGTAGGGGACTTTGTTGAGAAAGCACTCTTGAATTGGTCTCTTAGAGCCTTGTAGTTGTAAACTTTTACTCCCAAATAAATACCCTGTGTAAAAGCCAACAGATTTCTGGTCCTTTGAATCACCACCCCTTTGGCTTACTAACACACCATCCCAAAATACTTATGGAGTAGTCTGAATAACTATCAGCTTTGAATGGTGCTCTGAGCAAGAGAATGTTCCGTGTGGTCCAGCATGCAATCAGTGGAAGTACCTTTGCTATTCAAATTTAAAAATCTGCAGATCCATTGAAACAAACTATTGGCATCAAATCTAGATTCCTTGTTTAAGTAAGAGCATTTTGCTTTCAGCAAGTAAATTCTTTCCTATTGGTGGAAAAAAACAAGAAACGAATAAACAGCTTAGATTTGAAAAATATCTATGGAGGAAATGGAATTTTCAAACTTGCAGACCAAATATATGTCCAGAGAAATGAATTGATCTTGTATCCTAAATTACCCATCTGTTTCAACAAGCAAAGGCGCCAAGCATACCTAGTAGCATTCCATCCTTAAGGCAGAAATAGGGCATGCAGGACCAGATCTGAGAACGCTCTGAAGGCACAAACAAGTTGCAAATTTGTACCGGATGCTAGCATACGGAGTTTCCATGCTACTCCTATTCATCCCAATTATGGCCTCATGGGTTGTTCCTGTGTCTGGTTGAAAGAGGTGGAATTGCCACAACTATTATAATAGCTCTGTGTAATGTATTAGCAGCAGTTTACTGAAGACTTCTGCAGTAAAGTTTCCTCTCTAGACTGACAATGAAATAAAATGTGTGAAAGAAATTCCTCCCATAGGCAGATCAATTAGCACTATGCTTTATTTTCCATTTTATCCAGAAAATAATGACTTGAGATCAAGATCTACAGAGGGGAAGTGGCTAATTGTGTACCCAAATGACCAGAACCTTGGAAAGGGTAATATTGAAAGATCGGTAATATGAAGATTTTGGGACACTCATGTGGATGGAGCTACGAAAATGGGGTCAAAGCCTATAGATATACTTGTCCTTTAGAAAGAACCACCTAATAGGACACTATTTTTATAAACTCCAATGTTTCCTTGCCTCCTGACATCATGTTCCCAAATTGCTGCCACATTTTTAAAGGTTTTGTTATGGTGCCACCCAAATTCTAGGACCAATTTCTGTTTCTGTCAGCATTTTCTATAAAAATACCACCTGAAACTCAGTGACTTATACCAATAAATATTTATTCTCATGCTCATGGGTTTTCAAGTTGAATGTGTACCAATCTGGCTCAATTGGGCTACTCTGTATCAGGTTGCAAATCGAGCAAGGCTTGGTTCCTCACCCTAAATTGGGCTCAAATCTGGACCCAGGCCGAAGAGGCAGTATCTAACCAGATAAAGCCCTTCTTGTGGTGACGATAGAAGAGTGTGCCTATAAGAGGAGTTATATCTCTAAAGGCTTCAGCTTAGGACTGGTATAATGTCATATATCGATTCATTCCATTGGTCAATTCAAATCACAAGTCTAACTAAAGTGGACCATAAAACTAATATCTGCTCGTAGATGGAGAGGAAACAACAAAGTAAAATAGTGAAGGGCATAGCGGCAGGTAGGGCTGAAGAAGATGGAGAAATAATACCATCTACTAAAAGCCAATAACATGAGTTGGTGAAACAGGAAATGAAGGAAGAAACATAGTGTTATAATTACAAATAGGGTCTGTGAAAATGTTTCCTTCTCTTCACTGAGTTGCTCATCTAGAAGGTTTCAATACCCAGGAGAAATTGTCCCCAATAGAGAACATAAACATTTTTCTAATATATTGGAAAATATGACTGCTGCCTGGTCAGTTCAGACTTCTTATGTTAATAGCCAAAAAATGGTGACTGGGTGCTAAGGTGATTCATCTCAAAAATCAAGTAGGAATAAGTTAGATGCTTCACATGGGGGCATGAAGAAATAAAATTGACATATGTTTTTTTTTCTAAGATTTATTTATTTCTCTCCCCTTCCCTTCCCCCCCCCCCAAGTTGTCTGTTCTCTGTGTCCATTCGCTGTGTGTTTCTCTGTAACCGCTTCTATCCTTATCAGCGGCACAGGAATCTGTGTTTCTATTTGTTGCGTCATCTTGCTGTGTTGGCTCTCCATGAGTGCGGTGCCATTCCTGGGCAGACTGCACTTTCTTCCGTACTGGGCGGCTCTCCTTACGGGGTGCACTCCTTGCACGTGGGGTTCCCCTAAGCGGGGCCACCCCTGCACTCCTTGCACACATCAGTACTGCACATGGGCCAGCTCCACATGGGTCAAGGAGCCCCGGGGTTTGAACCGTGGACCTCCCATGTGGTAGGCGGATGCCCTAATCACTGGGCCAAGTCCGCTTCCCATGACATAGGTATTTTTGGGAGGTATGCTGTTTGACTACTATGCCTAGTTTCAAAGGGCAGATACAAGAAGAGAGAACCTGACTCATGGAAATTCTAGAATTTGTTCTGGTATTATCAGGTGTTAAGGAATAACAGCAATATGACATGATAGAAATTTGACTCCTATCATATTATACCAGTTCATTGTTTTTAGTTGAAGGCAGCCAAAGTCCTTCCCCTAATTTGATCAGAAATCTACCCAGTTTGAAAACTCAATACAAAGCAACAGTAATCAAGACAGTGTACTACTGGCAAAAGGATGGACATCTAGAAAAGAATGGAAATAGCTTCAAACAAGTGTAAGGTATCTCTGTCCTCTGCTATCTCAAATATTTAAAAAGTACATAGCTCAGAAGAAAGTCATTTTTTTTAAAGAGTTGGTATAAGTGGGCTCCATGGATGCAAGATAATTAAAATAGTGATTCGGCAGACTATCCTAAAATTCAAAGCAACCTTAAAGATCAAAAGAGGAAAAAGAATCCTGGGTAGTAATTCTAGTGTCTAAAATAGTATATTATCCTTTTAGGCTTCTATTAAGTCTAATTTTATATGAAGGTTTAAGAAGAAAAAAAGACCACAATAAAGAAGTATATCTATGGTTTATTGATCTTTTACTTTTTTTAATTAAAAAAAAAACTGGGGGGAGTGGGTATAGCTCAGTGTTTGAGCACCTCACTTCATATGTATGAGATCCCAGGGTCAATCTCTGGTACTTCCTAAAAAAAAATTATTAAAGCAGTTTTAAAAATAATCCATCCATGGGAAGTGGATTTGGCCCAATGGATAGGGTGTCTGCCTACCACATGGGAGGTCCAAGGTTCAAACCCAGGCCTCCTGACCCGTATGATGAGCTGGCCCACACGCAGTGCTGATGCGCGCAAGGAGTGCCATGCCATGCAGGGGAGTCCCCTGCACAGGGCAGCCCTATGCGCAAGGAGTGTGCCCATAAGGAGAGCTGCCCAGCGCAAAAAGAAGTGCACCCTGCCCAGGAATGGAGCCACACACTCGGAGAGCTGACACAGCAAGAGGACTCAAGAGATTCCAGGTGTCACTGGCAAGAATACAAGCGAACACAGAAGAACATACAGTGAATGGACACAGAGAGCAGACAACTGGGGGGTGGGGCAGGGAAGGGGAGAGAAATAAATAAAAAATAAATCTTAAAAAAAATAATGTACTTCAAAAAAACAATCCATCCAAACTGTATAATCAATGCGTCTCGGTATGATCACAGAGTTGTGCTTTCATCAGTCCAATCAATTTTAGATCTATTGGTTTTTAAAATTTAATAATTTCATTGAAATTATTTAAATGAACCAGACAGTTCATTTAAAGTGTACAATAAATGGCATTTGGTGTAATTACAGAGTTGTTCATTCATCACTTCAATATATATTAGAGCATTTTCATTACAGAAAAGAAAAGAAGAGAAAACAACAAAAAACAAAGACAAATAAAAATAGGCAAGAAAACCTCCTACCCCTTAGCAGTCACCTCTCCATCTCTCTGTCCTTTCCGTGCCAGACCTAACTACTAATCTATTTCTGTTTCTGTAATTTGTTTGTATTTATATTTTATATAGATGGAGTCAAACAATACGTAGTATTTTTTGTCTAGTTTCTTTCACTCAGCATGCTTCCTTTTTTTTTTATCACTGATGGAAGATTATTAATATATTGCTATACACTGCAGCCATAGTTTGTTTTGGTTGTAATTTTGCCCAAATATAACCCTGATAATAACCTCTTGTAACATTAATGTACATTTGTTCTGTTTCAGAGAAAAACATTCTTATATATGCACTATTAACCATGCTCATTTTTCACAAAAAGGATTTGCTGTGCTATACAGTCCCATGTTTCATTTTTTAGCTTTCCTTCTAGTAACATACACATCCTTAGACTTTCCCTTTCAACCACCATCTTATCCATATAATAGCTCTGCTAGTTACAGACCCTGTAATGTGCTTTCACCATTTCTATTTATTTCCAGACATTTAAAAAATAAACTTTTTACCAATTCTGCTCATAATAAATCTCAGCTTTCCATTCTCTAACCACATTCTATTTTCTGGTGTCTTATATTACAGCTATTAACTCCATGAATTTACTCATTATATTTAGTTAATAATAACTAAATCATACAATATTTGTCCTTTAGAGTCACTTCATTCAACATAATGTCCTCCAGGTTCATCCACATTGTCATATACTTCACAACTTCATTTCTTCTTACAGCTGAATAATGTTTCATCATTTTGTATATGCAACAGTTTGTTTCTCCATTTGTCCATTGACAGACCAACAAGGTAATCTTCTGGCATTTGTGAATAATGCTGCTATGAACATCAATGCATAGATGTCTGTTTAGTCCCTGCTCTCAGTTCTTCTGGGTATACACCTAGTAGTAGTATTGCTGGGTCACATGGCAGATCTATGTCTAACTTCCTTAGGAACCATCAAACAGATTTCCACAGCAACTGTACCATTCTACATTCCCACCAACAGTGAATGAGCATTCCCATCTCTACATCCTCTCCAACATTAGTTTTCTGTTATTTTTTTAAGTGGCCATTCTGTTAGTCGGTGTGAAATGTCTCATGATAGCTTTGATTTGCATTTTCCTAATCACCTAGTGATATTGAACATTGTTTCATGTGTTTTTTCACCATTAAATTTTTCTTCAGGAAAATGTCTATTCAGGCCTTTTGCTCATTTTTTAATCAGGTCATTTATCTTTTTATTGTTGAGTTATAGGATCTCTTTATATATCATGGAAATTAAACTCTTTGTCAGATATGTGATTTCTAAATATTTTCTCCCATTGAGTAGCTTACCTTATTACCTTCCTCACAAAGTCTTTTGAGGTGCAAAAGTATAGTTTTGAGGAGGCCCATTTATCTATTTTTTTCTTTCATTGCTTTAGGAATAAGATTTGAGACCCCACTTCTCACAATATCTTGAAAATGTTTCCCTGTATTTTGCTCTAGGAATTTGATGGTCCTGGTTTTTATATTAGGTTTTTGACCCATTGAGTTGATTCTTATGTAGGTAAGCAAGATAGAGGTCCTCTTTCATTCATTTGGTTATGGATATCCAGTTGTCCCAGCACCATTTGTTGAATGACTTTTCTGTCCCAGAAAAGTGGAATTGGTAGGCTTATCAAAAATCAGTTGATCATAGATGTGTGGGTCTCTTTGTGAACTCTCAATTCAATTCCATTGATCAATGTGTCTATCTTTATGCCAATTCCATGCTATTTTGACCACTGTAGCTTTATAATATGCTTCAAGATCAGGAAGCACGAGTCCTCCAAATTTACTCCTCTTTTTTTTGGCATATTTTTGGCTATTCACGACCCCATTCCCTTCCATATAAATGTGGCTATTGGCTTTTATTTCTGTAAAGTAGGCTTTTGGAATTTTTAAAATGCAGTTCTCCCCCTCCCCCAAGGTGTCTCCCTCATCTGTCTGCTCTTTGTCTGCTCACTGTGTCTGCTCGCTGTGTCTACTCATTGTCTGCTCATTGTGTCTGGTCATTGTATCCTCGTCTTCTTTAGGAGGCACTGGAACCCAACCTAGAATTTCCTATGTGGGAGTTGGGCGCCCAGCTCCTTGAACCACATCCACTCCCTTGGCTGCTGGAATTTTGATTGGGAATGCATTGAATCTATAAATTAGTTTGGGTAGAAGTGACATCATCACACTATTTAGCCTTCAAATCCTTGGACACAAAATGTCCTTCCATATATTTAGGCTGTCTTTGAAATCTTTTTGTAATGTTTTGTAGTTTTATCAATACAGATCCTTTACATTCCTGGTTAAATTAATTCCCAGATATCTGAGTTCATTTGTTGCTACTGCAAATGGAATTTTTTTCTTGATTTCCTCAGATTGTTCATTTCCAGTGTTTAGAAATACTACTCATTTTTGTGTGCCAATCATGCATACCACTTTGCTGAACTCATTTATTAGCTCTAATAGCCTTGTCATAGATCTTTTGAAATTTTCTAAATATATGATGTAATCCATGAATAGTGAGAGTTTTACTTCCTCTTTTCCAACTTGAATGCTTTTTATTTCTCTTTCTTGCCTAATTTCTCTATCTAGAAACTTATAGCATAATACTGAATAACAGTGGTGATATTGGGCATCTTTGTCTTGTTCTTGATCTTAGAGGGAAAGTTGTTCAGTTCTTCCAGGTATTCAGTTAGGTCTTTGATTTTAACTCTTCTTTTTTATTTATTATAGGCATTTTGGGCAATAAATTTCCCTCTCAGCATTGTCTTCACATTATCCCATAAATTTTAGTAAGTTGTGTTCTCGTTTTCATTCACCTTGAGATATTTACTAATTATCTTACAAATTCTTCTTTGACTCACTGATTATTTAGAAGTGTGTTTTTTAACCCCCACACATTTGCAAAATTTCCCATTTCCCACCTATTATTGATTTCCAGCTTCATTGCATTATGAACAGAGAAGGTGCTTGTATAATTTCAATGTTTTATATTTATTGAGACCTGTTTTGTGACCCAATATGTGGTCTATTCCTGGAGAAAAATCCATGAGCACTTGAGAAAAATGTATAATCTAGCTGATTTAGGGTACAATGTTTTGTATGTGTATATCAGGCCCAGCTTGTTTTTCATATTGTTCAAATTCTCTGTTTCCTTATTCATCTTTGTCCAGTTGTTCTACCTATTGATGTGAATGGTATCTTGAAGTCTCCAGCTATTATTGTAGAGATGTCTATTTCTCCATTCGGTTTTGCCAGAGTTTTCCTTAAGTATTTTGGGGCACCCTGGTTAGTTGCACAGATATTTATGAATTTGCATGTTATCATTGCATAAGGGCCATGTTACTCTTCTCTATATGGTTCCAATTTTAGTATACGTGCTGCCAAAGTGAGCACTAGATCTATTGATTTTTGACAAAGGTGCCAAGACAAGTTAATGAAACAGAAAAAAAAGTTCTTTCAACAAATTGTGCTGGAATAACTGAATATCCACATTCAAAAGAATTGAGTTTGAACCCTGCCTCACAACATATACAAGAGATAACCCCAAATTGATCTTAAATATAAATTCAAGTACTAAAACAATAAAATTTTAGGAGGAAATATAGGAATAAATTTGTGACATTGGATTAAGCAATGGTTTGCTAGAACATAAAAGGTACAAGTGACAAAAGAAAAAATGGATATATTGGAACATGTCAAAATGTAAAACTTGTTTTTCAAAGAACACTGTCAAAGAAGTGGAAAGACAACCCAAAGAATGGGAGAAAATACTTGTAAATCATATCTGATAAGAGGCTTATTTCCAGAATCTATAAAGAACTTTTTAAAACCAACAATAAAAAAACAAAATAACAATTTTTAGAATGAGCAAAGGACCTGTATTAATTTCCCCTTCACTGCTATAACAAATTCCCAAAACTTAGCAGCTCAAAATGATTCAAATTTATTATTTTAAAGTTCTTGAGTTAAAAAATCCAAAATGACTTTCAATATGCTAAAACCAAGGTGGTGGCAGGATTCGACTCTTTTCTGGAGACTCTAGAGGATGATCTATTTCCTCACCTTTTCCATTAAATAATATAACATTGTATAACACTGCATTTGCTATTATTTATTATAGGCTAAATATATGATATACCTTTAATCTTTCTTGTGATGGAAGTATCATACTATAAAACATGAAGTACATGTTCAGTGTGGTAACATACTTCATAGAAATATGATATTTAGGAATGACATTTTTAGCCCCTGTATTTAAACTCCTTATCATGTTTTCCTAGCTAAGGGCATTTTTATTAACATAGGAAATCCTTATTATCAAACACTATTTTTTTAAATAAAAGGCCCCTTGTTTCTTCCTTGATGATTTAAGACAAAGTGAGAAGACATGAGAAAGCTATGACTTCTTATGAAAAATATCAGGAAGCAAAATTTATGTCATATTTTAAAACACATTTTTATTTAGTTTCAAAATCTTTTCTGTCTTGGAATATGAAAATAATTTTTATTTTGTCATTCATTTTAAAGCATAATTGTGAGGGGCCTAGCTGAAAGAAAAGTTATTTCTTTGAAGAAAATGAAGACATTGTGATGTTTTATCCTCTGATCATCTCTTCTCACAGCACATAAGTCTAAAAGACATGTGGAATGAAATGTGATCAAGAGTCTTTATACATTAAATATTGTATTACAATGCCTAGCTTTAATAAAATCTTCATCTAGCTTCTGTACCATATGGTATATGAGTTAGACTTACTTTAATTGACTCCAGCTGCAGTTACTACATGGAATAATATGTCATGATCTTTTCAGCATTGTCTAAAATGAGATATGTATACAAAGGGAGAAAATGTGTAAAAAGTAAATAATCACCAATCTATGTTTATTGAAAGGACTAGCTCCAAATTTTGGGAGAGTGGGAGAATCTAGAACATAGCAAAGCAAGAATGTGCTAAGTTAAAGGCATTCAGGCATAATGTAAAGAACATATGTCTAAAAATCAGTGCACCTGGTTTCTGGTCCTGGCTTCGTCACTAATTATCCATGTGAGTGACTAAAGCATGAATTATGCTTACTACTTAAAGACCAGGTGAGATAAAGAGAGAAACACCAGTTTGCCTAAACTGATAGGTGAGCCAGAATGACAATGGAACATCTACCAGGTGGACAAAACAAACGGTGGCCAAAGAATTGATTAATCTCAGCTAATCTAGGTTATGGTCACCCATAGTTGTCCTACCAGTGGAAGAAAGTCATCCAAAATGGTAAAGAGGTATTGTAGAGTCAAGGTAAGATCAGTGGTTCTCAAACTGAAGATACAATTGCTTCAGATGTGGGCTCTCACCTCAGGCTAATTAAATTAGACATCAAGGTTTGAAACCCAAAAGGGGGTGATTGTTTAGTGCATCCCAGATAAGTGTAATATATAGTCAAGGTTGGGAATTAGTGCATTAGATTATCATCTGCAAATTTTGCCCTTGAAATGGCCCATCACAATACATTGGACTGGGGACCTAGGGCACCTATAAGTGCAGAGTACCAGTACTGAGAATGAAGTACATAAGGTGAGGAGAGCTATCATTTCAGAACCAAAATGAGTGACCTGTGGAAACAAGTGGGCAGTAGATCCCGAATCTAAGTGATAGCACATTTTAGATGACCATATTTGACCCTTAGTGACAAAACCAAGACCTTAAGAGTAGTGAGAGGTGATGGTTGAAATAGTTTAGGTACCTCAATTGGCACCAGAAAGTGGTTAGGAGAAAATTAGCAAATTGAACAATGTTTGATAAAACAAGGGGAAAAAATGAAAAGGCTGATGCTACTTCTGCCTTGGTTACTTCATTAATCAAATGAAGCTAACAAATCATTTCATGGAATACTTAGTGCCAACATCAGAGCTATCTGCTCCACTGAAGGTAATATATTCAGAAACTTCTCACAAGCCAGTCCCCTCAGAAGTAGGTATACCTCCATTCATTCTGTTCAGCAGTAGTTCAAAGCTTTCCAAAACATACCACTTTTACAATAATTTACAAAATGACCTAACAAACTTATTATGAGTCTTCAGCTCAAGAGTGTTTTTGAACAGCATTATATAGAAACACCTACAGCAAAAAAAAAAAAAGATTTGATTGCAGTAGTTGGAAAAAAAAAAGTAAAATCAGTATTATAAATAATATATATCAAAAGTGGTAGATGCAAAACTGGTATAATATACTAAGTATTTTCATACATATAAGCAACATATTAGAAAGGAGGGCTAAAAATATTAAATGCCTAGAAACAATCTTAACAGAAAATGCATAAAATTAAGAAACCTTTAAATGTTACTAAGGAATTCAAATAAATAAATGGAAAGGTATTCTTCAAGCTTCGTATTTTAGTTTCTTGGCTGCTGAAACAAATATGAGGCAATGGATTGGCTTAACAACAGGAATTTTTTGGTTCACGGTTTAAGAGCCTAGGAAGCTTTCTTCTTCTTGGGGTCAGTTTCTTCTGGCTAGCCTGCAACCTTTGGGGTTCCTTGGTTTTTCTTTCACACGGGAATGCACATGGTGGAATTTTTCTCCTTTTCCTTCTGTGTTCGGTTGACTTCCAGCCTCTACCTGCTCCCTGAATCTTCTCTCTTTGTGTTCAATATCTTTTATTTATAAGGTTTTCAGCCTTATTGCATTAAGGCCCACCCTCATTCAGTTTAGGCACACCTTAACAAATAATATCTTCAAAGGTCCTATTTACAAATAGGCTCGCACACAGCCCAGCATTTGGGAACTGAACATACCTTTTGTGGGGGACATGATTCAGGGCCCCAACACTTGGAGAATCTATTATAAAGATGTCAGTTACCACTAAATTAATTTAGAGTGAATCACAAGGAATCACTATATTTTAACATTAAAGCTTATAAGGAAAGTATATATGTAACAATATTTCTTTCATAAAGCAAAGAAATGAAAATAATTTCAGCAATAATGTTTTGGTTATATAGGGAACATCTGAAAGTATGGGGAGACCATGGGAAAATATGGGCTTGTCATCCAGGCAGGAACTATTTTCCAGTTGAAGGTTTGACTAATAGTAATCCAGTGATAGATACGGTATGTGCTATGTTATTTGGTTCTTGACTTCTCCACCTCTTTTAAATAAATCCATATATAAAAACTAATCTTTTGGGAGTGGGTGTAGCTCAGTGGTTGGGAGCCTGCTTCAAGTGTACAAGGTCCCAGTTTCAATTCCTGGTATCTACTAAAAACAAACAAACAAACAAAAAACTAGTCTTTTAATCAAATATTTAGAAATAAACTTAACCAAGGACATAAAGGACCTGTATTCAGAAAACTACAAAACATGCTAAAAGAAACCAAAGAAGACATAAATAAAGGAAGGATATTCCAGGTCCATGGATTGAAAGACTAAATATCGTTAAGATGTCAATTCCACCCAAATTGATTTACAGATTCAATGCAATCCCAATAAAATTTTCAATAACTTTTTTTTTTGGCAAAAGTAGAAAAGCCAATTATCAAATTTATTTGGAAGGATAAGGTACCCCAAATAGCCAAAAACACCTTAAAAAAGAGAACAAAGTTGGAGAACTCTTGCCTCCTAACTTTAAAGCATATTACTTACCTACAGTGGTAAAAATAGTATGAAACTGGCATAAAGATAGACATATTGACGAATGGAATTGAACTAAGTTAAGGAATAGACCCTCACATCTATAGTCAAGTGATTTTTGACAAGGCTGTGAAACTCACCCAATTGGGTCAGGACAGTCTATTCAACAAATGGTGCTGAGAGAACCAGATATCCATAGTCTAAAAGAAAGAAAGAGGATCCCTATCTCATACTGTATACAAAATTTAACTCAAAATGGATCAAAGACCTTAAAATAAAAGCTAGAGCCTTAAAACTCCTAGAAAAAAAATGAGGGAAACATCTTTAAGATATCTGTGGTAAGCGGTGGTTTCATAAACCTAATACTCAAAGCACATTAAATGAAAGAAGAAAAAGAGAAATGGGACTTCCTCAAATGTGAACACTTTGGTGCTTCAAATGACTTTGTCAAGAAGGTGAAAAGGCAATCTACTCAGTGGGAAAATATTTGGAAACCATGTATCTGAATAGGGTTTGATTTCCATGTTACATAAAGAGATCATGCAACTCAATGATAGAAAGACAAGCAACCTAAAGAAAAAAAGGGACAAAAGACCTGAATAGACATCTTTCCAAAGAGGAAATACAAATGGCCAAAAAGCACATGGAAAGATGTTCAACATTGCTAGCTATTAGGGAAATACAAATAAAACTACAGTGAGAAAGCATTTCACACCTTATAGAATGGTCATTATTTTTTTTTTAAAGGCAGTGGCTGTGGTTAAAGAAGTTGAGTGCCCAATTCCCACATGGGAAGTCCCCAGTTTGGTTCCAGGTACCTTCTGAATAAACAAAACAAACAACAAGCAAAACCAATGACAAAACCAACTCAGGGAAGCTGATGTGGCTAAGTGACTGTGCACTGGTTTCCAACATTCAAGATCCCAGGTTCAATCCCCAGTCCCTGGTACCTCAAAAAACAAACAAACAAAAAAAACTACAAGCGTTGGAGAGGACGTGGAATAATAGGAACACTCCTTCACTGTTGATGGGAATGTAGAATGACATAACCTCTGTGAAAGATAGTTTGGCAGTTTGCCAGGAAGCTAAATATAGCTCTGTAATTTGACCCAGTAATCCCCCTACTAGGAATATACTCAGAAGAACTGAGAGCAGAGATATGGACAGATATTTGCACACTGATGTTTATAGAGGCATTATTCACAATTGCTAAAAGATGGAAACTACCTAAGTGTCCATCAATCAATGAATGGATAAACAAAATGTGGTATAAAGATGGAATACTATTCTGCTGTAAGAAGAAATGAAATCAGGATGCATATGACATCATGGATGAACTTTGAGGACATTATGTTAAGTGAAATAAGTCAGTCACAAAAGGTAAAATAGTGTATGATCTCACTAATATGAATTAAATACAGTGAGCATGGGAAATAGACTTGGCTCAATGGATAGAGCGTCCGCCTACCACAAGGGAGGTCCAGAGTTCACACCCAGGGTCTCCTACCCATGTGGTAAGCTGGCCCATGCGCAGTGCTGATGCGCGCAAGGAGTGCTGTGCCACACAGGGGTGTCCCCTGCGTAGGGGAGCCCCATGTGCAAGGAGCGTGCCCCTCAAAGAGAGCTGCCCTGCCCGAAAGAGAGTGCAGCCTGCCCAAGAGTTGCCGCACACACAGAGAGCTGACGCAGCAAGATGACGCAGCAAAAAGAGACACAGATTCCCAGTGCTGCTGACCAGAATACAAGAGGACACAGAAGAACACACAGCGAATGGACACAGAGAGCAGGTAACTGTAAAATCATACTTTAGAAATGAATAGCCTGTGAAGAGTTAATAGTGTGCTGTTTACCGTGTGGACATATTCCATATTTTGAGATCCACTATTAATTTATTCAAACACTGAATAGTTTACAGATTCATAATTCACTAATATTATTTTAGATGTATGGTAAATTCATGGCTTTTGGAGAAAAAACATTTAGAACAGCAATATTTTAAGCCAGAAAATGAAAACACATACTTTTTTCCTTTCAGTGAAAACATATATCTAGTTGACAATTTTTTTTTGATGTTCATCCATATGGTTGAGACATAAGTAAGCCTTGTAAGACTAATGTGACATGGTACTACATTTAGTTTAAATTTTTGTTTTTCTGTGAGTAAAAATTGCATTTATCTTAACAGAGGATGAAATAAAACTTATTCTTCACAAAGAGTTTTTTATATTTTGTAGTTTAACTATATCATTATTGATAGTTACAGCAAAGAAAATATATTAAACATTTCTCTCTTCTTAGTAAACTATAAGTTCATACTATTCATTTAGAAAGGATAGATTTTTGTTCACCTGAAGCATAGAATTTGGCTCTAGGCCACTGAAACAGTTTGAAAAATTACTTCTAAAATGTTTAAATTGACAAAGCAACTGCATTGTTAAGTATTCATTTTTGTTTCACATGAAGTTGTTCATTTTACACTCTTTAAGCAACATGGTTAATTTATCAATAAAGTTCATTTTATAACATGTTTTAGGAAAGACATATTGTTCCAACTAAAATACAGAAGTGGCATTCAAAGCATATGAAAAAGTTCATTTTATTATTTCTTTTGCACACTGGAATTTTTTGCCACAGTGTGCATACAGTTTGCCTGGAGATTTAGTAATCTTTTTAATCAAATTTATTTCATACCCAGTATTGAGAAGGTACGGAGAAAGGGGGGGAATCTCAGTCAAGGGAAAGAAGAAAACTAAAATGGTGATCTATTTGGCTAATGGTGTTGATGAGATTAAACAAAGTAGATACAAGGCAGCAAGCCACTGACATTACGACTGTGATTGCAATGAAGTGTTAGGAACAGAAACCATTCTTCATAAATTAAGCAGGAATTGAGATATGACATTAAATGGATATTAATATTGCTAGTTAAGTCACCACATTTAGCTGTGAATAGCAATAGAAAGAAAGAGGGGCAAGTGGAGTTCTATTATTTCTTCTTTTGGAAACAAATATGCTTTTTGACATTTGCATTTGCATTTGAAAGTTGCAAGATTAAAATAAGTCAGTGGAATATTAAAGGAGGGAATTGTCACTAGTCTGTTTATGCAATTGACATGAATCCTCTAGTTTTCTATATTGCCAGATTATCATTTTATTCAGTCTTAACTTTTATAATAAAATTGGTAAATGTCCAAGTTATTTGTTGTAACCACACATATTTAATCACTCCTACTTTCAAAAGATTTTCTTGATAGAGCTACAGATCTATTATTTATACTCCCTGTTACCTTTCAAAATAATCCACTGATTCCAACAGAAAAAAATGCATATAATTAGAATAGAAATTCACTAGAAGCATAGTTAACGATAAATTAGTTTACCATCATGAACTCTGTTCAGACATATGAAAGTCTGGCAAGCCTGAGATATCGACTTTCCCTTTGGTACCATCTTCCATACAATACAAAGCCTTAGTGTGGAAAATAGCTTTTTGATTGAAAATTCTTATTTGAAAGTTTGCTTTCTTCAGGCTGTGGGATATGCACTATCACATCTTAAATAAATTGTTTGACCTCAAATTAGTAAATGGATAGCCATTGCCCATAAACAAATAATAATTATATAAACTGAAAATTCTCCTTTCTAATATTAATAAGAACATAGAAACATTACAAGATAAGCTGTGAAATATAGACTGTATGATCACTTTTTTCCTAATAATTCCAGAAATACCACAAGGCGTATAAAAATTATTTGGCAAACCAGAAATACCCTCAGATTACACGCAGGGCAGCAACCCAGAACCACGAAGCATCCGCAATTCTCTGGCTTCAGCCTCCCGGGACCTGGAATTACAGGCATGAGCCACTGGCTCGGCCCGTGCTGTTTTGATTACTTTATCTTCATAATAAGTTTTGAAAGTGGGAAGTATGTATCCCTCAACTTTGTGTTTTTCTTTCCAGATGGCTTTGACTATTCAGGGTCCCTAACCCTTCCATATAAATTTGAGGATTGGCTTTTCTATTTCTGTAAAATAAAAGGGGGGTGGATGGTGGGTGGGGAGGCTGTTGGACTTTTGACTGGAATTGCAATGAGTCTGTAAATTGCTTTGGGTAGAACTGACATCTTAACAATATTTAGTTTTCCAAGACATGACCACAGAATATCCTTCCATTTATTTATACCTTCTTTGATATCTTTCAGCAATGTTTTGTCATTTTCCCTATATAAGTCTTTACATACTTGGTTAGCTTTATTCCTAGATATTTGGTTATTCATTACTCATGTATAAAAACACTATTTCTTTCATTTAAGATTTTATTTTGTCCTCTCTTTTTCTTTGTCAATCTTGTTAAAAGTTGTGGATTTTATTGATTTTTTCAAAGGATCTACTTTTGGTTTTCTTGATTCTATTGTTTTTTAATTCTGTATTTCATTTATCTACTTTAATCTTTGTTACTTCTTTCTGTTTGTTTGCTTTGGGTTTAGTTTGCTCTTCTTTTTCTAGTATCCTTCAATTTTGAGGTTAGGTCTCTGATTTGACATCTTTCTTCCTTATTAATGTAAGATTTAGAGCTATAAGTGTCCCTCTCTGCACTGCTTTTGCTGCATCCCATAAGTTTTGATATGTTGTGTTTCCATTTTCACTTGTCTCAAGAAAATCCCTAATTTCCCTTGTGATTTCTTCTTTGACCTTTGGTTGTTTAAGAGTGTGTTGTTCGCTGTTTAATTTCCACATATTGGTGATGTTTTTAGTTCTCCCTGTTTTCTGTTTGTTTGTTTGTTTGTTTGATTGTTCTTGGGTACTGGGGGCCAGGGATTGAACTCAGAACATTGTATGTGGGAAGCCAGCGCTCAACCACTGAGCCACATTGGCTTCTCTGAGTTGGCTTTTTCCTTTGTTTTTGCTTGTTGTTCTTTTTTCTTTTTTTTCAGGAGGCACTGGACACTGAATCCAGGACCTCTCATGTGGTAAGCAGCAGCTCTATCACTTAAGCCATATCCACTCTCTGTTACCAATTTTCAGGTTCATTCCATTGTGGTTGGTGAAGATGTATTATATGATATCAATATTTTTGGATTTATTGAGACTTATTTTGTGACCTAATGCATAGTCTATCCTGGAGCATGACTCATGAGCACTAGAGAAGATGGTTTATTTTGCTGTTGTGTAAAGTGTTCCACATATGTCTGGTGAGTCTAAGCTAGTTTATTGTATCATTCACGTTGGCTGTTTCCATTTTTGATATTTTGTCTACATGTTCTAACCATTATTGAATGTGATGAGTGACGCCTCCTACTATTATTTTTTTTTAAGATTTATTTATTTATTTATCTCCACTCCCCCCACCCCATTGTCTGTTCTCTGTGTCTATTGGCTGCGTCTTCTTTTTCCGCTTCTGTTGTTGTCAGTGGCACAAGAATCTGTGTTTCTTTTTGCTGCATCATCTTGTTGTGTCATTTTTCCGTGTAGGCAGCGCCATTCTTGGGCAGGCTGCACTTTCTTTGGAGCCGGGAGGCTCTCCTTACGGGGCGCACTCCTTGCGCGTGGGGCTCCCCTACGTGGGGACACCCTTGTGTGGCAAGGCAGTACTTGTGCACATCAGCACTGTGCATGGGCCAGCTGCACATGGGTCAAGGAGGCCCGGGGTTTGAACCGCGGACCTCCCATGTGGTAGACCGACACCCTAACCACTGGGCCAAGTTTGCCGTCTCTTACTATTATTGTAGAACTATTTACTTCTCCCTTCAGATATGTCAATATTTGCTACACATATTTAGGCCTCTGCCTTTAGGTGAATATATATTTATAATTAGTATGTCTTCTTGTTGAATTTACCACTTTGTCAGTATACAGTGACCTTTTTTGGCCCTGACAACAGTTTTTGACTTAAAGTCTATTTTACCAGACATTAGTATAGCTATCCCAGCTATCTTTTGGTTACTATTTGAATGGCATAAATACATATATGTAAACAATTTTTTTCCATACGTTCACTTTCAACCTTCTTATGTCTTTGAATTAAAGTTGAGTCTCTTGGAAGCAGATGTGGCTCTAGTAGTTCAGCTCCCACCTCCCACATGGGAAGTCCCAGGTCAGTTCTCGGTGCCTCCTGAAAAAAGCTAAAACAAACAACAAGCAAAAACAAATAAAAACCCACAAACAAAAAAACAACTCAAAGAAGTCATTGTGGCTCAGTGGTTAAGTGCTGACTTCCCACATACGAGGTCTGGGATTCAATCCTTGGCACTTGGTACCTCAAAAACAAAAACAAAAACAAAAACAAAAAAAAACTGAGTCTCTTGTTAACAGCATATAGTTGTGTCAGACCTTTTATCCATTCTGCCAATCTCTACCTTTTGACTGGGGAGTTTAATCCATTTACATTTAAAGAGCTACTGAAATACAAGACTTTCTTCTGCTATTAATATTTTGCTATTTTGTTTTTCTAATTCTTATACCTTTTATGAACATACTAATTTTACCACAGTTGGTTCTATGCACAGTGGTTATTTTGATTGAATTAATATTTCAGACGAAAAGGAATATATCTCAGATGTTTGATTTGGTAACATTTTGTCTCACTTTACATAACAGGAAGTTACAACTTCTTCAACTTGCTTAATATTCATGAAGACTAGGATTACAAAGGTTTAGAGTCATTTATTTATCATTAATTAATTATTTAATGTTTCATTTTTGTGCAATGTAATCAACCAGACCATGTCATACACACTTGAACTACTTGTTTGGATTTTTTTAAAGTTTTCTTTGTGGAGCAATATATGGTCATGTTTATGAATAGTCTATGAACCCTAGAAAAGAAGGCATATTTTTGTTTTCAGAGTGCAGAGTTTGACATATCAGGATATACCTATTAATACCGTCTATAATATATTATATTGGTCTCCCATATTATTTTTTAATTGTTTTTGCTTTATTTAAAAGTTAGAAATAGAAATATGAATATGGGTTAAATTGTATATATAAGACCATTTTTCTTTGAAGCTAAACAAATGTATGTTATACTACAAGATATTACTATTAGACAAACAAAACAAAACAAAAAACACAAAAAACATTGTGCTGGGTGAGGAAAACCAGACACAGTGCTGCATATTGTATGATTCCTTTTATATAGAGTGTAAGTATGGATCAATTTATAAAGATGAAATTGGATTTGTGATTGTGTGGGGTTGGAGAAGGACTGCTTGGAGGGTGCAGTTTTTCTTTTTGGAGTGATTAATTGTTCTAAATTTTTTGTGGTGATGAATGCACAACACTTTGGATGGATTGTGTGATGTGTGACTATCTCAAAAAAACTGCTAAACAAACAAACAAACAAACAAACAAATAAATAAATATACGAACGAGAATGGCCCAGGGTAGCAATTGTGTACAGAGGGTAGGTGTGGGGAGATTGGGGGGTGAAGAATTTTCTTGTTAGATTATCTGTTTTTTGTTTATTATTATTATTGCTGTTGAAATGATGAAAATAGTCTGGTAATGATTGGAGTGATGAATGCACAACTATGTGATTATAATAAACGTCATTGATTGTATACTTTAGATGATTATATGCCTTATTAATATGTATCAATGAAATTGATTTGTTTAAAAAAAGTGAAAAACAAAGGATAGAAATGTAAATTAGAATTCCTTGTTCCAAACATGCTGCTCACATTTCTCATTATATTTCTCATAAATTTCATGGCTTTATTAGCTGATGTCGACACTCTAGCCAGGCTAATGAATTAAAAAGAGATGATACGCAATTTACCAATATCAGGATTCAAAGAGCAAATATCACTTCTGATACCAGCAACATTAAAGGATAATAAGGAAATATTATGAAAAAATATGTGCCCATATAGGCAATAACTTACATGTAATGAAGAAATTCCCTGAAATACACAAACTACCAAAACTCATTAAAGAAGAAATAAATGATTACTCATATATGTATTAAAAAATTGATTTTTACTTTAATAGAAAAAACCTTGTGAAAATCAAAACAACAACAGGAAAAAATTTTCATTGGTTAATGCTAATAAATATTTA
Organism: Dasypus novemcinctus; assembly: GCF_030445035.2. Classification (NCBI taxonomy): domain Eukaryota; kingdom Metazoa; phylum Chordata; class Mammalia; order Cingulata; family Dasypodidae; genus Dasypus; species Dasypus novemcinctus. The sequence continues at coordinate 72,116,216 of NC_080677.1, forward strand.
AAAAGAAATCACACCAGTTTTACATAATTCAATATTGGAAAGCAATCAATGAAAGTTACCACTTTAACAAATTAAATAAGAAAACCATATGATCATCTCAATAGTTCCAGGAAAAGCATTTGACCAAATGTAATATCCATGCATGATAAAAACTCTTAGCAAACTATCAATAAACAGAAAAGTTTACCTTTGTTCAGGGTATGAAAAAAATTTAAAGATAAAATTATAGTTAATGGTGACAGACAGAATGTTTTTCTCCTTAAAATCTGAAACAAGGAAAGGATGTCCTCTCACGCAAGTCCTTTTCAATATCATACTAGAAATCCTACCTAATTTATTTATTAAGAAAAATAAATAAATAAAAAACAAACACTGGGAAATAAAATTTTCTTTATTTGGATGACATAATTTTCTATGTAGAAAATTCCAACGATTCCACATAAAACCAAAAACCAAACAGAAAGCAAAAACTCCTAATATTAATAGTGACTTTAGCAAGATTGAGAGCTACAATATCAATTTTAAAAAGTCAACTGTATTCTGATGATATACCAGGAATTAACAAATGGAATGTAAAATAAAAATAAACATTCACAAAGGCCTAAAAATGAAGTACTTAGGTAAAAATCTAACAAAAATATTTTCAGGATATATATGTAGAAAAACTAAAAATCACTAGTGAAAGAAATAAAAGATCTAAATGAATGGAGAAAGTAATTGTGTCAAGGGATTGGAAACCTCAATATTTTTAAGATTTCAATTCTTTCCAGTTTGATATAGCTATTCAACACAATATCAAGCACATCGAGCTTTTTATAGATATTGACAAGTTGTTTCCAAAATTATTGCACAGGCAAAGGAATTGGAATAGCCAAAACAATTTTGAAAAGAAATAATAAAGTTGGAGAGCTCATATTATCTGATTTCAAGACTGCTATAATGATGCAGTAATCAAGAGTGTGGTATTGGAGAGAGGATAGATACAGACCAATGGATCAAATAGAAAGCCCAGAAATATAACCACACAAACATATTTAACAGATCCCTTTGACAAAAAGGATCAATAGCAATTCAATGGAGATACAGTTCTTTCAACAAATGATGCTGGAATAATTGAACAATTCATACCCAAAAAAGTATGACCCAACACACAGCTCACACTTAATACAAAAATTGGTCCATAGTTCTACTTATAAATATATAAAAACTTCTGGAAGAATATATAGAGGAAAATCTAAATGATGTTGGGTTTGACAGTAAGTTTTCAGATTCAACACCAAAAACAATACCCATGAAAGGAAAATCAGTAAACTGAACATTATAAAAATCTTAAATTTTGTTCTGCAAAAAGATACTATTAAGAATATAAAAATATAAACCTGACTGGGAGGAAATATTTGCAAATCACATATCTGATATCAACTTGGTTGTAATCATGGTATACAAAGAATCCTTAAAACTCAATCATAAGTAAACAACTCAATTAAAAATGAACAAAAGATCTGAACAGGAAATATGTAGATAGAAAATAAACATACATAAATATGCTCAACATCATTTGTCATTAGGGAAGCTCAAAACAACGAGATATCACTATGCACCTATTAGAATGACTTAAATCCACAAAAAGAAAAAAACCAAATGCTGAAAAGGATGTGCAACAGATATTGCTAATTGGAATACAAAATGTTAAGCCATTCTGGAACACAGCTGGGCAGTTTTTTAATAAAGTTAAATATAGACTTATATGATCCAGCAATCACTCTCCTAGGTAGTCATTTCTATGTAGCATATTTCTTCATAATTACCAAAATTAGAGGCAACCAAGAGATCATCTAAAACAGGAATGGAGAAACAAACTATTGTATATCCATACAATTCAATAATACTCAACAGTAAAAAGGAAGGAGCTATTGATTCATGCAACATGTATAAATCTTAATGTATTTTGCTGAGTGAGAGAAGCCAGACAGAAAAGGCTACATATTGTATGAATCCATTAACATGACCTTCTAGAAAAGGCAATTCAATACAGATGGAAAACGTACCAGGAGCTCCGTCCTGGGTGAGTAAGGTGTGTGTGTGTGGGGGAGTTTGACTATAAAGATGGTGCACAGGGGCACTGTTCTATATAAAACTAGAGTGGTGAATACATGACTCTGTGCATTTGTCAAAACCCTAAGACCTGTACATAACAGAATGCATTTTTAATGTATGCAAATTTTAAAAAAAAGGAGGAATGAATGAAGGAACAAAGGACATCAATCAGGATGCTGGGGAATTCCATGGTGGAATGCAGATTGTGACAAATAAGTCTAATACGTTACAAATATACACCATAACCACAATAAAGAGGTGGAGAGAGGAATAACTGATCTAATTTAACCTTTGAAAATGTTTTAACTGGAATCTGTAAAGCTGAAGACATAAAGGAACTTTTCATAAACTATTTGATATGTCTGTTTATCAAGGATGTATGTGAAAACAATTCTGAAACTTTTTATGCATACATGGTGTTGAACAAATAAATAAAGGAATACTATATGGTGGAAACCAGATTACTCACTATTGGAGCAGGAAGTTATAGATAATCAAGAAGAAAAGTCTAGAATAAATGCTATCGTACTGGGATAGAGTCAGAAACATGAATGCAAACTCGTGTTTAGCCATCTATGTACCATGTTTAGTCATGTGTGTGTATATATATATATATATATATATATATATATGAAAAGAATGTTACAAATCAATATCCTTCATTATAATAGAAACTTTGGAAAACTAGAAATATCCTTCATTAATATAGATGCAACATTTCTTTAAAAAATTTCACACACTGAATTCAACAATATATAAAAAGTATAACATATCACGACCAAGATGGGTTTATCCCAGGAATCCAAGGTTGTTTTATACATAGAGATCAATGTAATTCACCACATTAACAAATAAAGGAAACAAATAAACAAAACCTCATATAATTACCTCAACAATTGAAGACAAAAACATTTGACAAAACGCAACATCCGTTCATAATAGCAACACTGGAAAACTAGGAATAGAAGATTTCCTCAGTATGCTAAAAGGCAATGACTATCTCAACAGTTGCAGGCAAAAAATTTGACAAAATGCAACAACCATTCATAATAGAAACTTTGGAAAACTAGAAATAGAAGGGGATTTCCTCAATATGCTAAAAGGCATCTTTGAAATGCCTAAAACTAACAATATAATTACTATTGAAAGGCTAAATAATATCCCCCGTAGATAAGGAAAAAGGCAAGTATCGCCTCTCTCACCAATTTTATTCAACATTGTGCTGGAGTTTTCAGACGGTGCAATGAGGCAATTAAAAGAAAGAAAAGCAGGGGGAGCTAATGTGGCTCAAACAATTGGGTACCTACCTCCTACATGTGAGGTCCTGTTTTCCATTCCTGGTGCCTCCTGAGTTAGATGAGCAGACAGACCAGGAAGCCATCTCAGGGTGTGTGGCAGGTGTGGGGGATAATAAAAAAAAAGAAATACAAGCTATTCAGATTGGTCAGGAAGAAGAAAAGCTATCTTTATTTACTAATGAGATTTTGAGAGATTTCAAAAAACTAAAATTTTAGTAGAAGAGTTAAAATTCATAGTTTAGATATTAAATAGACAAAGATACTATATAAATTGAATCATTTAAGGAGAGAACAAAACTAAGAAATCATTTCTTTGTACTGGTATAGTGAAGTGTACATGGACAAATGGATGAGTAGCTTAAAATTAGGAAAACAAAGAGAATATAAGGAGACAATTAAAATAAAAAAATATTTGAAAAGTAGAAATTCTTGATAAAGAAATAAAAATAACTCAAAAGTAACCAAGAATGCATTAATAAATAAAACAAACTCTGGAGACTGTTGGACTCCATAAAATGCAGAAAACTAAAGGGCTTGTAATATACTGTGAAAAATTAATGAAAATTATGCATAAACACTTTTTATTAAATAAGCAAGAAAACATTTGCAATATAAATTGTAAAGGAAGGAAAAGTTTATTTCAAAGGGAACAATAATCAGGCTGGTGGTTGAAATGGTTTTCTAGGCCTAGAACACAAAATCATAGATCCAATGGGTTTTTATAGTGAAATGTTTTAAAATAGGAATTTCATCTATAGCCAGATTTCATTAGATTTTATTTGTGTTTGAAGATTGTAGTAAGGTCTTCTCAGCTATGGGAAATGGCTCAAAGATATCTGATTCACCCTCTTAATATATAAAAATATTTATGAACAAGAAAGTAAAAAGGAATAATAGTTGGATCTTGAAACATTTAAACATAGGTTTCTTTGAATAATTTTAATAAATATTGTAGAAAGTAGAGGCTATATTTTAAAAATAATTCTTCAAAGAGTATATGGCTATTCAAAAATGTAATGCTTAAAAGTAAACACAGGGGGAATGGGTATACCTCAGTGGTTGTGTACCTGCTTCCCATATATGAGGTCCTGGGTTCAATCCCAGGTACCTCCTAAAAAACAAACAAAACAAAAGAAAACAAACAAACAAAAAAACAGAGTCCAAAAATCAAAAACATATTCAGTAGAGGAAAAATCTATCGAACTGAAATTTTAAGAGGACAGAAAATATATTATTTTGTTAAATCACTCTTTTCACACTAGAGAAGTCAGAAGACTTTTTAATCCTCAAAAAAACAAACCAACAAACAAAAAACAAAAATTACTTTAAAGAGAAGCTTTAAAGTGTTTGCATATAGGGAAAATATTTTGCCAAGCACTGAAAAATTAAACAAAACAGCATACCAAGTGTAAACGATATAAAAATGATTCAAACTTTTGGAGTCATGGACCTCTGTAAGTATCTGAAGACATCTACCAAAGTTTTGAACCTCTGCCTCTTCCAATATACGTAAACGTTTGTCCTCAGGTACCTAACCGTCTTTGAATTGCACTAGATATTTATTTCCTTCACACATGAATATTCCAAAATTAGCCTAAAAAAAGTTCTCTTTCATTAATTATTTTGTTGTAAAATAAGATCGACCTGTACAAACTAAAGTTTAACGCTGCTTCCAGTAACCTTCAATATGTGAATATGAAAATAATTTGGATTGGTTGAGTGGCCTTTCATATCACAGTATGCAGGATATTATTGACAAGCAATTAATTTTGAATATTTTCTACTTGGCATCAGTGTGCAGAAAATCCAGACTCATAAAGGTATGCATTAACAAACAGAAACAGAATGAATTCTCATGGCTACTTTTCCAGATAAGGGTGGCTTATATCGAGGAAACCCAGAATTCTTTGACATTTGTTTGAAATCATGTCAAATCTTTTCTTTTATCTTCAAAGCTGACATCATCTTTGGCAAGGTATGCCTTACTGATGATGTGTATATTAGCAAGAGATGAATAACACATCCACATTTCAATTCTGAGTTTGCCTGAGCAGAAGTAATCTTCAAATGAGGACTGCAGTGTCCGCAGTTGTCTTCAGATTCCTGACTGTAGTAAAACTGTTGAGATGTTCTCTCCACTCCCTTCTGCAAATGTATTCCTAGCGTTGGAAAGTTCACATATTGTCCACCTCCCATCTCCTCTTTCAGAGTGGTGGCTTATATAAAAAAAACTTCTTAATTTTTCAGGAGACTTCACAATATTGCTTATAGGTCATGTCAAAAATATCCGCCAAAAAAGCTATGATGAGCGAACTTTGATGTACATCTGTTCATAAAAGGGTTTTTATTTTTAACTCTATAATATTTAGAATTTCTTACTATGAAAAAAAAACTGACTCTAGATAACTTAATGGGGGGAAAAATATATTCATTATTTGTCTGGAAAGGATACTGGGATAGCTGATAGATGGAAAATCAAAATAACCAGGGATTCAGAGTTTCACTGCTTCCATGACCCTTTATAAGGAATTACATGCCCATATTTACCAGTCTTGTTGTATTCTGGCTATACTTAACTGTACTAGTCAGTCAATGGGGTGTTGATGCAAAATACTAGAAATCAGTTGGTTTATAAAGGGTGTTTATTTGGGGTAGAAGCCCACAGCTACCAGGCCATAAAGAGTAAGTTACTTACCTCACTAAAGTCTTTTGCCACATGTTGGAGCAAGATGGCTGCTGATGTGTGCTAGGGTTAAGGCTTCCTGGGTTCCTCTCTTCCCAGAGTTCTTTTGTTTTTCCTCAAGACCAATCTCCTCTGTGTGCTTACTTCCCCAGGCTCCAGCTCAAGACTCCAGCATCAAAAAACTCCAACATCAAAACTTCAACTCTGTGCTTTGCTCTGTCTTTTATCTGTGAGTCCCCATCCACCAAGGGGCAGGGACTCAATACCCTACTTACAAGGCCCAATTAAAGCCCTAATTACAATTTAATCCCTCCCAGGTACAGACCAATTTACAAACATAATCCAATATCTATTTTTGGAATTCATGAACCATATCAAACTGCTATACTAACCCTTAGTAACTTAGGCTTTGGCAGCAATTCCTCTGAGCAAAAACCTTGCCCTCAGCTTAAAGCTGCAGCCTTGGTCTTTACCTCTGCTCTATTGTGAGGCAAATTTAATGAGCCCACTACCTCCAGGCTGCATTCAGGAAATCCGTTTTATATTTGAGGGTGGGTGGGGATGGGTGGTGGTGGGGGGGATATTAGCACCCTGAGGCAGAGAGTACTGCACAGGAGTAGTCCTATCTTGAGGTACCAAAGTTCTGGGATTTTCCCATTTCTCTTCCTCATCACAACCCAATTTTAACTCATGTTTGCCCTCATGAATTGGCCCTTTAAAGTTCCTCAGGACAAAGTATTTTTGTATTTAGTCATTTTAGAATCCTATCCACAAGAAGAAAGGTGTTTTTTTTTTAAATTTTAAAACATAGTTCCCTTTTGGCCTTCACACAATCTTTTACATCTCCTTTTTCCTTAAGACTTTCATGAAGGCCATAATAATAGCTAAAAATATTACCCTGTTTTCTACAAAGCACCCTAGATCACCCAAAACTGGTAGACTTTGTTCTTGATTTCCAGTTACAACATGAAACATTTTAATTAAGTGCTTCGATAATAAACGAGGATTTTTAACTCGCTAATCTTGCTTAGAGAAAGCATTACTGAGAAAATGTTCTGCCTTGATTTTTTCTCTCAACAGTAATTGTATTATTATTTTTGATTAATTCCTAAAACTTAAGAAACATTTAATTTACTCAACTGAAAATCAACATGGAGATTTTCTCAAAGGAGTTTCCATTTCCTTTGAACTCAGGGTGGGAAGTGGTAAAAGGAAACAGAAGTAGTTAGGGTTGGGGAATAAAATTGTAATTGAAACTTTCTTACCAAATCTGCTTTTCTCTATTTTTTACCTAGAAACTGGAATAACCCAATACCACTGTGTCCCTAAAAACACTTTCCTAAAACATTTTGGGAGGGATAATAATATAAGCTGTTTTTGTACTTTTATAATCATCTGGAGATTGGAGATTGCTCAATAGCAGGAGACAAGAGCCTCATGAAATCCCTGCTCAAGGCAGAGGCCTCATGTTCAGGATGTAGCTGGAGACAAATCAGAGTGAAATGAGCCTAAGAGCCTAAGTAAAGAACTTTATTTTATTTCATTCAAATACCCTATAAAATGTGTTGTCTTCCTCCCTTCCCTCCCTCCTTTCTCTCTCTCTCCCTTCCTCTGTACCCTCTCTTCCTCCCTTCCCCACTTCCTCTTTCCTTTCCTCCCTTTCCTCCCTCCCTCCCTTCCTTCTTTTGCCTTTGAAAAAATAAGAAGCTGCGTTGGAAGGGATTATGTTCTCATCTCCAGCTACCTTTTGCATCTCCAAATTGGTGTACTAAGACATAGAGAACAAACTTCAAGCATTCTTTTTGTAGCTGTTTTAGGAGGTACCACGAATTGAACCAGGACCTCTGTAGAGGCGATGCACATGTTCAACAACTGAGCTCCACCGCTCCACTCAAGCATTCATTTTGAATTGAGATATTTTCATATAGGGATTGATGAATTCTTGATATGAGGAAAAGCCCATCTCTGGTTGTTCTCCTGAGCTATCTTTGGGTCTGAATGATGGTTCCCTTGGTAAACCTATGACTTTCAAAGTGTAACATATTTCTAGAAACTATGGCAATAATTCAGAGCTGACAGAAGGATCACTGGTTCTTCTTAGAGAGTCATCTTCCTTTTGGGAGAGACTGAGATTTCCTTAAAAAGTTGGCATATGGTTGCAGATTTCTACACTTATAGGTACAACTTAAGTCCAGAGATTCAACCTATAGCTGTTTTTGACACATCCTAGCTGCTACCCTCCCCCTTTCTCTGTTGCTGCAGACCAACCTCATTATTAGATAAATTGCCTGTCCACAAATCTCCTGAGGTATTGGGGGAGGGAGGGGAGGGAAATATGCCAGTGTTTCTAATTCTGCCTTTCTAACCAAATATTAATCTTGTTTTTGTTTTTGTTTTTTGGCCTTCTTGCCTGATCAATCTACATTTGATTATTTTCCATCTGTTTACAGAAGCAAGCTGATGGACCACAAACCTTCACAGGTAGACTGCTGGATTTTAAACTATATATAAAACATAAAATTATTTACACTGAGGATATATATGATTACGCTGAGATGTGTCAATTTGACTTTTTAGCTGAGCAGGTTGCAAAAAATGATTAATGATAGATTACAATTTAAGGAGTGAGGTACATAGTGCCATAATAATTCAGTGACATAGTTACATTGTGTTTACTGGGGATTTTCAAGAATTTTGTCTGGTGCACAGGTATAGTAAAGCTAGGACTGAGAACAGTTCTCTGAAGCAACTACATAGCTCTGAAGAGTGACTAAATAAATAATAACATAATGGTGGATCACTTTTATGATGAATTTTCTGTAATTTGCTATTTCATGTCAATATTTGCCTCAGCTCTTTCAAATTGGGTAGCAAAATTTCTAGACTATTTATTTCAATTCTCTCATTTTAGAAAGGAATATATTCACACCTAGGGAGAATGGTAAAGCAATTGCCAAAATCCATTGTGTCTTGGTCAACTAAGACCAATTGTCAGTTATAAAACCATCACAATGTTAAAAAAAGAAAAAGAAGAAAAGTTCTATGTACTCAGTCCTACAGCTGAAATTGTTAGCATATCTGAAGCATCTGTCTTGGTGGTAACTGCCCAGGTTTTGCATTGCGAAATTCAAGTCCAAAACTTGAGTGGGATATTAAATACAAGGATTCTGATTTCAAATACTGTAAAAAGTAAAAAAGAAAGAATTTAAAAGCCCTAAGGCAAATGTATTGTGCTGACACTTGAAACTCTTACAATAGACTTTTATTTATTATGCTTTTAAAAAATAAAGAACTAGAAATACGCATTCCATTTTGCAAGGTGAGATATATTCTCTCTATGACAATAAAAATGTAAAAATAAGACATTTTATGTATTGAAATCCCAATGAATTTGAAATTTGCAAATGATCTCTTTCAGAGGACCACAGGACAATAGTTTTAAAACCTCTGGCGACCATATAATGATGCATATCCAGAAAGTGCTTGAAAATTGTTAAACACTGATGGTTTGTAATACAAGTTGAAATAGTCCATATTGAAATGACCTCTGGTGAATTGGACTGGCTTGAAAAAACTGTCTTGCCAGAGATCATGTTAAGTGAGTGCTAGCACGCAGGGAGACAGGTGTTTCCTGTTCCCAACCACATGGCATAACCATATAGATTAGCCGCAGGGAATCTAGCCAGAGAGATTTTTTGTTTTTTTGTTTTTTGTTTTTAAATCTAATTCAATTTACCACTAGTCATAGGGAAATTATTTTAGGTTTGAATAAAATGTAAGCCCCATAATAGTATTTACACTTTCTGTTATTCCTAATATACTAATGCCTCACAAAATCTTAGAATCATGAATATTAATAACAGGATGGGCTCTCAAGATACCTCATTCAAACATCCTGCTAATGTAGATATTCTCTCTACCACTGCCCTGGCTGTTGGGCCAGCAACCTCTGCTTGCACTTCAGCATCAGGAAGGCAGGGGGTGAATTTAAAGATTCAAATCTAGTTTTAGACACCTCTGAAGCTACTGCTTCTTGGTAATTATTTAGACTTTTAAACGAAAATTAAAAACTTAAATGCTGAACTTGCAAAATGGGAAAACATTCTATTTGTACATCTTGCCTCTTTAGTTGGTCATAGAATAATGCCAACTTGGATCACCAAAAAATATATATATATTGCTTTTACATTCCTCAGAGTATTTTTGTTATGTCTAGCAGAATACAAAACAGGAGGGAATGTTTTCTGGGGCTAACACTAATAATGGCCTCTGCATGAATGTAGCTCTCACTTTTCTAAATCATGGTCATACACATATACCAGATACTGTAGGACCCTTAGGGAATAGAAATTCCAGATTCTGTATCACTGTGCTGCCACACACAAGAGTAAATTATCTGATTAGGTGTAAGATAGTGATAGAATGCTAGAGCCAGATTTCGCCATGTGGCACCGAATTGGGATTTAACTGGGGTAGTCTTGGGCTGTTGCAGTGAAGAAAATGGTAGGAAATTCCTGAAATATTATTTCCTTAGGGCTAAAGACTGTAGCTGATGAGCCCACAAAAAGGCAGACTTGGGAGCAGATGGGACTCAAGTCCTGATTCCTACATAGGAGGTCCCAGGTTCAGTTCCCAAGGCCTCCTGAAAAAAACAAAAACAAAAAAACAACAAGGAAACAAATGGAAAAACCAACTCAGGGGAGCCCACGTGGCTCAGTGATTGAGTACCGGCTTCCCACACATGAGGTCCCGGATTCAATTGCCATGTTGCTATGAGGGATCTCAAAAGAATGCATGCCATGCATAAATTTTCCCATCTATCTACTGCAATGCAGAGTGTGGACAGTGGCTAAGTTTGTGGGTCAGAGCAGGAGACCCATGAGTCAAATCTCAGTACCACCACTTATTCCGTGTAACTTCAGACAATTTTATTAACCTCTCTGGCCCTCATTTCTTCATCTACAAAGTAGAAACACTAATCTGCACTATACAGGTTTGAGGTGATGTTTACATGAGTAAATTCTGGCACAGAATTGGTGAATATATTTTTTATTATATTAAAATATTCTTAACTGTCATTACAGGTGTTCTATGCTTATATACATATATACATATATATATATATATATATTTTTTTTTCTTTTCTCTCTCCCATGTATAAGGAAATATACCTACCCAACTTTCCTTTGCTTTGTGTATAAACCTGACTATGAAACCTCTAAGAAGGTGGACATTTTCTTGGAAGAAGCAGCACCTTTGTCTTTTTTGTTGAGGCCTTAGTTTTGTTGGACTCAACAGTTATGCACTGAGGATATGCCCACACAGGTAGCTAATTCCTGGGCTGCAGGCGGAAAGCACAAAGGCTGCACATGCAGTCTGGGACTTCCTCTGCTCTGGACAGATGTTAGCATAGTTTTGGCTAAAAGAAAAAGAGGTGGAAAAGGGAGATATTTCTCAGAGCAGGAATTTGCTGGTGTCTTTCAAAAGGGAAAACGAAGGTTACACCTTAAGGTTAAAAAGAAAGGCTAAACCACAGTTATGTAATTTTTAAAGATTCCTAAATCTGTATTGGCATTATTTGTAAAACATTAGACTTCAAAGAAATAACCAAAGAATTTTTCTGACCTCATACTACATATATTCCATTAAAAATGCAATTTGTAAACCATATTTCAAATGTCTATTCTCAGGAGAATATGCCTTAGTAAAGACCAGACACATGGAATATTTCAGCTCTGTGTGGTTCTTCTTCTTCTTATTTTTTCTTTTTCTTCACATTTAAGACAAGACTTCTAGATGAATAAAGATATAGTGTGTGTATTTTCCAGAGCCAAATTATCTCTGAGCTGTGATCAAGCATGAAAAATTTCCACCCTGGAGAAAATTATTTGAGGGTTACAAAATGAATGTAAGTTCATGGGCAACACCACTTTAATATTGTAAAACCATTGTAATTCAAATTTATTTCCTGTGAAAAATACTTAGCTATTCCTAAAAGATGTATTCTCTGGTAATATAGAAAATAGTGTCTTCATAAAAAAAATTTTTGTGATGTCAAGTTATTTATATTGTCAGTAGATAACTTAGAGACATACAATAAAATTTTACCAAGAATAGGACAGACAAGAATGTGTCTTAAAATTATTATTTTTTGTCTGATGAGATGGGGAGTTTGCTGGGAAACACACTGACACATATAACCTAGCACTTATTTGGGGCATGAAAAGGGCATAGAAAACAATGGGAGGAAACAACTCGTCCAATGCACCCACTCTGCAGATAAGTCAACATAGGCTCAAATTATTTTAAGGAGGGAGTACATTCTAATTTTTCGAAAGAAAATAGTTTTCTATTTGAGTGCCAAATTTAGCCTATTGCTTGTTTCTGTGTGCAACTTTCTTTTGAGAAAGATTGAGAGATTGAGCTCAGATTGAGCTGGAAAATGTGCTCTGATAATTAGCATCTCCACAGACTCGGTTTGTGTGTAAGAAAGTAAGCGTGCCCTGTAGATGCTGGCGGTAACTGATGACTGGGAAGCGCAGAGCTATGGATCGAGCACTCCTGCTTCCTTTATGAGTAAGTTTGGACTCATTTCTTATTATTTTGTACCAAGTTCCCTCATCAGCAAATCAGGAATAAATTCTTTATTTGGAAATTATTTATTGATGAAAGCAGATCTTGCTCTATAGTCCTAGATTTACTTTTCAGCAGCAGTGATGCTGTGTTTCAAATTGACTGACTTCTCTGGGCTGGTTTTAGTAATACCTGACTATGACAGTGGCAGGGCATTCATGGAAGCTGGGGGAAATTGGATATGACCCAACATTTCAAGAAAATGAAGTTAAGCAGAAACCACGTGGAAGGAAAACCTGAGAAAAACTTGAGGAAGATCATTATACAAGACTCTGAATACTGCATGGGCAAGCACACATAAACTCTGTCATGAACCACCCTGGTGATATGTCATACCAATACATATCACCATACCAATACAATCAAACAAGAAATCTAAAGAGCCAGATGAGAAAGCCAATTCCATTGAAATTTCCCCAAGAGTGGGTTTGAGAGAGCAATGTTATATCCCTGTCAGAGGCCAGGGTGGAAAAACAGCACTTTCACAAGACCAGCAAGTTAATGTCTCTGAGTGAGCAAAACTTGGAAGACTGTGAGTCATCCAGGACTTGGACAATGGGAGCTATAGTGTGGGCTTTCTGTCAACAACTTTGACCATGTGAAACTGAATGGTGCCGTCAAACTTGAGAACCTTTTCCTATAAACCTCTAGAAAAAATATGAAAATGCAAGCTGGCATTTTCTGCTTTGACCAGACATATGAGAAAATCTGCAGAACTAAAGAAAAATCTTTCAAAATGCTGTGGCTAGTGTGAGTATCATCTTTGTGAATATCTTTGGTAATGTTGATGACTTTCGTTTCAATAAATCTGGGGTTTTCAATAATGAACATTGTATCGGTGATCAGTGTTTACTTGATCATCTTTCCTCTACCTAAACTGTGGTATTAGAATTACATCATCAAAAATAGCTATTGTGAGACTAGGAGAGATGGAGAATTCATAAAAATGACCAAAGGTAAAGGAAATATCTATTGAGGAGTAGCAATTTCCTTTCAATCTGGAGAGAAAGTGAAATAAGAAGAGGCCATAATAATGTTATGAGAACTGTTAAAGGCCTAAAAATTCCACAAGACATGTCCTAGAGCTAAAGAGAACACTTAAAACATTACTGCTTATTTTGATCATACTTTATTAAAACATGTTTGTTCATTTTGACTTGGCACATATATTAGTCAGCCACAGGGGTGCAGATGCAAAATACCAGAAATCTGTTGGCTTTTATAAAGGGTATTTATTTGGGGTAGACACTTGCAGTCACAAGGCTGGAAGGAGTCCAGCTCAAGGTACCGTAAAAGGTTCTTTCTCACCCAAAGTCCGTTGCCATGTGTTAATTCAAGATGGCTGGCAGTGTCTGCGAGAGTGTAGCCTTCCTCCTTCCTTGGAAGGCTCTGTGGTCCCAGCATCTTCTGATCTCAGTTGTAGGCTGGCATAAGTCTCATCACTCTCCCAAGGCTACTTTTTTTCAGGCTCAGCTGCTCTGGTCACTCCACAGAGTCAGATATAGACTATCAGGCTCATCTCTCTTCCCATGGCACATCTATGGAGCACTCTCTCTTCCTGTGTATCTGTTTCTGTGTTCTCCTTCTCCGTGTATTTACTTCCATGTCTTGGACTGAGCATTCCTTTATATAGCCCACAAAGAAGGTGAGGTGGGGATTCAAACTGAGTTGCCCTAATGACGTGGTCAAATAAAAGCCCGAATCTTGATTCAATAAAGTAAAAGTGAAACCTCTGAATCTAATACAATCTCATATGCCCAGAGGAACAAACCAGTTTACAAAGACAACCCAGTATCTACTTTTGGAATTCATAAATAATAACAAACTGCCACAGCAGGTAAAATTGATATCATTAGGTAACACATGAAACTTTCTATTCTACCCTACATAAATAGTTACAAGGAATAGTAATAATAATAACTTAAGAACAAATTATTATTAGGTACCTACTATATGCCAGAAACTAACAATTCTTACCTACTGTTTTTGAGTATTAGAAATAATATATATTTAAGGCACCAAAAAGGTAATACCCTCAATGAAGGGTTGCAATTATTTTGCCCACAACCACCCTGTTAGAAAGGGGTAGAGTAACAACTAGAACCAAATCTAGGTTCTTTTACCTATTATGTTATGTTTGAATTTCTGAGAGTCAGCTGATTTATCTTAATATTCCCCTGTTTGTCCAGCTCACTTTTTACCCCTTTCATTCTATTCCCATCTCTGATTCTATTTCACTTCTCTCAGTTTTCCATATCATCACAGCTCCCTGACCCATGGTATATTGGCACATGTACCTCACAAAAGTATATCCAAGTCCTAACCCTTGAACTGAAAGTAAAAGACAAAAATGTAGAATCTTCCTCAGATATTTGGAAGGTAGCAAAATCACATTCCTCTATAATATGTCATAATGTTTATTTTGAACTAAATCTGAAATTAGTAAATGACCTTTTAATAAATGAAAATATAGAAAATATACAGAGAATAGCAATCACCCTAATCCCATCACTCTTAAATAATAATTATGACATTTTATCTTATTTTCCAATAGACTTGCACTATATGTATGTCATATTTTTATATTTTCACAAAGCAGTATTCATTTAAAAATATACTTTTTAAGTAAGATATAAATACATTCTGGCTTTAAAATACTGGAATATCAGATAGTCTTTATTCTCTAAGTGTATTTTTTTCTGATATCTAGTATTTAAAAAAACTCTTCTATAAATCTTTCTCTCAATTTATTAAAGGCAGCAAAGGAGCAAGTTCATTTATGAAAATCTACCTAGGGATGCCAAGGCCTAGTATAGCATGGAATAGTATTTGTTGAAGTTTTAATTAATAGGACTATTGAATGCTATATAAAACTTCTGGATCCAAAACTCCCTTAGTACATTTTACAGATTACCATTGGTTTCCTTCCCAATACTTATAAAAATGAGAGGGCAACATTTACAGAGATTTTTGAATTCAGATAGTCAGAAATTGAATGAGGTCTTCATCCAATGGAAGGATAGTCTCTCTGTGGGCTATTTTATTTTCCCATTTTTAGCCTTCAGTAATCCCTCCTGTCTCTTACTCTCCGAATATCACTATCAAAACTGTGGCTTTTTAGTTAGTGCAAATGCAGAAGCTTTCAAAAAAAATCACATAACCCATATAATTAGGATTAAATTGTAGCAAATACAAAAAAGAGATTTGGGTTACAATTTCCTGATTTTTCAAGAAACCATTTATTTTATTATATTGCTGTTTAACCAATTAAGTCATCTTCTTTTTAAAAACCATATTCTCAAAAGAATAGGTAAACGGTGGAAATTCTTGAAGGTTAATTACTGCTCTGGGGGAAATTATGCATTAGAATTAACTTTTAATAAATTTTTACATGCAAATCTTGTTAGTTCATTTAAGATCCATCCCATAAAGTGTGGGGAGCCACCCGCTGTGAGGTCTGTTTACAGCCTCCAACTACATGGCGGTGTTCACAAATCTGCCCTGTCATTTCCTTATTCTTCTCCTCCCTGCTTCTTTGTTCTCCCCCTCCCACCACTACTCAGGTGACCACAGCAATACGCATGCGCAAGGCGCGAAACTCCGCAGACCCGGTGCGAACTGTCGGCCAATCCCCTCCTTGGACGTCTGCCACCCACTAGACCAGCCTATCACCTATGTACACGTTCCCTTCCCTCTCTATATATCCCCATGTTTTACCCCCAGTAAACGAGGCTTGATCAGAACCTTGTCTTGCCTCCATTCTTCTCTCGACTCCTGCCCCACCCTGCTTCTTCCCACACGTTCCTGGACTCGCCCCCGCTGGCTCGGGCAATAAAGCATGAAATATTACTGATAATTTCACTATAGACAGCATCTCTGAGAGTTGAGAACTTAGGCTAAGTTTTTTTGTGTGTAGTAGTAATAATTAATTATTATTGAACCTAGAATCGACAGGGTGCTTTAGCAATATGAGGAAAACATATTCTTAAAATAACAATAATAATAATACTTTTGCATATTCTTTGCAAGTTAAGCTAATTGCTCATGGAAAAATATTTTAAAAGGCCTTCACCTAAATCTGTCACTCTTTATTATGAAGTTTTTATTTAATAAGGCTCTTTCAACATGACTGAACTTGATGTTGAGTAGAATAATGATAATAATGACTACAATTTATTAAGGAACTAACATGTACCAAAACTTCACAATTCAAATTAGAAGGAAAAAAAAAATCTCTGTGTTCCACATTAGCAACCCATTTTTTCATATTAGGACAGCAAGTATAAAATAAATAATGTACCCTATCAAAGCTTTAGGAAGCAGAATCAGAATTTCAAATCCAGATTTTAATAACTCAAAAAACCCAGCTCTTCCAATATGATACACCACCTTGATAGAAAAGAATCCAGGCAATGTGGAATGAGGAGTTGGCTCAAGTAATATTTATGTGCCTTCAGTGCCGGGGAGAAGTACCACACATTTTTTTTGCGTGAAGTTAACCCATTGCAACAGCCAGGATGTCACAGCATAACATTTCTATGAGACTCCAAACTCAGGGTGCCCACATATTCGTGCATGTGTCAGTTGTTATGGAACCACAGAACAGGTGGACCACAGGGTGAGCAGTATTTAATTATTAATTAAATTAATAAATAGATATTTAATAAATAATGTGATAGCTCAAAGGAGTGAAGGAAGAGCTGAAATTCCAGCCCTCAGAAGGCACAGCTCCAAAGTCTGCGTACTTCAAACCACAACTGAATGTCTATAGGAGTTTGTCTATTCTCAGTTTCAATTTCTGTGAGTCATCTTTCTTTCCTTTCTTTCCTTTGGCCACAAATGGACTTCTCCACATGGTAGGAGAAATGGCCATCTGGAGCTCTGTGCTTGAAAACACCCACCTCAAGAGAAAATAAATTCTTTTTCCATTTTAAGAAATCCTTTAGAAAGAGTCTGACCTGGCCAATTTGGGTCACATGGCAACACTTCAACCACTATTGTTGGGGGAATGAAATTCCATTATTGACCCAGTTTGGGTCAATATTATGTCCCTAGTGCCTTGCAATGGTAAATTATCAACAAATATTAATGGAATAAATAACTCAAAGACAAACTTTTTCAAAATATAAGTATTGAAAAAATGTCCAAGTTCTTAATAAGCATTCTGTCTGTAGTCTATAACTATTATTCTTATAATTTTATAATTATATAATATAAAAATCTATACTCTGGTTTCTCTTCAGATCACATAAATCTAAAAATCTTCAGTGCATTCACAAAACATTAAAATGGCTATCCAGATAAGATTATTTATATAAATTCACCAAATCCACTGTTTAATCCATCAGTTATTTGAGGCTAGTTAAAAAAAAATGATGACTGCCTACCTAATTCTATTGGGTATGAAAAATGGAAATCAACTAATCAGTTGGTTTAAAGCATTGAATATACTGCTGTTAAAAATTAGCAGTTTAAGGTCTTTATTACTTCCTCTCTCCTTCCCTCCCCCCTCCTTCCTTCTTTAGACATATTTATTTTATATCCACTAAGTATGAAACCTGGACCAAGTACTTGGAATACAAATGTTTATAAGATAAATCACTGTTGCCATTGAGCTGTATTGAAAGTGCTATTAAGAAAACACAAATATCAAAGTAAGGAAAAAGAGTCATGACATGTACAAAGGGCTGATATTTTAGATAGGGTACCCGGAGCAGCAATCTTTGAGTTTGAGTAAGACCTAAGTA
Source organism: Dasypus novemcinctus (assembly GCF_030445035.2). Lineage (NCBI taxonomy): Eukaryota > Metazoa > Chordata > Mammalia > Cingulata > Dasypodidae > Dasypus > Dasypus novemcinctus. The sequence goes on from NC_080677.1 coordinate 72,134,674, forward strand.
AGAAAAGGAGTCAAGCAAATAACTTGAGAAGAATACGTATATGGTCCCCTAGGAATCAAGCATCAGAAAACGGCAAGAAAGGCTTGAGCAGAACAGAGAGTGGTAGGGTAATGAATTTGAAGGGGGAGATGGAAGTTGGATCACGTAAAGCTTTACAGACAATGTAACAAGTGATACGATCTGATTTCTGTTTTAAATCATCTTTCTTGCTGTTAAATAGGTAACAGTGAAGAGTGAACAAGTCTGCAGAGGGAAGCAGAGAGACTTCCACCACTGGCATTGCTAATATTAATTTTTGCCTGTGCTTCACTGTGCTACAAATTTCAAATAAAATAAAAACCCTGTGAGATTTTAAATGAATATAATTCCACTGTCATTGAATCAAATCTGATTTTTTCTTTTTTTTAGAGGACCTCACTAAGTGCTGAGAATAAAATGGTAAATATGTCATTTAAGAAACTTCCAATTAGATGGAGAATATTGACAAATAAGTGATAAATATAGCAGGGGATGACATAGAAGGAGCACTTGAGCCAGTCCTTAAGAAGGGGGAACCTTAGATCAGCAGGTTTATTATTAATAGTTTCCTGGAGCTGCTATAACGACTTACCACAAACTTGGTAGCAAAACAAAAATTTATTCCCTCACAATCTGGGGGTCAGAGAAGCAAAACCAAGAGTCTGCAGGGCCAAGTTCCCTTCACACACTTCCTTACCTCCGCAGCTTTTGTTAACTACTGGCAGTTTAGGGAATGAAAAGAGACAGATCTGGGAACTGGCAGAAAACCATGGCTGTGAAACATGTGACTGAAACATGTGACCATCACAACCGTCCCCAAGGATAAGACCCCACAACATGGATGCTGGAAGAACCTCAGGAGAACTCCCCATTTGGAATGGGATTTCATTCAGAATCAAGGCAAAGTCCTGGATATTCTCAAGGGGACTTGCCACTGGGCCCCAATAGGGAAATTGACCAGTCAGGTACCCAATCAGAAGAGCAAACAGCTGGGACTCCACCCCTGAACATTTACAGGGGGCGGGGTAATAATGCTTTTAGAAAGCAAGCACAGAGACTAAATTGGTCCTGTTTTTGCCCTTTCAGTTCTGCCTGGACCAGCAGGCAAGTACACCTGGGAATTGGTAATCTGTAATGGGGATTTGTAGTCTGTAATTTAGACTTAAAATCTGTTCTGCCCTTTCTCACTCTGCCTGGACCAGCCTGCAAGTATACTTGGGACCCATAATCTGTTATTTTCTCCCATTTCTCTTCTCTCATTTTCTTAATAAACTAGTGGTCTAACTAAACTGGCATGTACTCAAGTTCTTTTTTGTAACATAACCAAGAACCTAGAGAAAATCCGGCAACACTTTGATTTGTAGAGGCATCTCTTCAATCTCTACATCACTCCAGTCCCTCCATCTTAACCTCATCTCCTCTCTGTCTCTGCTTCCCTTCTTTCATAAGAGCTTTTGCCATTGGATTCAGGACCCAAACTCATTTAGGATGATTTCATCAAGAGATCCATAAGTTAATTATACCCTTAAAGACCCTTTTTCCAAATAAGGCCCCATTCAAAGGTTCTGGGTGGACGTGTGTTGGGGGCACGGTGGGGTCCATTCAATGCCCTACAGGCCTACTAAAGGATGTGACTTTTGGGTACTGGTGAAGAGAGCAGCTGATGTAAAGACTGGAGTTAAGGGAGTGTATGGTAAACTCAGAACTGTCCAATGAAGTCAGTATGGCTGGAACAAAAAGCAGAAAGGTTTTTATTTTGTTGTTGTTTTGTTTGTTTGTTTTTGGTTTTAGTTTGTTGGGATTTGGAGTCTGAAAGGCAGATTTAGGAAGGGTGGGGGAGACAGGGAGTGAAGATAAGCAGAGGCCAGTAGATAATGGGCCTTTTAAGTCTTTTTTTTTTTTTAGATTTATTTTTTATTTATTTCTCCCCCCCACCCCAGTTGTCTGCTCTCTGTGTCCATTTGCTGTGTGTTCTTCTGTGACCGTTTCTATCCTTATCAGCAGCACTGGGAATCTGTGTTTCTTTTTGTTGCCTCATCTTGTTGTGTCAGTACTCCTTGTGTGCGGCACCATTCTTGGGCAGGCTGCACTTTTTTTCGTGCTGGGCAGCTCTCCTTAGGGGGCACACTCCTTGAGCGTGGGGCTCCCCTATGCGGGGGACACCTCCGGGTGGCACAGCACTCCTTGCACGCATCAGCACTGAGTAAGGGCCAGCTCCATACGGATCAAGGAGGTCCTGGGTTTGAACCTTGGACCTCTCATGTGGTAGGTGGATGACGCCCTATCCATTGGGCCAAGCCCGCTTCCCTTTAAGTCCTTTTAAGGTAGATGGATATTATCTTTAGAGCAATGAAAAGCCCTGAGGAGCTTCAAAGAAAGAGAATGGGTCAGAATTTTATTTCACAGGCATCCTTGCTATCTTTGTCATTGCAGTATTAAGAGTGACTCAGCATTCAAGACTGAATGTAAAAAGACTTGGGTAATGGCTGCTCTAATACAAATGTTAATAAGGATAGTAAGAAATGTTTGTATTAGAGAGATACTTAAAGGTTATAATGAATAGGACTTGATGGTTAGGCGTGAAGCTATAGGAAAGGAAGAACTTGAGGGCAGTAGTCAGTTTTCCACCAATTTAGACTGAAAATTTGATCAGTAGCTAGACTTAAGTAGACCATTGACAGGTTTTTATTCTTCTCCTAATTCCTTAGTGCAAACCCATAGTATCGTCAAAATCGGGCAGAAAATTTTTTAAAAAACAAAAACAAGAAGTTCTATTTACATGCAAAAAAAATTGTTATAAGTACATTTTTTAATAATATCTGATCAAAGAACCCATTAATGCTAATGGTCCTTATTGAGAGTAATACAATTACATTTAAAAGGTGCAGTTTAAATTGCTTATTTTTTCATACCCACCTTTTCTGAGCTAGCAAGAGATCTCATTGTATGTTCTACTCTTATACCATTATAAGAAGTTTTAGTGGGAAGCAGATGTGGCTCAACAGATAGAGCGTCCGTCTACCATGTAGGAGGCCCAAGGGTTCCATACCCAGGGCTTCCTGGCTCGTGTGGTAAGCTGGCCCACGCGCAGTGCTGCTATGCAGTGAGTGCCAGCACATGCAGGGATGCCCCCACGTAAGGGTGTCCCCCGCTCCGTGCATAAGGAGTGGGTCCTGCACAAGGAGAGCCGCCCTGCGCAAAACTGCAGTGCACCCAGGAGTGGTGCCACACACGGAGAGCTGACGCAGCAAGATGATGCAACAATAACAACAAAAAAAGAGACACAGATCCCCAGTGCTGCCTGATGTGAATATAAGTGGACACAGAGGAACACACAGAGAACGGATGGAGAGAGCAGACAAGAGCAGAGGGGGGGAGAGAAATAAATAAATCTTAAAAAAAAAAAAAAAGAAGTATTGGTAAGTGCAGATTGGGTAGATTTTGTTTTTAAATAGGTGTTGGTTAAAGAGCAAAAAGCAGTTACCATCAGTTAATTATACACCAGTTCTTAGGTGTGATAGCAAAACTAATCTATTGGCTTTATATCTAGACAGACATGAATTTATAGCAAAAGTGTACAATTAATTTTAATAGATGAAATATAATCCAAGTCATGATGTACCATGTGTACAAATAGGTGAACAACCCCTAGGGAGTCATTGTCAGAATTACATAAATTATTAGATTTTCACAGAAAATGCATTAAAACTCTAAATCCCTAAGAAAATACTGCACTATCATGATCTTTACAATGATGATTTTTACTCTTGTTACTTCAGGCACTCAGATATGAGCTTCTTCCTACATCATCTGCCCTTCTCTGAATTACATTTGAAATTTAGAAGATTATAAAGAAAGTTAGTCTTCCATTTGCCTATCATTAGATATTTCTCTAAAGGAGTAATATAGGGTCGTGGATGAAAAAAAGAGACACAGCCACTATTGAGCAGTGTGCAACATCAGAGAAGAGATAGGGGCAGACAGAACTGATGCAGAGTGTGTGTTTGTGTGTGTGTATTGTGCATATCTGTGTGTGTTGGAGGACATAGAGGTCAGATTGTGGAGGTGTGACAGGGACCGTTCTGTGTGTGTGTGGGGGGGCAATTTTATCAATAGCAGTGAAATAAAAACATCTCTTACCTCATGATTTTGCCTTGATGAACCTATCTGTGGAGAATGAGAATTTTGTGTGATCTCGCCTCTGCATAAATATTTAATAAAGCTGTGTAAATTAACTTTATAAAGAAAACTTATAGCCTTAAACAGTAGTTTAGCAATTCATCAATATTGTTCCTTTTATCTTATATAAATTGTAGGGCCTTACATAGTACTATTTTCAGATTTTTAAAAATAGACATCAGATTCTAATTACTGTAAACCAAAACACTTCTAAGAAAACAGTATATTTAAATTATGAAATATCTGCAAACTTCTATCTGTTCACATCTGTTCCTGTGAGACACATCATTGCTTTGACGTCAGTGACCTAACCACACATACTTTATTTACTTGAAAAATTTTTTAAAGTATCCTTGATGCGTGCTTTATGATTTCAGAGTTCTAACCTTCTTGGTAAATGCTTCTATCATTTTCTTTACTAATGCAAGTGTAAAATTTACATGAAAAATAATAAATGATTTTAAAGACTTAACTGCTTATGCAAGTCTCAGCAGGATCTCATTGACTGCCACAGCAAACAGTGCCTCAAATAACGGGGGCTTCTTTTTTTTTTTAAAGATTTATTTATTTTATTTATTTCTCTCCCTTCCCCCTGTCCCGGATATCTGTTCTCTGTGTCTTTTTGCTGTGTCTTCTTCTTTGTCCGCTTCTGTTGTTGTCAGCAACACAGGAATCTGTGTTTCTTTTGTTGCGTCATCTTGTGTCAGCTCTCTGTGCATGCGGCACCATTCCTGGGCAGGCTGCACTTTCTTTTGCGCTGGGTGGCTCTCCTTACGGGGTGCAGTCCTTGCGCATGGGGCTCCCCTACATGCGGGACACCCCTGTGTGGCACGGCACTCCTTGCACGTATCAGGACTGCGCATGGGCCAGCTCTACACGGGTCAAGGAGGCCCAGGGTTTGAACTGGGGACCTCCCATGTGGTAGATGGACACCCTAACCACTGGGCCAAGTCCGCTTCCCAATGGGGGCTTCTGAGGGCTCTAAAGACATCCAGAAACTATAAGTGGGGCAGACAGCTTAGGAATCCAGCACCCTGTCAGTGGGCCTTTCTTTGGAATTTATGTTCCCCAGTGTAACAGAGTTAGACTCATTTATAGGTTCCCTACACCTGGTTCTTCTGCCCCTTTTAATTGAACCTATAATTAACTCTATACTTGGTAAATATAAATCCCAGAAACTTAAGTCTTTGATCCATCCATGTGCCATTTGAGCCCTGAATTTCAGCAGAGTTGCAACACCTACTCTCCAGTTCATTGGACTCACCCAGGACAAATAACAAGAAGATGATGATGGACAATGCCCATCCCAAGGAACTGAGAGTATCTCCACCTGAACTGGTGCAAGATAGCTCCATCCATCGGCCTCATGGGATTTAAGCTCCCTCTTAATTAGAAGTAGAGTGGGTATCACCATCCCAAAATCCTCAAGATTGGGAAATAAACAATGGAGTAAAGTAGATTTATTTTTATTCTACTCTAGGCTTATTATTATTATTCTCGCAATGGAAGAACTCTTATCATTGATATAAAGACAGTGGCCACAAGAGGTTCTGAGGAATGGGAGAGGGAAGAATGAGTGTAATATGGTGGCATTTTCGGGACATTGGAGTGGTCCTGCATGTCATTGCAGGGATGGATACAGGCCACTGTATACTTTGTTATAACCTACAAAATTGTGCAGTTCAGAGTGTACACTTGAATGTAAACTGAATCCATGGTTAGTAGCAATGCTTCAATATGTGTGCATCAATTGTAACAAATGTACCACACTAGTAAGGGATGTTGTTGATGTGGGAAAGCGTGGGAGGGGGAGGGAGTGGGGTATATGGGAATCCCTTTTATTTTTTTATGTAACATTTATGTAATCTAAAGTTTCTTTAAAAATAAAAATGATTTAAAAAATAAAAAAAAGAACAACGACAACAAAAAAGACTTAATTGGCAGCCATTGTCAAATAAGTATTTGTGGTTATACAAATTCTGACACTATGTTATGAAAATAAAGCATAAATATCCCTGTGCAACTTTAAAAATTAGTAATTTAAGTCATGAGAATTTCAACTTGCTTATTTTTAGAGAACCTTCAGAAAAACATAACAATAGAGTAGTACATACTTCTACATCTCGAAAAAAAAAAGAAGATAGATGATATATGGTTTTTCTTCAGAAGAATTAGTGTGTATTGATGGTAAAAATAATTTTCTGTTTTCCTTGCAACAATTCAAAGATCTTCTCTGTTAGTGGTGACTATTCTTCCCATTGCTCAGGCCGAAAGTATCTGTAGGCATTCTGGACACTTATTTCTGTCACACTCTTTAATCAATCAGTAAGCAAATACTGTTTACCTTGAAAATGTATTGAAACTATGACTACTTTTCATCACCTGCCTGGATATCACTTTGAACCAAGACAGCATAGACTTCTAGCCTGAATTATTGCAACCAGCTCTGCCACACTTTGCTCTGTAGTCTAAACACAGCAGTCAGGTGATCCTTTCCTTTGTGTGTAAATCTCCTGATGGTTTTCCCCTTTAAAGAGTAAAAACCAAATCCCTTGCAATGACCTATAGGTCCCTCCATGATCTCAGGTAACCCATACTCTTTCCAACCTCATTTCCTACAACGCTTCCTCTTGCTTTTTCCATGTTGCCCAAATTAGACTCCTTGCTATTTTTTCAAGCAAGGTATTGATTTCACTCTTACCTCCTGGCCTTAGTATTGGCCCTTAATTCTGTAGGGAAAACACTTTCCCAATATATCCATAGGATTGTTCCCTTTCCTCACTGAAAGGAAATTTGCAAATTTTACTCTCTCAATTCCCACTGTGACCTTTTATGTCAGCTGGGGTCCTGGAAGAAAATAGTTCAAGTGGGTAATTTAAGAGATAATTAGGGATTATTTACAATGTATGGAGAGGGTTAAGGGAATTACCAAAGAATTGTAAAATACCCAAGAGAGTAAAAGTAGTTGTAAGCCATTACCATTCCTAAACTGAGGGCACAAGGTAGAGAAGCTGTTCCCTGAATACCTTCTGAGAAGGAAGGTGACTGTCAGGAGCTAGTGGTTGTAGATAGAGAAAGTGTTACTGGGTGTGGCTTCCAGGTCGTAGCAGTTTGATATTACTTATGAATTCCCAAAACAGATATTGGATTATGGAGATTTAGAAGATTTTCTTGAATAAATGTTTCTTCATTTACTGTCCCTAGGATATTTTCCAGAGAGACTGTTTTTTCTCCCTAATATTTTTTTGCTAATTGCTTTAGTTTGCTAAGCTCCTCAAACAGATACAGAAAATGAGTTTTACGTCTTTAACAATGGGAATTTATTAGCTTGTAAACTTACAGTTTTGAGACTAAGAAAAATGTTCATATCAAGGCATCATCAGGTAATACTTTCTTCTGGAAGACTGGCTACTGGTCATCCTGGACTCTTCGGCCACAGAGCAAGGCACTTGGGAAGGCACTTGGCAGCACCTTCTGGTTTCTCTCTTCTCTTCAAAGATTTTTTGCTTTCAGCTTCTTGCTGACATGATTTTTTTTCTCCCTTTCACGTCTCTGTATTCATGCCATCTGTAAAGGACCCCAGTAAGAGGATTAAGACCCACCCTGGGCCATGCCTTGCTGATGTACCCTCATCAAAAGGTCTTATTTACCATAGGGGGATGCACAAAGGAATGAATTAACTTTAAGAACATGATTTTCTGGGATAAATCAGTTCCAATTGACCACATTAATTATGGTTACTTGGCTGGAAAGTGGGTTCATGGAGCTCATTGCCCTGCCATTCTGGAAGTGGGAGCCTCCCATCATCCATTCCTTCATATGGAAAAAATGAAAAATTGAGGAAACATAAATGTTGTCACCAGCCATTAATTTGCTACAGGGTGATGGTAATTCAACTGTATCCCTAGCTGAAATCTAAACTGCAATATAAGCCACTAACACACTTTGAAAAAAATAGTAGAAAAAAGAGAGAAAAATTAATATGAAATATCTGATCTTTCCTAGGAAATGCTATATTGAGACTCAGCAATTGATTTTGTATTGGGCAGATTGTTTACTTAGTAATACTGATGATCATATCAGTCCTTGTGAATACAAGTTCATGTGTGTTGAGCCTGTTCTTCTTAGTCTCCATTCTTACACATGACAACTTTGTACATGGGTCAGTTGAGCAAGCACTTAAAGAGTCTGAGAAACAGATTGAAAAATATGTATACCTATTAATAATTTTTGAGAATGATCCCCATAATGAATGTCCTTTGATGGATACTTATGTGTCTGGAAAATCTTCAAATTCTTTTCTCAGTTTGGGAGGTTTTTCCACATACTTTCCCCCTAGTCCTCTTTATTACCAAACTCCCAATCTTTCTCTAAACTTTCTGAGTCATTTCTCCTTTCAGACTAGGTAAGAGATAATACTGAGCAAAGTTCTGCCCATTAGAGGGTTTTCTTTTCACCACTGTTTTTCAGAGCCACCTCTGATTGTGGCTATATGCTCAGGTAGTCTTTCCTGGCTGGTATATAAGCAACCTGGCCTGTAATTTTTCTTTCTTTATTAAGTGGTCTTAAGGAAATTTCTAAGTCATAGATTTATAGTTCTTTATGTCGAAAGTCTGACATAGGTCTCACTGGTTTAAAATTAAGGTGTCAGCAGGGCTGCCTTCCTTTCTAGAAGCGCTAGACTCTATCTCTATTTTCCTTTTCCTTTTTCTAGAGGCTGCCCAGTTGCCTAATGGCCACTTTGCTCCATCCTCCAAGCCACCGAGGTAGAGTCTTCTTCATATTGCCTCTTTGATCCTGCCAGGTAAATCCTCTGCTTTTAAGGACCCGTGAGATTAGGTTATGCCCACCAGATAATACAGGATAATTTCTTCATCTGAAGGTCTGTACCCTTAATCGCATATGCAAAGTCCTCTTTGCCATATAAGATAACATATTTACAGAATCCAAGGATTATGGCATGGACATTTCTGGGAGGTTGTATTCTGCATACCACAGCATTGAAGTAGTAGGAACGGTATATGAATTTGAGCCCTGCGCATGCAGTTTGCCTATAACTTCCAGCCTTGTCCAGGAACAGTACTGTAAAGCAGAAACAAAAAACTTTATTTAGTAATGCTGCATGTCTTACTTTATGATTCAAGAATTAGAAACAATGGGAAGTTTAGTTCACTTAGTTAACTATTTTCTTAAAGTCTGGTGTTTAGTCTCTACTAGGGTTCAGTAGCAAGAAAGAGGTTGTTCTGTAAAGTGGAATAAATTTCAACAGGAAAGATCATGTCTTTCCTCTGAAATCTTGGGAGTCTAAAGTTTGTGATAGAGTTGTGTTCCTCCTGTTTGGATTTATACTGCCAAAGACACTTCCTGTGTTGTTGAGTCAGCTTGGTATGAAGTCCAAAGAGCAGGTCCACTTATATCACAAGTTAGATCTGCTATAAATCCTGTTCATACTATGTCTCCAATTAAGACTGGCATCCCTATGGGTTATTTGGTAATCAGGTGAAAGAATAGTGACCAAATATTCATATGGAGTGTTATGTTCCAAAAAGTCTCAACAAGATTTTGCTTTTTCCTTGTAGTCTGCTGTGCAAGGTACAGTAACTTGTTTATTACTTTAGAGAGTGGGTCTTGGACTGGACTCCACTGGAAAAAGAAAATTCACCCATGTGCATCACCTTAAAATTACATGGGTTTAGTTTCCTTTCTCTACATACATTTGTCTTACAAATTATCTAGTGTGCTAGCTTACTTCTTTATGCCACAGCCAATTAAGAAAACTCATTGTAATGGTCTGTCATGATGTCCTTCTAATGGACCAAAAAGATTATCAAGATTTCTCTGGACTCCTATATAGTAAATGGGAGCCCAATTGATTGAGCCACATCCATTTCCCTCTCTGGACTCTTAATATGACCAAGATGAGTGCTGATATAGCTCTGCGGTATACACATTGTTGGCTTTCCAGGCACAGTTCAACTAACGCTCCTTATCTTTATTGTTGGGAATTGAAAAGAAAATGGTTTCTTATTAAATGGTTATGTATCATGTACCAAAGATTGCTCTGCTCCAGTCATATCAAGAAGGAGAGGTGGGATTAGCTTCAGCTCTTGATGACATTTAAGGAAATACAATCATTATTCAAGACCTGTCTGGTTTTCTGTCAGCCAAAGAGACAAGCTAAACAGGCATGTGAAAGGAATCACAAATCTGTATTTCTCAAGACTTTTATGAGAATGATAATCTCTGCAGTTCTCCTAGAGATGCAATATTGCCATAAATTGCCTAATTTGGATGGTTAGAAGCATTTACAGGGGCTTCCACTAGAACTTTTCTGCATTAATAAATGTTAATCCATGGGTCAGAGACTCAATATGGAGAATTTGCCAGTTACTAAGTATTTCCATTTCTACTGTTCATTCTTAGACTAGGAAAGAGCCAAAGAATGGTTTCCTTGACTCCAATGTGAGACAGACTCGGTCCAAGATTACATTTATCATCATACCTCCATAAACTCTGTTTTAATTAGTGGATCATCACAGCATTCTGATTTTCCAGGGATTAACCTCAGTGGAAATCAGTGTGTAATTAACTGCCATAATGTCTGTATCTTTTTTATTCCCTGGTATATAGTCCTTCCTTTCTCCCTTACTTGGGGGAAGACTTAGAGAAAAATTCACAGTATAATTCATGGCCACAGTGTAGACTTAATATTCAAGTATTTGTGACCACACCTTGTTTCTGGTGATAAGGCTTCCTTCTTCTGACATCTATAATCCAGGAATTTATCATTAACATTGAAATCAAAGATCCTGGTTCCCTTGTAGCATCTTCCACCATCATCTCCATCCCACAAAGTAGAATCACTCCAGAACTTTTATTAATGTCTTAGTGAAGAGAGTATCCTCTTGTATTCTGAGAAAGATGGTAGGAAGTGGCTGAGCAAGTTGTAGATCCATCCCAACTTCCCATCTTTCTTTGCATTCCCTCCACTTGCATTCCAGATGTTTTAGTTTCCTAGACTGCTCAAAGTTGATACCATGAAACGGGTTGGTTTTAAACAATGCTATAACTGGATATTGTCTAGGTTCTTGACTATGCTGCAGAAATGAATTTCAAGAGCATGTCAGGTGAATTAGACCAATAATTTATTTAGGTAGGGAGGGAAGAGAAGTGAAAGAGAATAACAGGTCGTGGGTCCCAGGTAGAGAGGAAGGGGCTGAAGATTGATAAAGCAGGCTGATTTAAAGACTACAATTCCCTGTTATAGATTATAAATGCCCAGGTTTTACTTGTGTGGCCATCATGGCAGGGGAAAAACATCGAGAACAGTGTGCAGAGGGCAGGAACAGGCACACGGACCAGCACCAGGACAGACACCGGGACAGATCAAAGGCAAGAGAGCAAAAGAGCTTGGCACTTACTTTTTAAACCATTAATTATTCCACTGCTTTGCTAATGCCAGGGGAGGAGTTCCAGTTGTTTGTTGTTTTGATTGATTACCGCACCCATCAATTCCCAAGGAGGGCCCAATTATAAAGTACTTGGGGAATATCCACGGCTTCTCTTAGCTTCCGGAGGACATCTTGTTTTGAATGGCAGAATCTTGTGTGTTTCGGGGGGAGGTCTTCCAGCAGCTGTCTTGGGGATATTGATGTCCACATGGACTCTGTCAGGTTCCAGATCCATCTATTGATTCCCTATCTTTTTTTCCCCTTCCCGTCTACCTCCCCCACCCTGCTGTTTTTGCTGTGTCCAGTCACTGTGTGATCTTCTTTACCTGTTATTCTTTTTGTATTCTCTTCTCTTCTATTTCCTCTAGGATTCACCAGAATTTGATCCTGAGGATCTCTGATGTGGAGAGAGGTTCCCTGTCAATTGTGCCACCTCAGTTCCTGGGTTTTGCTGTGCTTCACCTTGACTCTCCCCTTTGTCTCTCTTTTGTTGCATCATCATCTTGCTGTGTGACTCACTGGTTCAGGCACTGGTTCACTGTGCAGGCGTTTGGCTTGCTGTAGGCACTCAGCTCACCACACAGGCACTGGCTCACTGTGCGGGCACTGGCTTACCATGTGGGCACTCACGCAGGCACTCAGCTCACTGCCCAGGCATTGGCTCACACATGGGCACTGGCTTACCGCGTGGTCACCCATGTGGGCACTCAACTCACCACACCAGCACTGTCTCATCGCACAGGCATGCTTTCTCTTCTTTTTCACCAGGGGGCCCTAGGGATCAAACCCGGTTCCTCCCATGTGGTAGGCAGAGGCTTTATCACTTGAGCAACATCTGCTTCCCTTGATTCCCTATCTCACTAGCTGGCTTAATGGGGGTTATTAGCTTACAGTTTGAGGTTGTGAGAATGTCCAAGTCAAGTCAAGGCATCCTCAAGGTGATGTTTTCTTCCTGAAGACCAGCTGCTAGAGATCCTTGACTTCTTTGCCACATGTCAAGCAACATGGTGGCATCTGCTGGTCTCTCCCTTCTTTTCCAGGCTTGGTGGCTTTCAGTTTCTTGCTTCATGATTTTCTCTTTCTCTTTATTCATTCCATTTATTAAGGACTTAATAAAAGGATTAAGACCCATCTTGAATGAGGTGGGTCACACCTTAACTGAAGTAGCACCACCAAAAGATTCTACTTACAATGGGTTTACACCCACAGGAAAGGGCTGACTTTAAGAACATGATTTGTTGGGGTACATACAGTTCCAAACCACAGCACCAAGGGGAATATTGTAATTCAGCTTCGTCACAGTGAGCTTCCATTCCGTTAATTAACCCAACAGAATAACTCTATTCCTAGGTGATTGAGCTAATTTATCAAAAAACCCAGGTGAGTTTACTCTTCTCCTAAATTCAGCAAAGTTCATTTGTATATTTTATACTCTTTGGTCTAACACTGTTGTAATCAATTTCCATACAAGTTGTCTAGATTTCTGACTATGCAAATAGACAAGATCCTGTGTTTTAAACTCTCTCATTCTTGGAGAAGGCTTTAAATTTTTTTTGTCTGGGCCATGGAGAAGTATAAATCTCCTGCCTGGAGGCATGGGGAGTTGGTGTGTTAGAGCATCTGCATCTCCTTGTTAGGCAATTTCCTCAGGTGAAGTTTCTCAAAGATTTTTAGATAGAGAAAAACTTGTCCCTGGGGACATATTATGGGAAACAGTGCTGCTATCTTCCAGTGAGAGTTGAAAAGGATTGGGTTATTTTATGGTTTCAGTCATCTGTATCTGCTCAAATATCCTTCTCCCCCTTCTCAGGGTATTGTTACTGTCATATATGTGCTCTTCTCTTAGCAGAAGAGATTGGATGTGTTGTGTATTTCATTAAAATTGCAATTCTTTAGCCCTAACAATAAGGGCTGAATCCTCAGCCATGTCTGCCTGTATTGTCTTCTTTTACAACTGCCTGGAGGCTAGTGATTCTTCACCCATACTTGGAATTTTGAACTCAGGGCTTTCAGTCTGTTTATTTTCATGTTTTTTTCGGTTAATAAGACAAAAGCTAGTTCACTGCACAGTTTTAGTATAATCATCCTTCTCACTATAGTTAGGAAAGGCAGCACGACCACAAGTTCTGTAAATGTCGTACCATTCACCAGCATTCTATCCCATGCCACCACAGTGATAATTTGAGTAACCCTAAAACCAATGCAAGCCACAGATTAGCAGTGTCCCATTTACCCCCCACTCCCAGAAGGAAATTCTTCGCATGTACCCATTAAATATGTGCGAAGTTGTAAAAAAAAAAAAAAAAAAAAAAAAAATATTAAACGTTTCATGTAAAAAATAAAAAATAAAATAAATATGTGTGAAGTGGTTCTAGAATCCAATTTAGAGTTGTCTGTGTTCTGGGTCAATTTTGGTACCAAGTAAAGGATCAAAAAATTTCCCAGGAGGAAACAGTACACTCAAAGGGGTAATTCAAGAGAGTTTAACATGGGAAATATTTAAATAGGTGTTAGTAGTAGAGAGATGCAATAAGGGATGGCAAAGCACTCCGGGAAAATCATTGATGGGAAGCCCTTTAAATTCCCATAGGCATGAGGTGCAAGAGTAGGGAACTATTAACATAAACTGGCAAGAGCTGTGTCCACAGCATGGAAGCTGCCCACAGTATGGCTAGGGTGGTGATCTCTAGCCACTGCCAAACCTTGACTCATGGTGAGGGGCGAGAGGTGGTCGATGAGACCTCTCTCACTTCTGATCTCCAGCTGGTACCTGCCATTGTGCATCCTCAATTAGAATCCAGAAGACACGAGAGCTCGGATGATGCAGTGCGTAAGGATCAGTTATCTGGGGCATAGATCAAGACAGAGAAGTGTGGAGAATACAACTGAATAGGCAAATGGGGTAGAATTAGCACTTTTCTGGCCACTTATTAAAAACTGCAACATTCTCTCCCTTGGCACTGCCTCTTTAAGTTACTCTGCTTCATTTTTCTCCATAACACATATCATCTTTAATATATTATATAATTTACTTATTTATTTTGTTTATTATCTGACTATTCTACTAGGATCAGAGATTCATGAAGCAGGAATTTCTGTGTTTTGCTCATTTCTATTTCTCTTGTGTCCAGAGTAGTGCCTGGCATATAATAGGCCCTCCATAATTATTTGTTGAATAAAACTCTATTTCAGGCACAACTTAAATTGTTCAGGTCTAAGTACTCAAAATTTGCCCAAGAACTTAAGGAAGACACTGCACATATACTATGCTACTATTGTAACTACCATTTAACCTAATATTAAATGTAAACTATTTTCATGATATGTTAAAACAGTTTACAACAATTCTGAGTCTACTATTTTAATTCTTTGGTGCTTTAAAACTACTAAAAGCCTAGTGCTTTAAGATTTTTTAAAAGACTGACGACCAAATTTGGTGATTGAAATCAGCAGTTCAGATTGTTGAAAGAACTGAATATACTGCCCTTCTCCCTTTTATTTTGCTATTACTCACTGTTACATGGCTATTGTTTAACCTGAGAAAATGTAAGGGAACAAAAGTAAAAAATACTCATGTATTTGATTGCTCACACATGATGACCAAAAGGTCATCATACCCGTACCTGAAAGTGGGGCCATACCATGCATATTCTTAATAAACTACTTTTTAGTTTTGTTTGGTAAATAATGAAGCAGAGACACCTCCCCAAATCAATAAACTTATAAATACATTTTTTTCTATTAATGACTGCAAAGTAAGAATGAATTCCCAGAAGCAAAAATTATCAATCAAGATGGTCTAGTTCACAGAGATAGCTGTATCCCTTAAGAAATTGTGTACCAGCTACATGTTCTACAAAAGCATGTGAGGATGCATATTTCTCCATAGACCAGAGGACTCTTGACACAGAGATTTTTGTTAAAATTTGGCAACCTGATATAAGAAAGATAGGATGCCACTTTTCTTTAAATAAATTTCTTTTTCATAATTGCTTGTGGTGAATAAAAAAATATCTAATGTTGGAATGAGTATGTTGACAGATTTAGCAGTAGCTCTTCCTGCTCCTCAAATGCAATGGCATATATGTATAAAAATTATACATAACTTTAAATCATTAAATTATGATAAGTACACATCTGAAAGCTTTTTATCATTGTGAATTTCCTAGAGCATAGAATGAAACTCAAATGGAATAAAAAGTGTTTTCATTATACTATTAATAATGTGTCAGGCTCACCAACAACTATCATCTTCATGGAAGCAATCAAAGTGCATATTCACAAAAATATATTATTGCAGTGAGTGTATTCTCCATAGCTCATTCTTCCCTCTAAGTTGGTCTAACTTTCCCATCTCCTGAGTTTTTTCTTGGGTCTCTTTTTTCCCCCAATATTTTATTTAAATGTTTTGCTCTCATATATCTTTTCAACTAATCATTCTATTTTAGTTTAATAGTTTGATAACTTATTTTCTAAGTTGATCTAATTTATTTTTTAATTGTTCTAAATGCCAGGTTGTTGTTCTCAATTAAATTATAAATCCCTATATTATGGGCCAATAGGATGGATTTCCTTATATGTCATTATCATAGTAAACACACATTGAGAATTTAAAATATTATCAGCATGTGCTCATTTGCGAATTCTATAGATTGTCTGCAAGTATACCATTTACTGAAACAAGATTATAAAACTAGTTTGGAAAACCTCTGTTATATTGAAATAATCCAAAAATTATGGCTGTTATCTTAGCTATTCGTTTCCTCAGTGCCCAATTTGTGGATTATTTATTAAGCTTTCCCTTGCTATTTTTCCTTTTACTATGCCTGCTTGCTACCATTTCATCCAATGGTTCTTTGCTACATTTGTGAAATAGCATAACTTCTTAGCACATTTTTGGAGAATGTTTTTGTGACTTACCAAGTGAAATGGCTAAGTGATTTTTGCAGTATTCTGAAATTTTTTAAGCATCTGTTTTTCAGAATCATTTTCTATTTATCTCAGCAGGTCAGTAATCACAGGCAGAACATTATTATTTCAGTACTACATGAAAAACAATAACAGTGCTGATAAAAAGAGCCTGGGGAAAGACATGATTACAATTCAGGAAAACAAAAGATAGAAAAGCAGATGAACAGATATACTCTATTATAACTGGAGACTGAGAGGTCATTGCAGCTGGAATGACCACAAGATCAGGTGGGTTTTCAAATAACATTACTTGTTTTATTTTTTATGATTTATAAAACTAACATGTGTTTATGTCCATTGGAGGAAATTTGAAAAAAATACCAATAGATTAAAAAGAAAACAAAAAAATTATGCCACCTGGAGAAACTTCTTTTAGCATATGAATATCACATCTAAAAAACCTGTAGTACATAATTATTTTTTATTTCAAAGCATTTCATGAGCATTTCATGTATATATTATAATTTCATGATATGTAATTTAAATGGTTTTAATATTATGTAAGTAATATGTATTTTTAAATTTTTCTTTTATTGTAAATGAAGCTATATTAAATAGCTTTGTTCATAATAATTTATACCAATTTAGGATTATTTCTTGAGGATAAATCTGTTGAAGAGAAATCACCTTGCCACAGAATATGAACATTTTAAGTCTCTTGATAATCATTACTAAATTTCGTCCAGAAAAGTTGCCAAACTTTTGACGGTAAATTATGAGAATGTCTGTTTTCTTTGAATTATCACAAACATTGATATATTCTTTTCCAAATAGAAATTCATCATTATTTACACATTTTAAGATGTGTATATCTTGCAATACTAGTGAGGAGATACATTTTCTGTTATGCTTGTGGCAGAATGAATGCTGCTTGCAGTTCTGTTCCGACAGTTTGGTCTGAAGTGCTTATTGAGACCATGTAAAAAGATCCCGTGTCTGCCAGTTCTTCCTCATGGTAGATATTTTATTACTGTTTCTAACTTTTATTTGTGAGATTTTTTCCCCTCTGAGATTTCCTGCTTGGGTTTTTTACTTGAAAAGATGTAGGAAAAAAGACACATTCAATTAAATTAATATTAACCTGGAGGCTAAAAAGGAAAGTAAAAAACAAAACAAAAACTAATTTGTATCTGGAATACCTCTAAGAATCTGGCATATTCAAATTTTAAAAATAAACTTATTTTACATAACTTATTTTGTTGTTAACAGTCAGATAAATAGTAGTTGGACAGGAAGGAAAAATTAAAGAGAATAGACTATAAAGATGGAGAAAGCAAGGGATTTCCTTAGAAAAAAGGCTGAGGACTTAGAGACCTGACTAGACATGCATGAAATTAAAAAGGGATATACAAAAACATAATGGTCCTAAAGATGGTATTTTGAAAGAGAATTGTGTTTTAGTTTTTTCTATATCAAGAATATTTGACCCCTGAATCTTCGTTTCAATCATTGTAAACCTACAGGGGAGAATAATGATTAATCAGAATTCCTTAAATTCAACATTAGTAGGATATTTGTTTGGCTTTTATGATAGTTCTGCTTTCCGTACAAAAATGGCAAAACCATAATTGCGGCCAAGCATCATAGAGATACCATTAGCAAACGGAATAAAAAAAAACTTCTGGATGTTTCTATCACATTTTGTTGTATAACAAACCTCCCTAAATCTTAGTGGGCTCAAAATGGTGACTTTCTTTTTCTCTTCCTTCCATTCTTTTCCTTCCTTCCTCCCTTTCTCCCTTCCCCCTTCCTCCCTTACTTCCTTCCCTTTCTTTCCCTTCTTTCTCTCTCTTTCCTTCTTTCCTTCCTCCCTTCCTCCCTTACTTCCTTCCCTTTCTTTCCCTTCTTTCTCTCTCTTTCCTTCTTTCCTTCCTCCCTTCCTCCCTCCCTCCCTTCCTTCTTTCTTTCTTCTCATGATTTTATCAGTGAACTATTATGTTTGACTCAACTGGATATTTCTTGGCTAAACTCACTCGTGTGTTAGGTCAGTTAGGGGTGGGCTAAAATAACCTCAGCTGGGACCACCTGCTTAAACTCCATGTGATCTCTCAGCCTTTCACAGACTAGGCCGGTCTTGTTCACATGGCAACAGGTTAGGATTTCAAGAGAGGAAGTGAAGATGCACAAAGGCATTTAAGGTCTCAGCTTATAAGGATCTGTATGCTTATTAATTTCTTTATTCACTATTTTTTTTTTTGCATGTCAGAGTTTCCTTTGGGAATTATATTCTTTCTTCCTACAACAAGGGCTTCAATGCAGATCTACCAGATACAAACTTTTTTATTACTGTTTATCAAAATTTTCTTAATTTTTCTCATATCTTTGAAAGATAGTTTTGCTAGAATCACAATCCAACTTTGGCATATTTTTCTGCACATTATGGCATTATTATTTCAGTGTCTTCTGGCTTACACTGCTTGCACTGAGAGATCTGTCCTGAAAATGATCATTGGTAATTGGTGGGTAACTTGTCTTTCTTTCTGAATGATATTAAGTTCTCTTCTTTGTCGTTAGCATTCTGCAATTTCTCTCAGTATATGGCGTACGCATTTCCTCTTTTGATCCTTCCTTTTATATGTTGTGCTTATTGTTTCTTTTATTCATTCCTTCTATCAGTTTTAAGAATATTGCATCCATTATCTACGTCTTTAAATAGTCCTTAAAAAATAATAATTTGAATACTGGTAAAAATTTATATTAAAATGCCAGAATAATCATGCAAATTGGGAGGAGAAGAACAGAATTATAGTGTTCTAAATTTCTGTATTGTCTAAGAGGAGGCCTAATGTATTGATGAAATTAAGGTTTGGTTGAATAAAATAGGCAAACTGAAATTTTCTAAATTAATTGTTTAGACCAAATTAGCCAGAATAGAGTTGATTACTTCCATACTAGTAGCAGGGGAAATGGAAAAAAGTAAACAAACAAAAATGATTTATCAAAAAACTATGTAATTAAGGCCAGTATGATTTTGACTCATGTATAGACACACTGACCAATGGACAGGCTAGAAAGTCCAGAATTTGATCAACAGTTTTATAAATAATATAGACAGAACTAATATGGCAGTCCCTTAAATAAAAAGGGGTCTCTTTAAAAATGGTGCTGTAATAATTGGGGCTATATAAGAGAAAAAGCAATTTGTGCCCCCACCTCACATCATACAGAAAACAATTTTCAGGTGGGTTAAAGTTCAGTGTGAAAGATTACACATTGAACAGTTAGGAGAAAATGCAGAATAATCTTATCATGACTTAAGAAAAAGAAAGTTTTTCTTAAAACAAGAGTTAAAAAACATTGTCAATATCTATATCTATAAATTAGATATAGACTATATCTAAATATCTATATCATTATATAAAAATATATATCTGTGATTGATATTTATCTATAACAATAGACTAGATTAGGCTATATTTATATGTATAAAATTATCTACTTTTTACATATACATAAAATATATACATTTGTATATATGTCTATATTATATAAACATTATGTATATTATCATTTTATGTATACATATATGTTTTGTCTATATTACTTATAAATATATAAACATGGCTACATTAATATAAAGGATATGTCTTATAACAAAGAAAATGAAAATGCATACCAAAAATGAGAAAACATCATATAGAATCAAAGGTTTTATAATCCAGAATCCTAAAGTGCAATTAAAAATGACTTCACAAAATAAAAATAACTGCCAACATAGTGAAATGAGAAAAGATGTAAATAAATACATAAATTATACCCCAGTTCATTAATAATCAGGAAACTTCAAATTAAGTTAGAAAAGTGATTCCCTTTACATCTGGGAGAGTGGCCAGAAAAAAAATTCTGACATTATGAGGAATTGATGAAGAGGTTGTGCAGGTTTATTCATTGCTGCTGAACACATAAATTGGTAAAATCTCACTGTAAACAATCTCAGCGTCAACACTCTCTCTACCGAGGAATTCTGCCTTGCAAATAATAGATGCTAGGTAAATTTCTGCACCCAAAGATGTGAGATATTCAGAACAGCATTGTTTATAATAGCTAGAAGCTGGAAACTCTCAAATATCCATCACCAGGAAAAGATTTAGACAATGAACATACATGCATATTCATACCTTAAAAATACATACAATAAGGGAAAATGAATTATAGCTACAACAGATAACATGGATAATTCTCAGAAATAAAGTTTGTAGAAAACCATTTGTATTAGTCAGCCAAAGGGACACTGATGCAAAATACCAGAAATCTGCTGGGTGTTATAAAGGGTATTTATTTGGGGTAGGAACTTACAGATACCAGGCCGTAAGGCATAAGTTACTTCCCTCATCAAAGTCTATTTGGAGCAAGATAGCTGTTGATGTCCGTAAGGGTTCAGACTTCCTGGGTTCCTACATTCCTGGGGCTTGCTTTTCTCTGGGTTCAAGGTTCCTTCCTTCCTGGGGCTGGTTTCTCTTTCCTTTGCGAGCTTACTTCCCAGGGCTCCAGTGTAAGTCTTTAGCATCAAACTCCAACATCAAAACTTCAACATCAGAACCCTCAGCTCTTTTCTTTGCCATGCCTTTTATCTGTGAGTCCCCACCTACCAAGGGGTGAGGACTGGGTGGGGACTCAATGCCTTAATCATAACTCAGTCATGCCCAGGTACAGATCAGATTACAAACATAATCCAGTACTTCTTTTTGGAATTCATCTATTATATCAAACTGCTACACTCCACCCTCTGAATTTCAAAAAGTTGTTACAATATTCACAAAAGCCTTAAATCAGTTACAACAAAAGTACTAAATCATATCATAATCAATTTAAAGAAATACAGTTTGTCTTCAGGCAAAGCCCTGTCTGCTATAGAACTCTGAAACTTAAAAAACAATTCATCTGCTTCCAATACACAAATGGACAGACAAAGGCTAAACATTTTCATTACAATAAGGAGAAATTGGGAGGGAAACATGAGTCACCGGTCCTCTACAGTTACATAAACTTGCAGAGCATCCTCCATTCAATTTCAAAGTTGAGAGTCATTCTAAAGAAGATCGTTTCTTCTGCTTGGAGCCAAACGGGGATCCATACTTTCCACATTCTTGCCCAATGGCCATTTTCTTAGTTCCACCCTCATTAAGCATCTGGGTGTCCACCAAGCTCCAGACCTCTCCCTCCCAGAGTGTTGGGGTGATTGCCACACCTCATACAATCTTTGGGTTAAAGTCTTAACCCCCCTAGTACAGTGATGTGAAGACAACATTCCCCCTAACATTTGGCATACAGGCTCAACCCTCTCAGAGCAACGGGTTGACCACATGGCCTTCCTTAACCTTTGGGGGATAGGTCCACCCCTCTCAGACCTGAGGGGCGTTGACCTTAACTGCCCTAATAATTGGGGAATGTGCTCCACCCTCTCTGTACCCTGGCGAGGCAAAACTCTCCCAGAACATTGAGTGGGAACATCCACCCTCTTCAACTGCTGGAGCAAAACTCACCCTCTCTGCACACATGTTCATGATTCTGATTTTCACATAATTCAAAACTATATGATCTAAATAAATATGCTTAGGGATATATATGCATGAAAATGTTTTGTTCTGTTTTTTTCTTGCAAAGGTAAAAGACTACTATGAACAAAATCAGGATAATGGTTCTGTCTGGCTTGGTGTGATGGGCAAGATATTCCACCGAAGATGTCTACATCCTAGGCCCTGGACCCTGTAAATATGTTATCTTACAAGGCAATTTGTTTTGGTAGCCAGTGACACTAATAGAGGTGGGGTGGGTGGCAGAGGAAGGAACATGAAACCAAAGAAGCAGCATTCATATCAAATCTTCTAGATATTAAGCTGAATGAGGGAGAGGGGTCCATGATTGCTCTTGACTGTGCTTTATGATATATATAAAACACATATATTTTTCTTTTATGTGTGTCTCATATTAAATGAAAACAGTTTAAAACTGTTGTGCTGTTTCATTTGTGGTTTTGTTTGTGGCAAGACCAAATTACAGTAAATTGCTAAACTTTTCAAATGAAACTTTCTCTTCATGAAAATGATACATATTGCACAATATATTTCCACAATGGACAGGAAAAAGATTTCTCTTTTAGCCCTGTTGATTCCTACTTATTCTCACACCTGTAAGAATTTTGCAACATTAGAAACACTGGAGACTTTCTCCCCCATTATATTTGAGAAAGAAAAAAAAAACCACATGATATGAAATTTTTGCTTTACTTTCTGTACTTTACATTTCATTCTTTATATTTTCACATGAGATGTCATTTATCAACACAAATTTATTGAGCACCTAGTATGTATCCAGAACTCTGCTTGGTGATGACAGGACAAATTAAGTACCTAGTCTCATTTCTTGTGCCTATGTAAGGGTCCACAATTTAAAATAAAGGTTGTATTTTTTTCTTTAATTTATACATCAGATTCTACATTAGTTTCCTATAGCTGCAGTGACAGTCTGAATTTTGTGAATCTCACAAAAAGATTATATTCTTAAACTAATCCATTCCTGGGGGTGTGGGACCCTTTGATTACATTAAATTCAGTTAAGGGGACTTTGATTAGATTACTTGATAAACTGGATTTTGGGCTTTTGATTAGGCATGAGGTGTGAGCCAGCCTTGGTCTTCACCCGCTTGCTGGGTCTAATATAAACAGAGAAACACACACAGGAAAAGGGAGCTCTGCAATTTTTGATACCGCTCTGTGAGAAAAGACTGGCTGATTGGTAGCAGCTAAAGTTTAAGCCTACAACTCCAAAGAGGTTGGGCCCACAGAGAAGCTCAAGGCTGAAGAGAGGAACCATATGACTGATAACCCATAGCTGAACTCAGGAAGAAAGCAAAGTAGCTGAGACAGAGCAAGGAGGACTGGAAAGAGACAAAACTTATACCTGGTTGCCCAGACTGAACTCTGAGAGATGCATATTCTGAAGGGGAAAGCAGGTTCCTAGGCAGAGATCTGCTGCCATCTTGTTTCACCATGTGGCAGGACCCAAGATACCCTATAGCTGACTTTGGTGAGAAAGTATCTCTGCTTATGCCTTGATTTTGGATATTTCATGGTGTTGGAACTGTAAGGTTTTACCCTATATACAATTCCCATTACAAAAGCCAACCCTTTTCTTGTATTTGCATCAACAGCCTTTGGCAAACTAAGCTGACCTAACAAATTGCTACAGAGTTGGTGTTTATAACAACAACAAAATTTTCTCTCATAGTTTTTTGTGGGTTTTTTTTTTTGTTAATTAATTTTTTTTTTTAATTTTTAAAGAAGCTTTAGATTACATAAATGTTACGTAAAAAATATAAGGGATTCCCATATGCCCCACTCCCTTCCCCTTCCACACTTTCCCACATCAAGAATATCCCTCACTAGTGTGGTATATTTGTTACAATTGATGAACACATATTGAAGCACTGCTACTAACTGTGGATTTCAATTTACATTAGAGTTTAAAGTCCAAAATAAAGGTGTTGGCAGGACTATACTCCCTCCGAAGGCTCCAGGGGGTATCATCCAGCTTCTGGTGGCCCCAGTTGTTGCTTGACTTGTGACTGCATAACTCCAGTCTCAGACTCTGCCTTCACATGACTTCCTCCTCTTCTCTTCTGTGTGTCTTCTTCTCTTTGTCTCTAATAAGGTCACTTGTCATTGAATTTCCAAATAGATTTCCATTCACAGTTTCTGGGGTCAGGATATGAATATCTTTTGGGGGGCTACCATTCAACCCATTACAAATACTAATCTAGAAGTAACAACACAGAAATGACAATGCTAATGTATTATCCATAAATATATAATATATAATCCTTTATACCCCTTTTTGTTCAAAACAAAACAAAACGAAACACAACAAAACAACCTAAGTAACAAATGGTAATTTTTCCCCTAATACAATTTTAAATGTTTAAAGCAAGGAAATTTTAAGTGTTATTTTTTATTTGTTTCAGATCGTTTCAGGTTTTTCCCTGGGATCATGATTATTTGACCCTTCATGAAAAATTCCTAATCTCGAGAGTTATTCTTACCAGTAATTGGACTAGAAAATATATCCTCTTGGGAAGGTGCTTACCAAAAAAATTTATTTTGTAGAAGGGCAAAGAATTCTGAAGTTTGAAATCTTTTTTATATACCTCTTGCTTTTATAATCTGTACTAGTTATCAAAACTAAAAAATTATGCATAGCTTGCAGGTTGGGGATAATGAGAAAGAATTGTAGGATTAAAATGTAAAAAAATCTCTGAGAAGTAATAATATGAAAAAATAGTAGCCACATATTTTTAAGATCTATTAAATATATTCCCCTGTCGCACTGATTTAGAATCTGATATTAAAATATTATGCTAATTATTTTGCAAAACTCTGCAAAAGTCCTTTAGGCTACAATGGATGACAGTTGGTTAACTCAACACGAGTCTTAAAACTCCTTTCTTTTTTTAATAATTAATTATTTTATTTTTAAAGAAACTTTAGATTACATAAATGTTACATTAAAAAGGTAAGGGATTCCCATATTCCCCCTCTCTCATCCTCCCACACTTTCTCACATTAACAGCATCCTCATTAGCTTAAAATTTCTTTCTGTTCATGAAATCTGGTAATCATAGGTTTAAATAGTTCTTTTGGTATCATTGTTCAATTTCTTTGTAATATTTTTTCTAACTTTGAGTGAAAAATGAAAATTCCCAAGAATATATTACATTTTTTTCTTTATTGACCTCTACATAAAATTTAAGAAACATACAATACCCATCCTAAAAGAAAAAACAAAGCATCATAATATTTTGTGTCACATCAGTGACCATATTTTCTTTACAATACATGTGGTGTAAAAGGTACAGAAAAGCTAAAACACTGTTTTAGTTTACAAGCTGCTGAGAGCAATATGCCAGAAATGTGTTGGCTTTTACAATGGGGATTCTTTAGGTTGTAAGCAGTTTCAAGGCTGAGAAAAATGTCCAAATCAGGGCATCATAAGGCAATGCTTTTCTGCCCAAAGACTAGCTTCTGGCAATCCTGGACTCCTCTATCACATGACAAGGCGCATGGTGGTGTCTGCTGGTCTCTCCCTTCTCTTCTATGTTTCCTTGCTTTCAGCTTCTGGCTTCTGTGACTTCCTCTCTGTGCTTCTGTGTGTTTCTGTCTGTATGTCTCCCTCTCAGTATTCATTCCATTTAAGAAGGACTCTAGTAAGAGGATTAAGACTTATCCTGGGTCATACCCTACTGAAATAAACTAATCTAAAGAAGGTCCTGCATATAATAGGTTTATAGCCAAAGGAATGGATTAGCCCTAAGGACATGATTTTCTGGGAGTCCATAAGAGCCTTAGACTGCTACACACACTCTTTTAGTTTCCTAGGCTGCTTATGCAAATACCATGAAATAGTTTGGCTTAAACAATGGGAATGTATTCACTCACAGTTTGAAGCTGGAAAAAGTTCAAATCAAAGCATCATCAAGGCGAAGCTTTCTTCCCAAAGACTGTGACTGCTGGCAGTCCTTGGTTCCTTTGTCACATGGTAAGGCACATGGCTGAATCTTCTGATCTCTCTTTGCTCTTCCAGGTTTCCTTGATTTCAGGCTCTTATTTCTTGTAGCTTTCTTTCTCTCTCTGTCTGAATTCCATTCCCCTTATATAGGACTCCAGTAATAGGATTAAGACCCCCTCCTGATTGAGGTGGCTCACACCTTAACTCAAGTAGTCTCATCAAAAGTTTCTATTTAAAATGAGTTCACATCCTCAAGAATGGATTAAATTTAAGAACTTATTTTTCTGGGGCATATATAGCTTCAAATCATCACACACTCTGAGACTGTATGTGCGTGTGTATATGTGTGTGATTTGAGGGTTATTTAGGAATATGAGTGAGAAAATGTGTTCTTTTAACTCTTTAAGAGTTCATAAATAGAATATCTGGCTTTTGGATAAGACATGTCTTCTTCCACTGTCTTGGGCTAACTCTTTAAAACTTTAATGGTTTATTTGTAGTAGGGGAAAGGCATTTAGATTCCATTTCCTTTAAAATATGCATATGACAATTACAGGTAACTTTTCTTTTTTTGCCAGTTCCTCCCTCATTAAAGGGGCAAATTACAGAAGCAACTCCGAAGAACAATGCTTGTCAGCAGATCTGAGCATACAAACATTGCTTTAATAATGTGGAATTTAATAAATGTCAAAAGTTTGGAGTGTAGTTTGAAACATCTGATAGATTTACAGCATATTCAAATTTTTTCAGCCTATCAGCCAAACTGAAAGCATTGTTCTGTCATTTGGAGAACAGATAAAGAAGCATGCATGTGATGGAGAATGACTCTGAGTTCAGAAGTTTGGATCAGTTGTCTCTTCCTATACTGAATCATTCATATTCATGTCATCATGATGAGTGCAATGTATATTAACACTAACTCTTTCTAAATTCAGCCAAAAAGAGTATGTGATCATATTGCAATGCAAATAACGCTACTTTTTTTTTCAGTCTACTACTTGACAGCACTATAAAAGTCAAGGGTTATCACTGATGGTGAGTAACATCCTATAATAATTCCATATGAGCTGAGCAGAAATTTTGTCTTCCAAGTTTGAAAGAAAGATAACATATCTCAAACCATAAAACGTCAAGCATTTTCATTTTCTGCAGACAAAATCTAGACATATTTCATAACCTTTCCTAAACCAGTATTAGCATTAATTTAATCTTAGAGGAAAATACCTGTGGGTGCTACACTTTTCACCATACACTAACAATGTAAAGATTTTAAAAAATAATAACCTTCTGTAGTTTCTTGATGTATTCTTTGCAAATAAATCAAGTTGTAGGCAAGTAATCATTTAAGCAGGAACAATGCCATGAATTCTATCCATAAGTATGAATAAATGCAGCTTAAAGGATATGCTGAATAATATTATTTATAAAATAATATTGTCCCATTTAACATTTTCCTTTTTGAAAGCAGATGATGGTATTCTATAGTCTGATTATTAGGATCAGATGACAGACCAGGATAAGTTCTTCTGAGATTAAACAAAGGGGATTTTATTTATATTTTAACTTCAGCTTTCATGAATTAGAAATTTGCCTCTGTTGATTTTCTTAGTCACTAAATTAAACAACCACAGAAACAACAATAAGAAGAAGATGCCTCAAGTCCAGGGGAGGAGATTTTTTTTCTCTTTGTTTCAAGCAGGTTTAACATGCTTCCAATTTTTTGAAATACATACATAGTTCACTGTTGGTTTATGAAAGATACTATGATCGTGGCTTCTCAGGTTTACACTGGATCCATAGTTAATTACCAGCATCTTGTCAGAAAGTCATGTATTTGTAAAAGACAGAATCAAAAGCTTTAGGCTCCTTTTAGGAAATTTGTAAGAGTAGGTCAAATTAAAACACATCAGTTACCAGAGTCACTTTTAAAAGTGACTTTGAAGTGTAATACCCCCTTATCATAAGCATTCTTCCAGAGTCAAATATTCCCCTTCTCCATAATGACTTAATAAGGAATTACATGAAAAGTTTATTAAGATCAAGAACAATCATTTTAAGATAAATATAATGGAAACGTACCAATAATGGTAATCGTATTTACATCTGAAATGGACTTAATGTTTTATTTTTTATCTTGGGATACGTGTTCTTATTTTGAGAAGATTTGAAAGCATCCTTCTATCTAATATGCAGGATTTGGTTAGGGTAAATGAACTTCAACATTATACATACATTTTCCCTTTGATTCCTAAAGAGCTTATCTGTTACTTAGAAAACTTTCCACAAGGGTAGATCTGTGAAAGTTTAGAAAAGTATTCATTTTCTAAATAGCCATGGTAGCTTGTTAAAGAGCCCCCGTCATGTAGCATATTGTCATTATGCTAATATAACTTTAGTTGATACTGATATTGCCTTATTTCTGCTATCTGATCAATGATAATTATGTCTCACTCAAACTATACAGTTTTCTGAATCTGTCAGGTTTCCAGATCTGCTAGCCACACAAAAAAGTATTGTTTTCACTCATATTTATTGAAAAATGTCTTCATTCATATATAATAAATTTTATTTCCATAAAACTCTGCTTTTTTTTGAGGGGGACGGGGGATATACCTGTTTGCAACTCTGCTGCAGCTACAGAAACAGCATTTACTGCCCTATCAGTGAACTTTGTACATTTTGGCAGTTGCTGAAGTCATGAGCATACCATTAGGCAGCTGCACACTTGAGAGTCAAGCTTCTGAAGGTCTAGCAAAAAGAAAGCACAGCAAAATGTACTTCATTCATTTATTCTTTTTTAAAATAAACAATTGTGTTACCATAGTAAAGCAGTGATTAACATTCACATCTATTATGTCACATCATACAAATAAAATGCAAAATTACTACCTACAATATATATTTTCTGCATGATCCAAAATATTTGGTGGTCCCAAAAACCTCTCTTTAAAATTCAGCAGCTTATCAAAAATTAAAACTGTATTCTCCTTAAAATGAAGATCTGTAAGCACAGACTGAAACTTCAAGAAATATCAATTTAGTAGAGTTTGAGAATTTGCAGGAGAATGTGTTTGAAGGACACATTTTAACATAATGTAGCACGTATAGGAAATATCAGATAAAGCTTTTAGTATAACTCATACAACCTAAGTTGTCAGCAGCAAGATCTAGTTATTTATAACTAAGGCTAAAACTACCAAATTATTGTACCCAATGTTAAAATGAATATTAAGTATAAAACTTTTTTCATATTATGAAGTGAAGACATCTACAATGTCTAAACATCTCTTTTTACAAGATGATAACCTATTCATTATACAGTATTGTCTAATTATTATCTCCAAAATCTTAATTTGGTTATATATTGACTGAGGAAAACAAGGAAGTAGTATGGGAAAAGCACAGCTGAACTCATCTATGAGACTGTCATTAGGAGAGAACCATCATTGCATTATGGGCTAACCTTGTGATATTAGGCTTTTAGGAAGATAGTCTTGTGAAACAGCTAATTCTGCACAATACCAAGCCATAGCATAAGGGGATTTTGTGGTAGCTGAACAAAAACTGTAATAAAAGGGAAACTACTGGTTTTCTAATTTGTGATATACTGCTTGACTAAGTTTTAAAATGTACAAAGCATAAAAAATCATTTTAACTTCCCTCAATATCATGCATACATTCAACTATGAAACGAAGCGTCTTTATAAAAAAAAAATCCACTACATGATACATTCTGGGATACAAACCACAATAAACAGTTGCTGTAGTTTATGTGTATATCTTCAAATTAATATGAATAATAAGAAGGAATAAAGATAAAGCATCTTCTACATAAAAGTCATACCAATGGAGTAAAGATCTACATCAGATTGAAAAAATTAGTCACAAGTCACCGTGAAAAATATACAAGTGAATGAAATGTACATTAAATTTAATTTTTAAGAGCACTAGAGGAGAGTGGATGTGGCTCAAGCAGATAAGTGCCTGCTTCATGGGATGTCCCAGGTTTGCTTCCTGGTGCCTTCTGAAGAAGACCAGCATGACAACGAGCTAATGTGATGAGCTGGTTCCATGAGCTGATGCGACAGGCTGTGATGAGCTGATGCAATGAGATGTTGCAACAAGGAGACACAACAAGAGGTACAACAAGCAGGGAATGGATGTGGCTCAAGTGATTAGGCACCTGCTCACCACACGGGAGGTCCCGGATTTGGTTCCTGGTGCTTCCTAAAAGAAGATGAGCAGACACAGAGAGCAGACAATGAATGGGGGGAGAAATAAATAAATTTTTTTTAAAAAAAGGCATTAGAAGTTATCTCCATATTTAATAGAATATGAAATGTACTAAGGTGGTTTACAATATTGCATTATATTAGTACATAATATTGTTTAAAAAAACACAGCTCTTTACTAATCTCATTTTTTCATCTAGACCACCCAGGCACTTAAAAATCTAAAGAACACCGTTTTCATAAAGATTTCAATGCCTACACTTCAATAACAGTTCTTGTAGCAAATTAATGTCCTTCCCTTTGTATTATTTGCAAAAAAGAAAAACAACACAAAACAAAACACAATAAGCGAAGTTGTGTACATGTTTTAAAGTACTACCAAAGGAAGGACTTAAATTGCAGTTATGCATGATACATGCTTGTCCTGAGAAGAATGAATTTGTGCACCATCATCTGTTAATACATTAAATATTAACATTTATTCTTATTAGTCACTTTTTATTATGAATTTTTTCCCCAAATATATGCAAAAGTGGAGAGGATAGTAAATGAAACCCATGTGTGTATACGTATTCTAGGCTGGCTGATTTTGTTTCATCTATTGCTTTCCCCAGATAATTTGGATACAAATGTAAAACAGCATATTATTTCATCTATAGATATTCAGCATATCTCTAAAATGAACACAGACTCTTAAAACAAAAACATAATCCCAATATGATTATGACAACTATGAATAATTCCTCCATTTGATTAATTTTCAAATAATTTATTTCTTCTCCCTTATAAAGTTCTTATCTAGGTTTTAAACGCTTAGCTGTTATTGCTGCTGGAAAAAAATTAACTCCTCCAACAATAATAGCAGCCAATATTAAATTAATAAATGTTGAAAATGGCACTATGAGTCAGGTTCTATGCTATGTCTTTATTTTGATCAAAATTTTCATTTTCCGAACAACACTTTGAAGCAGGTATTATTATTATCCTCATTTTTCTAGATTGAGACCTACATGAATGAAATTTTCCAACATCATGACTAAAGTGGCAGGACTGGGATTCCAATTCTAGTTACCTTCTTCCACTACCTAAACTCTTCTCATCCACCTCCATATAGTGTAATCTGTGTGAGTCTAAATATTTAAAATGGCAAAAAAATATAAGGAATGGGCTTATATCTAAACAAATATAGTACTTTTTCCAAACATTGCTCATGTATTTGAGTATGCAAAATTCTTTTCTTTCTTTACCTCCCTTCCTTCCATTAGAAGTACACTCAAATTTTACCCATCAATTCAGGAATGACTTTTCATTTAATAAATTTAATATGAGTTTCTATTTCATTTTCTGCAAAATATTTTGAACATACGCTGGCACAAAATTGTGAAGATAAATTTTTCTTTTCCATCTAGCAAAAAGTATTTCAGAAAGCAAGAAACTTAGAGATTTATTTTTTAAATATATTTTATTATTTAATCCTATAGTTTAAATTTTAAAATGGTTTCATAAGTGAAGTTGACTTCTATGTGAATATAAAATGAAAATTTTATCAATGTCTAAAGAAGCTAGAAACACATCAGGAAAGGCTCTAAAATCAATGATTTGGCATATATGCATTATATGCTGGCTGAAGCAAAGGAAACTCGTTTAAAGCTGTGTTTAAACCAAACTGTGAAAGAGACTTGTTTATGGATTTATAGTGATTGTGAGCATTCCTGAAAAGATGACTTCAACTATATGTTTTCACCTACTGTTCCCAATTGTCCTTAAGTGTCAAAGTATCGAGCAAATGTCTTAACTTTCTGAAGTTGTTCCTATATGTGGATTACTTTTTTCAGTTTTTGTGGTTGCCTACTATGTGGAAGTCATTCTACCAAGCTTTGCAAGGGATATAAAGATAAAGCCCTGAATTCTCAAGTGGAAAGATTGACAAAAAAATGCTATTAAGGAGAGTATTATAAGAGATGTATTTATGAATTGCTGAGTGTTTTCAAAAGAAGCAAATCTATAGCCACAATCAGTGGAAAACCAGGGCAAGTTTGTGGACAGGATTTATATATTAATTTTTTTTGGTAAGTTCTTTGTTCCTCCAGCTAAGTTGAAAGACTGGGAGGCATTTTAAATTTCTGTCTGTGTATTAACCTTCACTTCCAATAAGATATCACTGCTACAGGTTCAGGTCCCTTTCTTGCTGCATTCACAGTCAGCACTATGAGTCAGAACCTTAACTCATTTCTAATTTAATTTTTTTCTTTGTTGAATCTAACAAAGCTAAAAGATTGATTTTTCTAAAGAGCAACTTTACATGTGTTATTAGAATTAGGGTTCATGGGAAACACGGATGAGAGGATAATAACTCTGAAAAAAGAAGTACTTCAAAAATCAAGAATCAGAGAAACTAGCAAGATGGCAGTGGAGTAAGGAGCTCCTAGAGTCAGCTCCTGCTGCAGGGCAGTTAGCAAATACCCAGAGCTCTCTGGAGCTAGCTGAAGCACCTGTTTGGGGGCTCCAGTAGGTCAGAAGAGCATGCTGCAATGTCCTTGGGGGAGTGGAAGGAGGAGACTGCCCATCTGCAGAGAAGACTTGTAAGCATAGCACTGCATGCCATGGAGGCCAGTACCCATCCTCCACTGGAGGCACGAGCTCCCTCGGGAGCTGTTCCGTGGCTGGAAAGCTCCACTTCCCCAAAACTGGAAAGGAAGAGACAGCTGGGCACCAATTTCAACTATGATGTGGAAATTCAGTGGGCTACAATAGGATCCTGAGAACAGCTAAGGTTTGAGGCTGTCCAGGTCAGAAAGAGGCTGGGAACCGCCATCTTAACTCTGCATGAGGGGAAGTGGGATGGACTGAGAATCCCAGTGCTGGTGGGGACTGCCTTCTTCCCATCCAGATCATATTTCAGGTCTAGCCTCTAGCAGGGAGGAAGTTGCAGGGACCTGCTCCAGCCTCTGGGAAATTACCAGCCAAGCCACGGAGCCCGGTGATTGTCCTCCTCTGGTGGCACAAATCACCCCAGGAGCTGTTCTGTGATGTGAATTGGAAGTCCATTTCCAAAAACAGGGGAGGAAGAGACGGTTAGCTACTGATCGGTAGATTTGGCTGGCTAAGATATAACCCTGGGAACAGCTGGGGTGAGAACCAGCCCAATTCAGAAAGAGGCCTGTAGCCACCATTCTGACTCCACCCCCAGCCTGGGTGGAAGCCAGGCTGACAGTTTCTTTCACGCAGCTCTAGCCTAGGCTTCAGCCCTGCCTCTGGCAGGGAGGAGGCTGAGGAGCCCTGCACCAGCCTATACAGGTAACTGCAGGGAACTTTGACTGCAATAGACTGAAAATCAGAAGTCTACCAGGGCAACTGCAGTCATCTTAGGACCCGCCCTGCATAGATTGCTGCCCACACCTGCAGCTCCTTCTCTGCCCCAGGCAGGGGAGAAAGGAATGTGAAGCTTCATTAGGCTCTCTGGGTAACTACAGTCTAGGCCTGCATGTAGATTTTTCCACATAGCTGTGACTCTGTCCCTACCCCTGGCAAAGGAGAAAGTTGGAAGACGCTTCACTGGTCCCTGGTACAATGAGGGCAGCTTGAACCTCCACAGTTTACAGCACCAACAACAACCTTGGCTCCTACTGCATAACCAGCAAGGGAGAAATGATAGGAAGCCCTAAACTAGAGAGAAAAACTGCACCCAGAAAACATACTCTAGTAAGCCAGATGCAAAGACACCAAGAAAAATTAGAATCCACACCAAGATACACGAAGATATGGCCCAGTTAAAGGAACAAGATAAGCCTCCAGATGAGCACAAAGAAGAATTTGAAAGCATACAAAGAAAAATAGCAGATCTTATGGGAATGAAAGGTGCAATCAATGAAATTAAAAAACATTGGAACTATATAATAGCAGATTTGAGGAGGCAGAAGAAAGGATTGGTGAGCTGGAAGACATGGCCTCTAAAAGTGAACATACAAAAGAACAGATGAAGAGAAGAATGGAAAAAATTGAACAAGGTCTCAGGGAAATAAATGACAGCAAAAGGCATGCAAACATACATGCCATGGGTGTCCCAGAAGGAGAAGAGAAGGGAAACGGGCAGAAGGAATATTTAAAGAAATAATAGTAGAAAATTTCCCAACCCTATTGAAAGACATAGATATTCCTGTCCAAGAAGCACAATGTACTCCCATCCAAAAAAATCCAAATAGACCAACTCCAAGACAATACTCATCAGAATGTCAAAGGCCAAAGGCAAAGAGAGAATTCTGAGAGCTTCAAAAGAAAAGCAATGCATTACATATAAGGGATATTCAATAAGATTAAGTGCTGTTTTCTCATCAGAAACCACGGAAGGAAGAAGACAGTGGTCTGATATATTTAAGATACTACAAGAGAAAAACTTCCGGCCAAGAATCCTATATCCAGCAAGACTGTCTTTCAGAAATGAAGGTGAGATTAGAATATTCACAGATAAACAGAAACTGAGAGAATTTCTAAGCAAGAGATCAGATTTTCAGGAAATACTATAGGGTGTGCTAGAGCCTGAAAAGAAAAGACAGGAGAGAGGGGTCTGGAAGGGAGTCTATAAATGAAGATTATATCAGTAAAAGTAACTAAAAATGTCAAAAGAGTAGTGAAAATAAAATATGACAGATAAAACTCAAATAGGAATAAACTTAACCAATGATGTAAAGCACTTGTATTCAGAAAACTGCAACTCAATGTTAAAACAAATTTAAAAAGCCCTAAATAACTAGAAGAACATTTCATACTCATGGATTGGAAGACTAAATATTATTAAGATGTCAGTTCTACTCAAATTGATATACAGATTTAATGCAATCCTGATAAAAATTCCACCAGCATTAAAGAAAAAATTGACAATACAATCATTAAATTTATTTGGAAGGGTAAGGAGTCCTAAATAGCCAGAAACATCATAAAAAGGAACAGTGAACCCTCATCTCCAGACTTTAAATCATAATACCTACCTAGAGTGGTAAAAACAACATGGTATGGCCTAAAGACAGACACAATAGACCTATGGAACCAAATTTGTGGTTCAGAAACAGACCCTCACAGGTATGGTCAAGTGATTTTTGACTAGCCTGTCAAACTCAAACAGCTCGGGCAGAACAATCCATTCAATAAATGGTACTGAAAGAATTGGACATCCATAGCTGAAAGAAGAGAAGAGGACCCCTATCTCACACCTTATCCAAAATTTAACTCAAAATGGATCAAAAAACTAAAAATAAAAGTGAGAACCATAAAACTTCTAGAAGAAATTATTGGAAAGTATCTTCAAGACCTGATGGTAGGTGGTGGATTTCTAAAGGAGATAAGAGGAGGATTGAGTGGACTACTGATGTTTAATGTATGTAGAAGTTTTAATTAGCTTTACTGTAAAAGTGTGGAAATGTATAGAATGGATGGAAACACACGGTGAGTAATAGCTAGTTTATAAATGGGGATGTGACTGAAAACGGTAGTCTAGTTATGTAAATACCAATCGACAGAATGCTTGAGAATAATCTAGGAACTGGATAGCACAGTAAACCAAGAGATGGGTAAACCAAGAATTGTGGTTGATGGTACACATGCAAGAGTGTCCTTTGTTAACTAGAACAAATGTATATCACTACTGCATGGTGTTTGGAATATGGAAAAGCATGGGAAAACTACAGCTAGAGTTACCTATGAACTGTGGTTAGTAGTAATAATATAATATTCTTGCATCTATGCAAAAGATATACTGTGTTGATACTGAGGCAGTACGGAAAATGTGAGCCAAATGTACACTATGGACATGGTAATAATCAGATGATATTATTTTATCTGTAGCAAATAACATACCACATTGTGGTGTGTTGATGGAGGGGTGTTGTTTGGGAATTCTGCACATGTGCATGATTGTTATATAAGATTACAACTTCTGTCATAAAAAAGTATATTTAAAAAATAATAATAGGGTGGGTTGGATGAAAAATACACCAAATGTAAGAAAAGAACTATGATTAGTAGTAAGATTTTGACAATGTTCTCTCATAGTTTGTAACAAACGTCTCATGACAATGCAAGGTGTTGGTGGAGGGTTGATGTATGGGACCCCTCTATGATGTTATGCATGTTTTTTTTGTAAGTTCACAAATTTACTATAGACTTAATTGTTTATGTATGTTCATATATAAATGATATAAAGATAATAATAATTGGATTGGTTAGGGGAAAAATACTTTGTTTAGTATAATATTTTGACAATGTTCTTTAATTATTAGTTAAAAAGGTTTAAAAACAATGCAAGTTATTGGTGATATATATGTTTGTTTGTTTTTTTTTTTGTTTGTTTTTTTAAAGATTTATTTATTTATTTTATTCCCCCCCCCCCACCCCGGTTGTCTGTTCTCTGTGTCTATTTGCTGCGTCTTGTTTCTTTGTCCGCTTCTGTTGTCGTCAGTGGCACGGGAAGTGTGGGCGGCGCCATTCCAGGGCAGGCTGCACTTTCTTTCGCTCTGGGCGGCTCTCCTTACGGGGGCGCACTCCTTGCGCGTGGGGCTCCCCTACGTGAGGGACACCCCTGCGTGGCGCGACACCACTTGCGCGCATCAGCACTGCGCATGGGCCAGCTCCACACGGGTCAAGGAGGCCCGGGGTTTGAACCGCCGACCTCCCATGTGGTAGACGGACGCCCTAACCACTGGGCCAAGTCCGTTTCCCTATATGTTTGTTTTGTAAGTTCACAACTATTATACATATTGTCTATGTATGTTTATGTATGGGTGATATATTTCAATAAATGAAAAAAAAAGTGTAAAAAAAAAAATCAAGAATCATCCAGAGGACTGTTTAAACACAAATTGCTGAGTCCTGCCCTCAGATTTCTCAGTTCAGTAGGTCTGGGGAGGACCCTGACAGTTTCCATTTCTAAGGACTTCATAGATGCTTCTACTGCTGATTTCTAGACCACACACTGAGAACCTCTGATCTATAGCATTGTTATTAGCATGGCAGGTAGAAAAAGCACTAGAGCAATGAGAAATGCTGGGGCCATTTTCAGATGTTCTATTTGCTGAAAGTATGAGCTTATGGAAGTTGCTTCATCTTTTGGGATTTTAGTTTTCATCTGTTATGCATTAGATCTAGTTGTGTGCTGGAACTGGCTCGAACTGGCTCTCAAGAGCCAATTATGTCAATCTCTCCTGGATTCGGTGACATCTCATTGCAGCTTGGTATTGGCCATGGTGAAAGTATTTACATCAAAAAAAAATGGACAAACACTACAAATCAGAGGAGAATTTTGTTTTGCTTTTTGTTTTTATTTTCATTTTGGAAATAATTAGATAGTAAGTTGCTTACAACTTTGGATGCTATATTTCTGAAAGCTCTCACTCACTTTTGAATCAAAATTGTTTTTGCTTAGAAGTGGATTAATTTTTCTCTGTCTTTATTATTAAAGCTATTCTGAATGTAAGACTTTGAGAAGGCCATTGAATGGAGAAAAGACATTACTGATCATGTTTTAGTTTAAACTACATCTGACTTAATGGAAACTTCTATCTCATGATGCACAAATGAGGAAAATAAAAGGGGGACAGTTTGAAGTAAATGTACACTATGCCTTTTTCTTGGTTTTCTATTGGCCAAATATGCTAGAATTGCTTTTTAAGATTCAGCCCTAGACTTTCTTTTCTTCAAACTTTATACTCCAAAGAAATTTCACTGGTGGCTAATGCTTTCATTAACCCATTTCATTTGAAAATGGCTCCCAAATTTAAACTCCCTGTTTAAAAACTATGTTGAACTCTAGGCACATGAAACCCACAACTTGCTTGATAATTCCATTTGGAATGCATAAAAGTAACTTAAGTTGAGTATGTATAAGAAAAATCATTCATGATCTTTTCCCTACACCTGGTCCTCTTTCTCAATATTTTTACCTCATCATTACATTCTATATTTAAAACACTCTTTGAAAGCCTTTCACTTTTTTTTCCATTTGAACTGCCTTCTCCTTCATCCAAAGTTTCTCTCTCCCTTACATGGACTAGTTTCCTAGTCCCCCCCATACCTCACACATTCTCCTCACTAAGATGATCATTAGAAATATGAGTCTGATAAAATTCCACCTCTTCTTAAAATCCTTCACTGACTTCCTCTACTTTAATCATAATGGTAAAAAGCCTCTAAGCAAACCAGTGTTACATGGTCAATAGGCTTGAAATGACTCCTGCCTACTTCATCAGGCATATAACAAACTAAGCTTTCCTTGATCTCTATATGACAACATTGCTGTTTTTCTCTTAATAACTCGTCCCTGAAAGTGCAGGGCTTTTGCACGTACAGTTTCCTCCATCTTACATCTCTTCACTACCTCCTCTTCACTTGTAATTAGGATCTCAATTTAAATGTCATTTTATTGGGAAACCTATCTCTCCCAAGATACAGAAGGACTCCTTTCCCAAAGTACTATTTTTTTTAAGGAGGCACCAGGAAACAAACCCAGGACCTTGCACATGGGAAACAGGCGCTCAACCACTTGAGCTATATCTGCTCCTGTGTTTTTTTATTTCTTATGACATTTGTCAGAGTTACAAGTTCATAGGCATTTCTGTTTTGATTAATGTCTGATTTTTCTCGATAGATTGTATGCTACATAATAGTCTGTTTATGCTCACTATTACAGCATCAATACTTGACATAGCATGTGGCACCCAATGAAAATTTAATACATATTTACCAATGGTTGAATAAAGGCGTTGTAATGAAGAATAATCAGCTCAT
The DNA here is from genome assembly GCF_030445035.2 of Dasypus novemcinctus. Classification (NCBI taxonomy): domain Eukaryota; kingdom Metazoa; phylum Chordata; class Mammalia; order Cingulata; family Dasypodidae; genus Dasypus; species Dasypus novemcinctus. Next base: position 72,173,801 of record NC_080677.1, read on the forward strand.
ATGTCTTCCTCCCTCTCTTTCTTTCTTTTTTCTTTCTTTCTCCTTTTCTTTTTCTTTCTCTCCTTCTCTCTCTCCCTTCTTCCCTCCCTCACTCCCTTCTTTCTTTCCAACTTTTTGCCTTTTGTAGTTCCCTTCCCTAATAGAAAAGCAAGAGAAATTTATTCCTATAATCTGCAAGTCATTCTAAGAACCTACCTACAAGGTTGTAATGGAGTGACCCTGACTGAGTATTAGGATCACTTGGGGAGCTTCTAATAAATACCCATGCCTAGGCCCTCCACAGACCAATTAAATCAGCATTTCTGGAGGTGGGGCTCAGGCAGCAATTTTTTTAAAGTTCCCTAGGTGGTTTTAATGTGTAGGCAGGGTTGTGAAACATGCTCTAATGGATGAAATCTGAATATCCATCTGTTCATGAACCATACAAGCCATTAGGGTCTCGGCCTAGAAAATTTCTAATTCTAATTATACAGTCCTTATATTCATTCATTTGTTCAATCATTCATTCATGCATTCATCAAAAATTTTAATAACTTAAAATCATATATTATTAAATCTTCTATTTGTTATACTAATATTAAATAGTATATTTATGACTAGAAACAAAACTTCCTTCTAGAAATTGTGAAAAACTGTAAAATGTGACCAGATACTTTCCAGATTCTGATTTGAACTCCTTCCACACCTCGCTGATATCATGGGTTTAATTAGAAATTTGAGTCTAGAATTTTTTTTTCTTACCCTCTCATGGTACCTTTTACTTTACATGTGATGGCCTTTCACACTGATTGTGCTAAAGTAATAAAGCAGTCATACTTTATGCCAGAAAACCCATGAACCTCTTCTGTAAAATAGGCACATACACCCAAAAATATTTCCCCTAAATCAGTAACAGTGAATTGTAGCCTTTCTCACTGCTATAACATCAAGGGAGCAGTGGTTAGAGATGTCACAAAAAGAGAAGCTGCGGGTGGGCAGGAAGAGTAAAAATATTTAAAAGGGGACATGGTGAAATCAGGAAGCTTTTTTTCTCAAAGGGCAGTTGCTGCAGGAGCAACTGAGTCATCCTCTCAGTATTGTCTCCTAGATACAGTGAACAGGAAGTGAAAGTTCAGCGTTGCTTACTGTCAATTACCATCCACATAAACAGACTCAGGAAGATCAAGTCATGTTACTTAGCCTTATTGCCCTTGCATGTTTTGATAAATATGTTAGCTGTTTACTCCGTATAAATATTAAACTACATACCCCCAAGGCCAAATTTTACAGTTTTCCATTTGAATTCCTCTTGTTTTAAACTCTCTCTCTCTCCCCACACAGTTTCTTTTTGAATTCACCGCTGCCGTTGTGCCTCGCCTCTCCTCTCGGCCTTCTTACGGGAGGGGACGTCTCATCACCCAGGCCCCTCATAAAGGTAAACTTGGTGCCAGTGAGTAATCCCCATGGGTCACTAATGGATATTCACACATCTGAGAATGCTGTTAAGAAGCTTCTGAAGTGGAATGCGATTCCAGCTGTAGCAATTACATACTGCTCATATTTCCCCGTTTAGACTCAAGGGAGTTCAACAACTGCCTATTAGCAAGCTGACGATGGAAGGAAGTGCTGTAAATCTCCCAAGCAATGATAAAGCCGATGCTCCCGGAAGAAGTAGCAAAGAGTGAATTGCAACTGAAAAACAGAACCGTGAACCTTGGCCTTTTAAAAGAACAACACCCACGGAAAGTTAATGAAGAACACAAGAGGATAAACTAAAGTGTAAACATTTCTTATATCTCTTTTCAGTTATTATCTTGGTTGCAAGCAGTTAGAAAGAGAAAATTAAACATCAAGAATCCAAATTAGTCTGTAAGATACTTCTAATTGCCAAACAAATTACATATCATATTGAACTTTTTAGAGCATTTGGTTTACATGTAGTTTGGTCACTCCTGTTAAGACGGAGAGACAGAGCGTCATTAAAGATTATTTAGCATCTTTAAAAACAGCGGCCTAAAGAGGAGTTGATTTTAATTGTTATAGAAAGAAGAAAATACAGGAGATATCACACATAGAGAGTTTACTAAATGCCATATATTGTGTATTAAGCTTCATAACAATTTAAGAGGTTTTACTGCCATGCCCACTTGAAAGATATGGAAACTGAGGTTTAGAGAAGTTAGATAATTCAATGTAAACCCACAACAAAGAAATAGCAAAATAAAGATTTGTGACCCAGTTTTGTCTGACTCTAAAGTTCATGTGTTTTATATTCTGTTTCCTATTGTGGATCTACTTGGCTCTAATTTTATAGGGGGGAAAGTTAAGGTACCAAAAATGGAAACATGGAACCACACATGCTTTGACTAAATTTGTTGAGTTTCTAAGTGACAATGTGGTGAATAGACAACTCATCATCCTCCATTGTTTAAACATAAACTGATTGAAATTTCTGCATGTGACTTAAGTTGTCTGAGTTTACCCCCAAGTAAATGAAATGGCTACATTGATTAAAGACTAGTGGGATATCTATCCCAAGTGGGACAAAGGAAGCGAAGCTTGTTGTCTTAGTCTGAAGGTAAGGGAGCATCTAAGAATGATGAAGGATATTACCTTGCTTAATTTATACTTTCCCCAAAGTGATTTTATATGTATTGTCTTGTTTTATACTTACAATCTTTCTGAGGAGTAAGATTCACTTCCTGTAGAAGACATTGGGCATTTCGAAATAAGAAAACAAAAACTGCCATATATCATGAAACAGTAGAGCCCTATTGTCCTTTTATTTGACAAAAAGTGACCATTAAAGTATGAATATTTTGCCTTTATAGATTGTTGATATCTCATAGTACCAACACTAAGTCTGTTGAAAAGATATGTATATTCCTAATTGCCCTATGTACCCAGAGATACAATAGCATCAGACAAGGTAGGACCATCCTAACTATAGCTATTCAATGCCCCCAAATAATTTTGAAAGGAAAAAAAAAAAATTGTACTTAAAATATTATGATTAGCTGTGCAAGACCCTCCCTTAATAGTTAAGTCCTATGTACTTCATAAAACCCATGAACACAGTTAAACTCCCAATAGAGTCTAAATTCCATGTTAGATAGTCACAGTTTTGTTTCTTATAAATACTAAATGATCTTTAATCAGAGAGAATTCTTTATTAATTAGAACTAAACTACAGGTAAGGTAGATTATAATGGGCGTTTTAGTTTCCCAGCTACCAAAGCAAATATCAATCAATGGGTTGCCTTAAACAGTTTTGAGCCTGGAGAAGTCCAAAATCAAAGTGTCAATGAGGCTCTGCTTTCTCCCAGAAGACTGTGAAGTTCTGGGGCTGGCTACCATAGTCCTGAGTCCTTGGCTCCTCTGTCCCATGATGCCGCATTTGGTGCCTCTGGGCTTCTCCTTTCCACTGACTTGCAGTTTCTGGCTCCCTTGACTTTCTTTATCTGAATTTTGTTATTCTTGAAAGGACTTCAGTGATAAGATTAAGACCAATCCTCATTCATTTGGGCCACACCTAACTGAAGTAACCTCAACAAAATGTCCTATTAACAATGGGTTAATACCCATAGGAATAGATTAAGGTTAAAAGCACGTTTTTCTGATGTGCATAGTTTTTTTTTTTTAAAGATTTATTTATTTATTTATTTCTCTCCCCTTCCCCCACCCCCACCCCGGTTGTCTGTTCTCTGTGTCTATTTGCTGCGTCTTCTTCTTTGTCTGCTTCTGTTGTTGTCAGTGGCACCGGAATCTGTGCTTCTTTTTGTTGCGTCATCTTGTGGTGTCAGCTCTCCGTGTGTGCAGCACCATTCCTGGGCAGGCTGCATTTTCTTTCCCACTGGGCACCTCTCCTTACGGGGCGCACTCCTTGCGTGTGGGGCTCCCCTATGTGGGGGACACCCCTGCGTGGCAGGGCACTCCTTGCGCGCATCAGCACTGCACGTGGGACAGCTCCACATGGGTCAAGGAGGCCCAGGTTTTGAACCACGGACCTCCCATGTGGTAGACAGACGCCCTAACCACTGGGCCAAGTCTGTCACCTGATGTACATAGTTTCAAGATACCATAGTATGTTTCCCAAGACCAACTACTTTTATATATTTATGAAATCATCACAAAATATTAAATTATAACTAGTAAATCTTAACACTATGTGTCACATATATGCACATATGACAGTTTTCTTAACATGAATTATTCAATGTTTATATCACATAATATTAACTGAAATGTTTAATAACATTGCCAATGACCACAGTAGTAAAGAATGCTTTCCAGACTCTGGAACCAGACATCCTGGGTTCCTTCTACCTTGTCCTTAACCTCTTGTGCTTCAATTTATTCATTGGTAAAATCCAGTTTATCAACAGTACCTTCCTTATAGGGTTGTTATGAGGACAAAATGAAATAATATGTATATAGTGCTTATGATAGTGCCTGGTATATAATAAAAGAAGGCGTAAATGTTTTTTTTTTCCTTTACTGTATCCCTATGCCTTTTCATAAATATATTTCCCCTGGCTGGGCCATAGTTTTGTTTGGCTTTGTTCTTGAGAGATTACTATTCTTTAGGTATAAGTGTAGAAATACTGTAGTAACTTTACTAGAATTTAAGATCATTTTAATATATTTTAATAACTTTTAATTAGTAGTAAAATGAGAAAAATAGAACTTATGAATGTGTGATTAAGTTTGTAAACACTTTAAGCCAATAAAAGTAAAAAATACACAAATAACCATAAGCTATGCTTCGTTATATGGAATGGGAGTGAGGAATCATTGGTAAAACTAACTGAGTGCCTCCCAGGAGTTCACAGGTGAGACAAGGAGACTTACTGGGAAGAAACAAAACATGCCTCAATTTAAAAAAAAAAGTTTTCATTAAGTAAAAGTAAACATTATTACAAAAAGCTTAAAAATTAAAACATACACTAACAAAAATCCTACCAATCTTAAAAGCTTAATGTTTCCTGTTTAAATTTATCATCCATAAAAGCACACAGAACTGTAATAATTTTACACATACAATTTGTATCTTGTTTTTTTGCTGCTATTTTTGTCAAAAATATTTTGCAACATTTCAATAAAACCTTTCTAATTACATTTTAATGCTATTACAGTAGAACATTCTCATTATTGGACATATATGCTAGTTTTACTATTTTACAATTATAAATTTACTTCAAAAAATAGGTCTGTGCATAAAGATTTTTCTTACTTTTGAATTTTTTCCTTGGATCCATTACAATATGCTATATTATTAGGTACAGATGTCTGTTTTTTTCCTGACCTAACTTTTCTTTCACAATTGAAATAATGTATGTTAGAATTACAGAAATAGTACACCATCTGTATGACAAATTCAAGACAATTCAACAATCTGTAAAGTAATTTTTAAAAATAAAATTCTAATTACCTATCCTACAGTAATCATTCTAATAGTTTAATATTTGTGCTTCCAGACTTTGTTTTAATAATTTGGGACTATTCCATGTAAAGTCTACTTACTGAATATAGAAACCTGCTTTATTTTACTTAATGAATTATGAACATGTACTCGCATCATTATCTCTAGTCATAATTTAACATTTGACAACCATATAATATTCTACTGCATGGTTGTGCCATGCTCTTGTTATACAATACACTACTGATGGTCATTCGGATTGTTTCCAAATTGCTACTATTATGCACAATGAGTTATGCAGATACATGTTTTGTATTTGTCAAATGATTTCCCCTCAATAAATTAATAGAAATAAAATTGCTGAGTAGAAATTACTGTGCACCTCGAATTTAAATATCTTTTGACAAATTGCTATTCATAAATATACTAATCTCTATCAAAAGATTAGTTCCTTTCTCAGTAGGCATTAGTCTTTCCAATTGTTCTCAATTTGATTGGTTACTTTAAATTGCAATCATAGGATTATTAATGAAGTAAAACATCTTTTTATTTGTCAAATATATATATTTTTAGTTTTGTTCATGGTGACTTTTGCTAAGAAGTAACTTTTATTTCTTTATTTTTATGTAAACAAATCTATCGGTCCTTTCCTTTATGATGGTTGGGTTTCTGTTTTTCCAAACAAAGACCTTCCCCACACTGGGTGGTAAAAATAGTCTCCTAAATTTCTCTTTGATTTTTATGGTTTAATACTTAAAATTGAAATATTTAATCAACTTGGAATTTATGCGCACGTGTGGGTATGTGTGTGATATGGAAGGAGGGAGAATAACTGAATAATTTTTTACTCATTTTCAATTAAGCATATAATTTTATTATGCATGAAGTTGTTACCATAATTTCTTGTCTGTTCTGTCTACCTATGTATTTATTCATGTTCCTTTATGTTTTTTATTACCCAATGAGAAGCTCCTTTGCTTCTAAACTTCTAAAAGTTGTCCTGTTTCTTTGCATTTGCTTTGTCAAATGAACTTGAGTATAATATTAGTTAAGGATCACAACCTTGAAGTAGAATTGTGATTGCATAGAATTTTTATGGATAATTTGGGAGGAAATTTACATCTTTACTGATTAGGTCTCCCATCCATGAATAATAGATACCAAATTATTTATGCTTTTTTTCCCCATCTTTGTGGTAGAACTTTTCTTTCTTTGGATCCTCCATATAGCAGTGTTTTAGTTCACTGCTTGAAAGCAATAAAACTACTCTAGCCATTTCAAATCAACTGAAGCTTTACAGGGTATCTCATATAAACAAAGGAAAATAATGGATTCAGATAGAACAGATGACCAGAATAGCTCTGGGATCTAGATAGCCACATGTAATGGCCAACTCTAGTTCCCCACCATAGAACTGGCTGTTGCTATCAAAAGGGGTGAAAGGATACAGGGCAGCCAAAGACAAAAAGGCTTCTTCTACTTTAGACTTTTACTGTGAATAGACTCATAATATTAACTCAGAGTGATTAGTTGATTATTCCAGGTATTAAAGAATTTAACTATTTTTTTAATATCTTGCTTAAATGAAACTTTCTGTATCCTTATTCACACACCTTTCTAATTGTTTTCTTGAATTTCATAAGCAATCAATCATATTATGTATAGGTAATGATTGTTTTGTTTCTTCTACTCTAAAACTTTTATTAGATCTTTTCTTGTCTTATTGCATTATAGAGCATAATTTAGTACAATGATGACTGACACATTTTCTTGTTCCTAAGTTTAATAGAAATGCCTCAAGTAGACTCACCATTTAGTATGATTTTTGATTTGGGGCTCTAATATATACTTTTTATCAGGTTAAGGAAGACTTTCAATCACTAGACTGGAATTATTACTATTTTCAATAGCAATGTGTATCAAATTTTATGAAACACCATTTTACATATGTTAAGGTGTGGTTTTCCTCCTTTATTTACAAAAATAATTACAGTATCAGATGATATTATCAAATTTGCTTTTGCTGAATAATAAATGTACTCTTTTTAAAAATTAAATGTACTCTTCCAATAAAGCCTTCTTTGTTATAGTATATTCCTTTTATAAGAACATTGCACATGCATGTATTTTATTGGTGTCTTTGAGTAGTAGACGGAATTGTTTAGACATGTTCACCTTAGTCCACATTCCTGTAGGTGTGAACACTTTGTTAATAGGATCTCTTGAAGATATGACCCTACTGAATGAGGGTGGGTCTTAATATGGATTATTGGAGACCTTTATAATAACAAAGAAACTCAAATATATTTAGAAAGTTACAGGAAGAAGCCAGAAGCTGGAAGAAGTCGATAGAACCCTGAGAGAAAGGAGAGGACTTCGCCACAAGTGAGGCAAGGATGTGAGCAAGGAAGACTAAGGATCACCTGCAGTCAGGGCAGGAATGTTAGTTACAGACTTTGAGGAGAAAGTATTGCTTTGCCAACAACTTGGGTTTAAACTTCTGGCTGCAAAACTGTGAGCCCATTGCTTAAGCCAATATGTTGTGTGATATTTGTGATTGCAGCTCAGGCAAAACTAAGACAACTGTCATCGACAATTATAAGAAGCTTTATCCTCTGTATTTTTATAGCAATCTTTCATAGTTTTTAGTTTTGGAATTTCATTTGTCTTTGAATGTAAACAAAGGGTACATGTTCTATTTATGTTTTCTCTAAGCCAGGCTCTCTCAATATTGATGTTTTGGGCTGATAATTTTTGGGGGGGACACTCTCTGGTGCACTGTGGGATGCTCAGCAGCATCCTTGGCCTCTACCTACCAGAAGCCAGTGGCAGCCCTTGTCTCCCCGCTTTCCCAGTTGTGTTAACTGTAAATGTCTCCAGACATTGGGAAATGTCCCCTGGGTAAAAAATGTCAGCCCTGGTTGAAAACCGCTGGTGTGGTGTATTGGAGGAGTGTAATATTTCCAAAAATGTCCCTATGGATCCATTTGAACATGGCACCTTTTATGAAGTGGCATGGGGTTGTTGGCAAGCTTTCCAATTTCTTTTTTTTTTTTTAAGATTTATTTGTTTATTTATTTATTTATCTCCCCTTCCCCCTCCCGCCCCACCCCACCCCACCCCAGTTGTCTGTTCTCTGTGTCTATTTGCTGCATCTTCTTCTTCTTTGTCCACTTCTGTTGTTGTCAGCGGCACAGGAATCTGTGTTTCTTTTTGTTGCGTCATCTTGCTGAGTCAGCTCTCAGTGTATGCGACACCATACTTGGGCAGGCTGCGCTTTCTTTTGCACTGGGTGGCTCTCCTTATGGGGCGCACTCCTTGAGCGTGGGGCTCCCCTACGTGGGGAACACCCCTGTGTGACACGGCACTCCTTGTGTGCATCAGCATTGCACGTGGTCCAGCTCCACACAGGTCAAGGAGGCCCGGGGTTTGAACCGTGGACCTCCCATGTGGTAGATGGATGCCCTAACCACTGGGCCAAGTCCGCTTCCCCCAATTTCTTTTTTATTTTTTTTAAAGATTTATTTATTTATTTAATTCCCCCCCCCCTCCTCTGGTTGTCTGTTTCTCTGTGTCTATTTGCTGCGTCTTGTTTCTTTGTCCACTTCTGTTGTCGTCAGCGGCATGGGAAGTGTGGGCAGTGCCATTCCTGGGCAGGCTGCACTTTCTTTCACGCTGGGCGGCTCTCCTTATGGGGCGCACTCCTTGCACGTGGGGCTCCCCTATGCGGGGGACACCCCTGTGTGGCATGGTACTCCTTGCGCGCATCAGCACTGCTCATGGGCCAGCTCCACATGGGTCAAGGAGGCCCAGGGTTTGTACTGTGGCCCTCCCATGTGGTAAACGGACGCCCTAACCACTGGGCCAAGTCTGATTCCCCCAATTTCTTTTTTAATATTATTTATCCAGTGGAGTACATAGGGATATAATTTAAACAAGTCTTGTAAAGTTTCTCAGTGTTCAGTTTTCTGCACATTTCCCCATCCGTTTTGCACATTCTTCTTGGGCAAGTTCATCATTCCCTATGGCTTCACATCATACCTGCTCACTACTGAATTCCAGACCTATTTCTCCTTCATAGCTGGACCTCCAGAGTTCCAAATAATACATACATATATGTATATATATGCATTTTACATATATATACCTCAATGTGCCACTGTACCTTGACACACTACATGTCCAAAATATAATTTATTTTCTTACCCCTTCAAAGCTAATGTTTCTACAGTATTAGCTGTAGATGCCACCACCACATATCACAGACTTAAGAGTCACAATAGGTTCTTCTCTTCCTTTACCTTGCTTTGAATCAGTTTGCAAGTTCTATAAATTCCAAAGTCAAGTATTTGAATATATCTCTTATAGCCGATTCTTAGACTTTTCATCTGGACTATTTGTATTTTATTAAGAATTCATGACTCAGTTTTTAAATGCCAGAACTCTTACTTGTTTATTGAATATTCTTCAACTACTAAACACATCAATGTTACAATAAGAAGAGGGGGAAAGGGCTAAAACTCAAGTCCTAAAGACATAATAAATAAATAAAAAATACTATGTCAGAGAATTTTCTTTAGAAGGGAGCTGCAAATCTCTATACTGTGCCCTGTGCAAAGTCTGCTTTAGTTACTTTGTAGATAATAAAGGGATTATCAATTTCTCAGAAGCTTTAAAACTAGAATGTGTATGTAATATGTTGAGTCACTGAATTAGGCTGAAAAGAGAGTTTGTAAAATAAAGTAAATGTTAAATCTGACCAGGTAAATGTGGCAGGGACATTTATAAAATCAAACACCTAGGTTTAAAAGCTCAGCTGTAGACTGCAGCTCAGTGCTAAAGAGAGGAACATGGAGGCTGGTGGTAACTGCAAGGAAAGAACAATTTGGAAAATATGAACACTGTGATTATTTTGGAAATGAAAATCTATGCTAGGATAAAATAGGTAAATATTTATATTATTAATTAATAATAATAAATATCTAGAATAAATTCAAACTGTTACAGCACAAAGAATCACTTAGCTTAATTACCATTTCCAAAAAAACAACAACTAGGTATGATTCACTTAGGAGTGCAGAGCATAGCAGTGTCTGGGTTCAGATCTGACCCTACCTGCTAGACACAGAACAGACACTGAGGAGACCAGAGTCCTATTATGAAAGGGCTGGCAGATCCAACACCACAGGTAGGTCAGGAGAAATGGCCAAAGGCAATGTTGGGGGGTAATGGGAAAATCCAACAGCGGGATCTATTCTGAGATGAAAGGAAGCTGGCCAGTGGTAACATCAGTTACCATGCTGGGGTTTAGGGACCAAGCACATATTCTGGAATGGGAGGATACCAAGCAAGAGTTTAAGCCCAGGTAAATAGGCAGGGTTCAGTTATCAGAATAAAGATTCAAGTGAGAATAAGGTAAAAGCTAAATTATTAGAATATAACCCTGGGTCATTCCAGGGGTGACTTAATGTTTAATTTTAGTTGGCTCCATGTATCCTGCTAGGATCTGGGGAAGTGATTAGCCTGTAAGGGATTTTCAAGGAATTTCAGCAGTGTAGAAATCAGGGTTTCAACCTTGAGAATTTTTAGTTGACTATGAATTCAAGATGAGCTTATCTAGAAGCCAAAAAACATAATACAATTGTTATCTGCCTATGGAAATAGAGCATCAAGATCAAAGAGGGTGGTCTGCAAAATGCTGTGCTGTGTGTAGCTCTGGATATAAAGTTTTAGAAGTGATAATGACATATTTAGGTACAAACAGGCATGCAATATAAAGGAGGGAAGGAAAGGAAGGAGGGAGGAAGGAAGGGAGGGAGGGAGGGAGGAAAAGATAGCATAATGTTAAGTGGCAACTGCCACTTGGCCTGCCTCAGTGGTTGGAAGGCAATAAAGTTGGTGAAGGGTATGGTGTATTACATTCCCTGCTCAAGGAGCAACTACTCCAATACACATGAGGCCTGTGTTCTCAGGAACTTCATATTTTTCCAAAAATATGGGAAGTAAATCTTTTATGAAGTATCCCTTGAATTTTAATCTTGCCATTTTTTTTTTTAACTCTGTGTAGGCCAAAAGAAATATTCTGAAACATGAGCCATAAATCTCAACAACTCCTCATGGTAGCAGCTAGAAGAGAGCAAGTCATGGCTATTTCTCAGAAAGGAAAAGCATATGATTATTTAGCTCAGATAAGTCGTGAGACATATTTCAAATATTTCCAGTGCAATCATGGCAAAATTTCTGTTTTTTATTCAAAGGTTAGAATTAAGACTTAAGAAGCCTGCTTTTAATTCAATAAAGGGATGAACTTTCTAACAATTAGGATTGTTTAAAATTGAAGAGAACTGTCACATGACACATAGAAGACACAGCAATGTCAGAGTCTTATTCGGGGCAGAGAAGTTCCTGATGGGTAAACATGAATTGAAGGAATAAATGAATCTTTGCTCTGAGCTGGAAGGTAAGATAGGAATCCTTCTCTAGGACACTGGAAGATATGAATTTTCCAAGCTTTGAGGTTTTATACTTTCAAGTAGGTTGGAAACAATAACGTCCTACTAAAGTATGAGATTTTGGAAGGACATGTATTCTCCATCACTTGCTCATACTTAATGTAGTTGTGACAACTAGATTTGCTGCTTATAACCATAAAGACATTTCTTATGCTAACCCTGTTTTTAAAGAAAAATAATCTAATATCTATTTTTTTCCTTTGATTTTCTTTGGCCATTCAATTATGTGTTTGCTCTGTGATTCATTTTTATAAGATAGATTACAAATGGGAAGCATAATGAAACTGTGGTAAAAATAACAGGATTTGGAAATGGATGGAGATGAGTTAATCACCTTGCTAATTATGTGAATTAATTGATTTCATTGAGCCTTAGTTTTCTAATAAACAAACTAAATATTTTTTAATAAACAAACTATAAAATTGAATACAAGTACCTACTACATAGAGTTGAAAGGAAGATGTGAGTTAACATATGTAAAATGACTGGCCCATATTAAACACCCAATAAATATAATGTCTTTTCTCTATTTTAGTTATATTTATTCATGTCAGCATTGTTGATAGTCTGGACATTTTGCTGTTCTCCAGAATATTCTTATATTGGGCATTTATATTAGTCAGCCAAAGCGGTGCTGATGCAAAGTTCCAGAAGCCTGTTGGCTTTTATAAAGGGTATTTAGTTAGGGTAAAAGCTTACAGTTACAAGGCCCTAAAGAGTCCAACTCAAGGTACCATCAGAGGCACTTCCTCACTAAACGTCTTTTGCCACGTGTTGAAGCAAGACAGCTATTGATATCTGCAAGGGTTCAGCCTCCCTCTTTTCTCTTCAGGCTCCATGGGCCCAGCTTCTTCTGATGTCAGCTGTGTGCTGGAGGGCTCCTTTCTTCCGGGGCCTGCTCAGCTACTCAGGGCTCTGGGCTCTCCAGCAGCCAAGTACCAGGCGAATGTCTCATCTCTCTTTCTAGGCCTCTGCCGTGTCTATGGAGCTGTCTCTCTTCCTCTGTTTTCTTCTGTGTATCTACTTCTGTGTGTCTACTTAATCGAGTGTTTATATTGCCCACAAAGCCCTAATCTTTACAGAATTTAATCAAAGGCATCTCAGCTGAATCTAATACAATCAAAGGGGATCATGCCCAGAGGAACAGACCGGTTTATAAACATAATCTCTTTTTTTAGAATTCATAAATAATCTCAAACTGCCCCAGCATACCTTTACAAAAGGAAAAATGTAGATATACTTAATGGGTCATAATTAAACACATTTTTGCTTCCCATGTATTAAAATTTATATTTTGTTATTAAAATAATGACATGAAAATGCATGTGTAGGTTATTTATAGGGCACTTCCTGCTCTTCATTGGGTAGGAACATGTCTTGTTATTTCAGTGACACAATTAGCACAACTGGTTCTACATAAACAATGTACGTCACAAGCTGGAATCCAGTATACAAAATTATTGTTACATGATAAACAATTGTGTTGTCCAAATAGGAAGACCTTGATCACCCAAAACAAGTTTATATCCAGACACATTTCCCCCCTCACACAATTAGAGGAGCGCAGTAAATAGTTTTTTTAAAATTTTGCTTCTTGTTTTAGTTTCCTTGGTTGCTCAGCAAATACCATGAAATATGTTAAACAATGGCAATTTATAAGCTCATAGTTTTGAGGCAATGAAAATGTCCAAATCAAGGCATCATCAAGGCATCTTCAAGATGACGCTGGCCTCCTGGCACTGGGCTGCCGTGATCCTTGGTCCTCAGCTCCTCTGTCACATGGCAAAGCACATGGTGGCCTCACCGGACCCCTCCCTTCTCTTCTAAGTTCCATTAAATTTCAGTTTCTGGCTGATCCTTGTGGCTCTCTCTCTGTCCATCTGAATTTTATTCTACTTATAAAAGATTCCATTAATAGGATTAAGACCCATCCTGTCCGAGGTGGGACACATCTTAACAGAATAACAGCATCAAAAGGTCCTAGTTACGATGGGTTCACCCCCGCAGGAAGGGATAAGTTTAAGGACATGCTTTTCTGGGGCCACACACAACTCTAAAACACGTTTGTTTACTATTTATTTTCATCTGTTATTCTTAGGGCTCTTTCCTGTGTGACATAGCTTTACCCCTCATCTTAGAGTTGTGTTTTCCAATTCTGAGGAATTATCCACAGATTAAATCCCTGTCAGTTCAGAGTTAAAAGAAAAAATACATTACTAAATCTCACTTGGTAAAAAACAGCAGGTGCTGCATTCTTCTCTAAATCTACTCTTCTCTCAAGAGGAGTTGCAGATTCTGTCTCAGATCTCACGGTGCCTCGCTGTTCTCTGGTCAATGAACATGGTTTTGATTGATATTTGTGTTCTGATAAGAACAGACCAGAGGGTGTGATTCAAGATTGCTGTCATTTACTGAGAATTCTTACCTTAGAATTACTCCTGGATTGATAGTTCTTTTAAGCTGGAACACTAATATCCTTCAGCCTTAAATGTTTCTTCTCATTTTGCAAGCATTTGATAAACACCTGCCATGTTTACATATTTCATTTGCCCTCCTTCACTGGAATGGTATGGAATTGCTTCTTAGATAACCTATTTTGGTCCTCTGTATACTGGCAAGGTGAATATATGTGTCTCTTTAAATTCCATACACGTTCTAACAAATAAATTGTCGTCCTTATTTTGGGGCTGTCAGTTCTGTTTAAAGAATGCAGTAAGAAAACAGGCTGTGCTAATCCAATGTACCTCTCTGGTGGGAAGTCTCCTGAGGCATCTGTTCTAAGACCAAGGAAACATTTGAAGGCTTTAAATCTGATCTTTCAGACAGCTGTACTAATTTAACTAAAAGGGTTACAGGAGCAGATGGTGGAAAAAATCTATAAAGTATTTTGTAGACAGTTGAAAAAGAAATTGGATGTTTTTTCATTAGCTTTGTAGCAGCATGTTACATGAATTGTGACAATGTTCCTAGAATCAAGAGGATAGGTGCAGACACTGGAAAGCTTATTTCTTGGTTTATAAGAACATATGAATACAAGTAAAAATAATCTAAATATTGATGTTCAGACATGTGGACAAAAGAAACTTACACATGTGTGTTACACATACACACCCCCCCAAACATAACCATTTCATATATCTCAATTGAGAAATGGCCTTGAAAAATAAAGTTTATATATAAACAAATAAATAACAAAAAAGTTTTTTAGCGTTTAAATAAGACCAAAAACTAATTCAGTTTGAAAATATGAAAACATCTTCATAAAAAATTAGTAGTGTAGTCAATTATTATATAAATGCTTATAAAATTTGGCTTTTTAGAATCATTAATGAGTATCAATATGAATAACTCCCTTTTTCTTTCTCTTCATATAAATTCATCTTACCATGTGTATAGATCATGTGGAATAGGTTATTATTATTATTAATTTTTGGAGCAGAGGAAATCTTAAATTATAGAAAAAGAGAGAGAAGAAAAGCAGCAGTAGGGAGAGGAAGAAAGAGAAGATAACACAGTTCATAGAGAGATGAAGGTTTCTGAGGCTGTTTGGGTATTTAGTTAATGGATCTCCCACTTTTTAGTTGAACTGGGTGACCCATTGTTTTCCCACCCCTTTCTTTGAGTTGAACAATTATTTTCACATGGATTGTTGTCACCTAGCTCTTTGTGACAAATAGAGAAGGGCCTCAAAGGTCTGGGGAAGAAAGCTTGGATTCTAACATGACCAGACTTAGGGTTCTGGAGCAATGGAATAGAGCAAAAATAATCAGCATTCAGAGGGGTCACAACTGCCACTGTGACTCTATAAAAAATATTTCTTAATAAACTGAACTGATAATCTAAAGATATCAGATTTTCTTTTGTATTTACTTTTTTCGATTTGGAATTTTTATTTTGAAGATAGAGTTTAAGTGGCTTACTAATAGTAATAAGAATTATTAATAAAATAAGACTGCTTTGACGGGAAAAAAACAGTCGCTGTTAGGGAGTCAAGGTGATATTTAGTCTACGAAAAAAATTAGAATTTCCATAAAAGAGTTAGATGTAAAATACCAAGTACACTACATAATGTTAAAATACCTCATGAATTAGGCAAAGGAGCTAAATTGGTTACTTCTTTGCATTTTGTAGCCAATAATCTCCTTTGATTGGGTAAATTTTTTTTTTGAGGTATTGGGGGATGGGGAATGAACCTGGGACCTTTTATGTGGGAAGCTGGTGCTCAACCACTGAACCACATGGGCACCCCTGAGTTGGTTTTTCATTTGTTTGCTTTTTTGTTTTTAGGAGGCATGGGGAACCAAACCCAGGACCTCCCATGTGGGAAGCAGGCACTCAACACTTAAGTCACATTGATTGGCAAACATTTGTGTCAGAATTTTGACAATATCTATGTAAATGATAAAAACATAATTAGGGAGCTGATGTGGCTGAAGTGGTTGAGCTCCTGCCTCCCACATGGGAGGTCCAGGGTTCAGTTCCTGGTGCCTCCTGAAAAACAAAAACAAGCAACAAGCAAAACAAATGAAAAATAAAATTAGCGATAATTAAAGGTCTGTGTAATCTCATGAAATCCAAACAACAACTCTACATGATTAGTAGTAGTATCCCTAATTTATTAAGGAGGAAACCATGCCTCAAAGATGTCTTAGAGATTGCTTCTAATGAAACTAGATCCCAAGGCCTTGTCTACATTTACGGTTGCCGGTTTTTATTTCTATTACACCATGAGAAATGCTACATGAGAGAGAAAGATTTTAGGATATTTATTTTTCATTCTATAAAATACATACCAAATACATAAGAAAGATGAGCACACAAAATATTTTGAAATAATACTTTTTATTGTTTGGGGGAGTACAGATCAGCCCAATATGTCCAATAAATTCTGTTAAATAGGCTAATCTATAGTCACAGACGTAGGGCACTTTATCAATTACCTGACTGTCCAACATAACCACCTTCTTAAACATTCCAATATGTTGTTAAGAAAAAAGATATGAAGTGTGATGTAAAGTACTAAAATACTTAAAAGCACGCCTGCACTTCTTTAGTGAATGGACGTGCCATTAATGAAAGTATATAAACTTCAGAAAATAAGAGAGTGTGTGTGAGGAGAGATTTACTTCAAGCCAAATCCTCTGCCCTCAAAGGGTTAAATGTTAACAAAGTTAAAAAGCAGAAATCAGGCCCCTATTAGTCTTGAACACTAATCTTGTTGACGGCTGAAGTGTTTCCTTATTTTATCCATATTTATTATATCGAAGGTGGGTTATATGGTGGTGACTAATGACCAAACATCTGGACCTAGTGACCCTTGAAATCCTCCAGCCATTGCTGTTCACAATTAAATGCCACATGAACTAAAATGATATTTTGGCTTGACCAGGACAAATTAGTGTGGCAAAAGCTAAAGAAATAGCCTTACCTTTAACTTTGTAGACCTTACAGCCTATAGACATTTTAAAATAACAAGTTGAAATTTTTATAAGACTTGAGTGTCTTACCATCATGATGGAGCTAATAAAAGTAAAATGGACATTTTTAGAAGACAATGAGTATTTAAGTGACTTGATCATCGTGGATAGAGAGAACATTTATTTCAGAGTTTTACCTCCCAGAATTCTGATTGAGCTGTGGAAAATGGGATTACTTCAGGTTAAATAATCGGTAAACCTTGTTTCCAGAGTAATTAATGCTATCTGCAGACATATAGCCAAAGGGAAAAGAAGGCAAATATCATCATCATCAGAACTATTGATCAAAGTTGAATGACTTTGTCTTCTGGCAGGTAGAAAGGCAGGGGAGGCAACATAAAATAATAATTGTCATCAATAACAATGGTGAAATTAGATAGAAACACAAGAGAGAAAATGAATTATACAAGAGTCTCTTGGGTTCAAGGCAAGGGCCTCGAAGCTCTTTTGAACTTTATGGAGTTTGTCTAATTTTATTCCCTCTGACTACGACAGGAGCTGGAGCGCTGCTGGCAAAAGTGTGGGATTCAATCCTTGTGATTAAATCTCTGAGAGATGAAGCCTTCATGATTTATCTTTTTTGTTAAGCTCAAATATATCTCCTATTGAGTTAAGAGAGACTTCTAATTAGAAGGTATAAAACCTTTAATAAAAAATATCAGATACCAAATCCATCAATTATGTCAACACACAGACCCAGCTGAGGAATCTATGCCTCCAACCTCATATCAGACCACAGAAGTACAGACAGAACCCAGACCAGCAATAGTCAGCCCTCAGACCTCATGATTCTCTGAGGCAGACTCCAAATCCCAGATGATGAAGTAAAAGAGACACAGGAACGCCATATAAACTACATCTGGGGGAAAATGCTCATACATAATGCTCGACATTAAATATGCATAAAGATGAAAACCCTAGACAACATGAAAACATGAATGTTACAAAAAAGTTTAAAAGGAACACAAAATGCAATATAAAACTTAAAAATCCCTTCTTAGAGAATTTCAACAAGATACTGAAAAAGATTTATTTAAAAATACTTTCACATCTAGAAGAAATACAAAAGAACATGAAATCATACAAAAAATAAACCAAGGATGAGGAAAAACAGCAGTGATATAAATGAGAAATTATGGACCCAAGGAAAAAAGTTGAGAACAAAAAAATTATCATCATAGAACTAACAAATAAATGACTAATAGGAAGGAATGAAATATGCATATCTAAGAACAAAAATAATGACATAGAAAACATAGTTAGCAAAAAGATGATTTATATTAGATATAGGATTAATATTAAACATACAGAAAACTAATGTCTTTGAATTAGAAAATGAATCATTATGTAGCAAATAGCAAACAATGAAATATATAAAGCAAAACCTGAAATCTATAGAAACTCAGTTAAACAGGAGAGTAACTCACATAGTATATCAAGAAAATCATATAGATAAAAAAAATAAATATATATACTAATTAATAAAGTTGATATATATATATATATATAAAGTCCTGGCATTAGAGTAAACAATGTTTTCAAGTTATTTCAGGCCATTTACCAAAAAATAGCATCATTCCAACTTGTGTTCTATAATAGAACAAACCATATCTTCTTACTACCACAATGAAATAAAAAAGCATCCAGCCACTTCATATGTGTATGTGCATGCATATAAATGTGAATATGTGAATATATTTAATATTCAGACGATACATAAATATTCATAATAAACCACTTATAGATATATATAAATTTTGGGGGATCGTGTTAAACTTTTGCTCTAGTGAAGAAGACATAGCCTTATATACTAGATTACTAAATTAGATACAAAATAAATATGAAAAAAATTAATTTAGCATTTAATGAAAGAAGATAGACATAGACCAATATAAACCTGAGGAAAGAAGAATGAAGGGCCACATAAAATTAAAAGTAGAAATAAATGAATAAATAGATAGAAAAAGTAACATTGATAAAGTTAAGAGCCAATTTACTTTAGATAAAATAATTAAAAATTAAAAACAAAAGTGATGAAACAGTAATACGCACAATTATAAAAGACAGTTATAAGTACAGATGCAGGGAATTTAAACAAGTTTTTAGTCTACTTGCAAAGGTACAAGTAGATAAATATAAAAACCTAGAAAATGTGTGATATTCTATAACAATAAACAAAATAAACCAAAAAAGAAAAAAGAAAAGAAATAACCACAACTGATTCTAGAAGAGATCAAAATACTGAGCAAACCATTAATTAAGGAAACAATTGTCCCCTGAATTGTTGAGCTAATGCCCTTCCCCAAATGCAAGAATGAGACAATTTCCCAGGTAACTTTTTTTCAGTCCTTAAAAGAACAGACCATTCTGATATTGTTTGATCTTGTCCATAGCACTGAGATAAGTGAGTCAGCATAATTCTGACAACAAATCCATATCCAATAGGTAGATTTAAAAAAATGAACAGGAAAGAGGAGACTTATGGGTCACATTGCTTGATAGAATTTCTACACTATCAAATAGTTTCAAATAATGGAATCACTTCTAAAGTATGTTGAGGATGTATGTAAAGGATGTTGAGATCATCTTGAATGTAAGGTGCAGCAATAATTCAGTAGCTCTAACTGTTTTGTGGAGCTATGCCAGTTCTTCCAAATGTAAGCTGGTTCAAATTTTATAGCATCAAAACAAAAATGAATCCCAAATCAGTACTTCCTTTTTCTTCTAGCAGTTTGTATTTGTATTTGCATATATGTGTTCATGTGTATGTGTATATGTGTATTAATATACAGGCACTCTATATGAATATGTGAAACTGATGATTAGTATATCAAATTAAAATGCATTATGTTAAATCAACAAATCTTTTCAGTATTCAATCTCTCTCCCTGTCTGAGTAGCTAACAATCTGTAGGAAACTAAGTAGAGAATGTTTAAAAATAATGCATCATCAAAAGTTACTTTTATGGAAGAGATAATGAAAGACATAGGAATTGAGATTAGAGAATTATCAAAATTTTAGAATGAGGTCAATATGTACATTAAAGGGAAAAATCGAATTTCCAAAATTTTAAATAACTGTCCCAAAGTAACTATTTATTTTTACCAGCTAATATATCATACATGCAGAACTGTATGGTGGTAAGAAAAGCAAAAATTGTTCATGGGAAATAATTTTAAATTTCTGAAATGCATTTACATTTTCCCATTAAATGAGTTAAGCAGACACCGTTTGTTGATAAGCATCATATGGAAGAATGGAGTAGCTTGCCATAGTCAGAAAGTAAATCAATCATAGGTTTGGAAATAGAATCCACATGTGCCGACTTGCAGCACTGCTTGAGTCACCAGCCAACACTCTCTCATCACACTATATTAGTTCTGTTCCTGTCCAGGGGAAGATTGTTAACGGTGAGTCAGATTAGACCATGAAATCTGATCCCAAAGGAACAGAGAGAGACTCGCCATATCATGTGCCATAGAAAATAACTTTAGGACCTGGAGGGTATCATTTTGTGTTAAGTTGTAAATAAAGGGCTGATTATCCTGAGATATTTACTAATGCCACCCAAACTGAGTAAGCCACCTTTAGCATTATCTAAGGAATCATGGCCCACTATTGGCCCACTATAACCCCATATCAGGTAGCAAAATAAATTGAAAATAATTAGATATTTTTTACTTGGGGGGTTTCTTGTTTGTTTTGGAAAAGGGATACCAAATTTTTGTTATACTGGTACTATGGCCAGAAACAACATTGATTTTTTCCCCAAGCATTTCTAAGCTTTATTTAATCCCTCCCTCCCTCCCTCCCTCCCTCCCTCCCTCCCTCCCTCCCTCCCTCCCTCCCTTCCTTCCTTCCTTCCTTCCTTCCTTCCTTCCTTCCTTCCTTCCTTCCTTCCTTCTTTTTCTTTCTCTCTCTTTCCTTCTTCAAACAAACTAAGTACCCATTGTGTTCCAAACCCTGTCCTAGAATAAAAGATGCAGTTCCTGTCATGGCATAAGGACAAAGAAAGACATGATATCTTAATGCAGACACTTTTGTTTATAAATGATGAAAACTCATCCTAAAATAGTTTTATCAGAAAAATGCACATTTGAAAGAGTAGCTGAATTGTCTAGGGGGTATATATTGCTTCAGCCACAGCTAAATCCAGGGGCTCAAATAATGTTTTAGGTGTTATTCTCCTTCTCTTGAAGTCTTGGTTACTTTTTCCTCTTTAATGGCTTTACTCTCAGCCATGCTTCCAATAAATGGTGGCAAATATGACCCACAGATTTATATGATGCAAAGCAATTGATATCTCGGGAAAGTTTTACTTTATTTTCAAATATCTACTTCAATCTCAGAAACAAATCTGTTATTTACAACTTGTGTCGCTTGTCCCTCCCAAGTTATTCATTTTGGCCAGAAGAATCTAGCATTATGATTGACTTGATCTGTTTTGTGTGTCCCTCCTGTAAGCAGGGGTGGAAAGTCAGCTCAAATGAACTACAGGGACTAAAATGGGGAGAAGTATCTTTTTCCAAAGAGTATCTGTATATTTCCAAGAAATGTAATATCTTCTACACTTACTTTGAAATGGTATATTTATGTAATATCAGTATTATATAGAAATACAGATGAATTTTATTAGAGCAAAAAGTTAGAAGTTGCCAATATTCTAGAAGGATGGGAAGGGTTAAGAGAGTAGGTAATCTTTGGCTTGAGTATTATAAAGTATATGTTTATTTTTTGGACCAAAATAGTAAGTTATGCCAATAAGAAGAGGAACCTTGAGTATATATACACAGGCATTAAATAGCCTGGCAAGTACAAATAATTTGTTGTGAACTCAAGTGGGAAAGCTTAACCAGCCAGTAGATTGATCACTATGTAACAGTGTCTGAGTCATAGAAGTGACTCAATAAAATTTTTGTTGAATAGGTAAATGTTGAGCAATTTTCAAATCAAATTGGGAAGAAGAATCAAATGTAGAATTAGGGAGTTTAGAATGAACATATTCCCCTTTGGGTCTTTACATGGATGCTTTTTGTGAAATTAAAAGGTGAGTACTTGACAGAACTTGAGGTTTATTGGTATTATTTTCTTCTCTGGGCTAGTTGCTAGAAGAAAACTTGAATAATGTCCATTGACTTCTTAGTTATCTCTTCAATATCTGGCAGGATATTTAGGTATAGTCTTCTATTGGAAAAAACAATCATGCTAGATGACAAAGAATGCTAGTGAAGTTTAGAATCTGTTGATTCTACACTTATTTCCTTTTCCTACTGAGTTAATTTTTAATCCAGTTAGAACCCCTTTCCTATGGATGTTCACAGTCTTTTGACCATAGTTTACTACTCTCTTCTCCCTTCTTACCATTATGCCCTTAACTTTTTCCAGTTCTCTAGTTTGTGACTTGATCCTTAGGAGCAATGCCCTTGTAATAATGGAGAATTTAAGCAACGGTCCTTACAGTCAGGTAGCATTTCCTTACTTTTCATTGCTGGAAGGGATTTTAAATCTTTCATGTGTTTTCAACTGGCACATAACAAAAGCTACGCAAACTTTGTCTTTGCTAAAATTACTCTTCTCTTGCTAACCCTTGTTAGTCATTTCCTAGCCCACCATATGTGCATGTATATGTACTCTCCCAATAAAAGATACCACGTGGTACTATTCAATATCCATTTTAATAAAACTTACTTAAAAGCTTTTCTGATGTTTAGGCATTTTCAATATTTGAGTAAAATTAAAATTAAAGTACACTTTGGTACATAACTGAAATGTTTTCTCATTGAACCTCTGAGTAGAATGTGGGAATGAACAACAACAACAAAAAAAAAACAAAAACAAATTCTGAATCTTTCTTTGGGCTAGGGTGATACACTGTTAGATATTCAGGTATTTCAACTCTCTAGGCAAGCAACAGAGAAAGAGAAAGAAAGAGTGAGAGGCCACACAAGCATTTGGAATTAATCATGTCCTTTGTGAATTAAAGTATAAAATCAATATGCTTAGTGACTATGGCACTAGGATTTAAATTAACCCACTCTAAATTTGATTTTTTTTTTCTTACAAGTTTTACTTTGAGCAAATCTATTAACTTCTCTGAAATCTAGTTTGTTTATAAATAAAATATGGATAAATTTGCAGGGTAATTTATCATCACCTAAGATGATGTATTATAATATCACCTGAGAAATTTGCCTTTGAGGAAGCAGAATACATCACAGGTTATACGAAATCAAAGGAGGTAAGGATGCATTTAAAGAAAGAAGTTGTGTCAAAGAAGTAGTTGAGCACCTGCTTCCCTTATACAAGGTCCCAGTTTGATTCCCAATACCTCCTAGAAACAAACAAATAAAAAAAAAATCTCATTGAGGAGCAGATGTAGCTCAGTGGTTGAGTGCCTGCTTCCCATGTACAGGGGATTGAACAAGGTCCTGGGTTCAATCCCTGGTTACTCCTAAAACAAAAAAAAAAAGAGCTGTGGCTTATCAATGCAGTTGATCAGCCATAGACGCTTCAAAAAGGGTCTTCACTGGCAGCACTCATCCATCTAGGATCAGGAAATAAGGATGTGAACTATTTAGTCAGAGAATTGGTATACAACTAAGGTAGTGATGAACACCTTCTTTTGTCCTAAAGTGATGCCCGTACACATTGTTTGATCTCTCAGCCATTGCAAATGCAAACTTGTGTCAACACAATTGTCCAAGTTGCTTTTAAAAAGTTCAATTCCTACACCTCAATTTACAGGGACTAGGTCATTCATATTTTTTAGCAAGCTTCATAGCTGATACAGATATCCGACCTTCTTTAGATGACCTGTATAATTCTCTCTGTTCTTATTTTGTGCTTATCATTATAGCTTATGATTCATATCTGAATGCCAGTCCCCTAAGGAAAGAAAATCACCTGTTCACAAGGGAAAATTATTTCATTCTCCAATACAACTGCATTTCTTGTAGTAAATTGATGATTGCCATTCTGGCTTATCCAAACTATACTGTGAGCTGGATTAATATATCTGCTACAAACCATTTGTGGGGTGTTGACCAAATAAAGTTTGGTCAACATAAAGTTCTGTATTCCTTAATTCTGAAGCTCAGATAACTCCATAAGGGAACTGTCAAATTGCTAATCATCTTAGAAATTACATAGCCTATAGTACCTTCATTTCAAAGAGCAAAGATAATATTATACTATTAGCAATATAATAAAAATGTCTTGTCCTGTGTTTATATATACACATCATGATTTTAGCTAGTGTTAGTATTCACTGGATATTAGATGACATACAGACTAACCCACTCATTGAGTGACTGACTTCCTTCAAAAGGTATCATCAGGAAAATTTCAGGAATGCAGGCTCTCAGGTAAGTGTTACAGGATTTGATGTTTTCTCTTTGTACCTAAGGTGGTATTTGTTTGGTGTCACAGCAGTCAGCTGAGAAGTGGAACTTTATTCCAGAGGGTTAGCTTTCCTGGATCAGGTCTTTATGATCTGATCAGAGCCTGCAGAGACGGCTCTCCCTACTTAAGATTAGAAAGAGGAATTCTAGGTGTAGCATGGGGGCATTTTCGGGACATTGGACTTGCCCTGCATGACATTACAATGACAGATACAGGCCATTATACATTTTGTCATAACCTATAAAATTGTGCAGGGCAGAGTGTAAACTATAATGTAAACTATAGACCATGGTTAGTAGCAATGCTTCAAAACGTGTTCATCAATTGTAACAAATGTACCCACTAATGAAAGATGTTGCTAACGGGGGCAAGTGTGGGTGGGGGAGGGTGTGGGGCATATGGGAAGTCCCTATATTTGTTATATAACATTTATGTAATATAAATCTTCTTTTAAAAAAATAAAAGAAAGTTATCCTCATTTATAAATCCCCTAATCATGATTCTTCTACTTCTTTTATTTTCAATTTACTTGTTAAGTGTATTTCTCAGAGATTTGAAGTCTTTGGAGTAGTCCCTATGTCGGTTGAGCCCTGAAATCCAGCAGATATGCAGCCAACTCCACCTCTCCAGTTCTTCCGGCCTGCCCTGAACAACCAACAAAGTGATGATGAGGGACCAACCTCAGCCAAAAAGCAAGGAGTATCTTCGACCGCAAGCAAAACAATTCCATTCCTCTGCCACATAATAGCTACATCTCTGCTCAGCCTCAAGCAGTCAGAGTGGACATCAAGACTGCAGAATGAACAAAAATAAGTGGGACTGTAACTGCTGACTAAGGCAGATTTATTGCTATTGTAGTTTTTATCTTGTGTTAACTGAGTAATTTGTCACATTGTTATAAAAAGAACAGTTATAGAGAAGTGCTTCCATCAATTGTAACAAATGTTCCACACAAATGCAATGTGATGGTGGTGGGGTGGTATAAGGTAATCCTGTATTTTATGCATGATTGTTCTGTAAACCCACAACCACGCTACTAAAACAAAAACAGAAAACAAACCTTTGTGAGAACTGGTAAGAAAAACACAAGAAAAAAAAGAGGAATTCTCTCTTAAACGTTCTTTTTTTCCCCCAACAAAAGACGCAAGATGATTAAATAATACTTAAAAATAATCCTGCTGCATCAGCAAGCAATCCCTGTGTCTACTCAAGGATTTCAGTGAACCACATGATCGACGAACTGGTGGGGTTAGTTCAGTGTCTTGCATTGACACTGTAAGCAAATCTCAGAGAACATTCCCATTCTCTGAAAGATTTTCTTATTTTGAGGACAGTATCACTGACCTTTCTTTTCATCTGGAAAGGACTATGTCTATGGTGTTGAATTAAAACTAGACCCTTTGAGCATGACAAAAGCAACTCCAGGAAATAACAAAATGTAAAGATTATGCCACTGTAAATATATATATATATTCATAAACTCTTCTAAGTTCCCTAAATTAATTTCAGTATTTCTGGTGTGACAACATGCAAAACTACACTTCCCCACCCACTGCCTATTTCTGAGTGAGTCAAGTCTCAATGCTGTATTGTCTCATTGCATTTATAGATGAAACGTTTTTTTCCAAAAATCTAAGAAGTCTTCTCATAGGAGCACATAAGGTACCTAAGCGCAATCTGCCAATAAACCCAAAGCAGTACAGGGAAGGTGCATTCAAGGTTCATTTCTGTAATTGCTTTTTTCTTTAGAACTTGCTCTGGGGCTTCCCAAACAGGACAAGTTTCCCTGGGATCTGTGCTCTTCTAACTGCTTCCTGAGTGGAAATTGTTATAAACCAGACTGATTTGAAAGTGAGGCAGTGCTTTCTCCTCACTTGCAGTCAAATGTAGAAAGTAGAACTTGTCCTTGGTTCACCCCCTTGGGGGGTCTTCAAATTGAGTTGTGACTGGTAGAATACAGTATGAGAAGTTGTATTAGTCAGCCAAAGGGGTGCTGATGCAAAATACCAGAAATCTGCTGGGCATTATAAAGGGAATTTGTTTGGGGTAGGAGCTTACAGTTACCAGGCCATAAAGCCTAAGTTACTTCCCTCACCAAAGTCTATTTCCACACTTTGAAGTAAGATGTCTGCCGATGTCTGTGAGGGTTCAGGCTTCCTGGGTTCCTCTGGGCTCAGCGCCTCTGTTTCCTCCACAAGGTCAGCTGTAGACTATCAGGAGAATGGCTCTTTCTCTTTCCCCGGGGCTCCAGCTTAAGACTTCAGTATCAAACTCCAACATCAGAAACCCGCAACTCTGTCCTTTGCCATGCCTTTTATCTGTGAACCCCCACCCACCAAGGGGCGGGGACTCAATGCCCTAATGAGCCCTAATCATACCTCAATCAGGCCCAGGTACAGAGCAGATTACAAACATAATCCAATATCTATTTTTGGAATTCATAACCATGTCAAACAGCTAAAGATGTCCAAAGAGAAAGTCATTCTCTTTGTATGTGAACTGCTCCTCAGTTTATATATATAAATAAAGTACATTTATTTATAAATGGTTTCATTACAAGAAATTAGGGGCTTTTCTGAATCATATCATTGCATCTTCCAGCACTGAAAAGGAAAAGGTGATTGTGTGTGTGTGTGTGTGTGTGGTGTGTGTATGTTCACATGCACACATGTTTGTGCCCAAAATTGCCAATTCCCCAGGCAGGTGCTGAGCATAATGGGGTGTTTAACACTATTTCACTAGACCTTATGTAACTTTTCACATATGCTGCCCCATTGCACTTAAAAGCCTTGTTGGAAGGCGTTACTAGCGCCATTTCACAGATAACAGAGGCAAAGGGAAACTAAGTGACGTGCCGTAAAAACTGAGCTGATAGTGACTAATTCTGCCTTGTTCTGGTGTTCATAAACTTTCTATGTTATCACTAAGCACCATACAAGTCAAGTTGCTGGTATCAATACATACTTGATAATTTTTGATAATAAATTGATAAAGAGAATTCTATATGCAAAACTCTGGACTATAAGATATCTGAGCTTGTCCTTTCAAGGTCATTGGTAGCCAGAGAATGAAGTAGGTCATTTGTGAACTTATTTGTATAATAAGTTGTATGACAAATATCACAACACAGTGTGTGATTTTGTTTCGCTCAGAAAGTGGATAACTAGAGGAACATTATATTACTAATTTTTGGATGAATAGACACAATTATTCATTGTGTTCATTGAATAAGGAAATGCTGGTAAGAAGGACAAACATTTTGCAAAACTGAGAAAAGATATTTTAAAATGGAAAATGTACATATATCCATTAGTAAAACATTTTTTAAAACTTTAATAAAATACAAATGTGATTTATTTTTCTATGCAGAAAATAAATTCAATACCCAAATGCATTCATATGTAGTGAAAGAAATGAGAAATATATGTAACATCTAAGAAGTAAAGCTTTAGAACTAGTCCTAATATTGAATTTTTTTGTTATAAATAGAATTTTTAAACTTGTACTTTTAATTTTCTTGTTTCTAAAATCAACAAAAATTAAAGGTAAATTCATTGAAAGTATTTACAAGTTTATTTGCAGCACATTAAAACTACCTAGTGGTTTTCTGTTATATTCACAAAAGCAGGCCCCTGGGGTTTTCCTTATGCCTCTATTCCCCCAGTGCTGCCTTACTGATGGAACTAAAATGCTACTTAAACACAGAACAGGCAGCAAATAGGAAAAGAAAACTGCCCCAGTGGTAAACTGACAACAATGTTTCTGCCATCTTATCTTCGAAGAGCCCAGAGGTATCTTTCCACTTATATGAGGTTCTAGACATCTGTTTACTGTATTATTGTCTAACAAAAGTTTGCCTTAAAGTATAATCTTTTGGGGAATGGATGTAGCTCAGTGGTTGTGTGCCTGCTTCCCATGTATAAGGTCCTGGGTTGAATCCCTGGTACCTCATTAAAAATATATATATATATATATATATATATAATATATATATATGCCTTTCTTTCTATTTAAAAATTTTAAAAATATATAAAATCAAAAGTTCCTGAATTCAACAATGTATAATTCATAATGTGGCTTGATTTCCTAATTTCATTGTATCATCTACAATTGACATCATCCCTTATCCCAAAAATTTGTGATTTTGTCATTAAAAGTTCCATAAAGTGGAATTTCAAACTTATCATTTAATATCAATAGTACCACATGCTGTAAACACATTACCCTAATTTAAGGTTACAGCAGCTTGGTGAGATAAATATCTCCAGTTTACATTGAGGGAACTGAACTTCAGAGAGAATATACACTAAAAAAGACCAAAATAAATGTGATTTGTCCAAGGCCTCTGTGGCAGATTTGGGACAAGAATAAAATTTTTTCATTTTGGTTCAGTTCTTTCTTTTAAACAGAATGGCAGAGAAGATTAAAAGTTCAAGAAACAGAAAATATCAATGACTGAATCTAGCCTAGAGATTAAAAAATATTATAAACAAATTATGAATAGAACAGTGTAAAACAGAATTACCAAAGTTAAGTGCTGAGAAATCTTTTAAAAATTCACTGTATACAGTGAAAGAAGAGGAAATGGACAGTCAAATCCACATTTCAGTGACATCAATTTATTTTTAAAAATGACCTTTACATTAATCATCACAAACTCAGAGAAGACCTCATAACAGTGTGTGGGGCAGAAAACCATTTCTCCTTTTTCTCGATGTTTCATCTATGTGTCCATCTGGATGGTGATAATGATAAAAAAGGACTGTCCCCAACTCTATACTGGTGGAACTGCCTTCAGTAACCTTGATCTGACAATTACATGAAGCAAGGATTCCAGGATAGAGAAGACAAAGCTGAGTTCCAGTATCAGAGATTAGGGGCTGAGAAATAGGAATCAAAATAGCAAAGTGACAAACTGGTAAAGGGAATCTATAGTTCTTTTTGAAGTTTAAAAAGAGCT
This sequence comes from Dasypus novemcinctus, assembly GCF_030445035.2. Taxonomy (NCBI): domain Eukaryota; kingdom Metazoa; phylum Chordata; class Mammalia; order Cingulata; family Dasypodidae; genus Dasypus; species Dasypus novemcinctus. Next base: position 72,203,553 of record NC_080677.1, read on the forward strand.
TTCTCTTTTCTGTATGATTTATTTTCCTTCTCACCTTCCCTCTATGCTTCCTTCTCTTTTCATTCTACTTCCTCTCTATCTGCTGCAAGAGAACTGGTGGATAGTGTGGTTGTTAATGGACTGATGGTGTCTGGCTAACAACACCCACTCCTCATTGACTGACTTCCCTTCACGAAAGATTTCTCTGTAGCATGTGACGCTGTTTGCTAGCACTTTACCCACAACAGAACTTGTTTCAAAATTGAAGTCAGTCCTTTCAAGCTCTACTGCTGCTTTATCAATTAAGTTCTTCTAATATTTGAAATCCTTTGTTGTCATTTCAAAAATGTTCTCAGCATCTTCAGGAATAGATTCTATCTCAAGAAACCACTTCCTTTGCTCATCTTTAAGAAGCAAATCCTCATTTGTTCAAGTTTTATTTTGAGATTGTAGCAATTCAGTCACATCTTTAGGATCCACTTCTCATTCTCAAGTGCTCTTGATATTTCTACCACAGTAGAAAATGAAGTCTCGAATCTCTTAAAGTCATCCACAAAGGTAGGGATCACTTTCTTCCAGACTCCTGTGGATGTGGATGTTTTGACCTCCTCTCTTGAATCATGAATACTCTTAATGGCAACTAGAATGATGGATCCTTTCCAGAAGGCTTTCAACTGACTCTGTCCAGATCCACCAGAAGAATCACTATCTATGGCAGCAATAGCCCTGTGAAATGCTTTTCTTAATAGTAAGACTTGAAAGTTAAAATGGATCCTTGACCCATGGGCTGCAGAATGGATATTGTGTTATTAGCAGGCATGAAAACAATATTAATCTTGGTGTTTATCTCCATCAGGGCTCTCGAGTGACCAGGTCTGAGGAGATGGAGAGAGACCAGGAAACGGCTAGTCTGTGGAGCAGCCAGAACACAAGCAACATTTATCGATTAAGTCTGCTGTCATACATGGGCACAGCTCACGGCACTCCTCAAAAGTGCTGTAATAACACCAAAGGACACAGATCACAGATAATGATAATGGATATGATAATGATGAGAAAGTTTGGAATGTGAGAATTACCAAAATATAATGAAGAGACACGAAGTGAGCACATGCTGTTGGAAAAAATGGCACCAAAAGACTCATTTGATGCAGGGTCACCACAGACCTTCAATTTGTAAAAAACAACATCTGTAAAGCACAGTAAAGCAAAGGAAAATAAAATGAAGTATAACTCCATATCTTTATGTCACTAAGAGATGGCATAGAGTGCAAATATGAAAATATATTTTTAAAATTTATTGACTGGTTAATTAACCTGACATTATTTTTTAAATATAAAACATAATTAGGATGAAAAAATATTGATGCTTCTCCTTTGACTAAGTGAAGGCCAAGAGTAACTATCTCCAGCTTACAGATGAGGAGATTGATGTACAAAGTGATGGGCTGAGTCACTTATCTGGAATGATTGAGAATTTTCAAAATGACATTTTAATTTTACTTGTATCAAAATTAAAATTAATCTAGCCCTTCAAGCCTTCTTGTTTGTTAATTTCTATTATACTTGTCTGCGAATAACAATTAACAATACAGAATATATACATATGTATATTTAGATTAGATCTTTCAGCTGCTCTCCTGAGTCATATTTCCAACTGCATATAGGATGTTGTCACTTAGATATCTTACCACTACATTCAATTTATCAAGTCCTAACTGCATCATATCTCTCATAGATACTATTATTCATCTAGTCATTTGGATAAGACTAGAAATTTTGGAGTCATCTTTTATCGTTTCCTTTCCTTCCTTGTTTAATTATAATTTGTCATTCCTTCATCTTTGCCTCCTCTGTTTGATTCCCATAGCTACCTTGCTACCCCAGGCTTTCATCAGCTCAGACTTGAACTGCTGAAAGAGCCTTCTAGATGACTCCCCTGCCTACACTCCATCAACTACCACTCTTGCATTACATCAGTGGCCCATCAATATTTGCAGCCGCTAGATAGTCCAAACACCGTTGGGATGTCTGGGTCTTTCTAACCTAAATCTCTTTTCTAAGATAGTCCAACATTTACTTCCTGTTCTAGGTAGGCCATTTTCCATCTGATATCTTCTATAAGTCACCTTTTTCCTGCTTCAAAATTTTGTCTTATATTATTTTCTGCTCCTTTCATTCCACCTCTTCTCTTTTTATTCAAATTGTAACAATAATGAAAGACTTGGCTCAAAATAATTGTCCCCTATATTCTATGCTTAAGCAAGTTTATCATGATTTCTCCATTTTTCTGAATTCCTCTGATTATCGTTAGATCATATGCTCTGGTCCTTCATTGTGCTCTAATGGATATAATGATTTTATCTTGCCAGAAACTATGAAAAAGTTATTAATTTTTAATAAGTATACTGGAAAAGCTGACAACTTATTCCTCACTACCAAATACCTCAAGGAAGTTAGTGACATCTTTAGGCTTTAAAAGTCTAATGATATTTTGCTTCATTTATATTCTATTCTGAGCCAAATATTCTGAAGATTCTATGGACAATAAAGGGAAATATACTTTAATTTAAGAACTAGAGATTTACATGGAAAAGTATATTATATACTGAAACCTTTCACTGTTTGAAAATATAACTCTGAGGCCTGTGCTGCATCTTCTTTCTAATTTCTTACTCCATCAAAGTAAATGAGCATCTTAGTAAATTCACACTCTTGACTTTCTTCATTTATTTTTTTCATGTCAGCAGCATAATTTTACCAAACCTGGAAGATGCATGGCTCCCAGATAGGAATCTTTGCATTTAAAAAGAAAAACATCTAGTTCAAGTTTGTTCCATTTCTGCCATTTACTCAGTTTTTTTTTTCCAAGCAAAGACAAAAAGAAACAAGTTGTTTCTAGTAAAATGAAACTGTGCATAAAATCTCCAGCAGTTCAAAACTGGGCATTCTGGACTTTTTCACAAATTACAACTGCAAGTTTAACAGCCAACCTTTGGGACTTCAATCCACCAGGTAGGGGATAGGGTTCCGTAGAATAATTGCTCTCCAGGGAAAAGGTATTTCGGAGACTTTCATGTTATAAGGCAGCACGAGCCGGTGGGTCATTAATCATCAGTGAGTGTCACTGAAGAGTTTAAATATAAAGAAAAGCATTCAATAACATTAAATATCAGAGGGAAAAAAAGGACTGTACAAAGTTTCATGGTAATCTGACTTATTGACACTAACATTTCATACTTATACATATATGCAAATAGGTTTAAAAGAAATCTGATGGCCAAAACCTTAAAGACTAAGTTTATGTTTTCACAGCTAATTCTTTTGGGCTGGGTTGAGATTAGCAAGGCAGATGGAAATGGGATAAAATCTGAAATCTCTCTCTGATTTGGTTATTTTTTAAATGTTCTGCGTTTTTTAATTCATTTATTAAAGTATAAAGAAAGCAACTAATAATAATAGGCAAACATATAATCAAACATTAAAATAAAGATAAGGAAGTACCTAACAGAACAAATAGGGTGTTACTTTTTTTCTCTTTCTAAAATCCTGACTTAAATATAACAAAGATATTGTAGTTTATTTTACAATAAACTATCTTGTAGGAAGCAAAATAAAATGCCATAAAAACAAACTTTTCCTAGCACTAATTTTCAGAAGTTTATTTAGCAAGTGACATTACGTAGCACTGATTCAGTTACTTTTCTGTTTCAAACAACAGAAACCACCTCTGGGTAACTTGAGGGCATTTATTGGATGGATATGAAGGAGCTCACAGAACAAAGGGAAGGTTGAAGGTTGGCATGGACCCAAGAGGAACCAGGCCATGTTAGTGCCTCTGTAGCTGTAACAGTCTGACAGCCTTTCTCAGGCAATAGCATTTCATTGAAGTCCCATTTTTCTGCTGTCCCTGTGTCTAAAACTATAACAAGGTGACTTGTGTCTCAGTAGCAGGAAAAGTTTGACAGTTTCTTTCAGGCATTACCACACTAATGAATAAGTCCAACTTTTCTGTCACCCTTGCTTCTACAGCAAGTGTTTTCTTGAGGCAGTCACTTGAGATACCTAACTACTTTCTAGCACTTGCCATCATTTTCTCCCCCACCCCTCCCCACCTAGACAATGGCTATATCCATGTAGACTTTGACAAGTCAAGATGAATGTGGTTAAGCAAATTAATTGTACTGAGGGGAGAGGAAATAGTGAACCTGCAATGAGAGTGAAATTTAATAATCTGTTACAACTCCATGTCATTGCACCAGACAGAATTTCTCAGAAGAGAATGAAACACTTTGACTGGGAATCTTAGTTTTCCCTTCTCCTCATCCCCACTGCCAGACCAGAGTGCAGGATAGAGAAGGAGGAGCGAGAGAACCCATCACTTTCAGGCAGGGAGAGATATAAAGGCCTACCACCTCTCTACCTCCTCACCCCGCCCCCCACTCCCTAAAAGCATAACATATATCAGATATTTTTAAATGGCTCCATAGCTGTACAGTGCTCAGGTTTTAATGTCACATGAGAGAGTCTGATTGGCTGAACACAGGTGACACGCCAACCTCTTAGCTATACTAGGTAGTGAGAGGAAGGCTCTGATGGAGGAAATCTCAACTGGGAAAAGGGGTATCTGAATTTATAATCCCACCAAGGCTGTACAAAGTGGGGAGTGGTAATTGTCCAAAAGGAGTAGTGTGCTGCTAAAAGGAGAGAAATGGATGGCTGGGTATTTGATCCAAACAGGGTCAGTGTCCAGTAGGGGTGTCAACAGCAACGATAACAGAGGCAGTGTCTTCTCTGACATTGACTGAGTACTTAGTGTGTGCCTGACACTGTCTTAGGTGCTTTGCATTACTAATCCTTACAACCACCCTATGAAGATGATTCACTAATTTATAATTATAATTTCAATAAATAAGTTGCTCAAGGTCATCCAGGGGTTAGTAATGGAACCAGGATTATAATATGACTTCAGGACTCATTTTCTTTTTTTTTTTTTTTTCCTATTTATTTATTTTTTATTTTTTATTTTTATTTTTTTACATTTTTTTAAATTGATTTTGTAATAATATTACATTAAAAATATATATGTGAGGTCCCATTCAATCCCACCCCCCCACCCCACCTCTCCCCCCGCCCCAGCAACACTCATTCCCATCATCATGACACATCCATTGGATTTGGTAAGTACATCTTTGGTCACCTCTGCACCTCATAGTCAATGGTCCACATCATGGCCCATACTCTCCTCCGTTCCATCCAGTGGGCCCTGTGAGGATTTACAATGTCCGGTGATTGCCTCTGAAGCACCATCCAGGGCAGCTCCATGTCCCAAAGATGCCTCCATCTCTCATCTCTTCCTGCCTTTCCCCATACCCATCAGCCACCATGTCCACTTTTCCCAATCCAATGCCACCTCTTCTATGTGGACATTGGATTGGTTGTGTCCATTGCACCTCTATGTCAAGAGGAGGCTCAGATTCCACATGGATGTTGGATGCAATCCTCCCACTTTCAGTTGTAATCACTCTAGGCTCCATGGTGTGGTGGTTGTCCTTCTTCAACTCCATCTTAGCTGAGTGTGATAAGTCCAATAAATCATATTGTAGGTGCTGGAGTCTGTTGAGGCTCAGGACCTGGCTATCACATTGTCAGTCCAGAGATTCAAATCCGCTAAATATATCTTAAACCCCAACATTAACTGCACCTCCATCACCTTAGCATGAAAGTCTTATGAAGGAAGATCCCATCTGAGTCCAGATTCATCACACATAAACACCAGTTCCAAAAAGGGGCCATCTGACCTGGTAGTTAACCCCATCGGCCATGACCATAACTCCCATGGGTCCCTACAGACACCTTCAATAGCTGTTAAAAAGAGATGTAAATTATGACGTAATATCAGACTACTACCAGTAATCATGGTCCACAGCATGTTATATATGTTTATTTTGTAAGTTTGCAATCTTTACTATACACTTATTGTTTATGTGTGTTCATGTATGAATGATATACTTCAATAAAAATTTTTAAAAAGATACTTGCAAAATACAAAAAAAAAAGAGATGCAAAAACTCTCTTCGTATCTGCTTCTCATAAAAACAAATGCATAATTAGAGCTCCATGAATGCATTGGGTATGTAATCGAATATATTTTGAAAATATGGTAACATATTATTTAAAAAAAGAAATCTAGTGTCAAGTTCATACCCTCCAACCCCCCGCCCCCAAAACAAAAACAAAAACAGAAGACAAAGGCTAAAGGAATAAGGCTGTATCATTTTAGGAAAAACAAGAAAGTTTACTGTTTATGTTAGACAGTTGGAAGTTACTTTCTCTGAAAGTTTTCATATTTTTTAAATGAATACCTGTATTTCAAAATTTACAAAATTGACAAAAACTCTATACCCATGAAATAACAATTCCCCTTTCCCCTTCCCTCCATTTTTGCAACCTCTAAGCTACTTTCTGTCTCTATGAATTTACTCTTTCTAGATATTAATATTAAATATAAATGAAGTCATAGAGTATTTTTCCTCAGGTGCCTAGATTATTTAGCTTAACATAATATTTTCAAGGTTTATCCATGTTGCAGGTCATCTCACAACTTCATTCTTTCTTACAGCCAAATAATATTCCATTGTATATGGAACATATTTTTTTTTGTTCATCATCTGTTGAAGGAATCTCTGTAGTAGAATTACTGTATCCTACTGGTTTAGATAGGTTAATTTAATTTATTACTAGTTTTACTATGTGTATATCAAAAAACAAAAGAAATATGAAATCTATTGGTACTAATTTTATAAAAAGTCCATTTATATGCAATTTAAAAGCAAAACTTTCTTACCATTGATGCCCAAATCATTCTGCCAGTTCTATTCCCTAGATATAAGTAGGATGGAGTGGGTATAGTTGCTAAAAATAATCTTTAAAAGAGATGGCAGACTCTTCAACTTCTATGGGATACTTCTCCCCAGGGTTATAGCGAAATAATAGTGGTAGCTATTAATTGATTTAACTTTCATATCGTCAGATCTTAGATGTCTTTTATATTTTTCTCCAAGACAATGATAATCAAATCATTTGAGTAGTGAGAATAAGAAATCGAAAAAACTAATCCCTCTACCATATCCCAATTTCTTTCATTGCTCTTTATTCTCAGTTTCATAAAAGCAGCAATTAATTTTCTTTAACTTTGATGACATTCAGATCTCTGCAAGTATTTGATAACTCTGAGTCTTTTTTTCTCTTCCTTAAAAAAAATAAAAAAGCCTGTACATGTACCTCGTACAAGTTTATGTGTGAGTTTAGGGGGCTTGTCAACCATTGATGCCATTGAAGTCAGGATGGTCCTCTGTTAAGACACCTCATTTTATCTATTTTTTCTATTAGAGAATTTAATTATGGAAATATGTATTGAAGGGCTAACTAGATAATATAGTCTTTATGTACCCTAGTATCCGTAGTAGCATTTGCATTATTTTACTAACACCTTAAATTATATCTCTGTCACATAGATTGAGGAATTAAGTGACTTTTAATATTTCAAGCACTTTTTAAAAAAGATTTATTTATTTATTTCTCCCCCCACCCCAGTTGTCTGCTCTCCGTGTCTATTTGCTATGTGTTCTTTTTTTGTCTGCTTCTCTTGTCAGTGGCACAGGAATCTGTGTCTCTTTTTGTTGCATCATCTTGCTGTGTCAGCTCTCTGTGTGTGCAGTGCCATTCCTGGGCAGGCTGCACTTTCTTTCGCGCTGGGCAGCTCTCCTTACGGGGCACACTCCTTGCGCATGGGGCTCCCCTATGCGGGGGCACCCCCGCATGGCAGGGTACTCCTTGCGCACTGCGCATGGGCCAGCTCCACATGGGTCAAGGAGGCTCGGGGTTTGAACCACGGACCTCCCATGTGGTAGACGGATGCCCTAACCACTGGGCCAAGTCTGCTTCCCATGAACCACTTTTTAAGTACGAAAATACTGACTATTGAAACTATTATACTTGTGGGATTTTTTCAAATGTTCAAATTTGAAAACAAAATGGGTAAGAGCAAAACAGATAAAGCAAGACTTGATTTTACCAACCTTTAACAGCAAGCCCAGCCTCCTCTCCAGGTCATCAACCCCCCTCAATTCATCTGCTCTTTCTGCCATTAAAATATGCAGGCAGAGAATGCACACAAGAGTGCATGCCCACATATAGGGGCAACGTTTCTCGTGTCCACACCGAAGGCTCATACAGCTCATCTTGGAGCCCGGTCAGTTTTTTCTATGCCGGATCCAACTTACTTACAAAGTGGTTTTCCTTCAGCTACTCAAAACAGCCTTTTCTCTCACTGAATCTATCTTAATATTACTTGAAACAAATAATTTGTTAGTTGTTTGATAATGAACAATGAACAGATCTTCGAAATTGGATTTCCTTGAAAACTATTTTTATAGAGATATATTCTGCAACCTTGTGGGGAGGATGAAGAGAGGTCTGTTTTCATTTGCACCTTGGAAAGACCCTATTGAAAGGTAATTGTATCAGAATAGCACTTAATTAGAAATTTGTTCTGTAAGAGAATTTAGCAAAACAATTTTTAAGAAGTCCCTGCAAGGGGGCAGACTCTCTTCCCAAGCTGTTTAAGGCAAAACCCTGCCTGTATACACAGAGATACCAGGAGCATTTTTATTGCCTCACTTTTAAAATAGACTATCAGAGATTACTAGAGAATTTTGTAAAAGAAACAGATCAAAATTAGAGACCAAAGCAAACAACAAGAAAAATAAAACAAACTTGATCAAAGAAGAAAGAGTGCATATATGACCAGGATAAGCCACATAATTTATGGGGCCCCATGCAAAATGAAAATGTGGGACTCCCCATTTAAAAATGATTAATAATTTCAATATGGTGACAGCAATGCATTAAACCAAGAGTGGGAGCCCTCTGAGCACAGGGCACTGTGCAAATGCATAGGCTGTACACCCAGAAATCTGGCCCTGCTAAGAGTATGAAGCAAGTTCAAATAAACCTTTATTGGATGCCCTCAAAAAGATTTGAAAAGATAATCATGCATACAAAATAAGGTAAGACAAAATTTTAGAAAGAACAAATAGAAAGCAAAGAGCTTGTGAAAACAAAATATCTTAAAGGATGCACCAAAGTTCTCCTTCAGCCTTTGTATTTGGTCAAAATCTGTCTTTGGCTTCAACCTTGGACTTTAGAAGACTAAAATGGTGAATGTCTGCTTCAGTGTCACTTTAGACACTCCTGAACACATATATGAAAAGATATTGGGGTCCCATGAAAATTTATCACCCTTTGATGCTAGTAAAAAGAATAGGTCCCACATGATCATCTCAGTAGATGCAGAAAAGGCATTTGACAAAATCCGGCATCATTTCTTCATAAAAATACTTGAAAAAATAAGAATAGAAGGAAAATGCCTCAATATGATAAAGGGCATATAAGGAAAACCCACAGCCAATATCATACCCTAGATTGAAAGCTGTCCCTGTAAAGTCAGGACCAAGACAAGGATCCCCACTGTTACCACTGTTATTCAGCATTGTGCTAGGAAGTCCTAGCTAGAGAATTTAGACAAGAAAAAACAAAACAAAACAAAACAAAACACAAAACAACAAGACATCCAAATAGGAAACGAGGAAGTAGAACTCTCATTATTCACAGAGGACATGATTCTATATTCAGAAAATTCCAAAAAGTCTAATGACAAAACTACTTGAGCCAATAATCAAGTTCAGCAAAATGATAGGATACAACATGCAAAAATCAGTTATGTTTCTGGTCACTAGTATTGAACAATTTGAGGAGGAAATCAAGAAAAAAATTCCATTTACAATACAACAAAAAGACCCAAATACCTAGGAATCAATTTCACCCAAGATGTACAGGATCTATATTCAGAAACTACAAAACAGTGCTAAAAGACACAATGAAGACCTAAATAATAGAAAGACATTCCGTGTTCATGGATTCGAAGACTAAATATCATGAAGATGTCAATCCTACCCAAACTGATTTATAGATTCAATGCAATACCAATCAAAATCTGAACAGCCTGCTTTACAGAAATAGAAAAGGAAATTACCAAATTCATTTGGAAGGGAAAGTACACCTGAATACCCAAAAGAATTCTAAAAAAGAAGAGCAACTTTGGAGGAATTTCACTGCCTGACCTTGAAACATATTACAAAGCCATAGTGGTCAAACAACATACCTTTGCTGACATAAAGATAGACACATTGATCAAGGGAATAGAATCTAGAGTCTAGAAATAAACCCTCACCTCTACAGTCAAATGGTTTGTGACAAACCTACTAAGTTCATTTTAATAGGACAAAATAGTCTCTTCAGCAATCAAAATTCCAACAGCTTACTGTATAGAAATGAAAATTTATTTGGAAGGGAAAGTGCACCTGAATAGCCAAAAGCATGCTAAAAAAGAAGAGTGATGTGGGAGGACTTTCACTGCTTGACCTTGAAACATATTACAAAGATACAGGGTTCAAAACAGCATGTTATTGGCATAAAGATAGATACATCAATCAGTTGATGGAATTGAGAGTCCAGAACTAGACCTTAACCTCTAAGGCCAACTAGTTTTTGACAAATCTACCAAGTCCATGTTACTGGGACAAAGCAGTTTCTTCAACAAATGGTAGTGGAAGAACTGGATATCCATAACCAAAAGAATGAAAGAGAACCCCTATCTCACTCCCTATACAAGAATCAACTCAAAATGTAACAAAGCCTAAATATAAAAGCCATAACCATAAAATTACTAGAAGAAAAGGTAGGGAAACAACATCAAGATCTTGTGGTAGGTGGTGGTTTCGTGGATCTTATATCCAAAGCACAAGCAAGAAAATAAAAACTGGATAAATGGGACCTCCTCAAAATTATACACTTTTGCACCACAAAGGATTTTATCAAAAGGGTGAAATGGCAGCCAACTCCATGGAGAAACTATTTGGAAGTCACATATCCAATAAGGGTGTAATATTCATGATATATAAAGAGATGCTACAACTCTGTAATAAAAAGTCAAATGACCTGTAAAATGGTACAGTCACTGTGGAGGACTGTCTGGCATTTCCTAAGGAATTTGAATATAGACTTGCCACATGACCTGGCAATACCACTGCTAAGTTTATACCCAGAAGAACTAAGAAAAGTGACACAAATAGACATCTGCACTCTGATGTTCATCACAGTGTTTCCTTCACAATTGCCAAGAGATGGAAAGAACCTAGGTGTCCATCAACAGACAAATGGATAAACAAATTGTCATGTATAATCACAATGTAATATTATTCAGCTGTAAGAAAAAATGAAGTTGTGAAAAATATGACAATATGGATGAACCTGGAGGACCTTACGTTGAGTGAAGCAAGCCAGACACAAAAGGACAAATACTATATAATTGAGTTATTTTGAACTAAATATATTGTATAAACTCATGGAATTAATAACTAGAATATAGGTCACCATAAAATAGAATGAGATTAAAGAATGGAAAGCAGAGGGTTAATCCATGCAAAATTGGTTAAAAGGTTGCTTGTTAATCTCTAGAAACGAATAGAAAAACGGAAAGCACATCATAGTGTTTGTAACTAGCAGTGCTATTATATCAGTATGACAGCAGGTAAAAGGGAAAGTATAAGGTCATGTACATTACTAGAAGGAAAGCTAAAAATATAACATGTTACCATATAGTGAAGTGAAACCTCATGTGAAATATAAATACGGGTAATATTGCATATATAAGACTGTTTTTCTTTGAAATTGAATAAAATGTGTTAATGTTACAAGACGTTAATATCAGATAAAGATACAACCAGAGCAACCTATGGACAGGAATATATAGTAATATATTAATAACCTTCCAGTAAGCATTTAAAAATTTTGAAAATATACAAAGGGAAAGAAACTAGACATAAGGTACTACATATTGCTTGACTCCATCTATACAAAAGATAAATTAAAAAAAACTAGAAGGATAGAAACAGAATAGCAGCTATGTATGGCAGGGAAAGTATAGAGATTGAGAGGTGAGGTTTGTGTTTGTCTGTTTTCTGTATTTTATTATTGTAATTATTGGAATAATAAAAATGCTCTAATAAATGGATTGATGAATGCACAACTATATGATTATACCAAATATCATTGATTGTACACTTTGGATGGATTGTATGCTTTATTAATATGTATCAATAAAATTGTTTTGTTTAAAAAAAAATAGGCCATGTCATTCAGATTTATTTTTCATACCTGAATATTTACTCCCCTTGAAGTGAAAGATTCTTGTGTGACATATATGTTGAACTTGTATTAATAAGTTGAAGCAAAAATGTATATATTTATCATTGCCAATACAAAATTCTGCAGTAACTAATAGTAACTATAAGCTGGTATTTTTATGAAAAAATATTGTTTTCAGAGTTAAGGTGAGAAGTAAATCAGTAATTAATCTGAATATTAAACAAAGATGCATAACCAGAATTTATTTATGAAGAAATATAAGAAAATCCCAAATTAGGAGACATTCTATAAAATAGTTTGCCTGTTCTCTTCAAATATATCAATGGCATGTGAAACAAAGAAAGGCTGAAGAACTGTCTCATATTAAAGGAGCCTAAAGATACATGACAAGTGAATTTAATTCATGAGCCAGGATTTTCTTTTGTATTGACACAATAGCTGAAATCTGAATAAGGTCTATAGATTTGAAAATAGTATTATATCAGTATCAATTTCCCATGTGTATAGTTGTACACTGGTTATGGCAAGAAAATGTCCTTGCTTTTTAGAAAATAGACCCTGAATTATTTAGAGACAATGGAACAAAATATCTGCAACTTACATACAATGATTCTGGAAAAAATATTTCTATATAGAGAAAGAGTATGATAAAGAAAGTGTGATAAAATGCTAACATTTGTTGAATCTAGAGGAAGAGTTTACAGTAACACCTTGTATTGTTTTTTCAACTTTATCATAAATAACTCTAAATGCATGTCAAAAATATTAAAATATATAAAATAAGCATGTAAAGTTATCTAAAGAAGAAAACACAGCAGATTCAGCTAAAATATAATATTAGCATAATGTTAACATCATTTCATAGTTAGCATTTTAACACACACACACAAAACACTAACTGATAATGATTGTATATAATTTTTAGTTATTCAATTCCATTTAGGTATGAGGATTCAAGAAAACAATTACAATACTTTTTCATCTTGTGAGGATGAAATAGAAAGAAAATGACAACTTTGCATCAAAATTTCATATAGAGCATAAACTCCAAAATCATGTTTAACAATTATCAATGCAAAGTTGTTTTCCACACAGATGTAATAAACAAAATAAGCAATATGTTAAAGTTAAAGGGTTAATGAAAATTGAGGGACCTGAAACACGTTTCGTTCTCACTAGTAAAACTTCAAAACAGTCAACTTTAAACTAACGCACTGAGAATACAAATCCTTATAGTTGTGTTTAAGGCCAAAACCTTAAACAAAAGCCTTGTCAAAATGATTTTTCAAAAAGGATTTATTTCTTTATTTATTCTCCCCTCTCCCCTTGCGGCTTGCTTGCTGTCTGCTCTCTGTGTCCATTTGCTGTGCATTCTTCTGTGTCTGCTTTTCTCCCTTTTGTTGTGTCGTCCTGCTGTGCAACTCTCCGTGGGTGCGCGCCATCAGCTCTCTGCGGGCGCGGGCCAGCTTGCCTTCACAAGGCCCTGGGTTCGCATCCCAGGGCCTCCCATATGGAAGGCTGGAGCCAAATCGATTGAGCCACAGTCATTTCACTTTCAAAACGATTTTGACAGATAATTACTAATTTTAAAAGATTGAGAGTAAAGTATTTGAATTTTCCCAAACAATGACATTAGAATACAAAATTTCCTATTGAAAGTATGTTATTGTAAATGTATGTCCCCAATTATATTCAATTCCCTACAAGTAGAGGGGCATACTATACAATTTTTAAAAAAATGTTTTTAGGAAGTACAGGGGATTAAACCCGGGACCCCAAACATACGAAGCAGGCACTCTAATACTGAACTAAACCCACTCCCCTACCAATACTTTTTTTTTTTTAATAGAAATTTGAAAGTGAGCTTTTATTCAGTATTTCAAATATATAGTATAAATATTGCAGGCACAAAATAGGAATGGGCACCGACAAAAATTTGTAATTAAAACTTTCTTATGATGAACCTTTAAAATTTGACTACTGATATTTTAAATGACCACATGGAGGGAAACAGACTTTGGTCCAGTGGTTAGGGCATCCGTCTACCATATGGGAGGTCCTCGGTTCAAACCCCGGGCTTCCTTGACCCGTGTGGAGCTGGCCATGCGCAGTGCTGATGCGTGCAAGGAGTGCCGGGCCACGCAAGGGTGTCCCCCGCGTGGACCCCACGTGCAAGGAGTGCACCCCTGAGGAAAGCCACCCAGCGTGAAAAGAAAGAGCAGCCTGCCCAGGAATGGCGCCACCCACACTTCCCGTGCCGCTGACAACAACAAGACGCAGCAAATAGACACCAAGAACAGACAACGGGGGAGGGGGGGGGGAATTAAATAAATAAATAAATCTTTAAAAAAAAAAAAATGACCACATGGTAGAAATATAAATTTTAGAGGATATAACTTTGGACTTTTTCCTGGATAGCAGAAGTTCATTTGATGGGAGCAACATTCATCTTTAACATCAAGTATGATTGAATATTGATTTTGGTAATGTCATTTGGTAGTCAAAAAATGTACTTTATATACCTCTATAATATATAATTTTAAGGTAATAAGGTTAAACTGAGTTAATTTTCTCATGAAGTAAAACAAATGGAGACAAAAAGAGATGCAAGAAAAAGTAAGAGACACAGAGAATCAATATAGTGAGTCTAACATCAACAACTATAAGGCCCAGTATAGCAGAAAAGAGCAAATGAAGGGGAGGAAATTACCAAATAAGCAACAAAATTTCCACTTCTAAAGGACTAGTTCCCAATTTCTAATTGGCAATGCAAGATGCCAGAAGCCAAGGGAGTAATATCCTTGACATTCTAAGGGGAAATTTATATTTGACCTAGGTATCTGTACTTAGTTGAACTATTGATCAAGTATGAGGGTAGAATGAAGACATTTTTGGTTAGATAATGGCTCAGCAAACCTACTACCTGCATCTCCTGTCTTACGATTTTAATAGATGCTCCTGCAGTGGAATCAAACCTGGAAAAAAATAAAGGAATAATTTAAGATGGCAGTTTTCAGGGGACCTACAGGGCAATCAGAGTCCTGAATAAAACAAAAAGATAAAGGTTGAAGGAGTTAGGAATCTGGGGGAAAAGGGGAGATGGGAGAAATTTTATATTCCCCTTAAGAATCTGTAATAAATTAAGGAGGTGAAAAATACCATCAATGCAAGGGAGTAAAGAAAGAAGGAGAGAGAGAACAAAAATAACTAAGGGAATATAACATTTATGGGCCCCTCTAAAAGGAGCTAATTGAAGATTAAATTTAAGCAAATTAGAAATTAATCAAAATGAAGAATTCAGTAATGGGGAAATTTGATCTAAAACTAGTGGTGAGAATTGAATCCCTTTAAATAGAGAACTAAAATTAAACTATGGGAATTAGGATTACAGTACAGAAAGTGAATGTTATAAATCTCACAAACACTTCCATGTATTTATCTTGTTGGAAACTCACAATACTCTTTTGAGGGAAATAGAAATCATTGGGTACATTAGATATTTGAGGAATTGAGGCTGATGGAAATTAAATCAGTTGAATAAGGTCACCCAGGTTGGACATGGAGGCAAATGAAATCAAATCAAATTTTGTTGCTTTGAATTTTTTGGTATTTATTTTATGCCATTCTGTTTATTCAGGAGAACTATAGGATGACTCATGTCAAATACATTCTTTTATCAATAAACTAGAGGGGATAATTATTCTTTTTTGGATAACCTTAACAACAGAACCCTTGCTCTAAATGAACTATTGAAGAAGAACATTCTTCTATTCAAAGACTTCTGAAAAGATAGTTCAGACTGGGTTCCACGATACACCCTGGTCCAGAGGGAAGATTGTTGGGAAGAAGGTGTTTGGGCCAATCTGGAGGCTGGAAGAATGTCAGATCACCATCTCTGCTTCAGCCAGAAAAGGTGGAGCTTCACCTGTAGTAAATGGTGGGCATGTGAGTAAGCTATGATTTGAAAAGGATTTTGTGGCCAAACAATGAAAACATGAAATAAAATAAAAACATAAAATTTAAAAAATTAAACCAAATAAAAAATTATACAGTTCTTCAGTGGCCTTATCTGGGAATATATGTAAAACTATTTTCCTAATGTAATGTAGGAATCCTCATTTATAAATTCCCTAATCATGATTCTTCTACCTCTTTAATCTGAACCTATAATTTTCAATTTACCTGTTAAGTATAATTCTCATCGACTAAAAGGCTTTGGATTGTTCATATGCTGGTTGAGTTCTGAAACCTAGCAGATAATACAGTCAACTCCCACACTCCAGTTCTTGGGATCTGTCCTAGATAACTAAGTAACTGACGAGGATGGTCCAGCCCCACCCCAAAAACAAAGAGTCACTTCAACTGCAAGCAAAATAATTCCGTTCTGCTGCCCCATGATATCTCCGTCCCTTCTCAGCCGAAACAATCAGAACAGACACTGTGTCAAACCCCTCAAGACTGAGGACTGAACGAAAATGGGGGTTGGAGGGAAGTGTAACCACTGACCAAAGCATATTTATTGTTACTCCAGTTGTTAATTGAGTAACTTGCAATATTGATACAAATAATTTTTTAAAATAAAAAAATCATAGAACACCAGTGACATACTGACTAGGATTACTATTACTAAATCTAACTTCCAGTGTTTATTGTCTCACTGATGGCAAGTGAATAACTGAAATTCACTGCAGTTTTAATGATCACCAGCTTATAGATTTTTATGTGATAAAACATCACCTACAATTTTAGTTTTAAACTGTTTTTCAGTCATCCAGTTTTTTGAAGAATACTATTTCTTGCACAGTGTTTCTGACTAGTGTAGGAGAAACCAGTAATATTTTAAAAATAGTAAACAATAACTTTGAATTCAGAGGTAAAATCTAAATTTTGAGATTTTATTTTCCAACATTTTAAACTTTTGCTGACATCATCATTTACACAATTCCCATTGTTACTGGTTCTCAACATTTTTACTCTCCTAAATATACAGACGGCATTATCACAAACTGCCTTCTGGGGGGTGGGGAGACCCATTTTATGGTCCGTCATGTGTAAACCCAGATTTATTTATTTTTAATGCGTACATTATGTATTTGCATCTGCATATAAGAAATGCTGCATTGTACAAAATTATTTGCTCTTGCCAAGCTGATATTTAATAAAGCCAAACCTAGCAAAATTGTGGCATATTCTATTTCCAACCTCCTTCTGAAGTTTTTCCCACACTAGGCTGAGCCTATGTCCTCCAGTCATATCCATTTGTAAACCACAGTTATCATTTATTAAACTTCTCTTCTGCACCAGGCATTTTGCATATTTGTGAAAATCACCATAATTCTGAAAGATATTTATTAGTTTGAATATTTGTCAGATGGGGAGAGTGAGGTTTAAGAAATTGAAGCAGTGGGTCACATCCATATTCTGTATGATTTCATAGCTACCTTATCACTTCACCTTCTAGGAGAACTTTTCTCCACAGCTTGAAAGGAAACTAGATATGAAACTTGATATGTCGCCTTTAGGGTGACTGGGACAGTCAGACTATCTCAAAAATAAAAGTAGTCTAGACCTATTTTGGAACTTATTTTTATCATTTATAAGGCACTGCTGAATATTATTTTAATTCATATTTATCTTTCCTGATTTTTGATACTTTTCAATACCAATTCTCCAGTAGTAAAGTTTCATAGCGTCTGTCAAATTTCATGATCAGAAAGCATCATTTTCTAATTTTTTACTTTGTACAAATATTAATTACATTTACTGCTGAGCTTATATGGGCTATTAACTTCATTATTAATGACAAATTTCTAAGCTCTTAAATGCTTCTTCCCCTCCTTATTTGAGGACCTACTTTTTGGCTTAATTGTTGATATTTCTCATGTCAACTCTGTTGCTCGATTTTGTTTATTTTGAATATATTATAAAAAACTCAAGAATGATTTCAGTGCAATATTATCCACTGTTTTAGGAGTTAGTGTTATTATTAGTTGTGCTTCAATATTTAATGCTCACATGGAGGAAATAAACAAGTGCTCCACTTTTTAAAGATATATAATTTTTCTATCTTTAAGAGCTAAGGAAAAAAGCAGAATTGGAAAGAATGCAAGAGATGATGGTCATTAGGGAGAGGGGCCATCCTCCACTAAAAGGCAAGTGCAAATGTAACTAAAATTAGTATTATTTATTTTTAGAATAAATAATTTTGTTTTCTTTAAGAGGTATTGGGAATTGAACCTGGGACTTCATACAAATGAAGCACGCACTCAACCACTGAGCTACATCTACTCCACTGGATAAATAAATTTTGATCTCTACTATTTTATAAATATATTTTCTATTTTTATCATCATTTCAATGAATATTCTAAGTCAGGTTCAATTTTTATTTTATTTTTATTCTGCTTTTTTAGTTTGGTCTGTTGCTCTGTAATGGGCTCTCTGGAATCATAGAATTATCAAAGAAATTAAACAAGAATTTCTGTTGATTCCATCATGCAAGGATGGAAAGGACCATAATTTATAGGAGTCTGGATTAACATGCATGTTGTTACAAAGAGCCAACATGAAATTAAAACAATTCTTTAAGCTCTAGATAAGTGTTAAATACTTCATGATCAGGTTCCATTATTTTTTTGTTAATGCAAATAAGTATGTGTCCTTTTTTAATAAAAAAAAATGAGCTCTCTTTGCTTACCTATCCCACTTTTTTCATATTCTAAAACTGATCTTTCTCTAGACAAGAATTTATTTAAATTTGGCACCAAGTTTTATATTCCTCATTTTAACGTTCTGGTTAAGTATGTCCACCTTTTATCAATTACAGAGATACATGCAGAATATTTTATGAGAGACACTATGGTATTGTAAAAAAGTGTACTGGATTTCAAATTAGGAAAATAGATTTCTAGTTTGTGTTTTGCCAGTAACTGGCTATGTACTCTGTGGCAAGTCATTTCAATGATCTGAGTTTTAGTTTCCTGGTTTATGAAGTACAGTAGTTAATTTAGATAATGTCTACCTCTTCATGTTCTAATATTCTGACAAGTCTATCACTTTTTGTTCCTACTAGGAAATCACAACGGTGGAGAATGATGGTAAAGACCTTAACATATAACGTCTTATTTCTCTTAAGCATATTTAAATGAAAATAAAACAGACATTGGGGTCTTCCAAATGAATGTATATTTCCCATCTATCTATTTATACATCTATAAATTGTAGGCATTAAATAAATTCACTGTGTGTATTCTTCAGTAGTCTGGTAATTGTTAATATAATGTGACATTTTGTTCTTATTTTTCTTCGGAGAAATGAGATCGACTTTAAAATTAAACATTATAACCTTTATGATTTCATTTCTGTATCTGAATAAAATGGTTTACAAATAAGATTAGTATGTATTTGAGAGAGAAATGTGCAGGTTAACCTTCTTGATATTAGCTAATTACAACCTTCTGTTAATCTATGGTAACCTTATTTCCAGGGTTAGAGCCAGTTTTTTGCATTAGTTCTTCCAAAGGGACCACATGTCAAACATCCTTGGAACAGGGTACAATTTAAATTACTGGTGGTCTACTAGTTATTTTCACTCTAGGAGAACAAACACCAGATGTATTATAGACAGGCTTTAAAGGGCATTAAAAAGAGAAGGAGAGGGGGATGGTCTATTTCTCAAATTTGTAGGATTCACCCAATGTTGCTCTGTGTAATAATCTCATTCTGGAAGAATCCAAGTCACATTTATCACCAAGTTCATTGAAATGATTCCATGAATGGAGATTGTGCATAAACCAACCTCATATATGCAAGACATGATTCATTCTTGATTCCTAGCAATTGTCTTGGAATTTGCATGCCTGATTTAAACAGAGATATTGAT
Organism: Dasypus novemcinctus; assembly: GCF_030445035.2. Taxonomy (NCBI): domain Eukaryota; kingdom Metazoa; phylum Chordata; class Mammalia; order Cingulata; family Dasypodidae; genus Dasypus; species Dasypus novemcinctus. Next base: position 72,223,683 of record NC_080677.1, read on the forward strand.
GATGTATCATGTGCCAAAATCTTATTTAAGATAATTTGATAATATCCTGTAGTTTTACTTGAAAAATTAAAATGCTTAGTAATTCAAGCAAAAGTTTAGAACAGTTGTGTGCAAAAAGAATTTGCTTATTGGGGAATGAAAAACCTTTTAAGGTCAAAATCATTTTTCTTCTTTGTTGGGCAAAATCAGGAGATTGCTGGTCTTTTTGGCTTCTCTTCTATTTAATCCCTTCTCCATTTTCCTTCCCTGAAATCCAAACCAACACTGCTTTCAGGGTGACACTGACACTCAACAAAACTATTAAACATGGTTTTGCTAACTGCTCAGTGAGACTGGTGTGAATTGAACTGCCACCGTGGCCAGCTGTGTAAAGTCTTTGATCTTTTATTTACATTTTGATTTTGTCTTTTGGTGCTGGTGGAGATTATTCAACTTATACTGGATATAAAAATCTGTACAAAGATTCTATCTAAATAGTCCAAGTTTATTATTAACCTTTTCAACATAGGGCTATAACATAAGGAAGTAATTAACTACCATTTTTGTTCCCAACCATAAAAATCATAAACATTATCTAGGTAAGCATATTTTCTATTGAGTCTTGACTATTTTCTAACCTACATCAACATTTACACTGAGAAAAATTAAAATGAAAATTTTATTGTTTGCACCACCTTATAAACAGCACCAATCTACCCTAAACATGCCACCTGAAAATTTTTGCATTTTTATGTACCAAAGAAGTTTCTTTATAAAAAGAAACATATCTATCTCACCATCTCTCTACATATTTTTTAATTCTTCGAAATTAGAAGTAAGGTTTGCAGAAAGAAACTCAAAGCCATGGCTAAATATGTTAAAATTTAAATCTAGAAATTTTAAATGTTTTGATGGGTTTGAATTTTAAAAGCATATATAAATATGTACACTTGCAGACAATATTTATAGAGCAGTCTGTACATTTATCTCTAGCTTATAGTGGCTCTTAAAAGTATATTAAGACAAAAAATATTTAAAAATAAGAGATATTCTCTTATAAATAAATTCTGAAACACAGAATATACAATGTTTAATATATTTCTTAATGAAGAGGGTATCTATTTAGAAGATGAGATATTACAACAAATCTAGAGATGGAATTACAACAAATCTAGAAATAGTCAAAACTATAGTAACGTGTTTGTCATCTAATGAATGGTTTTGAATGGTAGAAGTCTGAGTTAATTATTAACCATTGAAGGTTCAGGAGAATTGAGTTTCTCTTTTTATATTTTTCAATATCAATATAGGGCATCTTCATTACCATTTTAAGTGAATGAGCACTGCTTACTGAAATGTGTATTTAGAACTTCCCCAAAATACAATGGATTTGTTCAGCTATAATTGACAACTTTGCCTTCCTTTCTTCCCCTTCCAATGGGCACTCTGTCAAAGAGTTTTGCTTCTCTTGTTACTGATCCTCAGTGCAAAAGGTAATACCTGCATAAATAAAAGCTAATTAGTACCCTAAATTCTTTATCTTTCAGCAATTTTTAGGGCAACACTGTGAGGAAGGTCATAATTATCCCCATTTGCAAAAGAGGAAATAAAACTCAGAATATTGTATTCAAGCTAATTCCGGTGAACCATATTAGGGATATTGGTGAGTGCTTCCTGGAATTGAAATGGAGGTTGAACAATCTTCTTGAATTCAAGAAAGCAACTTAGCATATTTCTATAAATATAAGTCTCAGAATTAGATCATTTTCAAATATATGGTTTTCTTTATTTACAAAATATTTATCATTTGATTTTTCAGGAAGCATATTCTCTTCATCTAGTAGATGCCCCAAACTGAATATCCACGGCTGATTAATAAAGTCTGTCCTCAAGGAACTAAGAGTCTAAAATGAGAGAGGAGGACATCTAGGATTAGATAAAAACTACATGAAAAATATTCTAACCAGCTTGTTGTGCAAACTGCAGTACCACAGAAGGGTGAAGAGCTATTTTTGTTTGGGGAAGTCAGAGAAGAAAATTCACTGGAGGTGTTGGTTTATAAAGTTGGATGATAAAGAACGAGCAGGAGTCAGATATACTGGGAGAGGTGGTTCCCAGGTAAAGGGGACACTGCACAGCCAGTGAGATGTAAAGTGCAAGGTACCGTCATTAGCTGCCAGGAATTCTGAGTAGCTTGGGTCTTGCCTTGAGTTGAGGAATTTGTCTTGAGATGAGATGGGATGAGTTGATTAGAACTAGTTTGATAAACAACTGCCCAGATTCTGGAAAATCATCGGAGTTCCTCAGGCAAAGAAACAACAAGGTCATATCCAAGACCATTCTAGTATAGCATGACTTTGAGGATATATAATGGTGACAGTAGAGAAATGTCAAATATTATTAGAGTAATACAGAAAGAGTTGACAAGAATATAGAAGAGAGTAGTAATGAAAAGAATAATACAAATTACATTTTAAAAATGTATGGTTTTAGTAACTTGAGAATGTAAAATAGTAAAAAGGAAGAAAAAGGTAAAGTAACTGATAGTTCTTGCTTAAAAATTGCCACCCAACACAGATAAGAAGGAGAGGCAATATGGGCTTGTGGAGAAGATAAATCATCTTCTATTAGACAATAGAGGAACTTTCAAAACAGCCAAGTGGATTATGCTTAGTAGTTGCTGATCCAAATCCAGATCTCAGGAGCAGGAAGGGATTTGACATTGGAAGAGCAGTTGTCAATGAGACTGTACAGAAAGTGATGATTTAATTACTGAGACAAACATAACAACATTAATAAAAACAATATTAATAATAAGTAAACATCATCTGCCACAGAAGCTGACTCTGAGATAAGGATTCAGATATGAGTTATTTATTAAGAAAGCTCTCCATTGATGTGGAGGCAGTGGCCACTGGAGGTTCTGAGGGCAGGGAGAGGGAAAACAGGTATAAGACAGAGGCATTTTGGGGACTTGGGAATTGTCCTGAATGACATTGCAATGACAGATACAGGTCATTGTAAATCTTTCCATAACCTACAGAATTGAATGGGAGAGAATGTAAACTACAATGTAAACTTTAATCCATGCTTAGCGGCAATGCTTCAAAATGTGTTCATCAATTACAATGAATGCACCTCACTAATGAAGGATGTTGTTAATGTGGGAAAATGTGGGAGGTGTGGGGAGTGGGACATATGGTAATCGCCTATATTTTTTAATCTGACATTTGAGGAAGGAAGGAAGGAAGGAGGGAGGGAGGGAGGGAGGAAGGAAGGAAGGAAGGAAGGAAGGAAGGAAGGAAGGAAGGAAGGAAGGAAGGAAGGAAGGAAGGAAGGAAGGAAGGAAGGAAGGAAGGAAGGAAGGAAGGAAGGAAGGCTCCAAGGAGAAAAAGGCAGAGGAGGGGAGAAACCAGGGAGATTAGGGGTAAGCCATACAGTGGAGCAATGATCTCAGGCAAAGACCTCCAGAAGGTAGATTCAACCTGATCCTGCAGAGAGGGGCAGCAGTGTTAAGTTGTGTCTCAGAATTGTTCCCCCAGGCAAGGGAGTTAGTGTCCCCTCAGTATTGCTTCAGGCTCATCCCAGAATAGAAATGTCCAGGCTCTTCCAGCTCACTCCAGAGTCAGGTATGTTGGCTCTTGGAAGTGAAACCACCCAGGAGGTGTGTGAATGGGGTTGACACATACTGAGAATGGCAACATTATTTACTGCCATCTAAACCCAGTGGTTATATTATGATTTTTATCTAGAATACTAGGCACTATATCATATGAGAAAGTAGCATGATGTGGCTTAAAGAACTCTGGCCTACAAATGAAGACATCTGACTTTTAGTTCCATCTCTGTCCAATGTACTGGAATGCAATATGCTTTCTGAATTTATTATACAGCTTCCTAATCTGTTAAATGGACTAAATGGCACTTGCCTTGCCGCCTGGAAAGTAATTTGGTATAATGAGAAATCAAGATAAAATTCAAATCTGAGCTTAAGAATCTCTTTTTGAAGTTTTGTTCTTTCCTGGAGTGTTGTGACTATTAAAAGAAATAATAATCTTTAATGAACCATATGTAAATAACTAGTGTTATTATGATCAGGACTTCTCCCTAATATATTACCAATATATGAAGTCATTTAAGGACTAGAGAGAAAACAGCTTCATCAATAAGGTTTAACATTTTCTCTTTTAAACATAAACACCTAATTATAAAACTCAGAAGAAAGGAAACTTTTTCTCACCTCCACGCAGCTAAGAACTGCATAAAGACAACTGTGGTGTTCTATTTCTTTTCACAGGGATACAGATTACTCGAGTTTGTAGCCAGTTCTGTCACTTAATAGGAAAATCATTTAACATCTCTTTGCCTCAGTTTGCTCATCTGTAAAATGGGGGATAACTTTCTTTGAGTTGTTCAGATTATCAAGTGGGTAAGGTATTTTGAGAAATTTCTGGCACATAAAAAGAGCTCAGGAATTGCATATCATTAGATTATAATGTTCCAGGTCATAAGAGGAGATCAATAAATATATGAATGTATAAATGGACCCTGAATCCTATCCTATGATTCTTTGGCTTCTAAAAATATGAAGAATACAGGAGAATTAGAATATTCTTTGTTACATTCTGCCCTGAGTAGTGTCCATGATGTACTGAACCTGGGAAAAGGCACTAATTCTTGTGATCATAAATGTCTCCAAATGGGTTAAACAATTTATACAGCTTATTTACTTTTTTATTTTTTATATAGTTATTATTTTATGAGGTACTGGAACCAGGAATTGAATGAGGACCTTACATGCATGCAGAGGCTGGCACTCAACCACTGAGCCATTTTGGCTACCTAGAGTTGGCTCCCTCATCCATTTGCTTGCTGTTTTGCTCATTGTTTTCTCATTATCTGCTCATTGTTTTTTGCTCATTGTCCGCTCAGTTTTTTGCTCATTGTCTGCTCATTGTTCTCTTTAGGAGACATTGGGAACAGAACCCGGGACCTCCCATGTGGGAGACAGACAGTCAACTGCTTGAGCCTCACCCTCTCCCTGTACAGCTTTTATTATTATTATTTTAATAATTCCACTTTAATGTAAAAGAAAGATTTATTAATTTCAAACATATTTCCAAAAATGTAGCAATGTAACATAGTAGACAATCATAGTTTCTTGTTGGCTTAACAGAATAAGGAAGAATTTGAAAGATTATGCTCCACCTTCCCTGCTTTTACCCCATGGGGCTTGGGTCCCTGGAATTTCCCTTCCATGCAAAACACACAGTCAGAACTCTGCCGCTGCTGCTGCTGCTGATTTTTCTCTTCCCTTTCCTCCTTCTTGTTCTCCTTCACCACCGCCTTCTTTAAAATCCAGGTTATGGAGGCCAAAAAACCAACTGGCCAAGAAAAGATATTATTAGGGTCATTATAACGCAAAACAAAATGAATGATAATTCCTTGACATCACGGAATACCCAGTTCTTATTCAATTTTCCCTAGTTATCACAAAAATGTCTCTATTTTTTTAAACACTTTATTTTGAGATACTTTCAAACTTATCAGAGAGTTACAACAATAATACAAACCACATACAGAGAACTCCAAATAGCCCTATCCACCTAGATACATAATGCATCAATTATAACATTTTGTCACATTTCCTATATTATTCCACCTAACTATCTATATTTTAACCAATTCATCTGTCTACCTATCCATCTATCTCTCTATCGAATTCATTTTCTGAATACTTGAGTATAGGTTGTATACATCATGCTATTTTTTTATTTTTTATTTTTTAAAGATATTCAGATTACATAAGAGTTACATAAAAAATTTAGGGGATTTTCATATGCCCTGCTCCCTACACTGCCTACATTTGCCCTCATTAACAACATCCATCATTAGTGTGGTACATTCATTGCAATTGATGGACACATTTTGGAGCATTGCCACTAAGCATGGATTATAGCTGACATTTTAGTTTAAACTCTCTCCCACCCGATTCTGTAGATTATGGCAAGATTTATAATGACCTGTATCTGTTGTTGCAGTGTCATTCAGGACAGTTCCCAAGTCCTGAAAAGGCCCCTGTATTGCACCTGTTTTTCCCTCTCCCTGCCCTCAGAACCTCCAGTGACCCCTGCTTCCACATTAATGATATAAGTTCTTCCATTGCTAGAATCACAATAAGTCTAGGGGAGAATATCAATAAGTCCACTCTAGTCCACAGTTCATTCCCCAATCATGATGATTCTGGGATGGTGATGCCCGCTCCACCTCTAACTGAGAGAAGACTTCAGTACCATATGGCTGATGGATGGGACTCTTGCTTGCAGTTGTGGACTCTCTTGGTTCCTTGGTATGGTGGTTGTCCATCATCATCTCCTTGTTAGTTGTCCTGGATAAGTCCGATGAACTGGAGAGTAGGTATTACAACTCCGTTGAGGGTCAGCATAGAGCTGGCACATGGGCAGTCCAAAAATTCAAGTCTCTTGGATGTACATCTAACCAACTCCAGCACCACCGACTAAAGGTTCAAATAGAAGTGACCAAAGAGTCATGTGTAGGGAAACCAAAACTGAGTCCAATTTTGTCACACTGGGTAGTACAAACACCAAAGTAGGGCCCACTGGCGAGGCACCAAACTCATGATCTATCTATCCTGACCACAGTGCCTGGGTGTCTCCAGAGCCTTCAGGAGCCCTGCTATTTGGGGTAGTGTCTAATTTGGCAGTCAATGGAATCCTGCTGAGACGTGCATAAGTGTATAAGCATAACCTCTGGAATGACCATCCGACTAGTCTGTTAGCCATATAAACTCATTTGTCTTTACCTTTTCCCCTTTGATCAGGGTCGTTTTCCAGTTGCATTTCTAGTTGGTTCTTGGAAATAATCCCTTGGTGCCAGAGATCCTCTTCCCTGGGAGTCATATCCCATGCTGGGATGAAGGTAATGCATTTTATGCTGAGTTTGGCTTAGAGAAAGGCCACATTTGAGCAACAAGAAGGCTCTCCTGAGGTAGTGCTTAGGCACTCTTTGATACGATGCTAAATTTCAATTTCAAGAGTAAAGGTTCATAAGCACAGTCATCAATATCAAGGGTCCATCAATGGGCTAATCTCCTTCACTAGCCATTCCATCTGTACTTGTGGGATTCTTGCTGCTTCATCAGAGAATGTGGCAGAGCTCGCAGGAAGGGAATTCGGTACTCTTAAGATTATTGTGTAAATCTCCACTGACTGTGGCAATGCCCCATGAACATTTGAACACATTTATATGCCTTATATGCATCCCAGGTGAACCTCCTCCCGTGTGTCCCCCTTCACTGATACCCCACACAAATGGTCCTCCTTGCCACAGTTGTAACCCTTCTGTGACCCAAAATTTCTTCAAAAATGAAGCCAATAAAATGGCCAAATACAATTAATAAGAAAATGAATAATAATGATGGTTTTTAAAATAGGAAATTAAATACAAAAATTTTTTAAAACAAATTAAAATTTGGGGATAATAAAAAATAATGAAAAAATATAATTTTTTTGATAGTTTGCCTTACCATTGAAAGATCTGTTGTTCAGTATGTACAGTGTCATTTTCTTCCATTTATTCCCCCAATATCTTACTTTTTTCATTTTGTCTTCAAAGAAGTTTCAGGCCACAGCAAAGTCACATACAGAATATAGAGGAGAGTCCCATGTATTCAACATCCTCCCACTTTTCCTCCTTCCCTATTAATAATATTTTATATGTGGATGGTATAATTGTCACAACTGATGTGCAAGTATTGAAACATAGATACCAGCAATGGTCAGTGATTTACATTATAGTTTACATTTTGGACCATACACTTTTATAAATGTTGATGAAACTAAACATGGCCTGTATCCATTATTGCAAGATCATGTAGAATACTTCCATCTCCCTCCAAATGCCTCCCGTTCCATCCATTCTGTTTCCCCTCCCCCTCCTCTCGGGACCTAGGCAACCAACAGGCTTCACGCTGTGCAAGACCAGATTCACAAGTTACTTGCTACAATACTGAGTGCTTGAAAAAGGATTTGATATTTTGTTTTTATCTTTTATAATTGTGATTGTTAGTTTCATGTGTCAACTTGGCTGAGTGATGGTGTCCAGTTTTTTGTTAAGAAAACCCTGGCCTGCCTGTTGCTCTGAGGGCATTAACTCATCAGTTAGCTGATTACCCCTACAATGGACTGAGGAGATTGACTTCAACAATGAGAGACATCTCATCCCATCAGTTGAAGGCTTTAAAAGGAAAAGTGATGATTTCAGCAGTCATACCAGAGAATTTCCATCTCCACTTCAGCCAGAGCAGCTTTTCCTGGGAAATTCATTGAAATCCTTCATCAGAATTCCCAGCTTGTAGCCTGCCCTATGGAATTTGGACTTATATATCCCTGCAGTCTCATGAGACAATCTTTATAAAAATAATATTTACAGATATTATTTCTGTATCCCTAGAGAATCCTTACACACGTGCACACACACACACACACACACGGGATGAAATATTTATTCAGTTATTTATAAAGAAATTTTTTAACACACAAGTTGGGGTCAGAACAATGACCAATACTTTTAGTTAACCAGATTGCTGAGAGAATGTTGACTGAACTAGAAAAAATAAAGTGAGATTAAAACATTCGCTCACACATGGTTAAAAGGAAGAATTTATTTAAGAAGTTTCCTTGTGTATAAGATCTCAAAGATTTCATTTTGTAAATGTCACTGTTTTCTGTTTGGTAGCAATTTAAAGTTTTGGGCAGCAATCACAGTTTACTACTCTGTTACCATAATAAACTTATTGCGAAGCAAATGGTAGAGTCTCTATTCTGTGAGTGTTTGGGCATCTATGTCTCTAAAAATATCCTTGATATGCAATTTTTTCTAGACCAATTAAATTTTGCCACCTATAATTGATTTTAAAAATCCACTAAAGAACTTAGAAATGATTTAATCGTGAAATGGAAAAGAATAGCTAAAGATTGCATTAAACACTGCTGACATTAACCTATCATAAGAAAACACGTGCAACATGGAAAGAGTGTTGGAAAGGAAGGCAGCTGGACCACATCACTTTCTGCTCATCCAACTTGACCAGGAATGACCAGGGATTTTGAAACCAATGCTTTCATGTTAATGCCTTATTCTCCTACATCAGTCAGCTTGTTGTTTAGTCTGATATACTTTCTGCTTAGCCAGTTCTATTCAGGATTTTCTGGTTCCTTTTCATTTGGCTTTGGTAATGCATTCTTGTGAATGGGTGACATTCTGAAAAGTTTCCATTTTTCAGCTTGGGAAAGAATTTGGAACTTAGAATGATTCTAACTTTTATTCAACAGAATTCCATTCAGTAAGACTTTTCTGGGAAAATAATTATATTACTGATAATTATTTAAAAAGCTGAAATTTTTATGTACTAATATGACCCAAACACTGTGCTAAATGCTTTACACTCATTATTTAATTCTTAAAATGACAATTTAAGGTGTATACTGATATTATCCTCTTTTATAGATGAAGAAAATGAGGCTTAGAGATGGTTAAGTAACTTTTTCATGTCATGGCTACAAAGCAGTAGAGCCAGGATGCAAACCTTCTAAAGCTGATTCCAGAAGCTGGGCACTTATAATAAGCATTTCAAAAGATGTAGATAATTATTTCATGGGCTTCTTGGGATTTATGAGAAATTTATACACTGAACAAGTAATAAAGAAGATGGTCCAGGATTGAATACTATACTTTCAGTAGATGGTATGGGTTTTGGGGAAGAAATCAAAAGATCACTGTAAATCTTCAGGGAAGCAGGATAAGCTTAGGCTTGTTTTGAAGGGAAAAAAAAAAAGATAAAGAATTCAAGGTAGGAGCACTGGTGTGGAAGTGTGAGTTGGAAGGAAAAAAGGAAGAAAGCATTTGAAAGAGCAAGAAAATAGCCTGGCTCTTTTCAAAGTGCCAAAGTATCAACAACAGACAAAAATGTACAAATACTTTGTCTTCATTGACTTTCCAACTCTTTCCTGGGGCTCCAAAGTTCTTTGAATTGAGTGTCCCATGACTGCTCAACTCAAAAAGTTCTGTTTCTATCTGGCCCATATGTATATAAAGATGAACATTCCAGCACACAGACAACAAGTTTGGTCTGGCATCATAACTTGTTGCTTTGCCCTAATTACTATTGTTGAAAAGATAATATCTACAATGACAGCTTGTATCTGTTTATAGGTTTACAGTTCATATGAATGGCTTTCATCGAAAATGCACTCTTATCTTTACCACAATCTGGAGCACAGTAAGTGTTCAGTAAATGAATAAATGGAAAAGAATAAAATATCTTATGGTAGGTAATAGCAGGGATTCTTGCTTTCTTATTCCCCAAGAACAAGATTTTTAAACTAACTTTCTTTTCTATTATAGTTTTTCTTCTCTCAGATTAGAACTGAAAATAAAAGAAATGTAGAGTCCTGGGCTTCTTTCTCCCTACTTGTAATTATTTCCTCCAATCAGGATGTAGTTTCAAGGGTGGCCAACACTGTCAATCACCCTCTACCCTCTTTTGAAACTCATGATTATGGGAAAGTGCTTTGCATGTAATCACCTCAATTACTCAGTAAAACTTCCTGTGTTCCTTCTGCTGTGTTTTGAACTTGGGTTTTTAAAGAGGCTTTTCTGCTTTCTCCTCAAATTCTTTTTTTTTTACATATTTTTAAAAAAATGAAACAGAACAAAATATCTTTCAAGTATGACCACCCAGCTAGTTGTCCAAATTAGCTTACCCAGCCTGTTTCTAGGATTGGGGCAGACAACAGAGATGGCAGACACATCAGAATGAGGGGCTTTTATGCTGAGGGTTAATCAGACACTGCAGATTCCAATGAGACGCAAGCCTGAATCTTGGTCTGCAGGCAGGCTGTTGCATTTGCAACCATTCATTTTGTCAGAAATTCTGCTGGCAGAAGAAAAAAAAAAGAAAAGACAAAACAAAACAAATAAAGCAACCACAGCAAAAGCCCTTCTTTGCTGAAACTCTCAGGGCAGGGAACAATAATTTCAAAATAAGATCCTCTCTTGATCTTTGAGGGCGATGACCTGCTCTATGATATTATAGTTGGTTTGTTGGCAAAGTCTGCTGGGGAGGCTGCCAGTCTCCTGATCATGGATGTTGTGGGGTTCACAGAGCCAAGCTGAGGACTCCCTTCCCAGTTGGCTCAGTGGGTGCAGTCCTTTCTCAACAACTGGCTACTCAAGCAACAGGGCACCAGGGGTCAGAGCTTTCTGCATGTGAACTTCTGTAGCCTTAGAAACTCAATCATGGACAGTGAAATTAACTTTTGGTGGTTTAGCCACATTCCTGAGGCCACAACTAATTAGTGGTGGACCAGATTATAAATCTGTTGGTCTCTTTTCAAAACCCATGTTGTTTCCACTAGAAGCGTGTATAATTATTATCTCCATATTACAGTTGAGAAACTACGTTTTAAAGAAACCGCATAATTAGAACAAGAAGAACACTTAGTGAAGTATGATGAAAGAGAAAGGAGAATATCTAGAAAGAATATTGGCAGATTATTCCTGAAAAGGAAGAATATAGACGTTAGCTAATTCAAGATTCTGAACCTGTAGATATAATAATTGGTGGCATCACTGAAAACATTTTAAAGTTAAAAGAGACACAAGTATGGTGGCTTGGAGTTATGTACCCCCAGGAAAAACATGTTCTTAAAGTTAATCCCTGCCTATGGACCTGAACCCATTGTAAATAGAACCTTTTGAAAGTGTTATTTTAATTTAAGGTGTGGCCAACTCAATCAGTCTGGGTTTTAATCTGAATTACTGGAGTCCTTTAGAAGCAGAATGGAATTCAGACACAGGAGGGGATAAGGTCATGGAAAGCTAGAAGCTGGAAGTCAGTGCAACCAGGAAAAGAGAAGCCAGTCATGTGCACTGCCATGTGACAGAAGAAAAGGACCAAGGATAATTGGAACCAGCTCCAGAACGCCAGTCTTCTGCGACAAAGCATCCCTTTCTGATGCCTGGAGTTTGGATTTCTCCTAGCCTCAAAACAGTGAGCCAATAAATTCTCTTTGTATAAGCCAATCCATTGTATGGTACTTGTTTTAACAGTTATAGAATTAATACAGCAAATGTAAAAAGGAAGTTAATATCATGGTTTGTTATATTGACTTTGAGCCAACCTACAAAAATTTATTGAGAAGCCCAGAAGGTAACTGAAGATAATTGAGATGGTAAGTCAGATAAAGGGCTCATTTTGGAGAAAATCAAATCATACCCGCTATTTTCTCTGCCTGGAATTCCTTTACCCAGATTTGACATTCTGGTCTTAATGCACTTGTCACCTCTTCCTCTTAGTCTTACCGAGTAGTCTAAATATCCATTCTTACCTGTCCCATCACTCTAACATATCACCCCATTTTATACTCTTCATATCATTTATTATTATCTGAAATGATCTTAGTCATTATCTCTTTACTTGTCTACTGTATTCTACTACAGTTATCTCCAGAACCATGAACCTTAGCCTATCTTGTTCAACAGTATATCTGCATACTAATGTATTAACTCTTTTGGTCTTATTCAAAGATAAGTAACAAGTTAAAATATTAGAGTAAACAATTCTTATTTCTGGTCCCAAACATTCTTGAAATAATTCTATGGTGATGTTTTAAATACAAATTTGCATGTATCTTTTTATATCATATTTATATAGTAGTATACTAAATATGTAATAATAGAAAAAAGTATAATAATACATGCTATATCTGAACAGTTAAATAGAACTATCCTTCTTTTAAATGAGATTACAAAATTTGACCTGTTTATATGATCAGTTTTCTTTGAAATCAGTGGTCCTGTTTGGAGATAATTGTAATATTAAAGTAGTTCAATAGCTGGAAAAGATTAGTAAGAATGAAAACAATATTTCTCTTTGCAGAAAATTTAAACTGCATTTTAATTATTGCCATTTAAATTTTATTTCACTGGAACATGCACTCAAGCTCTATCTCATGGGAAAATTATATATTTAATAGCTAGTTTAGTCTCAAAATTTGTTTGAGTTGACTATTGTATCTTGACTGTCTTTGTTGTTATGGTATATTCAATGGCAAGCAAAAAGCCGACCTCTCTGTTTTTGTTGCAAGAATTAAAGCAAAATAAAGTTTATAAAACTCTTTTTTTCAGAAGCTGTTTTCCTTTGGTTTATTAACAACAATGAGTTTAAATTATAAATACACTTGGATAATTTAGATCCTTTAGTCTCAGAACTAGAACCTGTAGAAATATGTGCATAGTAGCAGAAAATTAGGTTGATTCTGAACATGGTTTGTGCATCATATTAGTAGGCCATCAGGGTAATTTGTGTCCTATTGAAAACATTTTTCATTCTTAAATCAAATATATCTGGTCATTACATTTTTGAGGGGTTTGTTTTTGAAAAATGTTATACTGTCAAAAACTCTTAATGACTAATTATTAATATCATTGTAAAAAAAGCAAATACTGATTTGGAGAAATGATCCTTTAAGAGTAAAGACATTAAACTATTATCATCATTTTATGTAATACTTGTGAACATACTATTTCTTATTTCTCAATACACATGTTGAATATGTGGATGTACATTTATTTATGTGCAATCATTTTTGCACATTAATATATTTTCATTTATTAATATTTTATATAGCAGTATAATGTTATTTACAAATTTCTTAAGGACAAATAAAATGCAAATGACAGCATACAAATAAAGAAATTAAAGAATAGTGATTGAGATGCATGTTATTTCTGTAAATATTATGAAAGACTTCTTATCTGACATTTTATTACTTAATTTGAAGTAGCCATGTCTTATGCTTTATGACTAAACTCTGCTAAGCTAATATAGGTAATGTACCAAGTACTATATAAATTCAAGAATCAGGTGAAAATGAATATAAGGCATTAGTGTATGTGATGGTATTATCTAGGGAATGTGCTTATTTCATGACACAGATTTAACTCAGTGAGATTTTGAATTACATCTGCCTGAATGAACAGAGTGCAGGCTGCAGTAAATCTGCATTAGAATCTTGTTGAATAAAAATGGAATGGGAAGTATATGATAAATAAATACCAAAAGAATTCATTATTTTGCTAGTTACCTGCAACCTGCTTTGCTTAAGAGCTTATTTTTCTTTCTTATTTTAAATTCATTCTGAAACACGACTTTTTTGTGTGGGCATTCTGCCAAATCTTAATAAATTTAGTGTGATCTGACAAGTGTGTTTATATTTTTGTGAACTATGAAGATCAGGGGTTCCTGGAGTAAATGTGAAAAGAGTGTAAGGTGTCATTTAGTTAATTTAAAACATATTATCTGGGAGTTATTCTTGATCCTAGTGGTATTGTAATTAAATTTTATTCCAGTTGAAAAACAGGGATCTCTGCTTTTAAATGTAGGTAAATTGTTCAAAGGTTTATGGATGCTTTTGTTATAGTTGTCTTTATTTTCACATTCCAAACAGTTTTCTCTTAAGAAGATATGGGTTTTGTCCTTAATTACACTGGATTTCAATTTTAAAAACCAGCAAATACTTCTATATCAAATGCTTATGTGTTAATATTACATAAGCAAATCATATATGAATATATGAGCTGACATAACCTTAGCAGTATGAGTTAAAGAAAGAATTACATGGGAAAATAACACTTCAAAATTACTACATTTATGAGAATTTATTATGTGGGAATGGTTTTACTACATCGTTTTAATACTGCTATAAAATATATTTATGTACATTTTATATTTTATTGTTCCTAAATATCCACAAAGTCTGTAAGAATAGTTTCACAAGGCTGCCTGGAGGGGTGATACTGAGTGGGCACTGAGATCTCAGGGAATAAAATGTGGAGAAAGAAAATTTGCATCAGGACAGAGATAGTACACTTTGCTTCCCCCAGGATCCAACCTATTAAAAGGCTCAAATGTACCTGGTGTCATTTATATGTCTTTCCCAGTTCTGGACATTTAATAGCTTGTCAAGAGGCGGCAGGTTCTGCAGTATAAGAATTGAACCCTATGGACATCTCTTCGGTTTTTAATTCATGAATAGTTAAGCAGAGTTCCCCGGTGGGTGGATCAGATGGTGTTTATAGGCTTTCACTGTCCCCTGGTTTAAGAGGGCATTTGAGCATGAGTGAGAGTTGAGAATAAGTAGTTTAAAGGACTGAAGTGGAGTGTGTCACTTGAAGCAGTGCCCCTCTTTATGTATTTGAAAGGGAATCGTTTTATTTTCTTTGACCCTGGGTGGCAGAAAGAATCAGGACCAAATGCATGAAAGTTATAATGTGATATATTTCAGATCAACATGAAAGACAGTTTCCTACAAACATCTCAAAACCAGAACTACTTAAAATGATGGTAGAATTTTTATCTTTAAAGAAATAAGAAGGTGGTGATCAATGACTACTAATGGGAGGTATTATTAACAGCAAGGGGTAAATTAGGATTCTAAAATCAGTGTTTGATTTCAATATTCAATAAACTTGTAGACACTAATAGGGTTCAAAAAACATGGAAAGTGATATTGACCTAAGGGCAGTGGATAATGATTAAGTGACAAATGCATGCTGCCACCTATCAGATGAAGAGTAAATCCATTTTATTAATAAGGAATAGATTTCTCCTCATTTCCACCTTTAACTCAAGGTTTGAATGAAGGAAAAACCCTTACCTTTTGTCCCTAGACTGCTATGCAAAATTTTAATATGTTTTTGCTGGAGGTTAATAGCATAGGCTTTGGAAGTAGAATGCTAGGTTTCCATTTTTAGCTTTCATATGTGCTACCTGTCTATAATTCGACTCAGTTTCTCATCTATAAAATGGAGATAATAACAATACCTATTTGATTTGTTTGTTGTGAAGATAATTTTTAACATTTATTTAAAGAGCATAAAATATGGAATATGCTTGGACTAGAGCTCAATATAAGGTCTGGAGTTGCATTTTGTAGTGTGCTGTTTCATTTAAATTGATGAAAGCAAAATAAATATGGGAGATATCTTGGTTGTTTCACAAGCATATTTCTTAAATTAATAAATATGTTAGTTCTGGTTATTTTTAAGCCATAAAATATAGTGACAATTATAGGTTTGCAGAGACTGGAAACAGATGGATATTACCTACTAGCCATGATGATCACCAAAAACTAGGATAAATGAGGAAAAAAGGAAGAAATAAACTCTGATGTGGTCATTCACTTAGCAGCTTCATAAGAAATATAATACAAAGAACGGAAGCACAAAATTAAATATAAAAATACATGAAGTAAGATGTTTGGATAAATGTATAAACATTTGTAGTAGACCTGCACAAGTTAATATTTTTATGTAGATTGATGGAAGATAATTCCTCCTTTGGATGGGAATATGTCTCCTATTTCTTTGTATTACCTCATTATCTGTTAGTACAGTGGGCATTCACAGTTATTAATGTTATTTTCTAGCAAGTGCAAGAATTGGAATAGATTTTAACATATGATTTATGTTTGTAATAAGATGTGCAAATACAAAGCCATCCAAGGTATAGTAAATGGGCCAGTGAGGTAAGAGGGAAACAAAAATACTTTCAATTACCCATTTTACACGCACAGGTCCAAGAGGATGTGGCTAGGATTTTCAGCAAAACCCATCTGTGTTTGACAGGCTTTGTGCAATTTCTGTAACTATTTTCCTATTCCTTTTAAATAAATTATTTGACAGTTTTTTTTTTTTGCACTGCTACATCAATATTTTTTAGCTACATTTTGCACAGAAATATTGGATCTGCATCCCAGAGTCTTAGGGTATCAGGTAAACTTGGACTGGAGGACAGCCAGATGTGTAAAAGAATCTCCAACAAGGATAATACTAGTTGTAAAATACCCTTTCCTGAAGAATCTGAATAGATAAAGGAAAAGACAGTTTTGCAACTTCCCCTTTCAAAGACACAGATCTCTGTCTTTCAAAACAGCCCTATTGTTTGCTAATCTTCCTGCAATGTCAAGTGTAATTTTGGTGCTTTCTCCTGATTACTTGAATAAACAACACATTGCAAAATATTTCTCTCAGAAAATCTTGGTGCATCATTGCACAGCCTGAAACCACGATGAGATTAGGGTCCCCATCTCAAACTAAATCAGTAAAAGCAGTACTTTTAAAGCTTTCTTTGTTGTATCAATCATTCAACCAAGATTTCTTGCATATCTACTAAGTGCAAAAAACATAGAAATAGGCATTTTGGAAAGATACAGTGATATATAAGACTTGACTCCTACCTTTAAAGTATTCGTAAACTACTCAGGAAATAAGAAATAAACATGTATATTTAGTTTATGTCCGCCATTGTTACAAATTACCACAAACTTGGTGGTTTAAAACAAGACAGATTTATTTTCTTTGTGTAGTATAGATAGAAGTCTGACATGGGTCTGACTTGCCTAAATCAAGATGTTTGTAGGGTGGTGTTACTCTCTAGAAGCCCTAGGGGAGAATTTCTTTCCTTGATATTTGCAGTTTCGAGAGGCCATCCACATTCTAGCTGGTAGTTTCCTTCTTCCATTTTCAAAGCCAGCAAGTTTATTCCTCGGATTCTCCTCAGTCATCACATGGCTCTCTCTGAATACAGCTGGGGAAGATTCTTTGGCTTTAAGGACTCATGTGATTAGAGCAGACCCACCTGAATAATCGAAGGTGTTCTCCCATCTCAAGGTCCTTAACTTTAATCCCATCTGCAAAGTCCCTTTTTGCCACGTAAGACATCCTCACTAGTTTCGGGGATTTGGATGTGGACAGCTTTGGGAGCCATTATTCTGCCTACAGCAAAATATAAAATCACTGAGGTATTTTTAACACCTAGCATAGTGTTCCATAAATGTTTTGAATTGATGAATGACTAGAAAGACATATAAAGTAATATATTAAAGATATAAGTGTATTTAGGTTTACAGAAATACACTTCATTTATATATAAACATGCAGGACTTGCTATGGCCACAGAAATATCAAATTATTTCAAGGTAAGTATTTCAAGTCAAATTTAGAAATTATTTTAAGTATGGTTATAAATATATTATTGAAGGTGTGTATAATTATCAGAAATCAGTTTTAATGAAAATGCATGTTAATTACTGATGGTGCTACTGTTAAAAATTATATACTATTAGGAGTATTTATTAGCATCTAAATCAATGCCAAAAATAGCATCAACGTACAAGTTTCTTGGGTTTAGTCTTAAATTTTTGTATAAAGATAGATATCAGAGCTCAGTATCTTTGAATTCTAGAAAAGTAGAACTCTGCTTTCACTTTCAGCTTCTCACTTTGTAAATTGAATAATCTTGGGTCATTTACAACTCCAGCGGTGTACTAAATGGTTAGCTAACTTAGTAGTTCATGGTGGTTTGACCAACCGATTTTATTTGTGTAATCGTAAATATACATGTTGTATATACATATACATATGTGTGTATGTGTCCATGTGCATGTGTGGATGTATATAAATTAAATGGTAAATTACTACTATCATCTCATGTTGTTTGAAGATAAACACCTTTTTGGATATGTTAGATAGAAATTATAAATCCTACTCAGATTCTGAATAGCTTTTGATAGTCACTAAGCTATGCCAAACACTTCTATTGGCTGAAATACATACACAAGGTGGACAAAATCTATTCAGTCACATATTGCATGGGCTCGAATATAATTAATGTTTAGTTTGGATTGTTCTGAAGAACAAAATTCAGTCAATATTTTATTATTGAACAAATGAGTTCTGTCAGTCAATGTTCTCTAGAGAAACAGAACCAAGAGAAATTATATATGAATTGGCTCAAATGACCGTGGAGGCTGGACATTCAGATAGGACTTTTTGCACAGTCTTGAGGCAGAATTTCTTCTTTTCTGGAAAACCTCAGTTTTTGCACTTAAAACCATGAACTGATTATATGAGGCCCATCCATACATGGAGGGTAATCTTCTTCACATATAAGTCAGCTGATTTAGATGTTACTCACATCTACAAAATACCTTCACAGCAACACCTAGATTCTTATTTTGGTTAAATTAACTGGGTCCCAAAGCCTAACCAATGCGACAAACAAACTTAACCATCACGTACATTGATAAGGACCCCTTGGACAAAGCATGTCGATATTTAATTTCTTTTTAACTGATTTAATAGAACAAAATAAAAATGCTGTTAGGTTTCTGGACTCTATATCTTATACCTTCAAGAAGATTACTTTAATGGCTTTTAGTCAAGCAAGATACCGATGAAAAGTTGTTCATGCTCAAAACTGTTTATTTTTTTAAATTAAATTATTTTACTTAAATATAATTTTTCACTAATAATATTTTATAACATGGAATTCTGTGGCTTTCTCTGCCTCACTACATAAGTTACTAAATGCATACGTATGGAAAAATTTAATTCATATTTAGTTTCATTTAAAATTTATTGTAAAATATTAACAGATGCTTTGGATTAAATACCTGTTAAGCATTAAGGGGCTTCTTAACTTCATTATGCCAGACGTATGTCTTCATCCTACATTTTAATTTAGATATTTTCTGTTTGAAATATTGAATGATCAAAAGGATACCTTAAACTTCTCAGTAGCAAGAGTGATACTAACCAAAATTGTCTTGTACTTCTAAATAAGTCCTACATGTTGTATAATTTTCTAATCATTACCATAATTAATAATTATACAATA
This sequence comes from Dasypus novemcinctus, assembly GCF_030445035.2. Lineage (NCBI taxonomy): Eukaryota > Metazoa > Chordata > Mammalia > Cingulata > Dasypodidae > Dasypus > Dasypus novemcinctus. The sequence continues at coordinate 72,243,424 of NC_080677.1, forward strand.
AATATAATTTTAAATAACTGTATTATAAACATTTTTCACACAAGTAAAGTGAATTAATTTTTCCAAGGCTTGTTAGTTAGTAACTGGTATAATTAGGACTTGGCTGGTCTTGACTTTGGGTGCCCTAGGAAAGAATTAGTCAAATCCATAACAAGAAAAGGGCATTAAAGCTACATATTTTACAGAAATCCTGAATTGAAAATTAAACAATATGCAAAGTTTTCTTCTGATATGTAGTAATATTTGGGAGGATGCTGAATAACCATAAAGCATAACAACACTTTGGAGAGGAAAGTGTTTCTGGAGAAAAAGGCACCAAAAACAAAAACCAAAAAAACCTGTAAAGTATTAGTATATGGGGAGTGGATGTAGCTCAAGTGGTTGAGTGCCTGCTTCCCATGTACAAGGTCCTGGGCTCAATCCCTGGTACCTCCTAATGTGTGTGTGTGTGTATGTGTGTGTATTAATATATATTTAAACATAAACAGGGTAAATTCACTGTTTTCAGAGTGGTAAGAAATAGCTGAAAGATATTTTATTAATTTTACTCTTAAAAGAAAATGTTATATCCTCTCTTGTTCACAAACATGCAAAAGAGAGTCAGAAAACTATGCAAATATCTTTCTATCATGGCAAAAATGTAAAGATAGCTATAAACTGGTGTTTTTCGTAGTGGGTGTTCTGCTAAATGTCATCACCTAATCAATAAGTGAGGCATAATTCTGTTTTAGAGTTGCAGGGTGAAAACATTTGACTCACTCCAGAGTTATTTTTCTTGCTCCATTTGGGATTAAATTAAAATGTTGAGCAAGATACTTAGTCTGTAACTTCCTCTTGGCATTTTCTATAATTTTAATTTTTCCCTAGTATTATTGTGAATTTTTAAAAACATACAAATGAAGCAAGGTTAAATAATTAAAGAATATTTTAGACATTCTCAAGAACCATAAATTTTCCTCCTCATTCACAACTAGATCATCTAGCTGGAGAGAAGTCATGTTTCTGGTGGATATGATAATGCCTTCACTGGACAAAGTCTCCAGGAGGCCAGTAAATGCAAATAATCCCAAATAAGAAAGACTTAAGATACATATCAAAGACCCTACCATTATTAGGGATTAATTTATAATGATGAGTCCTAGCCTTATAAATTATGAATTTAAGTGTAGGCTTCTTCAAAATCCAAACTTGACTGCCTTATTAAGTATAAAACAGATATAAATTTAACTCTTTTAATTGACCAGGATTAATAAATTATATGGGACAAAACTATTTTAGCATTAATTAAAAACCTGTTATGTGATATATAATTAAGGCCAATACATCAAACGAGCTGTTTAGAGTATAGTATATTTAGTATAGTATAGTATAAACAGGCACACAAACAAAAAACACAAGTTTTCTTCCTACCCCCAACTTACACAAAAAAGTGCTGTTCCATCAGGTGAAGTTTTTTTAACCCAAGTTTAAAATGTAATTTCTGGTATTGAGTGCCAGCTGGTAAATAAAGTTGCCCCAGATATTCCCAAGACCACAATAAACACACAACATGTACATACGGTAAAAGAGAAACTTCAATTTTACTATGAGGCTTTTAAGGTGCAATAGAAATGGATTAAATAATTGCTGTGAAAAAGTACCCTGCCACAAACATTTCAGTCTTCTTACATTAATAATTTCACAATTGTTGAATTCCAATCCCAAGGAAAAACAAATTCATGCATTTTACTAATATGCCCGTGTCCGAAGTACCAGGTGTGGAATGCTTGGGCTTTATAAGTTTGGGGGCACTCCAGATTTAACAAAGCAGCCAACACCTGGAAATACATAAAAGCTGGCCTCTAAGGGCAAGGTGATGAGTGTTAGTTAACTAGGCCCCCTGGATTCAGTGAATGGCCTCTCGTGACTCAGAAAAGAAAACTGAAAATGCAGTATCAGAGAGCTTAGTTTTAGCTCACATTTCCTGATCTTCTCTTATTCCAGCAAGGCAAGGCACATCTCAAGTCATGACTATCTTTGGATTCTAGAACAATTTATTTAATATGTACCATGCTCTTGCTTTATGGCCATTAGCGAACTGCATGAAGAAAAATGATCATTTCTGTTTAAGTATATATGACATATTGCTAGAGAAAAAATAACCCCGCTATTGTTTATGCTTATGGCAATTCCTATCCTGTGATGTTGTACTCTGTTACTGTCCTTTTCCTGGATGTTGCCTTGTGGTCTCACCACAAATTCTGCAACAGATTTCCTGGGAGTGTGACAAAAGTCATGGGTGAGTAGCTGAGACTATGATTTGATTGAGTAACCGTTAAAATTCATTCAGTGGTTAATTAATGTTGAATTAATTTTTTAACAAAACTTGGTTAAGTCTATAAAGTGACCTCAACTTCTGTCAGTTGTTTTCAATCAGGACATTTTTCATGTATATACACAAAGGTTTGTCTCATTTCCAGAGACCCTGGGCTTAGCAGCATGGATTTCATCACATTCCTTAAGTAACAGGTGCTTCGTTAGCAATACCTGTTCAAAACAATTTTTTTTTCATGACCTATTTCGCTGGGCTTGTGTCTGTCATATGTGCTAGACATTTCTCCAATTAGCTTGTGTTCAAAAGACAAAGCAATCCAAGTCTTGTTATCATTGTTCAAACTATGTAAACTATGGATAGAAAGAAAGTGGGGGCGAATTTCAGACTAAAATGTCACCCAACATACAGATTATTATTTAATATTCTCTTTTTAATACATCTTTAACATCATTGTCTTGCTCTATCCCTCTGGTATGTCCATTATCACATTTGGATGACATTTACACCAATCACCTTAGACTGGATAAATATTACTTAGTAGAATTTTCTGTGATGACTCCATGATGGTAGCCACTAACCACGAACATGGGACTATTGAGCCTTTGAAGCACAACTAGTGTCACTGAGGAAGGATACTTTTAATATTATTTAATGTTAAAATTTTATGTAATGTTAAAATTTTATGTAATGTTAAAATTACACAGCTGCATATGACTTGGGGCTACCTTATTGGACAGCATTGGTCTAGGTCTAAGTGTGTCCATTTTACCCACTTGTGAACAATTTTGCAAATTGCCATCATGTCTGCTGTAACATATTATGTTTTCTGAGTCTGATTATGTATTTATAAATGGTATCTACATGATACAATATTTTTGTTGAACTGCTACTCAACTTTAAACATTAAATACAATTTAAATTTTGTTTTCTGAAAAGTATATGTAGCATTCACCCAATGACCATATATCACTGTTACATGTGTATATTTTTTCTTTCTTTCTTTCTTCATTAGGAGCTCCACAATGTAAGATGAGGCAAATTAATGTATTTGACCAACATTTTATGCACATGCTCTGAAATGAGCTAAATCTTTAGAGGAAATTAGTACAAACTGTAATTAACTTGGCAATATTTCCTACATTAAGGATAGTCAACATAAATTATTCAGTGGTGGGACTCTAGAAGAAAAATGACTATTTAGAGGATGAAACCAGCAATGAGGGAAAGAATAAGAAGATGTATGATTGATTGCATGGGGAAAATAAGATATACCCAAAGGTGCTGCTTTCTTAGATGTGGAAGTTAAGAATACTACAGAAATATGGCGACCAGTAAAGAATTTAGGTAATTAGAATAACCACATCTTAAATCTGAATGGAAAGAGGGTTAACTCAATCTGGATCTCTCTCAATGTGACATAGTATTTGAGGGCAGTGACTTGAGATTTGGAGAGCTGTGATTTAGAATCACACTTTATTAGCAGTTTAACCAAAACAGGTTGCTTACAATCTCTAAACCTTGTCTGTAACTCAGAAACAATAATAACACGTACTTATTAGATACACACACTTCTTTTTTTGGGGGGGGGCAGGTATTGTACTGTTTAGACACAGTGTCTCATTTTAATGGTAGGGAGACTGAGGTCTTGGTAAACTAATTAACTTTCTCAGTAACAAAGCAAGTGACACAGCTAGGATTTGAAACCAGGCTTTCTAACTAATCTGAGTCTATAGGAGTGCCAACAGCAAACAGAATGGCACCTAGCATGTAACGGGCACTTAAAAAAATGAAATGAATATTCCAAGAGCCCAAAACTCGTTAGTGGTCTGCAGAGCACAGGGTTGAATGAGCTTCTTTCCAATGTATGTTGCTACAAACATCACTCGTTCTTTAGAAACATGGGGCTTTTGAAGCCAAAGGTTTATTGTTATTGTTTTGAAACCAAGTTCAACCTTTTAAAAAAGGAACAATCATGTACATTTTTGCATTAAATCTGCCCAGTTTACATAGGATAATAGAGACCTCAAATTTAGGACAGATTTAAAATATTATGTGGGACAATGAGTATTCATTCTGTATTTATGTAATTACAGAAATTGTAGCATTTATAGTATTTTCTTTAGAGGATTTTCTATTTCATTGAAACATTTTCAGGCACATTTCTGGAGGTTTATACCAACAGCTTGAATAACATCTAAGGAAAATAAAAGTACTGAGCAAGGAATGGGTGAAATATACTTGTTATGACTTAGAAAAAACAAAGAATGTGCTATCAGGACAAGATAAAATAATAACATAATTGGCTTCATTTGTGTATTCTGTTCTATTCAGGGGAGACTTTATCATATTTGTTTATTGGTTTAGTTTGTAAATCGTTATTTAACATCTTCTGTATGTTCAGACTTAGGCTAACTTTGGCAGTTATAGTTCTGAACAAAAGAAACATGATTCCTTTTCCTCAGGGGCTTACATAAAGTCACACCATCCTATGGGGTGTGACCAACTTGGGTTTGAATCTCACATCAGCAACTTGGTTTCTGTGGGATCCTGGACAAGTTACTTAAGAATAAAAATAATTTAGCCAATCTTACTTGACTAAAAGTGGCAATTCTAATGTCTTCTTTTATAAATTTATTGTTAGGATTAAATGAGACAGTCTTTTTAAAAGAGTACTTAGTATGATGTTTAGCATGCACTAAAGCTCTGTGCATACTAGCTATTATTTCAGTATAGAGAAACTATTTCAAAAAAATGTATAAATATACAGTGGTTAAATAGGTTTCAGATAAGTGTTTGTTGTGTTTAATGTGACAATAACATATTGTGAAAATGTGTGACCTATTAAATAAATTTACTCAATCTCCTTGTGTTGCCTTGAATCCTTATCCTGAATAGATTTAGCCTCAAGTGTGTAACAATATTCGAAATTATACTTACAGCCTGACTTTTTTTCCAGGAGAGCAGGAGATGAGGATAGGCTGATCTCTTTCATTTTTCACCTACAAAAATTTATCTACCAAAAAAAAAAAATCTAGTTTCTTTAAAAGCAATTGTAGTCCCTAATAAAGTACAAAAGATGCCATGAGGAAATGCAGGGTCATGGCCAGGAAAACACTGAAATTGAGATTTTCCAAAAAAGTTTAATGGAAGTAAAAAAGGAAATTAAAATGGATACTTGGGACTCCAGGATGAGGCTGACAAATTATTTTGAATTCTGCATAGAATTTTTTTTATGAGGAGAAAGTAAAAAAGAGAAGGATTAACAATAGAAAAGGGTAATCTGAAATGTTTTGAGCTGCTCTAAATATCCCACAACCTTGGAGGACGGTCAGGCAGGTTTTCTGGGGAGGTGGGTGTGAGGAGTGCTGGGAAGGAGGAATAATGGTCCTGTGTGGAGGGAAAGGTGCTCTTCCGGTGACCTTAGTTTTGCTACCACTTTGGCATAGCCACACACTGTCCTGGCGTCATTCCCATGCTTGGCCCGCCTTCCCTTCCTCTGTCCCCAGATGCTGGTCCTCACACCCACCTCAGGGACACACAAACAAGCCTTCACCTAAAGCAATCAGAGCATCCACATCAAGGTACAAAGACAAATCTTGTGAACAGAGAGAGAGGGAAAAAGGGAGAGAGGAGACAGAGGGAGAGAAAGGGAAAGCGAGCTTGGGAAATTATCTCACAAAGATTTGGTAGATAGGAACCTGCCGCTGTCCCGCCCCATGTCCAGCCAGTGCAAGCCCCTCATCCCTCCATTTAGACGCTGAGGCTCCTGAAGTGGGTGCCTGTGGGGGGACGGAGCTGGGAAAGAGACGCATACTCATTATTCCTGAATTAAAAACAGCTTGAGGGTTTCTAGTGAAAGTCTTAGAAGATACATACGAGTGTGTATGTTCCAGATACATTGTCTGTGCTATATTTACCTGCCAGGGACAGGCAGTGGATAATATCAATCTGTTAGACATTTTAAAAGAGAGAATTGCCAGATTTTATTACAGACTCCAAATCGGAAAATTTTTTTTCATGTACCTTGGGCAAATTTGTGGTGATTTGGGAGTTTAGCACAGCTCTGAATAAAGGTTCTGAGTCCATGAGGCAGGGACAATTTTCCCACCTCACAATGTTGGGTGCTTTTGTGTTTTTTTGTTTGTTTATTTTTACTCCACATTACTGCACCCTTTTCTTATTTAACCACTTTCTACCTGTGCTGGACCTGCCTGAGCTCTGCTGTCTCACCTTCTCTTTTCCTTCCCTGTCTCTTAAAACCCTAGAGAAAGTGCATCTGTATTTTAAATCCTTAGAAGGCTTTCACAGGGAAACTAGACAGATTAAGAGCTAGGGCATGTTTGGCTGAGAGACAGCTCTTTGCTTTCTTATTATGCTGCTTCCCCTTCCTCTTTTCCCAAATAGATATGTAAACACATGTATTTTTGTGTTTAAATTTAGTGAATTGGTCCTCTGCCTGTGCCTTGATTTAGCTATTGGGCTGAGCCTTTCTCCTCCCTTTCCTACTCGGATAGGAGGCTCGGGGATCTGGAGCTTGAGCTTCCAAATTGAAGCTGGCCTCAGGCCAGGTGACCTTTTCTTTGTAAGTTTTTTTTTTTTCCTAAGGGGGGGAGGCGGCTGGGATCTGTTTGGTATTGTTGAGGGGGGGAGTGAGAGTGAGGAAAGGACGGGGGTGGAAGAGAGTGAAGGGCTGCTGTTAAACAGTTTCTTACCGTAAGAGGGAGTTCAGACCTAGATCTTTCCAGTTAATCACACAACAAACTTAGCTCATCGCAATAAAAAGCAGCTCAGAGTCGACTGGCTCTTTTAGACACTGACTCGGAACAGGATTTTCTTTCACCCGGGCATCTCCTCCAGTGGGATCTGCCAGCACGTCCAGCAGCACCATGTGGGTGACCAAACTTCTGCCACTCCTGCTGCTGCAGCATGTTCTCCTACATCTCCTTTTGCTTCCCATCGCCATTCCCTATGCAGGTTAGTTTTCTCTTCTTTCATTATTATTATTATATTATTATTTTAATTCTTTCTTGCTAAACTCACCTTTTCCCTCTAACACTCTCTCTTTACCCTATTCCCAGCCTCCTTAATTTAGTATGTGACAAAGGTTTTTTAAAAGCTTTCATTATGCTTTCTTTGACATCTTTTCTCTATTTGAAAAGCATTTAAAATGATCAATGGTAACTCCTCAGTCTCTCTGTCCCTTCTCAACAGACCCTGCCCCATCTCACTTAGTCAGTATTTGCAGGTTGTAGGATAAGATTGAAGTATTGCCACTTGTTGGAACTTTTTGGATAAGTTTAAAGCTGAAGAGAGGGTCAGTCTGAAGAGGGGAGAGTGATGGCCAGTACAACTGGATTTCATCCTTTTCCATGGGACAGTTTTCCAAAGGACGTGGCTCTCCTTTTCCCACGTCCCCAAGCCAACATTCAGGGCCAAATTTTGACCCTATGCCGGTTTTCTTTTGGACAAGGCAGATTAAACTCTGAGTATAGGCATGTTATGAAAATGAAAGAGAAGCCTTTCTTGTAAGAGCTCATTCTTTCTGGATATGGATGCCTGCCCTTTCAAAACTGTAGTGCAAGAAGGCATCAACTGCGTGACTTTGCTTAAAGCTTCAGACCTACTCCACTCAGTCTCACACTTTCCCCCCTGAACTTACAGGTTGGGGAGGAGTTGCTTGGGAGTGTATATTGCCTGGTAGTTTAGAGATTTCATTTGCTGCTTTTGGAAGTTTTCTGTTGTTATCAGGATAAGAGGAAACATCTGTATTTGGATGTATTATCATTATAGTGGCTGGGATACCAATGAGAGAAGACAGTGAGCATCAACCATGGGAACAGGGGAATAAAAGAATGAAACAAATGCCCAGATGGTAGACATGTCCTTTTAGAAATACAAAAGAGAGGATTGGTTATATCTTTTGTGATAAATTATAAATGAAATTTGTTAGGTCTCTCATCTAATTTCCGAAGTTATCCAAGGGTTGAAAACTTCAAGACTGAAATAAAGGACAAGTCATTGAACCCACCTGGCTTTCTTCTATTTTGTGAAGTGGCTCTTCAGGGAAACAACCTGTTTTATTTAGGTGATTTCTGAAAAAGAGTAAAGAAATTAGTCCAAATCTAGAAGGTTAACTTGCTTGAGATGTATCAGGTTAAAATAGACTGTTTTAAGACATTTCTGACCTAGGGGATTTTAAGCAGAAATAAATTGAAATCACGGCTAATGTTTTGAGGGTTTTCATTTTCAAAGACAAAAATATTGATGTTCTGAAATAGAACATGGTTACCTGAAGTCAGCTATGTGGAAAACCCAAACAGCAGATCAACCATAGACAACTTCTATTTGTTTTTGGCATGCGTTATGAGGTTTTGGCAGGAGATATACATTTGTAATTATCTTTCACTTTGGCCAATGTTGAAATGACTGAGTTTCCTGAGTATGGGGAGAATACAGCCCAAGAGTGTGTTGGCAGGCAAGGAGAGGCCAATTGGGAATCACAGCTATGCTGTGAATAATTCCTGAAGTGGATAATGCTAAAATAGATCATCAAAGAAAGTCTGCCTTTAGTTGGGTAGCAGGTTTATTTTATTTTATTTTATTTTTACTTTATTTTTTTTAAGGTGGTACCAGGGAATGAACACTGGACCTCGTACATATGAAGCAGGCACACAAACACTGAACTACACCTGCTCCCCATGGATAGGAGGTTTATTTTGATTTTTTTAAAAAAATAATATTCTCCAGGATGCAAAATCTAGATAGTCCTCTTAGAACATACAGATAAAGTTTGTTCTTTATGTGTCACCTAAAATTGAACATTTTAGAGCTTATTTTGTTACTTGCTTTGGTTAAGCTTTTTGGTTTATTCTGTGAATCTATATTTGTACATGTTATAAAATAACAGCATTTTAGAGAAGAAATGAATACCCTGATAAGTTGCCAAGCAGTTATGAAGAGGATGCACTATGGAGATAAAACTTTTATTTTAAAAATTTCTTAAGAAATATTCCATATTGTGAGCCCAAGCCACCCTGCAGGTTTTGGCCTACATAGAATTACCCTCTGCCATTCTCACTTATACTGGAAACAAATATATTATCCCCTGTAACAAAAGAAACATCAGATGAACACCTCTTGTCCAAGAGCCCATGGGAGATACAAGGATGAAGAAAAAAAAAGAGACTTACTTTTTTTTGAGAACTGCTAAGGACTAAGTTCTAAAAAAAAAAAAAAGCTTATGTAATTCTTATATTGTTGGCATTATTATTATTGGGGTCCCTTTACCTGAGGAAACAAGATTAAAGACCTTAATTTTCTTATTGTGTTAGCTACCTGCACGACAGAGCTGAGATTGCTAACTAAATCTATGTGAATGAAATATGTGGTGGTGTTTTTTTCTTGTATTCATGTTGAAGACAGCAGCAATGAACTCAAGTGAAACTTATTTTGAAAAAATCCATTTTGCTAAATAATATAAGAAAAGCCCTGCATTAGAAATACTAATCTACCGTAGTTGAGGGTTCATTTAGTTTAGAAGATCAAAGCAGGCTTGGGAGTATATGACACGAAAAGATGGGTAGCATGGCTGAAACCAAAGTCAGGAGAACACATAGTGGTCAAAAGCACGGAGGCAAGAAGGTGTAAGGTATGTCCAGGAAGGACAGGTGATCCTGTGCCCCGAGTACTGGGCTCGTGAAGGTGAGTAGCATGTACTGTGATTGGAAAAGCTAAATCAGGATAACATGGACAAGCTTGAATTTTATGCTAAACCGTGTGGTCTCTATTCTGCACATCATGGGAACAGCTGAAAGTTTTTGAGTTGGTGAGATACTTGATTGGATTTGTACTTTAGCTGCACAGTGAAAAGCAAGTTTTAGTCACAAAAGGACAATGAAGGCAGAGACCAGGAGGCTCCTGAAGCATGAAAACCTGAACAAGGAGGTAGAAAGAAGGGTAGGGAGGGAAATGTCTAGGGAGGATCTTAGTCTCACATTGGATATCACTGCATTTTATAAAGCTCTTTGCAAGAGATTATTATTGCTATAAACATTTCAGTTAAACCTGATGTGATCCTTCAAACCCTTTCTTCTTGACATCAACATTTGTGAATTAGTTGCCTTCTTTGAAGAATGGGAGATGATTGTCAGTTTGTGAAACGTAATAAGTCCTTTGAATATAACAATGACAATTTGGACTTCTATTTATGATTCTTGTCTTAGAGAGTTTAAATCTCCAGTCACAACCATTCTCTTCTATTAATTATTTGTATACTTTCATCTTGCCACCTTGCCACTTTAAGCTCTTAATCACTAATCATCTGGGTAGGTTTCTCAGAATGTGTGGAACCAGATTCCTGCCTCTTTCCACACTCTACAAATCCTTTCCTTGCACTGATTTTCCTTTGAAGTCAATGGTTAGTCCACACAGAGAAGAAAATATATGAGGTATTGAGAGAAATGAATGTGAGGCCCAGGGACCAGGGGGAGAAATGTGTCTTTCTTCAAGTACCTTGATACATTTGACCCTACTCTCTGTTTGTAGATTTTCATTAGGATCCTAATGATATTAGTTCTAAAATAGAGATGCAGGTTCTTCAGGAAATATAGCTTCTAGAATGTTTTCCCATACTAGAAGAAGGGAGAAAAGAACTTATGCAAGTACAGGAAAGTATGACAAAGTGCAGTGATCTCTCACCCTTTGATTTCATTTCAATACTTTGTTTATAAACTTTGACTAACAGTCACGCACAAAAAATAGTAGGAAAAATCTGATCCAAAGATTTTTTTGAGTTTCTTCCCAAATTAAGCTTGGCTTTGAACTGTTTTCAGTAAAATAAGCATCAGTTGTTAATACATATGGAAGAGAAAGTTGAAACTATTTTCAGCAAAGGAATTTTATTTTCAGATGCTGTTTTTGAATGACTTCTGCTTTGAGTTTTTCTTTTATTGAAGAAGAAATTAGTCATAGATGTGTGGATTACATGATGTACAATGATCTAGGACTTCATATTATTAACTAATTACTGAAGTAGGAGAAATAACTGAATTATAAGGAAACATATCTAAATCATTAGAAATAAATAATGAAAAAGGTATCCTAGTATCTTGTTTCTATTGCCCCTGATTAGATTTGTAGTCCCAGGCAAGCTTTTCACTCCTATTTATTATCTAGTGAAGGGAAACCATAGATTTATTGGTTTTCCAGAATGTTTTTTGATCTTTAGATGAAGGTAGTGATGTAAAAAATTATCCACAATAAGGGTGAACTATTTTTATGAGGTACAACCATACATTAACACATTTCAATAGGACAACTGAGGATCTGTAGAAATAAACACATTGACAGTTCCATGGAGACCTCTTTCCTCTACAGTAGTCCCCAGTGCTTACTTTCATATTGTGTACTGCTGAGAGAGGAAATCAGAGCATGGAGCAGGGTCCAATTATATTTGATAATTGATAAAAAGCACTTATATAAAACAAACAGTGAACCCTAAGTTAAACCATGGATTACAGTTAATAGTACAATTATAAAAATGGACTTCTATCAATTGTAACAAATATTCCACACAGTTGTAAGCTGTTAAAATTAGGATGGTATATGGAAACACTATGATTTTTCTGTAACCCACAAATTCGGTAATGAAAATAAATAAATAAATAAATAAAATTTAAAATGCACTTATGAATTTAATGTTTGCCTTAGAATTTTTGAATTTATTTGTATGCAAAATTTTCCTACCCTTAGACATATGTAATAAACAAATTCCATTCTGCCAGCAATAAGATAATCAGGCCAAATTTAAGTCTCTATTTTTAGTTGGGGGTAATTTGAAAAATAATATCAATTTCTTCCACTTTGGTGGATAGTTATAATTTTTAAATGATTTTATGCATCCATTTACTACTATTTATTTCTAATAAATATTCAAATTTATAAGGAAAATCAGATAATTTATTATGCTTTGAAACATTTCACAATACTTAGGAACTGGTAATGAAGGTCAAATGAAGGAGAAATTAGTTAATGGAAAAAGTTGTCTCCCATTTACATGGTCCTGGAACAGAAACCAAAATTTGAAAAGAATTGTACCTTCTTTACTTTCAAGAATGACTATTTCATCTGTCTCTTATGCTAGAAATTAAAGCAGGAAACTTCAAAAACAAAATTAAACATTGCATATTCATAACATTTTTTATTCACATTGATTTCCAAATATTTACTTACTAAGTAAAGTTTAAAGAACTGCTTTCACTTCAAAGCTAATATAACTTTCAATTTGTAGATTGAGAAACTGGGGTATTAGCATTTCAGATAATTTAAAAGGGTTCATTTGAGAAACCAATAAGATTGTTAGCACTATTACGTCAACCAACATTACGGAAGATCCACACTTTATAAATAACATATTGGTAGATTCCTTGATTGATTGAATTTCTAGAATAAAATGTCTTTTAAACTGTATGGCTCATATGATTGCCATTCCATCTTTTAGGGCAAAGAAAAGTTGAAGATGTAACCATCATTCAAGTATTGATGATTAATGTAATGGGTATTGGCCTTGTGGAGATTGTGTTCTGGAGTTTTACAAAGAACCAGAGATTCACAGGACCACACATTTTCCTCTTATTATTTTGGACTTTAGTTTAGATGGACATTAATGAGTAGCAGCAACATGTTTAATAAACCAACTGGAGCCTGTGGTGGTTGTCAGACTTAGAGGATGATGCTCTTCTGCTAGCCATATTTCCCAATTTTCCACACAAAAATTTTTACCTCTTTAAAGATTTAACCACACATAAAGTTCAAGATTGTATTTCCTGCTCTGCCATCCAATTTCTTTTCTTTTGGTAGCTCCATTCCAAATCTTCAGAAAATGCTTACAAACTGTAGTTTCATAATCATTCTTAGAAATTCTTACAGAAAGATGGCATCACAAGTACTTCAGAGTGGGGGTTCTGAAGCCAGGAAGCCATATTTCAAATCTGAGCTCTTCTAAGTGGTCAATTAACTTTTTCCTGTCTTGCTTTCTTCATCTTTAAAATGGATGAAATAAACTTGCTGTCATCATAAAGGTGTTCAAAAGAGTTGACAGGCCAAGGATGGGCACATTCCTTTCTTCCTTGGTATAACTGAATTCTCTGAGGCATTTTGATCTGCATGGTAAAGGTGGGGATCATCACTGGAAACTGGGTTACTCTGGGCAAGTTGAGAATAAAGAAACAAGTTCTTCATACCCTAAAAGTATACCTAAGATTAAGTCCTTTAGGATGTTTCAGTTCTGTTTTTCAGGTTTTTAGTAGGAGTCTTCCTGCTATCTAGGGACCTTTTAGTATACTTTCATGAAGAAAAATGATATTGCTACATTAAAGGATGAAGTTTTACATACATTTGATTTACAGCTCTTGGCTTGATCTCAAGACAAACAGTTCAATGATACTAAGAAATAGTATCACTGAAAACATTATGTAACAAATGAGAAAGGAAGGGCTGAACTATGAATAGTACTTTAGAAAGTCAGGCAGAAAAATGTACTCAATGCACAGTTTGTAATGGGAAGTTGCTTGCCTGTCTTTGAAACAGGTTTATCTAATTAATACTATAGTTATATATTATGTAATGATTGTGAAAGGAAATGAATAGTTTAATTTCAAGCATGAAATGATATGCTTCTGGTATTTATGCTTGCTTTCATGCTGTTTGGAGAATATGGTATTATGTATTTCTTTAGTGTGACCGCTGTCCTAATTTTTTTTTTTTTTTTATTAATTTTTTTATGTCCTAATTTTTAAAAGCATGCTTCACTTGAAAGAATGTAGATCAGAAACACGTAGACATGTCATGTAGATCTACATGACAGGTTTTTTTTCCCCCTAATTTCCCCTCTTGCTTTTCACTATCTGAAAATATCATTCTCTTCTCCATCCCCCCATACCCAGAGGTCAAATATATTGTCAGCTAAAATCATTAGCATATAGGTGGTCCTTAAGGACATTTTTTTTTCCTGTGTGAGTCTTAAAATCATTCCTTCCATTTTTTTTTTTAATAGAGGGACAGAGGAAAAGAAGAAACACACTTCACGAATTCAAAAAGTCAGCAAAAACTACCCTAATTAAAGAAGACCCATTACTGAAGATAAAAACCAAAAAAATGAACACTGCCGACCAATGTGCCAAAAGATGTGTGAGGAATAAAGGACTACCATTCACTTGCAAGTAAGTGACTTTATTTTGTTCTTAGGATAATTTTCCAACTGTAGCATATAGTCATTATGATCATGTTTTGTTGAATTCAATGTAATTTGTCCTTAAAATTATAGACTTGCCTAGTTTTAACTTATTACAACAGAATCCTCAGCTCTCAGTTGATGGAAATAAGGCTTGAATAAAAAAGACTACATAAACTAATATTTTGTAGCATCTGCAGTGGCTGTGGTTGCTAAATTTGTGTTTTCTTATCTTATGTACTGTTCAACTGTAGGAACTAAAACTTGATTGGATTGACTTTTATCTCCCTAACAACTTTAAATATGCTATTCAGAGTAAACTTTTTTTCCTTGCCAAAAGAAGGATAAATTTTCAGAATATTAACTGAGCCTAAGCCAAGATTTATACCAACTTATATCATTGTCTTTAGGGATTTAAATAAAAGGTGTTGAAAAACTTAGATAAAAACTAGAGGGTTTGCTGTCAGCAGCAGAGACTGTTTAAAAGGGGTTACAGGATAGTGATGATGAGGATGATGAAGTTTTAGGTGGAGAGTGACAGGACAATTAGAAAAGGCAAAGACTCAAATGGAGAGATTCTTATCTTGTGACAGTCCCAGTATGACCTCAAAGGGAAGAATTCCACACTGCTTTGCCAAAGATTGCAGAGAACAACACTTGTAGTTTTGCATGGTGAAGGTGACAATTCATCGGAATAGAACCTAAAACTACAAGAGGAAGATGCATTCCTAGTTCTTTCTCATGAACATTCCCTCCCCCTCACCTACTTGCTACCCTTTCATTCCCTATTCCACCCCCACCTTTTTTTTCCTTTTTACAGGGTTATACATGGAACCCTGTAAGTTGTGATTTCTAATGTATATTTGGATGGTGATGCATGATGTGAACATGGGGTTCAGTAATGCCATGGAGGTTCTAATTTCATCTTGCTTTTCTCAGCAGAATGGGTGTTGTAGGCCTAAGGGAAAGGACGTGGTCAGAGAAGCTCCTCAGCGGCTTTTGGCGGGGAGGAGGAGTGGAGAGACTATCTCCTTTCTGTTCATTTGTGGCTCCTCTGGAAGCATTTTTATTGCCAAACTGCCACTTTGAAGGAGATATTTCCTGGCAAGGAGAGTGGGGAATTGACTTTACAAGTATATTTCTTTGATAATTCTGTTACATTCCCTGATTTTTCTATGAAAACCTTGAGATAATTTAAAAATAAATTAGGGAAAATTACTCTCAATCAACAGGTCAGCTGCTTAGATTTATGGAGATGTTCTTCTGGCAATTATGGAGGTTGAATTTGCTGTATTTTCCTATCTCAGGGTTGGAAGGTTGGGGTAAAGGGTATCAGAGAACCACATCAATCTTTGTTGATTTTTAACTTTGAATCTGACAATGCACACTCCTGGATTAAAGAGAAAAATATTGCTACCCTTCAATTCTCACATTAGTCAGCTGTATGCCTCAAAAAAAATATTTTTTAAAGCTTTCTACTGTTGTATTTAGCAGAAATTAAAATAATTTTGCTGCTTCAGTGAACACATGTTACCTGATTAACAAATCTTCACATAACCCGTGTGTATGAGGTTTCATGTGTTCTTATCATAATTTGGGGAGTTACACTTAGTCCTGAGATTTATGTCAACCTGCCCAGGAAACAGCATGTAATATTAACTTCGGACAGCCAAAGTCCTTTTGCCTGCAAATGGTATCATTCTCCTCCCTCAATCTATCCCAAATAAGTATACATATATATTTGAAATTACTTAATACCCTAGTCATTCAGAATTGAGAGGACAGACAATAATGAATTAAAGGATCCTGTTTGAAGACTTTTTTCAAGGATTTGAATCATTGGAAGACAATGGCAAATATACTAAAATGCTTAAAAATACCTGGAAAGCTGTTTGAAATTATCTGTGAATTGAGGGGGTTGGGGGCAGTGGGGACGTGGGGGAGTGGTGTAGAACATTCCCAAACATTGTTCCCTCTTGAGAAGGTATCAACCTATTGATTTTACAGACATTCAAGTTCCTCTTTGCTAGGTAGGAAAGATGACAGAATGCCTGATTCCAAGCTCTTCAGAAAATTTGCTAATTCACAAACTGACTTAAGGGGGAAAAAATAGGGGGCTTTCCTTTCCCAGCCCTGACTGAGAAACTGGTACTGGAATTGCCTTCCTGCCATAAACAAGTAGAACACTAGATAAAACAAATTCTTGAAAGGAAGATATCATTAAAATAAGGCTACGTGGTCTAAAAATTAAACTGTAGAGAAGATGAAATTCATGGAATTTAATGGCTTGGGGCTCTTCCCTTTGGGAGGAAAAATATTATATGGAAACAGTTTTCCGAGAGCATACGTTACCATAATGGAATGAGAGAAAAAGAATGAAATTAGCAAACTGGAAACCTTGTTACCTACTTCCCAGATGGCACCACCTTTGCATTTACAAAGACCAATCTTACATGTTGCTGATGACACTCATAAATCACCTTAAAAGGGAGAAGAAGAAAACTATCCTCATCTGCAAGGGAATCTGCATCATTGCCACATAATTAGGAAAAAAGTATTTTCTATATATGTGACACACTTTTTACCTAAATGTGAAGTTAACTAACAGGTTATTGATTTCTGTAAATTTTAAATTTCTCCTTTGATGTTTGTTTAATTTTTATTTTTATATAATTACTATATCTTCAAGGCTATTTACAACTTCCCACAACTGCCCTAAAATAGGGAATAAAAAAATGTTTTGCATAAGCTTACAGTCTATCTGATCAAAATTCAAGCATACTTTTAGCTGATTCTTTATTATCGTCATTTTGCCAGAGTTGCAAAAAATACTTTAATAATTCCTTTTTAGTTATCACTTAAATTATGAAATATTCTTGAAGGCGAGTATTTTTAAATATCTGTATATAAGCCAGAGCATAAATTTATGAATATATTTTTGAAGTTATTTGCATATAGAATGAAATATAAGTGAGAAATATAACAGGTAAATATTTTAAACTATTTTCTAATGTCTTTAATATTTGTTCAGTAAAAGTTATTTCTCCTTATTTAAAATTCATTTAAAAGTTGTCAAAATTCTATGAAATGAATTACTGATTTGAAATATCTAAAATTACCAGAAAATTATGTTATCAACAATACATTATATGAAATGGAAGAGAAAATTCTTATTCTTAAAAAAGAAAAATCCATGCATATCTTTCAATTGGACTCTTGCACACAATGGCATTCTAATTGAGCATAAATGTGGTATAAAGGAAAGGTGGAAAGGTTTTTTTTTTTTTTTTTTTTTGTTCTGTCTGTTATGTCATGACCCTAACTGTCCAATTCATTAGAATTTTTTAAAGCAGTTTTATTGAGATATATTTACCTACCATGCAGTCCATCCAAAGAGTATAATCAATCTGTGGCTTTTAGTGTAATCACAAAGCTGTGCATTAATCACCACAATCAATTTTAGAATATTTTAATTACTCCAAAAAGAAAAGCTCCATTCCCTTAACAGTAATCTCTCAATCTCTCTATCTATCCCCAGCCCTATATAACCACTAGTTGATTTTTGTCTCTTTAGATTTATATATATATATTTGCATTTTATATAAATCGAAAAATACAATCTGTAATTCTTTGTGCCTCGTTTCTATCACTTAGCATGTTTTTTAAATTGTTGTTATTATCATTTTTCAATTAGAAAATTTGTAAGCTTACCAATCAATCATGCATAACATACAGGACTCCTTTACATCACCCCACCATCAGCAACTTTCATTGTTGTGGCACATTTGTTACAAATGAAGAAAGAATATCATAAAAATATTACTGCTCCCTATAATCTATAGCATATATTTTGGCTTATTTTTTCCATAAACCATCCTATTAACACCAGATATTAGTAGTGTACATTTGTTATGGTTCATGAGAAAATGTTCTCATATTGGTACTGTTAACCACAGTGCATCATCCATCACAGGATTCTCTGTGTTAGATAGTCCCATTCCTTGCACAGTCCATCCACAGTGTATACTCAGAGGCTCTGTTTCATCACAGAGTTGGCTGTCATTTCTAGAATGCTTTCATCACTCCAAAAGGAAAAAATCTATGCCTTCCCATACCCTCCTATTGTTGACCCTTAGCATTGATGTAGCACCTTCTTGGCCATTGATGCAAGAATATTACAATATCACCATTAACTATAGACTATAAGTTACATTTGTTATATTTTTCCCATGTATCACCATATTCTTAACACCTTGTAATAGTGACATACATTTGTTCTAGTTCATAGAAGAACATCCTTGTACTTGTACTATTAACACAATCCTTACCATTCAGTGAACAATGACAACAGATACGATACTAAGCCTTAGGGATAATAATTGCAGGGGTAACATATATTAGTAATTTTCTTCCAGGAAATCTAGAACCATATTCTCAATGATCGTAATAGTTTTTTTTTTTTTAAATTAAAAATGCTTGTGCAAGCAAACCTATTTATGAAACATTGAGTTACATAACAAATAGTTGTCTTTGTTATCCCTACCTTCCTAGTCTTTAATATGCCTTGTAACTCACCAAGAAGGGATAGTATATTAAAATTTTACAAACTTGTTTGACTGGAGAGCTCATTCCTAGGAGGACATCCTAGGGTATGGTGATTTGTCTAATCCACTTTAGGAAATATCCATTTAGAATGTACCTTTTACTTTTTCAAATTTTGGAACTTAATCATGATATTCCAAATATAATTGCCCATGTATAGCTGCCAATAAAATACTGCAACCTGCTATGTACTTACAAAAAAAAGTCTCCAGAAATAATCCAAGCAGTTTTGTTATATATTGCTTTTCCTGCTTGAAACTGTCATTTTCTAAAAGTAGTTTAGAATAAATGAGAATATTCCAAATATTATTCAATCAGATAATTAAATCTGTGTCTATGAAAACTTAATTTTGTTCTTCCTTATTTGTCCATCAAATGGCAGGGTCAAGTATAACTCATATTTTCATTATGTATGTATAATAATGCATCTGTTTTCATATTGCCCTCCTTGGTAAACCATGTGTCCATCTTTTAAAAACTGTATAAATAGTAGTATTCCTTCTTTTCATTTAGATATTTTTTTCAGGGCCTTTGTTTTTGACAAAGCTAGAAAACGGTGCCTCTGGTTCCCTTTCAATAGCATGTCAAGTGGAGTGAAAAAAGAGTTTGACCATGAATTTGACCTCTATGAAAACAAAGGTAACTTCTCCCTAAATAATTCAAATGGAAATAAAGTATTAAATATATGTTTGTAATTTCCTACCACAGTGCCCCTTCCTGCTGATTTTTCTATGCTGGATCTGTTGTAGAGTCAGTTTGGACATTAAAGAACGTGAAACCGGTGCCTCGACTGTTTTTGCTATGGTCCTTAGGTTAAAGGGAGCATTCCCAAACTTCCTATGACGTAGATGTCACCTCCCTCTTCTGTTGTCCCCTTAGGAGAACATCTCCAAAACTGGTGTTCTGCATGTTCATTTTAGAAAATGCCACCTTAAGTTAGTAGTTTGAGACCTTACGTAAAAGCAAAATTGAAGCTTACTATAGTATTTTAAATCTTAGGAACTCTGGATAACTGATTTAAGTTATAGAGACTATTGTGGACACGAATGAAATGAGGAGATTTTGGGAAAAGGGGAATATTTGTTCATGGTGGAATCTATTTTTTATAACATAACTTTTTAAAAATCTTAAAAAAAGAAATTGAGATCATGTGATTTGAAAATTTGTCTATTTTGGTGGTCTGATACTGTATTTACCAGTTACTTATTTTGTTCAAAGGAAAACTCAAATTATATAATAGAAAAATGTTAAGTGAATATAACTTTTAAAACTTAAACTGTTACATAAAATAATAATTAACAAATTACACTTAAAATAATTAAATTTACTCCAATTTCAATGTTTTCTTAAATGTTACCATATTCTGTTAAATTTAGATATTTGTTATTATACACAGATATTTTCATTTTAGAAAATGATTTTAAAATAAGTAGATGGTAGAGAATAAGATAATATCTACATGTTTTAATATTTCTACAAATCCTAACATAATTCATGGCCTAGTTTAAGACCTTTCTTACCTAAGGCTGCTTGAGACTACATGTACTATTATTTGGTAGGAATATAAAGCTTATTGTATCTTGGGTTCTCCTGTGATATAGCAGCTGGAATTTTAGCAAAAATTATAGAAAATATTAATCAACTTAATACATAATAGTTATCTCACACACACTCAAGGCATCCTCACAATTTTACCAAGATAAAGACAAATTAGTTTTATTATTTTAAAACAACTTCTGATTCCAATATAGGTTTAAAAATTCACTTAGGTTTTGCCTTTAATATTTCTTTAAAATGGTTTATATATTTGAACAAATCACTTCTGACAAACCAAATCTGTGTGGCCAGTTGAGTGTGTAGACTAATTTATGTTGAGTACATAGACTCATCTCTACAGTTATCCCTGGTTATTCACACAGTATTAAAATCTCTTAAAAGTCTTTGTTCTGGTTGTTTTGGATTATTCTGATGCTGTATTATTATTGTTATTATTTTACTTATTTTTAATAAAAATTTTTTTTTCATGCTGTATTATTTTGAAAATACTAATAGCACCTTTAGGAAAGAAATTTAGTGTTATATGAAACAGTTTACAAGAGCTACTTCATCTACAAATTTGAAAGGAATTTTACTTTTCTTTTTCTCTTTAATAAGTAAAGCATGTTTCTCATAGTTACAACATTTTTTTCTGCTTTCTTTCAACAGACTACATTAGAAACTGTATCATTGGTAAAGGAGGCAGCTACAAGGGAACAGTATCTATCACTAAGAGTGGCATCAAATGCCAGCCTTGGAATTCCATGATTCCACACGAACACAGGTAAGAATAGCATGAAGAAACGAGCATGGAGCCTTTCTTTTTCCTGTGCTAACAATCTCACATTAGATCTTCAGGATAATCCTACAAATGTGTAATAAGTTAGCCAATTTAGCTGAATTATATTAGGCCAAGATAATCCAATTCATGATGGCTGTTTAGCAAAAATAAATACATTTATCTAGATGTGATATAACATAACCAAGTTAATGCTCAATTCGTAGGTCTTGCTGTTTGTGAAGAATAATGAAAACTTCATTAAAAAAAAAAGATTTTTTTCTTACTCTGACTCCAAGAAGGTATAACAATGCAGCTGAGCAGACTGACTATAAACTCTCCTGAGGCAGATCCCACTCGGCCCTGAGCGTTCCTTCACCTTGGTGGTTCTTATCCTGGACTGCATATTAAATTCACCTGCTGGGGAGCTCTTACAGTACCCCATTGCTCAGGCTGCGACATACAGAAAAATAGCATCGGATCTTCTAGGGGGATAACTCAAGCACCAGTGTTTTTTAAAAGGTCCCCAAGTGATTTGGAAGTGCAGTAAATGCCAAGAAATATAGCTAAAACTTTTGCCTTGGATTACCCAACCTTTCCATTCAAACTATTGCCTGATACCTGGGGGAAACTTCTCAGTCCTTAGAAGTTGAATGTCTCCACTTAAAAAAGGAATCATGTTCATTTTAAGATGAAATCTATTTAAAGACAAATAAACATGACATTCAGAGGCTCGGTAGATTGAAAGTTTTAACCATTATGGAAGAGAAACATAGATAACCAAAACTCACTAGAGAGCTAAACACAATCACAGATTTTCAAGACTGACTTCAAAAATAAATTTAACAGGAATTAAATTAGATTCAAACAGGTCTTTCCTGGTTATTAAGTATGTTGGAAGACTTAAAGGTTGTGGAATTTAGGCATAATCCGCCCCCCCCCCCCCCAATTTGTAAAGATCGTAATATCCAACCTCTTTGAGAGAGTTTCCCATGTGTCAAGAACCTTCTCCATCTCATTTAATCCTCACAAGCACCACATAATGTGGGTGAACATATTAAGTTCAATTATGTTTAATGAAACTGTAGCACAAAGAGGCTTGGCAACTTACTCAAGGTCATATACAGCTAGTAATTATGGCCAGAATCTAAGCCCAGCCAGTGTGCCAGTTCTATAATGTGTACTCTTTACACAGGATGTGAAAGACTTGGCCTACCAGCAGAGTCCAGGCTGTGAATGTTTTTGTAATAGTTCTTATAACTTTGCCTTGATGAATCCATGTTTTTTTCCATTTCACTTTTTATGGCATAAATTTACAAGATAACCTAATTCAGTAAACAGAGAGGAGTTAATTGGTCCACACTAGGATGAAATGTGTGATCGTGGCCTATTTAACCCAAGACAGTGAATGTCCAAGCAGATCAGCTCTACAGTGTTTTGCTAATAGAAAACAACATTTTTCCAGATTAGTTTCTTATATTTATATAGGAATATCTCCAAATCAAGGTATTATCTTTATATTAAAAAATAATATATATATATAAAAAATAGAATATAATCTCTATGGATGTCCATGGTATCACTCCCTTCATCGTGAAGAAAATGTTTTATTGAAATAGTTATATTTACCTTTAAATTTTCATGAACAAAGAAATAGTACTTGAAATTAATCCTACCTCAGTCCAGGAGAATGCCAAGACTGACCTGGTAGAGGTCTTATTTTGACCCAAATTCTCTATGATTGTGATTCTCTGCTAGAGGAGTAAATGTGTAATAGATCTCCCTGGGAACTAGCTTTCCAGTCCAATCAGCTATTTTACCAACAAACATTTCCTTGTGATATAGAGTTTTGTAGCTAGAAGATGTTGCATATTAATCAAAGCCTTTTTTGTATACAATGGGAGCAGCATTTAATTTTCATCAATTAGCAGCTTATTGGAATATTGCATGATAGCATAACACTTTTAAGTCAAGTGTTAACTAAAGATTAATTTTACGAGAAATGGTAAAAGGAATATTTTCTGGCTGGAGGAGTGATTTATTGTTGACTCCCTAAATTAAAATATTTTACAAGTGGCTTAATGGGAAGATGATGAAAGATGATGAAATTAGTATAGAAGCTTGACCAGAAAATCAGGTGACCTGATATCTACATCTGTATCCTTCACTGGCCACCCAGCATTCATTAATGAAGCAGATGATGGAATAGATCAAGTTTCTTATGAACACAGTTCATATTAAAGGAAAAGACAGGGAGACTAGCACCTAGAAGATCTAATTTATATTTCAAAGTCTATTTGGATATAACCCAATTTTAAACATTTCTTCACTTATACCTCTTCAAGCCTTGCTAACAGTAAGGACAGAGAGCTGAAAATACTATTTAAATGAAAATAAAACTTATTGCAGAGCCCTCTGACTACCACAAGACTTCCAAGTACTAGGTTCTCATAAAAATGCATTGAATGAACACATAGAAGTGAAAAGAGCAGGGCTGGTTTCATCCCTTGGCCAGGTATAGAATGCTTAAAAAAAAAAAAAGAAAAGAAAAGCAGGCCTAACACCACAGGAAGCAAAAGAAAACCAGTTAACTTAGGTCCAAGGTCATATACCCCAGAGAATGAAGAAGAGAAATGACTCAGATTGCTCTTTACCCTCCAGGTCCTAAAAAGGAACTGGACATGGATTAAAACTGAATTGTAAAAATAAGCCCATCTTTGCTCTTCATTTTTCATTTTATTAACTCCAGTGGGAAAACTCAATTCATCTCTCAGTCGTACTTAGTTTTCATTTCTACTTTCTCTCTGTTCCTTCTCACCCATATTTTTCCTACAAAACCTTTGATTTACTTACACTACTTCTTCACTGCTCCTTTATGGCTTTTAAAAACCACTGGAAAAGTATGTGTGTGTATTTCTATGTGAATGTGTCTGTGTGTATGGAAAATAATTCTTCTCTAAAACTATAACTATTTAATATGCTGTGAACTTAACAAGGACTAAAACCACTATATAGTTTCTTAAGTATACTTAATACATAAAGTGATACAGGAAAAAAGGGCTTATAGTAATCTAGTCTGCCCTATTCATCTCATAGTGAAGAAATTTAAAACCAGAAAGTAAATAAATTGTCTAAGGCTAATGTCATGTAGCAGGATAGTGATGTATGTGAGGAAACAATGTAGCTTTTGTGAATAACAATAACTTTTCTACCATTCTCTACTAAACCATTTTTTACATAAAATAGAGTTGGAGCAGAATTTCTTTAAGCAAAATTGGTAAATCCACTATTTTATGAAAAGATATAAAGCAAGAGTCACAATTACCTTTATTTTGGAAAAATGAGTATTTTCATGATAAACTTACCATGAAAAGTTGGAGAAGTGGAAAAAATGAAAGAAAATAAACTTCAAACAATGGCACAAAGAAAAGATATCTTAAAATATTCTGGAATGAAAAGATTAAAATTAAGACAAAACAAATATTATTTTTCCTTTGAAAATGAATTACTATTACAATCTGTGAATCATGTGGCACTTGAGGTATATTATAGTTTTTTGACCTAAAGTTATTTTTGTTTTCCCATATTTAAAATGCTATTGAAGGATATAAACTCAATTTAAAGGCACTCTGAGTTGCATAATGTTAATATTTGATAGATTGCTTGAAAAAGTTTAGTTATTAGCAAGTCTCTTCAAATAGACTGTTTCTTTTTTTGACCATTAATTTATGTTTCTGAGGACTTACTCTTTAATTAAGTCCAAATAAAGAATTTCATTGCAAAATATTGCTTGGTGCCTGATATCTGTGTTCATTTTCTGTCACGGGTTAAGGAAAAAAGATTATTTCTTCAGTAGAAGTTTCAGTGGGTAGGGAACACCTGAGAGTCCTATTTACTGAGACTAAAACCTATGTATGGATGTGCCCCTAATTCAAATATCATCTAGAACTCAGAGAGCATGATATATAGAAATAAAGTTTTATATAAAAAACTATTGAATATTGAAAATATTACTGGATTTTTTAAAAAAGTGTTTATTAGTCTAGGTTATTACACATGTCTATACTTTATTATGATTTCCTAAGTGCAGTTTAACAGTGTCATTGAATCCAATTCCACAAAAGAATAAAAATGGCTTTGGATTTCTCTTTAATTCCATGTTAAAATATGCTATGCTGATAACACAACTATCAGGCATTAGAAGTTTTAAGTGCAAACAACATATTATAGTCTCTGGTCCCAGTATGAACTAAAACTGGAACTACCAAGCCTTAATCACAATCAAAATTATCCAAAGTTTAAGAAAATAAGAATTCGTTCTTTACTATGCCTAAATAGGTAGCATTTATGAAGTGTCGAATATGCTATCATCTTTTTTAACTGCTCAAAACAACCATATAAGATGTAAGATGTTATGGAATATCATTATACTCAAAGTATAGGTAAACTAACCTAGGCTGAGAGAGGCTAAATTACTTGCCAGTTAGTAAGAGAAAGAGATGAAGTTTAAATCCAGGTTTAATCTGATTCTGGACCTTTGATCTTGTTATTTTGTCAGCTGGTTTCTCAATTGTACAGAAAAAAAGGACTCTTTTTTTTTTTTAAATAAAAAAGCAATAAACAAACAAGTAATTATCTTGGACAAGCAGTGCAACAGAGAGATTTCAAGGTCAATTGCAGTGTCTCCTCACTTCTCTCTTAAGTGGCCTTGCTCAGTCACTTGCCTTTTAGTAGAGCTTTTGACCTTGCGGTTCAAACAACATCAGTTAAGTTTGAGACTGTTTTGGCTCTTAGGAGAACCAGAGACTAGTCATTCTTCACTCAGTGGTGAATATGGAAATCCAGTAGGTTTAAGGTTTAAAACATTAAAGAATGCATGGAAATGACAGAATTCAAGTTAAAATATATGGAGGTCTGGAAGAAAAGAAGGATTTCTGTAATTTCAGTAAAAGCATATCCACTAATTAGTTAAATTAAGAGAACAAAAATAAAGTTGCATGCTCTTATACTGTAATGATTATCATTTTAAAACTAGCTTTTTGCCTTCGAGCTATCGGGGTAAAGACCTACAGGAAAACTACTGTCGAAATCCTCGAGGGGAAGAAGGGGGACCGTGGTGTTTCACAAGCAATCCAGAGGTACGCTACGAAGTCTGTGACATTCCTCAGTGTTCAGAAGGTAAATGACCCTGAATGCCGTGTGGGGCACTCTGTTCCCCCTGTGTGTGGAACTGTATCACGCATTAAAGGTCAACAGGACAACCAAATCTCAATAAAAGTGCTGTTAATTCAAATGCAATTATACATAATCGTTTGAGCATTTTTATGCGATGTTTTTAAAGCCTTCTCAAAATAATGGAGCAAGTTATCATTTTGAATTTCAACCGAGCCTGAGGCACCCTCTGGGGAGAGTGAAAGAGTACACTTACTCAAATACTGCCTTGAGCTCACATACCTCAAAATCTGCTCCCAAACATCACCTGAAAGGTACAGATTGGAAATTAGCCCCTAATTAGTAATGCTTATTTTGTTCATTTGACCCCAGCTTGTGCAGAAATTTTTTCAAACCTACTCTGAAGCAGTGTGGCTAGGGTACATGAACCCAGAAGAGGATATGAGAGGGGTTCACTGGAAGCTTGAAATCCCCATGAATGTTTTGGTGAAAATGTGGCTAGAACCAAATTTGACACACACACTGGAACTGGGTACCATTCACAATAGTGTCTGAAGGGCAGGGGAGGATCCCAAACTGTCTTGAAGGCAGGCACCCTAAATCCATGTGTCTTTTTTACCTCCTCTAGCAGCATAGACAGCCATGCTTTTGAGAAGATGGAACAGGGACTGTTTCAGCATTGTATGTGGTTTCATGTTATTAGTTATCTGGCTAATGAATAACTGGGTTTTTTAGTTCAGTTAAAAACTCTGAAGTTCTAAAACTCCAAGTGAAACATGGATTAAACTCTGTTAGAAATTTAGGAAGATCTTGAAGTACTTGGGGGTGGGGGTTTTCTGGAATGCTGTCCAATTTTTATAGTAAGATAACTGTTTGTTGTTAAAAAAGCTTTTTCTTTTTTTCATTTCTCTTCCAAAAGCATTTAATAATAGGCTGATATTTATCACAAAAAGTAAAGGCTATTGTTAGGTAATTGTCACAGAAAAAGTGCATTTTGGTTTTTTGTTATTAAAGTCATTAATTTCTTGTGCTAGAGCCATTTCCACCTCTGTTTGTAAATTCTCACTTTCTATTCCATATCATATTCTGTTCACTAGAACCTTCATCATTGTTTTCTTTTCTTTAAAAATAATAAACTTCTATGTGATAACGTTATGAACAAGTCTGTTTTGTATGAATAAGTGTAATTATTTTTTGTCTTAAATTTACACATGGAAGAAAAAAGCCTTATTTTGGGGGGAATCTCTAGTATCACATTTTTCTGAGGTTGAAATCATTGGCAAGTTATTTTGTTTATTGGTTTTGCTTGGACTGCCAAAGTGTTTTCAAAGGCAAGTAACTTGGTCAAATTATAAACAACTTAGCAGTTATTCTACCCCCTTAATCCTTGTGGGAAAGTGATTTTTTAATCTATGGCTTATAAGAAAAAATATCATCAAAATCCACTGACATAGATTTGGATTGATTGGTAGACTAAAATAAAAAAGTTCTAGGGTAAAAATAATTGGGAAAATCATATTTCCAGTTAGTTTCCTCTCATCAGACTGTAACTCCCCATAATGTCCCTTAATAAGGTAAGGTCATATTGCTTCCTTTAGTAAAGGGCGCTACTCATTAATATTGGCACACGATGCTGTGGTCACGGTGGCACTAAGGGTTGCCGATATATGCTTTCTGGAAATGGTTAAAGGTATGAAAGTAATAGAATAATCCTCTTGAAAGAAAAATTAACCAACACCTGCCCTGTAGGCTAAACACATTTTAGGGAACGTGAGCTGAGCTGATATTTAAATTCAAGTTAAAATGCACAACGTTTCAGCAGGATTTTAATTAAGAGGATCCAAAATATGAAGCATTTCCAATACATTAATAGAGAATTACCGAGGTATTTATTAAACAGATGATGCAAAATGTGCAAAATAATGTAGTGTGATATGTTTCTCTTTTAAAAAAATAAATATATGAAAAACCTCCAACTCCAGAGTGCTTAAACAATATATGGATGAGCCATTTCTATCAATGGATATTAATTTATTGAATGGCAGTTTCCAAACATCTCTTATCATTATAGATGAGATAGTGATTATCAAATCATTGTTTATGTTTAAAATTAAACAAGAAAAATACCTTTGGTCAAACTTGGACTGTCAGAGAAGACATATAGAATAGTAAATATATTTTGAAATTTTTGCGGTTATATTAAATTATTAGCTAAATAATCATCTGAAATTGGTCTGAAATTCAGGTTCATGAAAGAAATATATCTGATATCTGATAATTAATGTTGTTTATTTTCTTAAATTTTAAACCTTTGAAATATTTCAAACATTCTAAGGGAAAACGAATTCTTTGACCACAGTTAGAACCTTATAAAATGACATAAGGAAAATACTACCATTAACACTTAATTGAAAAATTATAGAAAGTTGAGGTCTATAAAATCTAGTTTTTTGATTTAGCATTTACTTGGGATTTAAAATAAAACCATCATTAGTCATTGGGATAAATGCCTTTTTGGGTGATTGTCAAATATTCAAGTAAATATGTTTTGATGTAACTATAATAATTATTTTTAATACCTTACACATAAAATCTCCAAATGATAACTGCCATATTTCATATGCATAATTCCATACTCTGTGTTGAGAAATATGTTTAAAAGCAAAGATTTATATAAAACCATCAATTGTAAATGTGGATTTGTGAAACTCTTTACATTTTAAAGATTATTTTGCTGAAGTAATCTCTAGCATTGATGTTTCTGGAAAATATCCTTAGCCATGGTGAAATAACCATTGATTAAAAATAGATTCAGATACTTGCAAAATAATTGTTTTAGTCTGTAAACTCATATCACTTGGGGTTTTATGATTGAGAAAAGTGGAACAGAGGAATTTTTTAATTTAAGTAGCTCATATATGATGAGATATAGTTAAATTAATCCTACTTGTATTACATTTTATGAAGATTTTATAGTTTTCTATCATTACTTAGGGTGGGGTTATATTTAGAAAAAAGTATTCTACTTATGCCTAGCAACTTTTGTTTGGTTTGAGTATATGTTATCTGGGACAATATTTTTCTTTTTTCTTTTTTTTAAGGGAGAATTTGTTCAAACTCTTTTAATGTGCAGGTGTCAATAGAGATAGCCAAAAGGATGTAGTGCTAATTTTTATGACTAATCTGATGCTTTGATACAATAGTATGGCAACAGATTTTTCAGTCGTTCACCTCAGATAAGATGGCCAGTCTAGTTGTTTTGCACAGGCACTTTTTCCCTAGGTGAGTATCCCACGGAAGACCAAACTACTATTATAAACAAGAAGGCATAGGATAATGAGGACAGTTTTTAGCTTCCTAAATTTATTGCTGTCAATCTAAGAGTATGACCAGTTCGATTATATAGGAAACAAGTTCAAATTTGTAGGACAAAAAGGCAATTAGGGATTACTATGGGTCAGCAGACCTGTATTCCGGACCCAGGTTTGACAATTTCTGTTTTGGGTAAGTCCTTAAAACTTTTGTGAGCTTTTTTTTTTCTCTAAAAGGATCAAATGAGATCTGGTATGTCAAAGTACTGTATAAATAATCAAGTAACATGCAAATATAATGTATTTACTATCTTAGCTCTATCACAGGATGTGTGTGTTTGAATACTACCCCAACAATAACTTGTGTTGTTTTCTAAAACCTATCATTATTTCTGCTAACTTTTTTTTTCTCTTTAGTCCTGCCGTTATAACTCTCTCATCACTTTACCACAAACATACCATAGTAATTTATGTTTCCATACTATTTTATGTTATTTTTCCCCTTTGTAGCTTATCCCACTGTCATTGATCCTTTAAGGTCCAACCAAAGTCCTGTCTCTTCTAAAAAGCCATCACTGCCAAATACTTAGAAATTATGGAATAGGACAAAATATCTGTGAATTTGCTACTTGAAGTGTGGTCCATGGGCCAGCAGCACCAGCAATCACTGGGTGCTTGTTATTAATTCCTGAGCTCCACTGACTCAGAATTTGCCCTTACCAGAATCTCAAGGTAATTTGTATGCACATTAAGGTTTAGAGAAGCATTGACATACCATACTCATTCTGGATAGTAGTCATCTTATTGAATCATAGCCTGTTTCATTTGTTTAACTATTTTTCCTTAAGAAAACTTAAAAATCCTTAAATCAAGGAAAAGTTTACCTATTATATAGCTTCTCAGAAAATTAATCTAGTCACTTTCATTAGAAATGAATATATTATTACAGACTGCATTTGACAAAGGAAAAATAAATATATTCTGGCTTCTGAGTACTATAAGACGTTAAAAATGTACATGTGGATGCTGATCTCTTATGTGAGCTTGTAGTACTATATTATAGTTTGTCATTCTATTCAAAAGAGCAAACAACAATGGTTAATGCCATGTAATTTTCTATGAAAATACTCAACCTTGCTTTCTCTTAAAATTAGAAACTGAATAAATCTGTGCCTGGTTCAAATGGAAAGCTGCAATGTGAGGATGCATAACCTATATAAACGTTGCAATATGAAAATGATCTTGGCCAACCTGCAGCTTTATCTATATGCTCTTGGACCCTTCTCATTAACAGTTCAGGTGCTTACTGACCACAGTCCTGGGAAGCTCAGTATCAAATGAGAGGAACACTGAATCAGCCCCTTGTCTTAGTTCGTGGATTAAGCTACATGAAAGAAGTAGGAGACTCGAGACAATTTGTCTCATGTTTCAGAAAGTTAATGCTTAATGCCTTATTATTAGATTATAAAAATGAAAGTTTCATACAGTGATGATTCTAATATTATATCCCAAATTGCTACAAATACTCATCAGGCTAGATCTTGGTGAATAAAACTTAACATTGATATCTTTCTCCACTGTAGTTAAAGTTAGATGATCAGTAATTACAAGATATAAATGATGTGTTTGGAAAAGTTTGCTGGATTCATAGGAAAGCCACACAATGATTTATTCCACAGGTGCCTGCTGTGCTACAAATCAACCTGTCCAGTTAAGAAGTCTCATTTTCAGTTAGTTGATGTGATTCAGAGTTTTTAGTGACACTTGGGGCTAACCAGAAGAGAACTGTTAATTAACCTCACAGAATCATCAGTAAGATCCTGCATAATTAGATCATCTTATACCTTTTTAAAAGAGTGGGTATAAGGAGTTCAGTAGCAGGCCACCGTCTATCCTAAGCTAGATAACAATGTTAACCAGTTTAGCTTGCTCAAAATGGATATTTACTAACATACAGGAGCTATGATTTATCCTCTTAAAATATCTATGTTCTTTGAATGATACCAGATTTCAAACCAAGGTCAGTTTCTCAAGTTTACTTGGCGCTGATTATGACCTTAACCACAAGAGTGTGGCGTATACTCAGTTTAAATTGTTTAATCCTCATGGAAGTGTTTGGAAGGGAAACAGGCAAGTTGAAAGAGGAGAACTCATCTGACATTATAGATACCGAGATCCCTGCATTTTAGACAAAGAAAGAAAAGTTCCCCAAGGATTGATCTTCTGTTTCCAGTTTCTATGTACTTGTTGTACAGTTATTAAAAAATAGACAGACAGCATTCACATTCAGGGTAACCTCACCCTATGCAGCATTCACATTCAGGGTAACCTCACCCTATGGTAAGTGTGGATACTCCTAATTACAAAAATCCTATTTAAATTATCTGAAGAGTTCTCTAGGGAATATTTTATGCCATTATTATGGACATTAGTACCTAATTTAAAATTCGGCAGCTGTGTGTAGTTTTCTAAAAAGTTGTTTGCTAAACACTTGATTTACTGTTCTTAAATAGAACAGTGGTATTCTTGATTTTGCCGTCAGAAGCAATTAACATGCCGTACTTTAATTTTATTAGTTGAATGCATGACCTGCAATGGGGAAAGCTATCGAGGTCCAATGGATCATACAGAATCAGGCAAGATTTGTCAGCGCTGGGATCATCAGGCACCACACCGGCACAAATTCTTGCCAGAAAGGTAATATACCACTGTATCAATTCTTCTAACAATTCTTAGAAATTGGTTGTTATTTGCTCCATGACAAATTGCCATGGAATTATTCTTTGTATGATGTTTCCCTGATAGAGCATGAAGATAAAATTTGCAATGTTAAGGTGTCTTCTGATGGAGTTGCCCTTACATTTGGAGGAGGTACTCTTGGGGTAAAAGGGATTCCTAAGGAGCCATATGAGATGCTGGCTCCCTGCCCAACTGGTCATGCTGCCAAGGCTAAATTCCTGCAGTCAGGGTGTTCCTGGATATCAGTGGAGTGCAGAGGCGGAGCACTGACAGACACCTCCTCCAGCTCTTCCATAGCACAGAAATGACAAGGACCTATTCGGTAATGATTACTTTGACAGGCCTGAGCTGTGGAGGAGGCATTATAGCTAAATGCAAGCCAGTTTCCTTCTAGAGCAATGTCTTCATAACAGTTACTGTGATCACATGTATAACACCACAAATTAAGTTATGCTGGTAGAAAGGGAAATGAAAGGTAGAGCAAACAATTATCTGGTTGCTTCATCTTGGTATGTTTTGAAATTTCCAAGATGGACTGCCAATTTGGAGGAGTCAGGCAACCAATTCCATTTTTTAAAAAAAATCCCAAGTAGGCTTTGAGCTTACAAAGTTAAATATACATATATTCATTTCACTTGAAACTTTTTAGTTGAAAAAAGAGCTTTTATTTTTATTATACAGACTAAAATATAATTACATAAATCCATCCCCACCTTTCTTTGGCAATTGCCAGAAAGTGTTTTCTTTCTTCTTTTTCTCTATGTTTTTCATTCTTTTAAGTAAAATTAAAACTATGTGTGTGTGTTTCTTAAATGCATCTCTTCTCTTTTAAGTGAGAGCAGAAGGGATATGGTAGCAATTAAAATCAGGTCACCAATTCAAGACTGTTAATTTAAAGGGGGAGAGGGGTTGGAGAAAGTAGTGTGATGGAGCTTGTCTCTGCTCTGGTGGAGGTGAGGGCATGACCTAGAAAAGCTCTATTTCTAAAATTGAGCTATCATTAGTACAGAGCTGTTGAAATCTAACTTTCAGCCTAAACTTAAAGCCTGCCCTATAGGAGGATCTGTTTTCTTAATGAGCATTCTATCTGAGGTCATGTTTTTGTAATATGCCTTTTATTGGGATCTATGAGTAAAGGATTCTGCTTGGGACCTCAACTGGTGGTCATGCATCAAATATGCCTAATTCAGTACTGTATACTTTGTGGAAAATGTAAGCGAAGAGATTTCATTCCCAGTAATCAGTCATCCTTATAAGGTGAGACACAGAAAAACTCCACTTTCCCAGCTAGTAGTATCCAGCCTAAGAGAAAAGTTATTTTGTGAGGCGACGGCTGGGTGGTGTTTCCAGGCAGATTTACATGACACTTTTCTTGGTGTGGTTTGCAGATATCCCGACAAGGGCTTTGATGATAATTATTGCCGCAATCCTGATGGCAAGCCGAGGCCATGGTGCTATACTCTTGACCCTGACACCCCCTGGGAATACTGTGCAATTAAAATGTGCGGTAAGTTAGGGTCAAATTTATTGCTTCCTTTTCCTCTCACAGACTGGATCTAAGTAGGCGATTATTAGTGAGACAGGTTAACAACTATTTTACTTTAACAGCTTTAATGCATGCAGGTTTTAATATTTTAAGAATGTGTTACATAATCCCACCCACATTTTTGAATTTACAGAAAGTCATTATTTTGAAGGAGGTAAATAAGCACATGTACACATATGTACAATATATTTATATTAATGGTAAAGTCCTAAACTATCTAAAGTTATCAAGAAAAGGCACCATCCAGAGGGAAAAAGGGATGAGGGGATAAGTGCATTGCCACAGAGCGATTATTCCAGTAAAACTGGGACCTGATTTCTTCCAATCCTTTATTTTTTTCTGTTACCTACATTTCCACCTCAGACATATAGCAAGAGCTATACCTGACTTTGAACCTTTTCTGGTGAATAGCAGAGGCTGCCATGAAGAATAATGTCTAGTAGAACCTTCTCAAAGATGGTT
The DNA here is from genome assembly GCF_030445035.2 of Dasypus novemcinctus. Lineage (NCBI taxonomy): Eukaryota > Metazoa > Chordata > Mammalia > Cingulata > Dasypodidae > Dasypus > Dasypus novemcinctus. Next base: position 72,278,113 of record NC_080677.1, read on the forward strand.
TCATTTCTACCAGCTGATCCTACCTCACTGGCTGTTCTTACATGCAGGCTGCACACAGGGTCAGCCTGCCTTTTGGCAGTCTTACAGCCATTTTCTGTATACTAGCTGCAAACCTTTGCCAACTCCTCTGAATTTATGAAAAAAGCTCCCTTTCTTACTTGCTTTGTGGTATCCCTTTAAATCTGAAAACTTGATCCTCTCTTCCATGACTAACTCACCCACTTTTTTTCTCTTCTCTGAAATAATGCTGATAACCATTAGATATAGAAATGTGCTTTTCCATGACCACTGGCTGTATTTCTTCTGTTGGATTCTAAAATGCTTTATGAGCAGTAGAATTGCATAAATTTAGTTAGGTGTAATAATGTTATAAGTTGGCTTGATAATATAAAGCTATGCATATGTAGATATATAAAGATAAATAATCTACATAAGATTAGGTACCAATAGCCCAGAATGATAGAATATATAATTATTAGGGCATGAATTAGTATGTCCTTATTTTCCCATAGCAGCATGATGGGGATATTTCTCTGAACAAACCTAATGCAATATGTCCACATGGTGATACTGCTAAGGTAAAGCTCTTTCCACTTAGATTTGCTAAAAACAATAACAAAAGGGAAATGTTTTGGATAATTCATAGAAAGTCCATAGGAAGGGGATATTTCTGGCATATGTGTATGTTAAATAACAGCAGAATCAGGAAGCTTCTCAGATTCACGCCTCTCAGAGTAGAACATAATGTTGAAGGGAAATTGAATCATCTGTTTTGTCCTTTAAAATGAAAGGTGAATCCTCTGATGGTGTTTCTCTGCATGGATTGGTTGGTTCCACACTTTGACTTTTATCTTTTTAATCTTTTCATCATTCTATACCATTTATGTACTATAAACCAACTTTTTCTCTTCACTATTAATGTGTTTTTTGATATATTAAAAATCTTCTCTGGAATAAGACCACTAAAAATGTACACACACATATACACACACACTGCACACTGACCCTTCAACTGGCATGCACACATCAAAAAATCGAACATTGTCCTCATCTTCAGTTCCAAATAAATTTTTAGGCCACTTTTAAAAGAGACAGGGAGAGGACAGAAATAGGACAAGTAAATCTGACATCCTCCTAACTAGTAGACAGGATTTTTTTCCTCCTCTTTCCAGAGAGGAATTGGCTAGTTCTACAAGTAGCATGCAGTTACTATGATAGCTTTATTAAAGTGAGGTGGTATTTATAGGGTATTAATTTTAAGAAAATTGTGGTAGAATTTATTGGCCAAACCTATATCGTTCAGATAATATCTTCTGAGCCTTAGGAATATTTTAGAAATATCTTACAGGACAGCATTTTGTTTTGAAAATATGAAATGTGAAATAAGGAGAGCTACCACACCTCTATTAAAATTAATGAAATGAAAGTTGACATTATGGAAAGCAGAAGAAATTATGTTTTATTAATATTCTTACAAATGGCTTTACATCCTATAACATGTCAAGAAATTTAGCAGTGGTTTCAAATGTGTATTGGTTTTCTATTGCTGCATAATAACTTACCAAAAATGTATTTGTTTAAACAACACGTTTATTATCTCATAGTTTCTATTGATCAAGCGCTCAGATGTAACTCAAGCGGGTCCTCTCCTCAGGGTCTCATAAGGTCTGCAGTCTCATGCAAAACTCCGAGTCTCCTTACACGCTTAAAGGGTGTTGGTAGAATCAGTTCCTTGTAGTGTGGAATGAGGTTGTCTCCTCCTAGAAACTGTGTAATGATCTCTGCCACATGGCTCTCCACACAAGATGGTAGTTTGCTTCTTCAAGGCCAACAGAAAAGTAGATCTGTTGCTCCGAGTCTCTGACCTTTAGACCTCTTTTTTTTAAAAATCAATTTTAAGGATACATATTAATAAAGCATATTTCCAGCCAAAGAGTATAATCAATGATATTTGGTGTAATCACATATTTTTGCATTCATCACTTCAATCATTCTTAGAGCAGTTTCATAATAATAATAATAATAATTATAATAATAAACAAAAATCAACCAAACAAAACTCATCACATCTCAATCTATGCTTCCCCTGCCGTACATAACTGCTATTCTTTTTTCTTCTCTCTAGCATATTTGTATTTATATTTTGTAAACACAGTTTTATATATACAACATCACCCATATTCTCGTTTTACATGAGATTTTACATCTTACACAGTCCCATGTTACAGTTTTTAGCTTTCCTTCTAGTAAGATGCATGGCCTTAGACTTTTCCTTTCAACCTCTGCCATACCCATATAATGACTCTGCTAGTTACAACTTCCCTGATATGCTTTCACTATTTCTATTCATTTCCAAAGATTTACTAACTTTTTACCTGTTCGGCACAAATTAACCCTCAATTTCTGTTCTCTAACTTCATTCTGTTTTCTGGTGACCTCTATTCTAGTTACTAACTCCATGAGTTTACACAATGTATTTAGTTCATAATAGCACAATCATACAGTATTTGTCCTTTTGTGTCTGGCTTGCTTCCCTCAACGTAATGCTTTACAGGTTCATCCATGTTGTCATGCTTCATGACTTCATTTCTTATTACTGCTGCATAATATTCCATCATGTGTATATATTACAATTTGTTTATTCATTCATTGGTTGAGGGACACCTGAGTTGTTTCCAACCTTTGGCTATCGTGAATATCACTGCTATGAATATCGGTGTGCAGATGTCTGTGTCTCTGCTCTCAGTTCTTCTGGGTGTATACCTAGAAAGGGTATTGTTGGGTCCCATGAAAAGTCTATATTCAACTTCCTTGGGAATTGCCAAACAGTCCTCCACAGTAGCTGTACCATTCTATAATCCCACCAACAGTGAATAAGCATTCCTAATCCACATCCCCTCCAACATTTACACTTTTCTGACTGGCCAGTCTAATAGTTGTGAAATGATATCTCACTGTAGTTTCTATTTGTATTTCCCTAATTGCTAGTGATGTTGAACATTTGTTCATTTGTTTCTTTGCTACTTGTACTCCTTCTTTGGTCAATTGTCTTTTCAAGTCTTTTGCCCATTTTTAAAATTGGATAGTTTGTCTTTATTGTTGAGTTGTATGATCTCTTTGTATATCATGGATATTAAACTCCTTATTGGATATGTGATTGCCAAATATTTTCTCCAATTGAGTCAGCTTCCTTTCCACCCTTTTGACAAAGTCCTTTGAGGTATAAAGGTGTTTAATTTTGAGGAAGTCCCATTTATTTATTTTTTCTTTTGTTACTCATGCTTTGGGTGTGAATTTTAAGAAACTACTGCCTACCATGAGATCTTGAAGATATTTTCCTGTGTTTTCTTCTAGGAGTTTCATGGTTGATGCTTTTATATTTAGGTCCTTGACCCATTTTCAGTTAATTTTTGTTTAAGGTATGATATATAGGTCCCCTTTCTTTCTTTTGCATGTGAACATCCAAATCTCCCAGCACCATTTGTTGAATAGACTCTCTGGCCCAGCTGATAGGACTTGACCGCCTTGTCAAAAATCACTTGAGTAGGGGGAAGCGGCTGTGGCTCATCAACTGGGCTCCCATTTATCATACGGGAAGCCCTGGGTTTGCATCCCAGAGTCTCCTTGTGAAGGCAGGCTCGCCTGCACGCCGTGGAGAGCCACCGACCTGGAAGCACCATGGAGAGCTGCCCCGCCCACAAGCACTGTGGAGAGCTGACTCAACAAGGTGATGCAGCAAAAAGGGAGACAAGTGAAAACACAGAAGAGCACACAGCGAATGGACACAAAGGGCAGACAACAAGCAAGCCACAAAGGGGATGAAAAAAACCACTTGAGTAGACTTGAGGGTATATTTCTGAGTTCTCCATTTAGTTCCATTGGTCAGTGTATCTGTCTTTAGGCTAGTACCAAGCTGTTTTATCACAGTAGCTAAGTTATATGCTTTAAGGTCTGGAAGTGAGAGTCCTCCAACTTTACTCTTTTTAAAGATATTTTTGGATATTTAGGACCCTTACCCTTCCAAATAAATTTGATAATTGGTTTTTCCATTTCAGCAAACTAGGCTATTGGGATTTTTATTGGGATAGCATTGAATCTATAAATCAGTTTTGGTAGAATTGACATCTTAATGATATTTAGTCTTCCAATCCATAAACATGGAATGTCCTTCTATTTATTTAAGTCTTCTTCAGTTTCTTTTAGCAACATTTTGTATATTTTTGATTAGAAGTACTGCATGTCCTTATTTAAATTTATTTCTAAATATTTGATTGTTTTAGTCAATATTATAAATGGAATTTTTTTCTGATTTCCTCCTCAGATTGCACATCAGAAGCATATAGGAAGTTATTGATTTTTGCATACTAATCTTGTATCCTGCCACTTTGTTGAACTCAGTCTATTAGTTCTAATATTTTTCAGGAGATTCTATATATAGGTTCATATAATCAGTGAATAGTGAAATCTTAACTTCTTCTTTTCCTATTTGGATACCTTTTAATTTTTTATCTAGCCTAATTGCTCAGCTAGAACCTCTAGCACAATTCTGAATAACAATGGTGACAATGGGCATCCTTGTCTTGTTCCTGATCTCAGAGGGAAAGTTTTCAGTCTGTCACCATTGGGTACAATGCTATCTGTAGGTTTTGCATATATGCACTTTAGCATATTGAGAAAGCTTCCTTTTATTTCTACCTTTTTGAATGTTTCTATCAAGAAAGGGTGCTGTAATATGTCAAATGACTTTTCTGCATCAATCAAGAGGAGCATGTGATTTTTCTTCTTGAATTTATCAGTGCAGCTTATTACAATAATTGATTTTGTTATGTTGAACCACCCTTCCACACCTGGGATAAAACCAACTTGATCGTGGTGTATAATTCCTTTATTGTGCCTTTGGATTCTGCTTGCAAGTATTTTGTTGAGGATTTTTTCATCTCCATTTATTAGAGATATTGATCTGTATTTTCTTTTTTTTTCCTATCATTATCTGTTTTTTTTTAAAGACTTATTTATTTATTTCTCTCCCCTTCTGCTACCACCCCCACCCCAGTTGTCTGTTTTCTGTGTCCATTTGCTGAGTGTTTTTCTTTGTACGCTTCTGTTGTCACCGGCACAGGAATCTGTGTTTCTTTTTGTTGCATCATCTTGTTGTGTGCATGGCACACATTCCTGGGCAGGCTGAACTTTCTTTCATGCTGGGCAGCTCTCCTTACAGGGCGCAATTCTTGCACGTGGGGCTCCCCTATGTGGGGGACACCCCTCTGTGGCAGGGCACTCCTTGCGCATATCAGCACTGCACGTGAGCCAGCTCCACACGGGTCAAGGAGGCCCGGGGCTTGAACCGCGGGCCTCCCATGTGGTAGACGGACGCCCTAACCACTGGGCCAAGTCTGCTTCATTCATTATCTGGTTTAATATTAGATGGAAGTTGGCTTCATAGAATGAGTTTGGTAGCATTCTCTCCTGTTCAAGTTTTTGGAAGAGTTTGAGCAAGATTGGTATTAGATTGTCTTTGAATGATAGGTAAAATTTACCAGTGAAGCCACCTGGCCTTGGGCTTTTAATTTTTGGGAGGCTTTTGATGACTGCTTCAATCTCTTCCCTTGTGATTTGTTTGTTGAGGTCTTCTCTGTCTCTTGGTTCATATGTTCCTAGGAATTTGTCCAACCTGTTTACATTGTCTAGATTTTTGACATACAGTTGTGCATAGTATCCTCTTATCTCTTCTTATTTTTGTGGGGTCAGTGTCTAGACTCTTTTTAAAGGGTGTGTTTGATTAAGCCAATTCCATCCAGTAACATCTTCCTTTAATCAACTTAAAATAACAGATTGGGGAGCTTACATCTGCAAAATTTCTTTATCTTGCACATATCAGGAGTGCTATCTTATCGTATTTACAAGTTCTGCCCACACTCAAAAGCAGAGTGTGTACTTTAGCAGGTAGGAATCTTGGTAGCACTCAGAGAATTATGTCTACCATGCAAATGTTTACCTGCTCTCCTTCTAGCAGATAATTGATCACTCTTTATTTGTATCATTAGAGTTCTGGGCCTGGTTTTTGGTTATTTCTCAGTCCCAAAGGTTTGATATCATTCTGGGTTTTCAACATAGTTGAAGGAAAGAATAGAATTGAGGAATGTATCACTTATCTCTAAGCATGAAAAGGGATTTTGAAACCCTTGCTTTATTACTTAACAGTTAAATTAGAAAAGTAATCATTTCCATTCTTTATTTAATAACTATAGTGTGTCAAATAGGTACTTGCCATGGATTATCAATAATCCCTATATCAGCTCTACAAGATGTCTGTAAGTAGGCCAGTCAGGAGGGGTACAGAGGCATGGATTGGAAGAGCAACATTGGAGTATTCAGGAAATGGTAAGTAGGTTGATATATGTAGGACATGGGGTGAAAAGAGACAAAGGGAAGAAGATCCAAAAAATGAGATTGAGCTGAGGCAGATCAAGTTGGATTCAAGAGTAATCAATCCAGTTGCCATGAGCAACACTTAAAATTTAAGCAAGGAATGTGGTTTTATTTGATGTGTGATCTAGAATAGTGGTCATCAAGCTGATGTCCATGAAACCCAAGGAAAAACAAAGACTCCTAGGTTTCTGTGGGCATGGATGATTTAAGGGGCCCAAGTTCCAGCTCCTTAAGAATACATGAATTCTTTCTCAAGGACCTCTGTGTGAGGTTTACTTGTTCCTAAGGAGTCAAGCAAACTCAACATTCTTCCTTCTCTATTCACACATTCACAACCACCCTTCTTCTATTTTACTTAAAAAGGGCAGACTTCTCATCCCTCCTGAATTTTATTGTGATGCATTGTCTGAAGGGTTTAAATCCTTGGAAGTTAAAAAAGAGACTTTGAATACATATATTCATAGATGTATGAATATATTAAATGAGTATATATAAATATATAAATCTTAGAATCCTATGGTCACAGTGAATTAAAAATAATGTCAATGTATTAAAATCTTTTTGTTTCAGAGAAGTATGGAGTGAGGAATAAAAAGACACTCAAGCATAAAGTACAGTATATTAGAATAAAGTGGATGGAAAAATCAATTCAGGAGCCAGTGGGAAGATAGCATTGGATTAGGCAGGGGAAGCTCAGTTCTCTCACATAAACAATGGAGAAAGAGCCAAAATCTGCCTGAGGGACTTGCTTTGGGGATCAGCAGAATAAGACAGTACTTCACAACTACCAGGAGGTTAAGGGACAGAGAGAGGGAGAACCCAAAACAACAAATTCTGAGTTACTAAACCCCATGGCTGCTGGGAATGGCCCTCACCCCAAGAGACTAAGCTAGGGTCAAACTCCTGGCTTAATGAAGCTGACTGAGAAGGGAACAGATGTTTTCCTCCCTGTCAGCTGTTACAGGGGGAAAGGGAGAAGGAGTTGGGGCTTTTCTTTGGCAAATTCAGAAAGTGGAGCCCACTTTGAATCTTGAGTCTGGCCAGACCAAAACAAAGGAAAACAGAGATAGATACAATTCTGTGGAAAGGTGTGCCAAACAGCATGATCTGCTGGCTGACTGGAAATTGCATGGACAAAAATTGCACTAGGATCTCTCTCTTCTCTAACTTCTTGGAGAAAATCTGCACCCCAATAGTGAGTCCCTGAGCTAGGAAATTTTTAAAGACTTTGGATAAGTTGAACCAAATATCAAAGAAGAGTTGTGAAAAAATAATAACAATAGGCAAGAGAGAGAAATTGGCCATTAGAGTAAATTCACCAACATATTCAGATGCCTAGATATCAGCAAATATTGCAACCCATACTAGGAAACAGGATGAGATGGCCTAGCCAAAGAACGAACCAAATATCCTAAAGAGATATAAGATTTAAGACAGCTAATCAACAGTAATCACACAACTTTCCTAAATCAATTTAAAGAATTAAAGAAAAATATGACTAAAGAGATAAAGGATATTAAGAAGACATAGGTGAGCATAATAAAGAATAATTTGAAAGTCTGCAAAGCAAAGTAACAGACTTTATGGGAATGAAAGTCATGTTGGATGAGATTAAAAATACATTAGAGATACATAAGAGCAGATATGAATTGCTCAAAAACATAATTAGTGATTTCAAAGACAGAATATCTGAACTGGAAATGACAGGAGAACAGAAAAAGAAGAGAATGGAAAAAAGGAACAAGGTCTTAAGGAATTGAGTGACAACATGAAATGCAAAAACATACACATTATTGGTGTTCCTGAAGTAGAAGAGAATGGAAAAAGGGCAGAAAGAATAAATGAGGAAATAATGACTGAAAACTTCCCCAATTCTTATGAAAGACATAAATGTCCATATACAAGAAGGACAACATACACCAAACAGAATAAATTCAAATAGACCTACCCTGAGACACCTACTATTCAGAATGACAAATATCAGAGATAAAGAGAAGATTCAAAAGCAGCAAGAGAAGAACAAACATCACATACAAGTGAACCTCACTACGATTAAGTGCCAACCTCTCATCAGAAACCATGGAGAAAAGAAAAAGTGGTATGATGTATTTAAGGTACTGAAAGAGAAAAACTGCTAGCCAAGAATTCTGTATCTGAACCCCCAGATATTGGTTCCTTTGAGGGCTAAAGAGACCCATGGGAGTTATGGTCATGGCCGATGGGGTTAACTACCAGGGCAGATGGCCCCTCTTTGGAAATGGTGTTTATGTGTGATGAATCTGGACTCAGATGGGATCTCCCTTCATAAGACTTTCATGCTAATGTGCTGGAGGTGCAGTTAATGTTGGGGTTTAAGATATATTTAGGGGATTTGAATCTCTGGACTGACAATGTGATAGCCAGATCCTGAGCCTCAACAGACTCCAGCACCTACAATCTGATTTATTGGACTTACCACACTCAGCTAAGATGGAGGTGAAGAAGGACAACTGAAAATGGGAGGATTGCATCCAGCATCCAGGTGGAATCTGAGCCTCCTCTTGACATAAAGGTGCAATGGACACAACCAATCCAGTGTCCACATAGAAGAGGTGGCATTGGATTGGGAAAAGTGGACATAATGGACAAAGGGTATGGGGAAAGGCAGGAAGAGATGAGAGGTGGAGGCGTCTTCGGGACATGGAGCTGCCCTGGATGGTGCTTCGGAGGTAATCACCGGACATTGTAAATCCTCACAGGGCCTACTTGATGGAATAGAGGAGAGTATGGGCCATGATGTGAACCAATGTATATGAGGTGCAGAGGTGCCCAAAGATGTACTTACCAAATCCAATGGATGTGTCATGATGATGGGAACGAGTGTTGTTGGGGGGGGGGAGAAGGGGGGTGGGGGGGTGGGGTTGAATGGGACCTCACATATATATTTTTAATGTAATATTATTACAAAGTCAATAAAAAATAAAAAAATTAAAAAAAAAAAAAAAGAATTCTGTATCTGATAAAGCTGTCCTTCAAAAATAAGAGTGAGTTCAAAGTCTTCACAGACAAACAAAAACTGATAGACTATGTTGCCAAAAGACCAGAATTTCAAGAGATATTAAAGGGAGTGCTGAAGCCTGAAAGGAAAAAAAAACAAGGGTGAGAGACCTGGAGAAGAGTTTAGAAATGAAGAGTATTAGAAAAGGTAAATGAAAGGGAAAAAGATAGACAATAGTACAATATGACAGAAAGTCAAAGGTCAAAATGAGTGAGCTATTGCCTTTATAATAGTAACATTAGATGTTAATAACTTGAATTCCCCCATTAAAAGATATAGACTGTTAGAATGGATTAAAAAATATGAACTATCTCTATGTTGTCTACAAGGTACTCACTTCAGACATAAGGACACAACCAGGTTAAAAATGAAAGGTTGGAAAAAGACATTCCACTCAAATAGTAACCAAAAAAGAGCTGGAGTAACAAATTCCTAGAAACGCATGAACCACCTACAATGACCCTAAGAGACAGAGAAGACCTCAACAAACAAATCACAAGGGAAGAGATTGAAGCAGTCATTAAAAGCCTCCCAAAAATGAAAAGCCCAGGACCAGATGGCTTCGCTGGTAAATTTTACCTATCATTCAAAGACAATCTCATACCAATCTTGCTCAAACTCTTCCAAAAAATTGAACAAGAGAGAATGCTACCAAACTCATTCTAGGAAGCCAACATCAATCTAACATTAACTATTTTACAGAAATAGGTACCAAATTGCTATGGTATTTAGAGTTCATTAGACATATTTAAAAGATTGGTATAAAAATTTTTAATAGTTAATATAGTTAATATAGGCTAGTTAATAGTTAATATAGGCTAGAAATCACATCCTTTGCAACTATTTAAGTTACCATAAAAAATTAAGATGTCAACTTTTAAAATGTAAAGTAATATGAATAATTTTCCAAAATTTTTTGGGTTATAGGAGGAAAAAACTATTGAGGACCATTGATCTAGAAAATTAATGTATGTTGAGAGTCACTACCATGGAAGGGACTGAGGAAGGAGGCAAGGGATATAAGAGCTGATTGCAACAGGCCAGTAAGAAATAGTGTGAACTAAGGCAGAAAGCAATGAGAATGGCAAGGTGAGCAAGCATGTGAACAATAGTAAAGATGTGGAATGGGCTCTATATAATGACAAATGGGCTATAGGATAGGGAAAGAGAAAATTCCAAAACGTCTCCCAAGTTATTGGGTGGATAATACATATACAAGAGAGGTATGGATTTGAAGAGAAAGAGACTGAATTCAATTTTGGTTATGTTGAGATGCAGGTGCTTAGTATCTGGGCTTTTTAACACATCCAAGTTCAGTCTTCTTTAGGATGTTATGGAAAATTATAAGTAAATGAAAGTCTTGAGAATAGAGGTCATCTCAGCAAGCATATAGAGAACACAGAGGATTGTTTCCCCCTCTCTAAGTTGGATTCATTAAAAAAATAATAACTGGGTCGTTATTATAAGTCAAACACTTTTCTAGATGTTGGGGATATAGAAGAGAACAAAACAGACCAAGGCACAGGATAAAATTTAAATTTCAGAGCTTTAGCATCAAATAGTAAAGAAAAAGTTGACACTGCTTTGATACATTGGGATATTCTCACCTTTCAGAAGCTGGTTTTGAATACTGCTATCAGTTTCTTTTAATTGTTCAAAAGCTGAATGAACCACAAATTTGTTCTTATAACTTTGCTCCCCAATCTTTCCTCTTAAAATCACTCTATCACTGACTGTGAAGAATGAATATTCATTGCCTTATAAGTGTGTGCCAGGAAGTTTGGGGACAAATCTTTTCAGTCTTTCTCCATACCATAGCCCTCAGAAGGTGAACTCTAAATGGCAAATGGCAGGAACTTATAGATATCTTAGCTATATACCTTAACAGAATTTCATGTAAGTGGAACTTTTAAGATATTGCAAACATATAACAAGACTGGAAGTCCTGTACAGTGCCTGAATGAAATAATTATTTTCATATGATTTTCCTCTCTAATAACTTTTCCTAATCTGAATAATATTTTGGTCTATATACTACTCTTTAGGAGAGAAATGAAAATATGTCTTGGGACTAATTGTATATTTCTGGAGTGAACCTCAAAAGCTCTCTTGCAATAGAAAATGTTTATTTTGATTGATGTCTCTTAAAAGATCTCACTGAGTATGTAGGTCATTTAAGAACACCTCTACACTCTCTAACATTATTGAAGATCCTAAATAGCTTTTGTGTATGTGTGTTATATTAATTAATATTTAATTTTAACTGATAAAATATAATTATTAATTTATTTAAAAATAATGATAAAATGATGGGATGATGAATATAACATTTTCATGAATAATAACTGTATTTTCCAGAAAACTTAAGTGGCATTGTTTTATACTTTTTTTTCCCAACTATCTTCAATGAGTGTCTTAGTGGAAGACAGCTGCATTCTCACCTTTACTTCTGCTTTCTTCATTCAATCTTTTGTGATTGCACATCTCACATGGCCTCTGGATACTCCACTGTACACTTGTGAAAGAATGAGAATATGAAAGGTAAATGATGTCTTACCATTGTTATGGAAATAGTTTTGATTTCCTGGTCCCCAAAACTTACTCTGGATCACACTTTGAGAATAGCTTTTTGCTTCATGTCAGAACATGTGAGACTGATGTGGTCCCTTTAGAATACGTTAACTAGGAGGTACCAGTTTGCCATTTGGATCGGTTCTCACCTCAGCCTCAGTAAATCACCCAGGTGAAAACATTTCTATCATTGATTGTCTTTTTTAAAAAATTCATTACTTTTATAGGATAGCCTATACTGCTTCCTAAACACACTTTCTCATGATTGGAAAAACCATTTATCCAGTTTAGAAGCTAAGAGCCTAGACTCAACTTGGATATGGCCCTCTCCTCCATCCATCACATTTGATCCATCACTAAGACCTGTCAACTTTATTTTCTTTTTACTTCTCAAGGGTGACCATTTCACCCTATCTCTGCCATTGACTCCCTTATCCAAGAGAGGATCATTTTTTTTAATCTGGAATATTTGAACGGCCTTCTGAATAGTATTGTATCCATGTCCACTATCGTTCACCTCCAATCCCTTTACCACACCACAGAGTTATGTTTTTAAAAAATCTAATTTTAGCATTTCCTGTTGCCAGGAAGTGCATACACACACACACACACACACAATAATCAAAACCCCTTGATGGTTTCCTTTGATCTTCTGATAAAGACAAAACAAAGCCACGTGTACTACCACATTTCCACTTTGTTCCAGCCACAGTGGCTTTCTTCCTGTACCTTTTATTTCCCATTCTTTCTGTGATTTCAGGTACTTTGCCCATCTATTCCTTTGTCTTTCAAATGTTTTTACTTCTTTCATCACTTAGTTAATAGCTACTCATTGTTCAAATTTCAACTAAATTATCATTTCCTCAGGAAAGGCTTCCTTCCCTGACTTTTTAAAACCTTTATTATATGTTCATGGCACCACCTGCCTCTCTATGAGTTTCTCCGAGTCTAATTTTTTTTTACTTATTATTTGAAATTATTTGGTTAATAGTTCTCTCTACCAAAATTTATAAGGTCCATGAGAACAAAGACTGTATTCGCTTTTTTGTCTCCTATTGTGTTGGACATTGCTTGGCACATGGAAGGTGTTCAACAAATATTTGTTGAATGAATGAATGTTTTAAGAAAGTGGTTTTTTTTCATTTTCTTTTTATGTCTTCTAGTATTTTATCTAAGTTTCTTTATTTTCATTTGAAAATTTGGCTTTTTTCAGATATTACCCACCAGGCGGAATTGCTCATCTCTCCTTCCTATCACATCAACTCAGGTGTGGCCCTCAGGTTTTGTGCTCCTTAGTGCAGGTTGTTGTGATGGCTTTTTTTTGTTAACCAGCAAAATAGGCAAGTCTTGTCACAGTTTACCTTCTTTTCTCCTCTTCTTCCTTTTCCTTCTTATTTTTAAATTTTTAGTGTCTTACGTGTCCAGAGTCATTTTAGAAGTGTTATCTAGACAGATCATTGATAACTGAGGTTTCTATAAAAGACATGTTGCCTTTGGTAACAATTACACAGAATTCTCCCTTTTAGTAGCCAATGAATGTAGGTAATATTTAAGAAAATATCTAAGAGTTTAAAATTCAGTCTGTTTGTATGTTGGGAAAATAATTTTAGCAAATTATTTTCTTTCTTAAAGAAAGCTGATTGTCTCTAAATTTTATTATTCATCCAAGTCTAGAACAGATATTCATAGAAATAAAGTCTTATTATATCTTGAGTCATGAAAATACAATGCTATCAATGCTCCTCTCAAGGGAACATCTCACACTTGGAAGTTTTTTCCAATTCATCTAAGGATTAAGACTACGGAATTGAAAACCTTTCATAAAAGTCTTGTCTCCCAAGCATTTTGTACCAGAAAAAGCTTGTATAAAGTCCAGGGGAAAGGTTCAGATATGAATCCTGGCTTCACATGGAAAGCAAGAGTGCAAGCTGTTAAGAGGTTTGTACTTTGGAGGTCTTTACTACTTTTCCATGTCAATTTTAAAACAAGAAGCTCTTTAAATTTATGTGGCCCACAGAGCACAAGTACTGTTGATAGGAGAATAGCTTTATCACTGTTCTCAATCTCTGGGGACCATCATAAAGTAAATCCTAAGTTTCAGTTGCTCTTCAGTAGCTGCTAATAAGAAGTGGGTTGGGTTGAACTACTCCAAAGGCTAATCAGATATTTGTCAACTGGCCTATAAAGTAACTTGTTCTTATCTAGAGGAACAACACCACCAACAGGTTGTCACTACTGGGAAATCTGGATTTATTTATTTATTTTTGGATTGTTTACTTATCAACTATGTAAAGCTTCCAGACCCCCACTTTTGGCACACAGTAATACAGGCCTATACTCTGGCTTTCCAGCTGCCATTCACTGACTCCATTAGTGCTATGCAGCTTCTCTGCAGGGCTTTGGCCAGCCCATCCTGGAGAAAATGGATTAGATTTGTTACTAGTGATCTGATTCTACTGCTTCTGTGTCTGGGGGCAAGAAGTCTGTCCCAATAATTAGATAACAGTTGATGCCATTTCCCTCAAAACGCAATTCAAACCTTTACACTCCCTACTAGATATTGTAGGAATCAGGTTGCATCATGTTCACACCAGCAAAGTGAGGAGTGTTCCAAGAGCCACCCTTTGTAATTGGTCATGCTCTAGCAGGACAGTGCAAAATTTCTGTTGCAAATGTTGTTTTCCTTAAAGCATTTCCAAACAGAAATGTTTTGTCAGTCATCATAGGAAAACATTCCTTCATTGTTAGGCCTTTAAAGATCATATAAATATCTTCACATCTGCTTCCAAAGAGTGGCAGTCACTGACACCTCTAGCAAAATGTTTTATTTGTGGAGAATTCTCTGAAGAGTTTCTGGTATTTCAATATGAGCCTGATAGACACACTTGTAAAAATATTTGTGTATGTGGAGATGTAGTATATTAAGAACATGTTGCTTTGGCCAAACTTGCTGAACTTCAACTGATATTTGGAGATGTTTCTGTCCTTCTGTAAGACTTCACTTGACTGCTGGAGACAATAAAAAAAGAACCCAACCAACCAAACAAAAACCCTTTCCTTATTCCCGTCCCAGATTAAAACATTAAGTCCAATGGAATTACTTTTCCAACTTTTACTAGCTCTTTCCAAATAAATTGCTGTAGAACATTTGCTTTGTTTTTGCATCAGGTTTTGTCATTTATGCAGGAGGGCACAGAGGTGTCTATTTTATTACAGTTTGGGAAAAATTTATTTTATTTGGATAATAAGTATGTGCAGCAAAGATCAAATATTTGTATCAGTTAAATAGTCTATGGGTAAATCATTCATCATGGTCCTCATCAGATAATATTTATTAAACAGCTTCATGAAGGTCTCATCATAACTCTTATTTACTGATGAAAACTGTTTAGTTAACTTGTACTAATATATCTTTATCAGCCTATATTATTTATTCCCAACATTGCCTTCAAAAATATATAATTTTGTGAGAAGTAGTTTATGGGGGTCACTTCTAGCATTTGAATGCTAAGTGGGATACATACAGATATACTGATTTTAGAGAGTACTTTATTTTTATTTTTATTTTTATTTTTTTATTTATTTTTCTCCCCTTCCTCCCTCCACCTCCTGTTGTCTGCTCTCTGTGTCCATTTGCTGTGTTCTTCTGTGTCTGCTTGCATTCTTGCCAGTGGCCCTGAGAATCTGTGTCTCTTTTTTTTTTTTGTGGCATCCTCTTGCTGCATCAGCTCTCCGTGTCTGTGGCACCACTTCTGGGCCAGCTGTGCTTTTTTCAGGCAGGGAGGCTCTCCTTGCAAGGTACACTCCGTGCGTGTGGGGCTCCCCTACATGGGGGACACTCCTGTGTGACATGGCACTCCTTGCATGCATCAGCACTGCGCGTGGGCCAGCTCACCATACAGAGGGTACTTTACTTAAAGAGAAACACTAGCTGAATACTGCTTATCTGTGGATAAAATGAAAGAAATATTTCGACTGAGTTAAAACACAAACAACTGTTAAGTTGTTTGAGGTTATATATTTTAAAGTTACAGATGCTCATTAAGATATAAAACAACAAACAATAAGATTCTACTATTTAGATTTCTTGTATCTTGATGAAGCCAAATAAAAAGTTATATTGACTGTGGAATATTATGTTTTTATTACTTTGCTGTAGTTCTTTGTACACTGTGATTTTGGAAATCCCAAAAAGTTTTATTTTTTCATATCCAATTTTGAATCTGTTATTAATTTTTTAAAAACCACTTTAACTTACTTTATTTTTAGTGAATATTTACTGACTCTTGAAGATAAGTTCATATTGATGATTTTTAACTTACTAATGAAAGTTTAGAAAAAATTGTTCAATGTAATATTTCAAATTTTATATTATAATCTTATTTATAGGTTTTATAATTTCTGTTTTAAAAAGTGAATGATTCTTTAATTAAATATTAAACTACTTGTAATGAAGAGCATCAATATTTCAAGTGTCTGAGCTTGACAGTGAAATTATATGTGGATAAAATGGCAATGAAATATTTTCCTGAATACTTTTATCAAATGGATGTTTTTACTTAGAAAATACATAGTATGGCTCTTCCTTTTCACAGATGCTCTCAAAATTTGGAAACTCCATCCTCGATTTTGCAAAATATTTATCACCATTAGCTTTAAAATTTTATCATTCCCCTTAATACTACTTGAGATCATGTGTTTAAGGTTCTCATTGCATTTTCCAGATATTAATTTCCTAGAGAAATATGATAAACTTAGTTGACTTTAATAATCCTCCTCTTTATACTGAGAAATGTATTTAAACTTGATTTTGAATTTACGACTCTGTGTATTGTTACATAGTTTGACTATGTGCATCATTTTTGCAAGAGCTTCACTTTCAAAACGCATTTATGAAAAATTACTTTGAAATTCCAATCACCCTTGTCTAAAAACACACTTGAGAAATGATCCCTGATTCTTAATCTTCCATTGATATTAGAGGCAGAATGATTTACTCTTTTAAAGCCAGACAGGCATATCTTTACAATGTGAATCTACATTCATATAGTAGAGGAAACCATTTGAACCTCTCTTTATATTGAGAAATTCCATTAAATCATGACTGAACAAATTCCCTAACCATGTGTAAATACACTATTCCTTTTCTTTTTTCTTTTCAGGGTGTCAGTTGATATTTAGCAAATCATGCTAGTATCCAAGGGACAGAATGTATTCCCCTCTGACGAGCTCAACTTTTAGCTGAGTTCTCAGTTGAGAAGCTATGGGCTCATAAGAAGCCAATGGGGTCCTGATTGACACAGGGATGTTTTCTTTTCCAGAGTATTCCAGAGTAGTGCTTGAAAAGAATGGTTCAGGAATAAATGAATGAAAAACATACACACATTGGTAGGAAAGGGAAAAAACTTGAGATACCCAAGGCAGACAACAAGCTTCTGCTATTAGCGGAAGTTTGCTTGATTGGCTACCCTTAATCTGACCTTCCTCCCACCATCAGACTTGGAGCCCTCATCGAGATCACAAGTTTGGGAACTTTTGCCCAAAAGCGGGGAATCAAACCTTTTCTTTTGAAACTGTTAAGCTAATATTCACTGATTCTTGGGACTTCTGTTTTTCTCTTCCCCATCATAGTTTTATAGCTAGATAGGAAATACATCAGTATGAGCTTAGCTGTGGTTTTTTACCTGTTTTAGAGTTACCGCTCTTTCAAGACTCCCCCACATACAGTCTCCTCAAATCAATTAACAGAACTCCATAAAAAATATAATAGTTTAATGGCATTTGATTTGATGGAATGTAGTTCCTCAGGACCTATTAAATTCATATCATTTTATATTTCATCAAAGACAATTAGGTAATAGCATTAAAATCATATAAGATTTGGATAAACAGCACCAAGTTTTACTTATACAAGTCATTTTTCCCACTTCAATAATTTTCGCTCTTCCTGAATCAATATATTGTAGGATTGAATTCTCTAGGCTTTCTGGCAATTACCACTTCACGGTTCAGTCTCTGGACTTTTTTCATTTGAATGTCTTTTTAATTTAGAACATTTTTTAGCTCCTTTCTATTCACTAAAGTAGATTAATAACATTGAAAGCCATTCTTAAATGAGCTGAAGCAGGTGGTGGACTTGGCCCAGTGGTTAGGGTGTCCGTCTACCACATGGGAGGTCCACGGTTCAAACCCCGGGCCTCCTTGACCTGTGTGGAGCTGGCCCATGAGCAGTGCTGATGCACGCAAGGCGTGCCGTGCCACGTAGGGGAACCCCACGCACAAGGAGTGCACCCCATAAGGAGAGCCGCCCAGCGCCAAAGAAAGTGCAGCCTGCCTAGGAAGGAATGGTGCTGCACACACGGAGAGCTGACACAACAAGATGACACAGCAAAAAGAAACACAGATTCCCGTGCTGCTGACAACAACAGAAGAGGACAAAGAAGACACAGCAAATAGACACAGAGAACAGACAACCAGGGTGGGGGGGGGTAATAAAAAATGAGCTGAAGCAAATTTATCCAAAGTGCAATTTGTGTGTATCTGTATGTCCAACATATCACAGCAGTTGGAGTAGTCCTTCCCCCTTTTCACCAAGCTGAAACTGAGGTTGTACTTACTTTGCATGAAGCCCAGTTAAATAAAGCATACAGCTACCTAAAGTGTTTGCTATTTGTAATCCAAAAAATTTATACTAACCTCTTAAGGCATGTTTGAGTCTCACCTTTCCTTTGGAGAAACTCATTCAAATCTTAAACTTTTATAGAGGGTGTTAACTTAAATTTTATCCAGAGGGATCTTGAAAGACCTTTTTGATTGTAGTGGTAACTGGAGAATTTACATTAACTTTACTCTACTGATCCATAAACAGTATCAGGTGTGCTTTGAGAAGATATATGCATTCTAGCTACTCCAGAATGTTCTGAGTTATATTTGAATTAAATGAGTAGATATATTAAAAACTAAAGGAGAAAGTCAAAGTTGTGGTAAAAGCTGAATTTTATATTGTTTTAGCTTGGTTATTGACGGTTTCATAATCTTCATGAGGTGAGGTAAACATTGAAGTTGAGCCAACAGAAAAAAAAGGCAGGAAATAACTCTTCTGGGAACAACTGATTTTTTTAAATGCCAAGGAGATGATTAAAGAGATAAATACATACCTTAAAACAGATTTATCATATTAGAGGAAAATCATGGATAATACTATTACCAACTTTCTATGTATTTTAGTAAAACATTTTAGGGATGATTATATAGTCATTTAAAAAATAATGTGTATCTAGCATATATTATATAAGTTATAGTGATATATGGAGATAAAATGTCTCTAAGGATTTTCCAAATTAATACTTTAAAGTTTGAATGGGAAGAAAATTGGAATGCAGATAGTAATAATGATAAATTGAATTTCTTATTCCATACAAGTATTATTAAAACTTACAAGAGTAGAAAAACCTTGCTGATACAAATGAAAATAAATGCTATGAGGTAGATGATGTGCATGTTGACAGGTTTTATTTAAGTTTATATTTCTTTTTACCAACAGCTCACAGTACTTTGAATGACACTGATGTCCCTGTGGAAACAACTGAGTGCATTCAAGGTCAAGGAGAAGGTTACCGGGGTACCATCAACATGATTTGGAACGGAATTCTTTGTCAGCGCTGGGATTCCCAGTATCCTCACCAGCATGACATAACTCCTGAAAATTTCAAATGCAAGTGAGTAAATTAGACAGATGTTATGAATCTCAGTAGACTTTGAGAGAAATGAGACAGAGTGGTTACTTTCTACCATTTTCTATATTAATGGTTCTCAAACTTCAGAGCATCTAAGATAAGCAGGCATTAAAAGGCAGATTCCTAAACTCCACCCTGGGATTTGGTTCTAAATATATATTTAACAAATATTCTAGGTGTTTGTGATACAGATGGTTGATGTACCATGCATTTGGAAACACATCCTTCTTGCAACTTTGCTCTTGCAAGTGTATTTAATAAACCAATTAACAATAATGTTAAGTATATATGTTTCAAACCAGTGCCTCCTTAGATTTTATATTCCTTTGGGGAGATTAGATGTTTTCTTTTTCCTACGACAAGAGACAGACCTTGATTTCAGCCAGCATTTTAAACTGACGTTTCAGCCTTGAAGAACTATAACAAAATGATTTCTTTATAAAAGCATGAGTATTAATTATATATATTAATTTTACAATTGTTATGTGCAGTCCATATGACTTTTTTTCACCATTTGACTTTTGTTGGACAGACACAGCCACAATGCCATGTGGTTTTTAATTGTCCACCTTGTTATGAGGAACATAAAACGATTGCTTTTGAAATTTATAACACACATGTCATTCATAGTGGCTTTGCTGAATAGCACCAATAAATAACATATAGTGGCTTTGAAGTAAGTGGCTTTTAATAAGAGAACCTATTGCAGCATGGAGAACTATGAGTACTAGTCAGTCCATTCACAGTAGAAGATATAGATATATTTATACACACAAACACATATATTTAGCCAATTAAGCTATTTATTTGCTTAGAGAATAAATATTCATGTTATGATTTTTTTCATTATTTTATAATTTCAAAATTTATAGTTGTCACTCTGGGCTTATTTCCCTCATTTCCTCTTCAGCAATTCACTGACCCTGGATCCTCAACTCAGAAATAAATATGAAAGTATAAAAAGCAAAGAAAATGAGAAAAGATTAGTTAAAAGGGACAAGAGGAGCCTGTGTCAGAGTGTCATTCATACTTTTGTTAACTTTTAATGACTGGTAATACTCAAATAGGGAATTGTGTGTGTTCAAATGCCAAATGAAATTAGTTTATAAGAGAACAAGAATGATTATAGAATTTCATTCATATACTCCATAATTTTAACTCATCAAATGTTTAACAGGTATTTGTTATCAGAATTTTTTTAAATGGAAGCTTTAGATTACATAAATGTTACATCAAAAGTATAGGGGATTCCTATGTACCCCACCCTCTCCCCCTCCCACACTTTCCCCCATTAACAACATCTTTCATTAGTGTGGTACATTTGTTACAATTAATGAATATATTGAAGCATTGCTACTAACCATGGTCTATAGTTTATGTTATAGTTTACACTTTGCACCGTATAATTTTATAGGTTTTGACGAAGTATATAATGGCTGGTATCCGTCATTGGAATGTCATGCAGAACAATTCCAGTGTCCCTGAAGTGCCCTAGGTTACACCTATTCCTCCCTTGTTATCAGAAATTTAAGTCATCCTTTCTTAATTTAGTTCCTTGGTCAAATATTGAAACATTTTGAATTAAAAAAAAAAAAAGCTGTGTTAGAGAACTGATAAAATGACACAACATTTTGCTTGGAATATTCCTGTGTTTACCATTTGTGTTCCAGCAGAAAATGATATGTTGGTCAGGTGCCTATTTTTGTATGATTTCCCATACTACTGATATTCTTTATAAAAAACAATTTTAAAAACTCTAATTGAACAATACTGCTTATGATGAAACTGCATGTCATGTAATTATTCCCTTTAGTAATTATAAATAATTCCTTCTTCAATTAAAGCAAAAGTACTTAGTAAAACATTTGGGCAAACCTAGCCTTTCATTCTTACTTAATCTAGACTAATGAGATGCTTTTGGATTAAGAATTTAAAAGTGGGCCTAAACCCTAAACTTTGTATAGCCTTACACCAAATACATTCATGTAAATGTTTGACTTAAATTAGCAACCAAAATAATTTAAGTGGTCAATCATTCATTTAAAATTGCAAATTTGTGTAAATTTTAGGTTATATTTAATATACATTTTATACCGATATTAAGTTTTCAAAACGTAAGTATAATTTGGTTTAAAAGAAATAACAGGCTTTCTTCATCTTTTCTAATTTAATAATTTTATTACAAGAGTAGAGGATGGGATATGGGTTATAACTATGAACACTTTCTACTCAATGGCTTTAACTAATGACAATATTTATATTTTCTTGAATGACACATTTTGTATCAGGACCTAAGGCAGTAAAACAAATGAATTTGTATGTGCAGTTGATGTGGTTGGTAATCTAAAGTTATTTTGACTAGATAGAATAAATATGTTCAATTTTCTAACCATACCTGATCTTTTTCCTTTAAACATTTCTTAGTTTCTGAAAGCCCATATTGGTATTAATAAAACTGCAGTACTTTTAACTGGACCTAAGTGATATACATTTTGTATTTTCCAATAGATTTAATACTAATTTAATTAAATTATTAACGAGGGATCCATGGAAATAAAATATATACTTGCTTAGAAATAGAGAACAATATTCAGGAAAGAAAAATCATATATTCCATATTTTATTTAATTTGAACCCTGTATTAAGGTAGAAAACCTCTAAAGTGCCTTTACATGCAGAGAATATTGAAACTGATTTTTTTCCTTGTGTGGAACTAAATTTCTCATTAAATCATGGCTAAATAAAGGATGTACATATACTACATTGACCATCTTGTCCTATGGTTAGGTTTCCTATTCTCTGATTACGCTTTAATTTAACAGAAATATTTGTAAAGATTTCAGGTAACACTTGTAAATCTAGAAATTCCTTTGTGAGAAAAAGAAATTTATATGGAAAATTAAATGAATCAAAGAAATGTAGAATTCAAGGAAGAAATAGCTTTTCTATTTTTGTGGAAAATGTCTGAATAGTTTGAACTTATATTTTAAATGAGAGTAGTTCATGATGAATGAAAGCTTAGTAATAGCTTTTCTCCAGCAAAGAGAATACATGGCTCTACTTTCTATATGAGCCATGAAAATATAACAAACTCCCCTATTTTTAAAAATTGTAACAACTCATAGTTGACATCATGAGGAAGGAGAAGAATGTAACGGTACCATTTTTCTCTTTCCTGATGCAGTAATGTTTGCATGGAACTCCAAACCTGTGCAAGAAAAGACTACTGACATCTGACAGCATTTATTTCAGTAATTTGGGCAGCGTTCGTTTTGTATACTGGATTTAAAATTTTATAACTATGATAAGTCCAAAAACCTAGAACTCTATTTATCGATATGCATACACTGGGGATTCTAGAAATGTAATAGCACTGACTTCACAAATGTGAGAATATAGGCAATTTGCATTAACATGCTTATTCTCAATAGGGACCTAAGAGAAAACTATTGCCGAAATCCAGATGGGGCTGAGTCACCCTGGTGTTTTACCACTGATCCAAACATCCGAGTTGGCTACTGCTCCCAAATTCCAAAATGTGACGTGTCAAGTGGACAAGGTAATAGCTGACATTTTGCAGTGTGGGCATGATTAAATTCAGGGGAAATGCCTAAAGGGAGGACACTTTTTACAGCAGTGTATCTATTTCTTGTTGACCTAATTTTGCTGGTTAGCAAACAATATCAAGACTGTAGTTGGATTTCTTTTATATATTAATTCACTCAGCATTTGTTTAGTGGTAGGGATATACCAGTAAACAAAATTAAATTCTCAGTCCTCATGGAGTTAATTAACAGTGGACAGAAAAAAAGCAATCTAAATGTGAGGGTAGGACAAGTATGTTAGTTTGTGGTGTAAGTGCTAGGGAGAAAAGTGTTCCAGAGTTAAAGAAGGGGGTGAATTGTTATATTTCAGTCATCTCGTAAGATCTTTCTTGTTAAGGTAACATTTAAGGAAAGAAAGAAATGAAGGAGCAGAAGAGACCTGTGACTATGTAAAAAGCACATAGATAAAGGAAACTGCAGATACAAATTTCATGAGATGGGAGACTATTTGAAAAGTCAAAGGAAAGGACCAAGGGCAGCACTGTGATTGGTAGAATGCAAACAAAATGGGGAGTGTAGTGGATGAAGTTAGGGAAGACATTTGGCCAAATTGTGTAGGCCTTGAATGACTGGTAAGAATTTGCCCTTTTACTGTATAAAAGGAAGGACTTCATTGTAGGGTTCGAGATTAAAAGTTATATGAGCTGGGGGGTGGATGTGGCTCAAGTGGTTGAGCACCTGCTTCCCACATGAGAGGTTCTAGGTTCAGTTCCCAGTGTCTCCTAAAAAATAAACAACAAACAGCAAGCAAATAAATGAAAGAAAAAAAAAAAACTTAGTGGAGTCGATGTGACTCAGGGGAGCCGATATAGCTCAGAGGTTAAGTGCTGGCTTCCCACATACAAGGTCCCAGTTTCATTAACCGACCTCAATACTTAAAAAAAAAAAAAAAGAAAAAGTTACATGATCTGACTTAAGTTTTAACTGGATCATCCGGGCTGCATTGTGGGAAACAGGATGAACTTCCTGCAAGGGCTAAAACAAAAGAACCAGTTAAGTAATTGTTTCAAAAATCCAGTTAAGAGATAAAAGTGATTTGGACCTGGATTTGGCTGTGAGATGATGAGTACTAATGATGTCTGGGATAAAGTGCCATTTTCCTTGGGAATACAGAGACCATTGAAGATAACTTGTTTGGGAACAGTAGTAGAACAAAGTTAGATTGCAGTAGTTTTAAGAAATAATTTATTTGTAAAATATTAATAATATGTTCGACCTAGGCATTTTGTTGGTGCATAATGAATTGAGAGCTATGATTTTAAATAATCATACTCTATTTCACATAAACTTCATTGTAATGGCCTGGTCCGTATAAAACCAAACTAAAGGTCCAAGCCTAAATCACAGCTCCATTTCAGAAGACTTATCCTCCTCTTCATGCTTTTCCCATCCTTTAACCTTTTCTTCAGTGCCACTGCCTATGAGTAATTCTGAAAATAGAATTGTTCCCTTCTCAGTCAATTTCACTGTCTACTAGAGGATATTTTAAAGGTCAGTTGTAAATAGAGTTGAAACCAATGATTGAGGAGGTTTATTACCAGCTGGGTCTACTGATCCCAATCCTGTTCACTTGGATAAGAACTGATGATTTGTTAATGTCAGGGGGAAATGAGCATAACTGTTTTATAAGTTTCTAGTGTATATTATAATGCTTTTATGTACAAACATATCACCAAAAGATAAGATAATGGAATACTAGAATTTTTGGATCTTGGAGGTCTTGGAGGTCTTATTGCTTCTCTAATAAACCTATTCATTAATAGATAAAGAAATTCATTTTATGGAATTTTAATAACTTGCCTAAATTCTTATGTTAGCACAGCTGGGGCTAGAATCTGACTCTCTTTTTAATTTTCACAAATTTTTATTATCATACTATATCATTATATTATATATATTTATATATTATACCATATTATTATTCTTTAGCAATAGACTATATCTAATACATGCAACAATGTCTAGGCTCTGTAGGGGAATTTAAAAATGAATGCAGTCTATTGAAGAAACAGTTTTAGTGAATTTAACATTAAAATTCTAGCTGACACAGTATGCCACTGTATATACTGCCAAGCTAATGGTCTAATGTTATGCATTTTTTTTTTGTTATATGTGATATATATGTGTATATATATATATGAAAAAGTACAGTGCATTTTCCTTCTCCATAAACCAAGAAATATAAATTCCACACTTCGTTGGAAGAGCTAGTAATATTTTCTCAAATCTTGCTGTGAATTAACATATATAAGTACTCTTCCAACTGGATATTAAATAACCCTTTATTAAAGAAAAGTGAAAACTAAAAATGTAGAATTTCTTTAAAATGCTTATAAATCACTATATGTTAAATTAGAAAAGATACATTTAAGGAAATAATCAGAAGAAACCTCATAGCCTTAAATATTTATATCAATATAATAAAATAATTAAAATATGTTAACTAAATTTCCAAGCCAAAATTCTGGGGGAAAAAGTAAATCAAAAGAAAATATGAGGAGATAAATCATCGAAATAAAAGCATGTATTGCTAAGGTAGAGAAAACAGTAGAACTAATGAATAGATTGAAATGAAGTGTCTTTGAAAAAATGAGCAAATTAGACAAATGACTAGCTAACTGATTCAGGAAATAAAGCATGCACAAATATAGAAAAGTAAAATTACCAAGGGAGTGATAACCACTAAAACTGAAAGATCTTCAGAAATAAGATGATTATATATAAGCTCATGCAAAATCTTTGAAAATGTAGAAAAATTGGGTAATTTCATGTTACCCAAATTGACCCCATTAGAGAAAAAAAACTTAAAAAGACCAATTCTTATAGAAGAAATATATCAATATATTGAAGAACTATACCACTAAAAATATACTAATCTGATACATTACAAACCAGGTAATCTCAATACAATAATACATTGCCCCATAGCTTACTTAATAAAGGAAAACTTTTACCTTTTTTATGCTGCAATTATGATACTGATACCTACAAATGACAAAGATAGAATGAAATAATATACACTTATCTCATTTGTGATTATTAATGCAAAATTCCTGAGTGAACAGAATCCAATTAATGGTGAAATTAAGAAAAGAATACATAACGACTAGATGGACTTTAGTCTCAGAGTGCAAAACTGATCCAATATTAATAAAACATTAATATAATTAATATAAAAATAAAATAAGAAAAGCAGTCATATAACAATCGCAGTAGATTCTGAAAAGTCCTTTGAACAAATTATCACCCATTCCTTATAAAAATACTCAACTAAAAATTTATGGACTTCTCCAAAACAGATTCCAAAATGATAAAATATCTGAATGTAAAAGTGGGAACAAGAAGTAAACTTGGGAGAATATCTTTGTAACTTTGGTGTTGAAAAAGCCTTCTAAATTAGGTTCAAAATTAGAGGCAACAAATGAACAAAAACAAAAATGATAAACTACATCGAAAACCCACCATGCCAAAAAAATTAATAAATGCAAAAAAACACTACAATAATTAAACTCAGAAGACAAATGACACACTTGGAAAATGTTTTGAAATGTATACCTTGGATAGAGCAAATATGCATGTAAATATTTTAATATATTAAAATCTCTGAAATTGAAGGATAAAGACTCCTAACATTAAATGAAATGCAAAATACATGAACAGAAAAATTACCAAAAAAAGATATACAAAATAGTCTTAAACACATTAAAATTATGCTTAAATTCACACAGTAGCAGAAAAGCAAAATGATAAGTACTTTGAGATACCTTTTCGCACATGTAAATTTGCAAAAATTAAAAAATTTGACAATATAAAGCTGTAGGGAAAAAGGAACTTTCACACATTGCTCTTAGGTGTGCAAAATGGTAACTCTCCTATGGAATTGAATTTGACAATAATCAGTAAATTTATATGTGCATTTACCCTTTGGACCAACCATACCAATACTTGAATATACACCTTCACCAATATGCAAGAACATATATGCAAAATATTCCACCACAGCATTATGATAGCACAATATCCAAATGTACTCTGATAGAGCCATACATTAGAGTGCTAAGAAGTTGCAATAAAGAAATATAAAGCTCCGGAAACTAATGTGGCATGGTCTTCAGGTATATTGTTTATTAAATAATTAAAAGCTAGACGCAAAATTATGTATGCTTCACTACTTGAGTAAAAAAGGAGGTATAAGTATATATAGCCTGATCAGTTTTGCCTAAATAGATGAGAAGAGAAAAAAAGACAAGACCAGTCAAAACAAGACACAGTAACCACAAAAATGAAACTAATAAAAATTGGCTACCTACAATAGTGGGTTTGAGTGGAGTGGAAACAATGGGAAAGATGAAACTTCTCTGAATACATCCTTTCATACAGTTTTGGCTATTACCCAATGTTAATGTTTTAAATATTCTAAAAGTAACATCAAGAAAGATGAAAAGAAAACACTGCAATTGCTTAGAAACAGAAAGAAATGTGTCTATCTGTATATCAAACAGATACCACTACTATGGAGAAGGAAAAAAGTCCAAATAATTTCTGAACACAATTCTCTGAATATATACCCTCATTGTGATATATTTTAAGGCTGAAATAACTATATATTTTTAACATTATAGGGTAGGTTTATTGTTAGTAGTATGAAAATGTAGCAGCTTTGAAATTATTTTTTTTGTATTGTAAAATTCAGAAAATGAACAAATGTCTTGCTCTTGTTGGCAACCAGGGCTGTGCTCTTATTGTGTGTGAAAGGAGACACGGAAATGAAATGGGGAAAGAGAGGAAGAACTGTGGTGTCAGACTGGAATTAGAAGAATCAGTATGAACTCATGATACACACTCACACACACACATAACTCAATTCTATAAAAGGAAAGAGTATTTGATATCAAATAACAATGAGCATATCAGGCACACACTTCTTGTGTTCTAACTAACAACAATTTGATCACTAAAATAAACTTGAACTTCTAGAGAAATTGGTGATTTCAAGCCTGGGGCAGGGAAAAGCCAAAATGAGCCAAGAATATCTTGTGCCTGCAAGTTACAAGGTACTAAAAAAATTCACGTCTTCTTTCTGAAAACCCATAACTCAAAAGGTCAGCCAAATCAAGGGACCTGTCAGGGCATAGAAGAGATTTAGGAGACATGATTATTAAGTGTAATGTGATATCACGGATGGGTCCTGGAATAGAAAAAGTACAATAGGTAAAAAAGAAAATATAAACAAAGTAAGGACTTTTGTCAATAATAATGTATCTGTATAAATCCAATAGGTGTGATACATTATCAAACTAATATGAAGTATTAAAAATTGGGGAAACTCAGTGTATGGTATTTGTACCATCTGTAACACCTTCACAATTTTTTTTGTAAATTAAAAACTGTTCTAAAATTTAAAATTTCATTAAAAAACTAGCTTATAACCCATATTCACATAAAAGGGTAGTGATGGGTAGTGATGGGGTAGGGGGATATCTCCCTCTAAGAGAAAACACAGAGGTCAGAAAATCAAAACGTAAAAGTTCATTTGATACACTGTGTTGTACAATTGTTTCCGTCAGAAAAAGCTCATACAAAGATTTCACTACTTAAGAGTGAAAAGTTTAAAATTTCTTAATATAGAACAAAATGCCAGAGGAGAATGTTTTAATTGGTGTATTCTGGGTATGTGCAGATATTATATTTACAAGTTTGTGCTCTCTGAAAACAGTTTTATTGTGTACTGTAATGATTGTTACAATATCTGTATCAAATCCAAATCCTATTGAGTTTTATATTTAAGCCCAAATTCTTTATAGTGCTATTACAAAATATGATCCAAGGAAATATACACATGACTATGGAATACAATTATTATACTTCCATTCCACTATGCTATTGCTGCACAAATAATTAAATTATTCATTTAATCAATTCTATCCAGATTTTTACAATATCAACTATCAAAATCATATAGTATATTTTAAACAAATAACAATATGCTATGAGTCATCAATTTTATAACATAGAATAATCTTAATGTTAATGTACATTGGTAGAGAACATTTTTAGTCAAATCTACAGTTTGAATTTATATAACGATAGCTATAAAGAAAAGCCACTTTTTAAGTGTTCAATTTTGTTTCAAAATATGGAATAGTGTTTCTTTTTAAATGTAGAACTGCAACTTATATTCTTAGAAGAATTTCATTTCTTTTTATGAGATTTATTTAGATTAAGAATATGGATATTCCTATTAATGGTTAATAGAACATAAATTGCTCTGTAAAAGCAAACTTACAAATATAATGCCATGGAACATGTTACAAAACACCAGCTTGAAGTGGCTCCTGTTGGCCAAATTTGGAACATTTTGGGAATCAAAATTAACAGGAAAGATTTTATAAATGACACTGATTTTTAAAAAGTATATACATATCTTCTTGAGACATCCAAAATATAACTTTCAGTGTCTCAGGTTGGAATCTTGTTCAGTCATCACTCTGCAGTGGTCTGATCTTTCCTTGACCCTCAAAATCAACCAGTTCCTGATATGACTCAACCACATACTCACTGAGCTGTCAGGTAAGGATGTGAAGTTGCTGTGTAAGACTCTGACCCACACAAAGTGCTCCATGAAGTTGTTGCTAGAAAACTGGCATCTCCCTGAAACCTGATGCAAGGGTCTCTTTTCTTCTTTGATCATCGCCTAGAGGCTGACACCTCTGTACTTGGCAAAGATGTCCTTGGGGATGATGGGGTGAAATTACTCTGGGAGGGCTTGTTACCCTGACTACAAGCTACAGACCTTGGAGTCTCTGCTGGCTACCTTAGCGTATTTGTGTACACAAACACACATGCATATATATGCACACACACCTGCACACATTCTGGATTCACGTAGGGCAGATAAAAGAGCACTTAATCATTCTTGTAAATCCCCCAAGTTATAAGGCTGATAAGTAGCACAATCTCAAGAGGCCGGGGGATAGGGATGATAGAAAAAGAATTAAAGGAAGCAATGTTAATACTTTATAAGAATTTTTTGGGGGGGAGGGTAGTTGGTTTCCAGATCTGATTTTCACCTGTGTTCTTGCCACTATCATGTGAGCTCTCTCTATAGAGACAGATAGATGGATGGATGGATAGATAGATAGATATAGATATAGGTATAGATGTATTACTACTTCTACTAATAGGACTAGTAATGTACTGGTGATAATAATAATAGTACTAAATAAATAGAAGAGAAAGAAAAACTCATGTTCACAGAGGAATGCCAATTAATAAAGAAATGTTAGAAATAGAAAAATAAATTCACAACAATCATAGTAATAACTGAGTCACATATAATTCATCAAATGTACTTAAAACCATTTTGTGAAAATTTGTTGGGAATAGAATATTCACAATAGAATAGAATATTCAAAGGTCAAAGTAGACTTTTTTTTCGATGCATAGAGAAAATTTTCCTTTACAAAACTTAACCAACAATCAAACTTATCACCAATAATGGAACAAATTGATGTCATGTGTCACTTATATATTGCTCTGAAAAGGACAAAACACCACCTATGTAATATTCCTGCCAAATATCTTTAACTTGATTTTATTTATGAAAAAATAACCAGACAAATACAAATTAAAGAGCCTTTGAAAAACAGCTGGCCTAGAAGACTCAAAATAGCAATGTCGTGAAAGATCAAAATCAAAACACAAAGAGTACAAAGGGTATATGAGTGTTCCTTAAATAATTCTTGTGACTTTTTTTGTAGATGTGAAATTTTTCAGAGGACTAAATTGGGCAATATATGTTAAAATTCTCATTTCTGTGGTATCTCAAATAGCCACTGATTTAATATTTTTCTTTTAAAAAAATGTATATAATATTTGCATTTGAATAAGCCCTCATTTTTATTGGAGATTTTTTAAAAAATTTTATTATTTATTTCTCTCCACTTCCCTCCCACCCCGGTTGTCTGTTCTCTGTGTCTATTTGCTGTGTCTTCTTTGTCTGCGGCATGGGAATCTGTGTTTCTTTTTGCTGTTTGTCATCTTGTGTCATTTCTCTGTGTGGGCGGCACCATTCTTAGGCTGCACTTTCTTTGGTGCTGGGGGGCTCTCCTCACAGGGTGCACTCCTACGCGGGGGACACCCCTGCGTGGCGCGGCACTCCTTGCGCGCATCAGCACTGCACATGGGCCAGCTCCACACGGGTCAAGGAGGCCCGGGGTTTGAACCGCGGACCTCCCATGTGGTAGACGGACGCCCTAACCACTGGGCCAAGTCTGCCGCCCTGGAGATTATTGAATTGAACGTAGACATATTTTAATCTGAGATATTTAAATTTTCTTTCCTGTATGTTTAGTAGTGCTTTTTTTTTCAATTTTTATGTTGTTATTCATCAATTCCTACTCTTGAAAAAATAATTTTTCTGTCCTCCTTCATATTGATTAGTCTTCTTTCCATGTATTTTATATTTAGATTGTTACCGTGGGAATGGCAAGAGTTACATGGGTAATTTATCAAGAACAAGATCTGGACTAACGTGTTCCATGTGGAACAAGAACATGGAAGACCTGCACCGGTGTGTAAATTTATTTCTTTCAATATATAGGATATAGTTGTAATAGCAGATATGTATATGAAAATAAGTATGTCTATTTATTTACATTCTTTTCTATACTATGGTAAGTTACTTAACATTTTATATGGATGATTCTGTGCAACTCACCTTAACATTAAACAAAAGGTTCAATACGCAATTCAGTCTAGAGCATAGAGCATATTCATTGAGCATTTACTATATGTTCTGCACTGTGAAAAGAACCTCAGGGAACATTAAATAAGTTGGGCACACGTTTTGGCCCAACATTCAAGAACAGTATGGGTAACACTGAGAAAACAATAACATAGTTTCATAAGACAGTATATAATGAAGTGGCAGATCTTCAAATAGTATATGTTGTAGGATTATTATGCTCTCATAATAGATAATGACAGCAGTTTATAAAAATCAACATGATTGTTTTCATAGACAAATATACCTTACATATCCAGTTGACTGCTACAAATTCAAGGAAATAGGTATTCTTATAGAATCTTTATTTTGGTGCATAAAATGTTGCTATAATTTAAAAGAATGAAAATTTAATTATATATTAAAAGAGTTACAGATTTTTATATTCGACATAGTCACAGTCAATTAAAGCAGCATCCAATCGGCCTTAGCACTAGTACCATGTGTTTAAAATTGCAAAAGAAGTTTGAGACATGGCTGGCTTGTAAAGCAGATGTTTAGTAAACATCCCAGAATATATGCAATAGAAAAAAAGAAAATGAAAGTCAGTGTCATTTAATCAAGTGCTTACACCCTAATTGTTTTACATGAGTTATCTTATTTGCTGTCACAACTCTATATGGAAGATATTTTTTACATATGTTGATGAGAAATTAAGAGCTCAGAGAGTTTGAGCCACTTTGTCTCAGGTCTATTTAGCTCTTATTCTCTTCTAAAATCCACTCACTAATAGATGCTATTGTTTCAATTCATTTACTCAACAAACATATTAATAGTTCTAAAAACAGTGCTGTTAATAGAAATATAATGTGATTCCCAAATTCAAGCCACATATGTAATTTTAAATTTTCTAGTAGCTACATTTAAAGAGATGAAAAAGAATAAGCAAAATTAATTCTAATAATATACCTTTATTTAACCCAATAACTAACAGGCTTATGAGAAATGATTATACCCATCTTCTCCCAGCTCCTCTTTCAGTGATATCACATTGGAAGCTTGAAATTTAATGGTAGAAGTATTTACATCACAGAATTCAGCAAGTGCTACAAATCAGACTCCCTCCCCCCATCCAGTACAACCAGAGAGGTATTTGTTAAACATTTACCAGCATACTGCTAGAAATATATGACATTTTTATTTAGTACCCTCAATGGTAATAACCCTGAGTTCACTGAGTTTAGATATGACTTTTGGAAACAGTTAAAAGTCATTTGGAAACAATTTGGAGGAATTTGGTGAATGATTGAGTTGCATGGTATAGTTTTTGATTTAAGAATAAAATGTAACTAAGTAAGGAGACTATAGAGCCTAGTCATTTTGAATGCTTTGACGCTGGAGGCAGATATGGGTCCACATCCCAGTTCTATGGCTCACAAGCCATGTGACCTTAGAGAAATTAATTGTCCTCTATAGGTTTTAATTTCCTTAAATGTAAAATAGCTGGTAAAGCCTGGCTCATAATGTTTGTATGAGGATTACATCTGTAAAGCACTAATAACAGAATCTGGCACCATGTAAGTATGATATGTCTTTGCCACAGTTGTTAATCCAGAAAAAGAACCTGAGTTTGGAAAGACATTCCAAGTTTCCATTTCTAAATATTTATAATTTTATTATAAAATGACACAATAATTGTATTCAAGCATGGTAATTATTATTAATAATGCAAAACAAATGCAGTTAGGTGAATAGTTTCCATTACTTGATCAAAATGGTCATGCAGATTTTGACTTCATTAATGTTGTTATAAATGTAAATATCGATATTATATGAATGACTATGGTCTTATAAAATAACATACAATATTTATTTTTTACTTTTGTTATAAGTTAAGATGTAAAATTATGCTGAAGTGTTACTCAGTGACCTCTCAGAAAGTCTTATTTTGTAAATATAGGACCAGTGAAATTTTAGAATTTAATTTTTTATTAGTGAATAAGTATTCTTTTCTCAGTATATTATCCTGTACTTTGCCATAGTAATGCTGCTGGTGATGCTTGAAATGTATCTGAAGCCTGAAAAAATACTTTTATAAGAGCTCATATTCTTTACATACTTCATAATTTTGATTTTCTTTGTTATCTGCTCTTATTGGGCAATGTTTCTCCATGTCTATGCTCCAGGATAT
Source organism: Dasypus novemcinctus (assembly GCF_030445035.2). Lineage (NCBI taxonomy): Eukaryota > Metazoa > Chordata > Mammalia > Cingulata > Dasypodidae > Dasypus > Dasypus novemcinctus. The sequence continues at coordinate 72,312,407 of NC_080677.1, forward strand.
TGCTTCCTTGCCACTGTAGTTTTTTAATAGAAGCAAAGTCACAAAATCTCTCATTTTTATCTATGCTTATTATGCAGCTTTATATGCATCTGTGTTCATATGTTTGCTTGTGATACTTTCCTTTGAATAGCTTCCACATCTCTTCATTTCCCATTTCCATCTCCTCCAAAAATTAGGATAGGAAGATAGTAAGAGGAAATAAAGGAGAAGAGATGAAACATAGACTATGCCTCTTTTTTTAATTGCTTGGGATTTTGCTTACATTTTGAATGAAAGATCCTGTCTTCTTTTGGACAATTAAAGTCAAGATAGATATTGTATCATTGAATATGTGAAACTTGATGTCCTGGAGTTAGAAAACAAGCTTTCAAACTCTAAAAACATAAAATCTAAATTCAGTCTTAAAAAAACATAGCTAAATTTTACACTAAATAGAAGTGTATGTTCTATCTACAATGAAAGTTATGCGCTAGGATTATATCTTCTGCGTAATATTTTGTTTTTCTTGGATGAAATAAGCATCTTGTGATGTGTGTAGCTTGTTGTTCATGCAGGCATACTTTCTGGGAGCCAGATGCTAGTAAGCTGAATAAGAATTACTGCCGGAATCCTGATGATGATGCTCATGGTCCCTGGTGTTACACAGGGAATGCTCTCATTCCTTGGGATTATTGCCCTATTTCTCGTTGTAAGTACATTTACTGATATTTTTCAGGTGAAATATTTTAAATGTACTTCATCTCCTCTAAGAAATGGTATCAGAGGCCTGGTACCATTTCTCAAGGTCAGGGTGTTTTCCAGACACCAACAAGCACATGCGCACCCACATGCAGGCATACACACACAATCCTTTCTTCATCTCTTCTCTAGACAAAAAAGAAATCCCATTTTTCTTTTAAGAGAAATAACTCCGATTTGGAAATTGGAGCAATAAATGGCCCTGGTCCTAATATGATAGGGCTGGAAAGACTCCTCCTCACCATCAGCACCAATACTGCCCGCTCAGCCTCTGAATTAGCAGGGTTCTAAGCAGAGTCTTGGGCTCCCTATCAGACCTGTGACCAGGTTAAGATGGTGGCAATCTGAGCGGTTTCTAAGTTTTTTAACCCAGGACTAGGAAGCCTGGGGCATTCCACCCTTTTCTCTGAATCCAAGATGACTTTGTCAAAAGAATATTGGTGCACAAAAATGTATGCATAAAATATATGTATATATAGAAATATATAATGTTTAAATATATGCATAAATATAAATATATAAAATATATTTTAAAAGTTTTATATACTTCATATAAAAGAAAAGTACATTAGAACACAGGAGAAAATTGAAGAAAAGAATAAATACAAGTAATTAATAAACAAAAGACATTAAAACTTATTAGTAAGGAAAAAATGAAGTAAAAAACATAAGAAATAATTTCCATCAATCAGGTTGTCAAATAAAATGATCGTTAACATCCAATGTAAGTAAGGGATTAGGTAATCAGACTCTCAGTACTAGAGTATTTTGAGTGTAAATTGAAAAAATCCTGTCTAGCAGTCAGTTTGGGAAAATGTATCAAAAGCATTAATGATGTAGATCAGGGTTTCTCAATCTCAACACTATTAACATTTTGGGTGGGATAATTTTTGTTGCAGTGCCATTCCCAGTGTACTGTGGAATGTTTAGCAGAATCTCTGATCTTTACCTATTAGATGCTGGTAGCAGTCCCCTCCCAGACATGACAATCAAAAGTGTCTTCAGACAATGTCCCCAGAGGGGACAAAACTGCCCCCAATTGAGAACCATTGATGTAAATTAATATTTATTGAGATGGAAATATATCCTTAATACGCTACGGAGTGAAAAAGCCATTTGATAAGGCTGTGTTGGTAGCAAGAGACCATTTTAATTTGCCACATATCAATACCTCTCTGTTTACTTAGAGCAAAAATTCTTTACCACTATGTTAAACTACCTTTGTGTCAGACTTACCTTTATGAGTTCAATTAAAACTTTGTTTTAAGAATGTTTTTCTTTCGAGATAAGCCAGTAGTAAGTACCTTAACAATTGCAGCAAAGATACACACTTAAAAAAAGACATTAAACTGAGGAAGTTATGTTCGCTTTAAAACATGAAATAAAATACCAGTTTATATTTTTCCATAAAAGAGGTAATTTATCACTGCAAGAGGAAATAATAGTCATGTTTCTCCCAGAAATTTTAGCATAAGAAGGCAAGCTTCTTAAATATGATATTAATAATAACATCATATAGTATAATCTATAATTAAGACTTGGACCTTTCCAATCTATTTTTCAATAAATAGAGAAATTATTTATAATAATAAATACTTAAGTATCTTATACATTTGCAAAGAGACAGGGTATTTCATATTATTATTTTTTAATTTCATTAACTGTGATCATAATCTTTCAAATTAACTAGTGTTTTCCTAATGTTCTACCATTTTCGCATATTAGCATTTTCATAGACCTGAAAATGTTCTTTTAGTGACAATGTCTTTCAAGTTCCAACACTAAAACAAACAAACAAACATCTTAGGAGAATATTACAGTAAAAAATATCTTTTACAAATTATTATAGAGTTGTTTTATCTAAATATTAGTTTACTTCACTATACCTCTGTTTAAAGACTCTGGTAAAATAGTGGAAGCTTCTAGAATATCCATGGATATAGGAAGAAGGAGAAAAGTCTGTGAATTGGCTTCTAAAACAGGTTATATTACCCTCCCTACAGAATTCCAGGATTTGTAAAAATCACAGAGTACCAATCTTAGCACATAGGTATCATTAAGAATAATGCTTTCTTAGAATCACAGGGCACTGTGATTTGATTTGTAAACCTTAGGGAGACAAGATTCTAATAATTTTAAGATCTGTAAAAATATTTTCAACTAACGTTTTAAACCAAAAGTAATGTGTGTAAAGTATTCAGGGTGTTGCTAGTATTTGATTAAATGTTATTACAGAGACTCATTTTTACTTAAATGTATTTCAAATGTACATTTCAATAAATATTTTTACACTGTCATTTTTCTACCTAATATTTATAAGCAGGATTTATTTACTTTTTTCTCCTGGTGAAAGGCTGTTAAAACTTATCCTTAGAAGTGTTAAGTTCTTATTATTTAACTCCAGAGATTGTAGAAATCATGTTCACACTGTAAATTGTCTTACAAAATATGTAAAAGTTTTGATTTCTTATAAAATGCTTACAAAATAGTATTTAACATAGATTTTAATCTTATCAAATATGCAAATATAAAAATATAGAATATGCCTATATGTTTGCTCATACGCATATACACTTAGCATATCTCAGAAAAAAAGTTTCTTACATTTTAACTACTGAGTTTGTAGTGGGTAAGAACTCCAACTCAGACTTCCTGGGTAAGAGTTTTACCTTTCTTTATATTTAAGTACCCTGGAAAATTTACTAACCTATTTATGACTTAATTTCTGCATTTCTCTAATTGTATAATAAGAGTATTCTATTGAGCCAATTTGAACAGGGCTTGATGCAGAGTTAGCACTCAATAAACTTAACTTCCTCCTCACTTACTAATTTTTTTATTCACTCATAATTTTTATTCTATTCTATTATGGGCAAAGCCCTATGTGATATCCTAGAGATACAACTCTCTAATGAATGTTTCTTACCCCTAAATAGTTTACAGGTTAGATCAGAGACATATATTTAAACAATTACAAAGTGATATAGTCAATAAATAAATATTAATATAAAAAATGCAAAGTGGTAACACAGATGTATGTCTGGAGAAACACGCAGCATTTGTAAAGTTTTGCACATGAGATGAGAGTTAAGAATATTGTAAAAGAAATTTTGTTTTCCCTAAGAGCCCACATTTGGTTCTGAGGTGATATAAACACGCACATGTGTACACACACACACTTGCATGTTTACCTACTCTTCCATAGGTAAAACTAACCGTTTATTTGTGTTCTTTTTCGAATTGAAGTTGCACCAATACAACAAAAGTTTTGTAGCATATATATTTTTCAGAGATAAATAACATGGTGTATATAGTGGAGAAAGTAAAAGTGAGAAGAGTATTTGGCAGTGAAATGGGAAAGGCCTAAATAGCAGAGGTTCTCAAACACAATGTGTAATAGAAGAAACTAAAAAGTTCTGTTTTTTTTTTAAATCGTACGTCTAATTGTGAAAACAGAAACTCCAGAAATCTAAGTTCTAAACTATGAGAAATATTAGCTTAGAAAAAGTTTTAAAAAGTCAAAATATTTAAAAGCTACAGTTTCAAAATATTTTAAATGTTTTAGTAATATTCTGTAACAAGCTAAGTACTTTGCAACCTATTAGTCTGGAATCTAGGATTAGGAGATTTATATGCAATTAAGGACTGAATGAGTAGTCTAGTCTATCTCATCACAGCATAAGAAATAAATATCTAGCTATTTATTGTAGCTAGATATTGTAGCTAGATTATTGACTTGAGTGGAAAACCAATAACCTTGATGTTTTAATTATGATAGTCTGCCTCAATCCTAATTTGTACTATGAACTAAAATACTGACCTCTATTGACTACAGGGAAAAACTCTCCCCCAGGATAAACTAAAGGGGTATGGGAATAATGAAATTTATAAGTTTGCCTTTACCCTCGCCATTTAAAATACATAGAATCTGGAAAATAAACATAAATCAAAACCCCTTAACTGTATTAATTCTCTTGAGAATCCTCATAAATAACAAACAAATTTGCATCTATTATAAAGCAATCCGTGTGTCATTGCTGTTTAGTGGCTAGTTTATTTGAGCTCAGGGCATTTCCAGGGATTAACAACCAGCTGGGTCTAAACAGTGCCTGACTGAACTCTAAGCCATCAATTCTGAACAGTCAGACATTAAGCTCCAGGAAATGTCTTATGCCTCATTCATTCTGCTTAAGTATTTCCAAATCTTGGCATCTTCCAAACCTTTCTCGTTACATCAATTAAGCCTCAGTAGGGAGTTTATGGGAAAAAAAAGAAAAAAAAGAAAAAAGAAAAAAAGGAGTACGTTGTGAAGTGTTCTTTAGAATTTATTTGCAGTTTCTAATGTTTCTTTTTTTATATATTTTTAAACTTATATCCTGAAAAAGCATACTTTGAAATAACCTAACATAAGTAAATTTTATTATCCCTCTTTTTTCCCCTTTAGTGATGCTTATGTCTACCCTCTAGAACTCTTGCAGAGATTTCTGAAGCATGTGCAGTTTCAATTGTCCTCAACCCCATGAAAAAATAAAAAAAGTTTTTAGAAAAAAAATGCTAATGGGTCAAATAACAGTTTAAAAGAGCATATTGTATGAAGAATTCAAGATTTATGCAAACTGCAAGTGTCATTAGTTCATTTAATTATCTGTCCACTATATAGTGTTGGACATCTTGATAGAATGTAGCAGCCTTTTGATACCAGTAGCGTAATTCAAGCTGCCAATGGCCATCAAACCACACACTAGAGAGTCTACAGTTATAAAATAAACCACTCCTCACATCACCCAGTGTCAGCAGTCACATACCTATAATACTACCTGATATTAATGACTTTTTTTTTAACCAAAAAATACTCTTCGTCTTCTCCCCTCCCCATTGCCTCTTCACTAGTTACTTCTGATCTACTTTCTATCTACAAATTTGCTGTTTCTAGTCATCTTTTAAAAATGATATCGTACAGTTTTTGTCCTTCTGTGTCTTGCTTGTTTAACTGCACACAATGTATTCAAAGTTCTTTCATGTTGCAATGTTTTCTAACAATGTCATTTTTTAATTATGACCAAATAATATTTCATTGTGTATATGTACCACATTCTGTTTATCCATTCATTTGTTCATAGACACTTGTGTTGTTTCCACCTTTTGTCTTTTGTGAATAATACTGCTACATTGATGTACAAGTATCTGCTTGCAACCCTATTTTTACTCTCTTTGGATGGGATTAGAGTGGGATTGCTGGGTCAAATGGTAATTCTATATTTAACTCTTTAAGGTATTGCCTTATTGTCTTCCACAGTGGCTGCATGGATTTTATATTCTCACCAACAGTGTACTAGGGGACCAATTTGTCTGCATCCCTCCTACACTTATTTTCCATTAAAATAACAATAATAGCATCTTTGTGGGTGTGAAATGTTATCTCATTTTGGTTTTAATTTGTATTTCCCTAATGATTAATGATGTTGAGAATCTTTCTGTATGCTTTTTATCATCCAGTTCTATATGTTCTTTGGAGAAATGCTGTTCAAGTAGTTTGTCCATTTTTTAATTGGATTGTTTGTCATTTTGTTGTTGAGTTGTAGGAGTTCTTTATATATTTTGGATATTAAACCCTTATCCAATATATGGTTTGAAACTATTTTCTCCCATTCTGTAGGTTGTCTTTTTACTCTTTTGATAATTTCCTTTGATGCATAAATATTTTAATGTTGATAAAATCAAATTTTCTATTTTATTTTTTGCCACTTGTGCTTTTGGTATTATATCAAAGAATCCATTGCCAAATCCCAGGTCATAAAGATTTGCCCCTATGTTATCTTCTAAGAGTTTTAGATCTTACATTTAAGTCCTTGATCCATTTTGAGTTGATTTTTGTATATGTTGTGAGGAGGTCTAACTTCATTCTTCTGAATGTGGATATCTAGTTTTCCTGATACCATTTGTTGAAGAGACTCTTCTTTCCCAACTGAATGTACTTAGTATCCTTTCAAAAATTCAGTTGGCCACAGAAGTGTGGTGTATTCCTGGGCTTTTAATTCTGTTCCGCAGATCTATTTGTCTATCTTTGTGCCAGTACCACACTTTTTTTTTTTTTTATCGCTGTTGCTTTATAATACAATTTGAAATCTGGAAGTGTAAGTCCTCCTCCAACCCTGTTTTTTTTCAAGATTATTTTGGCTATTTGGGGCCCCTTGCAGTTTCCTATAAATTTGAGGATCAGTTTTCCATTTCTGCAAAAATGAAGGCAGCTGGAACTTTAATAAGGATTTCACTGAATTTGTATATTGCTGTGGATAAAATTGACATATTCACAGTTGACTTTCCCAATCTATGGGCATGGGATTTCTTGCCATTTGTCTAGGCTGTCTTTAATTTCTTTCAGCAGTGTTAATGACACATAATTACTCATACTAGTACATTTTATTTTTTAAAAACTGTCCAGAAATTTAGTAACTATCAAATCCTTGGTAGTTTGTATTTCTTAATATAGCTTTGGTTATACCTAAAACATAATAAATATATGTATATGAATTATATATGTATATGTTTGTTTTTACAGGTGAAGGTGATACTACACCTACGATAGTCAATTTAGACCGTAAGTACTCTTTGAAGATATAAAGCATCTCTGAGTCTCTGTATATCTGAAATTATGTCATTACTTTCTTCATAGAAAAATACTTTATCACTATATTAAGTTCCATCATAAAACATAAGTTGAACCAACACGTTTTCTTCATTTTGGAAAAAGTATGGGTCTTTTTAAATGCATGTGTGAAGGTGTTTACAAAGACAATGCCATACAGATTATCAAAATTAAATTTTTTTTCATTTTATATTTGTTATATTTGATTTTGAAAGAGCATTTATATGCCTTTTTAATTCAGGGCACAAGTTATACAATGGCCTTTCATCATCCTTTAGATTAAATCAAGGATGCTTAAGTTTGAAAGGAAATCAGAAAGGTTGGAAAATTTTGCAGCATCTCTCTTCTGCTCTATCTTTAAAGCTCTTTGTGTGCCCTACAGTCTACTAGGTAAAACATGACACGATCTGAGAGGTTCAGTTAGTTCTCAATTTAAGAAGATATGCTGGAATCTGCTTGTGTGTTTAAAAAAAATTTTTTTTTTGTTTAGAGAGGTTCTATGTGTACAGAAAAACATGTAGAAAATACAGCATTCCTATACCTTCTCCCTCATTACTTACACTTTGCATTAGCACTGTACCTTCATTATAATTGACAAAAAGATTTTGTAATTGCACTTGAAGTCCATAGTTTACATTAGGGCAATTTTTCCCCCCACATATACCACCCTATTACTAACACTTATTAACATTTGGTATATTTTTTTATAATTCATGAAAGAAAATTTTTATAATTGTGTTATTAACTATAGTCCATCATTTGTAATAGGGTTTATTGTGTTGTACAGTCCTATGTTTTATCTTTTAATTTTTATTCTAGTAACATGTATACAACCTAAAAATTCCCCTTTAAACCACATTTATATATAAATAACTCAGTGCTGTTGATTACACTTACAATGTTGTGACACCATCACCACCCCCACTCCCAAAACTTTACAATATCAACCCAAATATAGATTATGTACAATGTAAGTATTAATTCTCCTTTTCCTGCCTCCAGTCTTGCCTTTAGTAACTCATATTCTAGATTTTAACTCTTTGAATTTCCTTATTCTAATTATTTCATGTCAGTGAGGCCAAATAGTATTTGTCCTTTTGCGCCTGGCTTATTTCACTGAAAAAAACATCTTCAAGGTTCATCTATGTTGTTGCATTAATAAGAATTGCATTCCTTTATACAACTGAATAATATTCCATTGTATGTATATACCACATTTTGGGAGCTGCTTGTTTTTATTTTCACATATTTATTCAAGTGAAGTAAGTCATTCAAGTGTTTTGATTTAAAAGATTACCTTTTGTGTCCCAGGCTAATGAAGCAAAAAGGTATCTATTCTAGACCAAGGATAAGAGTAGAAAAGATATGGCAAGGAACACAGAGGAAGGTCAGGAAAATGTTTACTCCAAAAAATGTTGTATTATACCAGTAAAGCATAATTATATGTATATAAAAATGATGTCATTTAGACATACTTTCAATGAAAATAATGTTGGTAGTATGTTTCATAATGATTCCAGCATTCTTATTGTGAAAATTCAGTAGTAATAATTAGAAATAGTTTGGTTTTGTCCTTTTTGCTCTCAGGTTATGATTTCCAGTGACATTTAGAAATAACCACTATAAATAACATGTTTAATTTTATGTTGAGTTTGTTGAGAGAAAGGTAATTAGTATTTGACCTGAAGAACTTGTAGTTAGTTTATGGTGCACAAAGTCACTTTTTCTATCCTGGTAATCCTTTTTGTCTTGAGCTGACTAGTTATTCTGTTTGACTCTGCTCCTTACATGGGAATGCCAAGTATTTTTGGCCTGATTTGGCACTGTAGTCACAATACTTATTCTTTCTCCAAATGTTCTGTCACAATTACAGTAGTTACATTTTTCTAGTTGTCATTACATTTAAGAAAGCTGAGAGGCACTGATTACCTTAAAATGTTGTGTCAAAATGTTGTTTGGTTCTGTTTTCAGATCCTGTAATAACTTGCGCCAAAACAAAGCAATTACGTGTTGTAAATGGGATTCCAACACGAACTAATGTAGGATGGATGGTTAGTTTGAAATACAGGTAGGTATTAATTGGCACAACCTATTTGCCATATGTATCCAACCTATTTGCAAAGTTGTATTCTGAGAAATATGACCACATGTGATCATGAAGGTTAGGCACCCAGCTGAGGGGGCACAAGAGGAGACTGATCATGTTCTGCTTGCCAAATTGTGAGTCCTGGGTTTTGCAATTTGTTCTTCTAAAGGAAGACTGTTCCCAACTTTAAATGTTCCCAGAGGCTCCATATGTGTTGGCCTTGTCCCTAATTCCAAGTGACACTTCAATTCTGATAAAGCAAAAGCTAACTACACTGAGGACCTACTTATATTCTACTCTTAAAATCGCCATTGTAGTTATATTAAATATGGTAATAATTTCCCAGTCTTGGATATTATAACAATATTTTCCAACATGCCTATGTGTATTCATACCAGAAATTAATATTTGTGTTTAATGCCTGCCTTTTTCTAGTAATCTAATGAAAAATAGCAATATTTCTAAATTCTAGAAGTTTCTATTATCAGGAAAGAGATTAACAACAAATAATTGAATAGCGTTGCTATTATAATGCACAGAGTGGATAAAAAATTCTCAACAATACCTCTTACTACTCTCAGAATCAATGAAGTTCTGAATAGAAGCACTTTGCAAATTATATTGTTACAGAAAAATTGTCTATTGCATAGTAATAAATATTGAAAATGGAGGTAACAAAATCTGATCTCATAACTTTCCATATATTACATAATTTATACTGTATGGTTATCAGAATGTTTATATATATATATATATATTTAGAGAGAGAATATATACAGTCTCTACAAATGTTTGACAATTTCTTAAATGATGTCCTCAAAATTGCTTGACTTATCTTCTACACTATACATATATACATAAAAAATCAAGCGCCACACTCCAAAATTTTCCTGTTTTTCAGATCATCCATGTTTCTCCTTCTATAGTAAATTCCCCCTGCTTATTGTGTGCCTGAAAATTCCTTCTCATTTTTCAGATTCCAGCTCAAATATTTCCTCTTTTTGGAAACCTCCCTGTTCTTTCAACCATAGCCTCCCTAACTAGAAGAAGAAATTGTATTTTATATCTTTTACTACCATTAAATCACAGTGACATTAAGGTCTATTAGAGACCCAAAGTTCTTTTATAAATAAGCCTCAAGGTGGCAAGCATGGAGCTTGCATCCTGTGACTATCTATATCTATATCTCTAATCTATCTAGCTAATCTATTTTGTGATTTAAAGTAGACTTTAGATCACCATAATGTGGGCTATGGGAAATGGGCTAAAGCAGTTTTATCATATGCCCCTCTCTCAAGGAGTAACTTGTCAAATTTTATGACTATAACAGTCCTATTCTATAGTACACTACTATATATACTAGTATACTATAGTATACTACTATAGAATAGAATGTGGAATTAGCCAGAAAATTAAAGCTGGTTGTGCAATATGATGATTTAATGAAGGCTGTGAATTTTTTTGCATGTTTAATTGTTTTTATTATAGAAAATATTCAAAGAATCTACATTCTCTGAATTGATTAGTGATTATTTACTAATCTCATAATCCCAGTAAAAAGAAACAGCTATATACTTTGAATTATTTTTACCAATAGAAGAATGTGCAAGGATACTCCTTTGGTAGTCTCCACAAAATCTTAGAAAAGCAGGTGAAACCAATTTTCTTCAGATCTGAGTACTATAAACTTAGAAAAAATATTTTTCTTTTAAATCCAAGTTCTTAGTAACAACAGCTGCTTAGTTATTCATCCAAAACACAAACTGAGAGGAAGAGAAATTAAAACTCAGTATTATATTCTTATCCTCCTGTGTGGTAAAGATCATAAATAACCATGGTCTTAGTCTGGGAATCTTTTTGCATTACCTCCAAAGCACTGAACATCTGTACTCTTTGGAAATGTGTATTGAAAGTTGTATTTTTTCCATATTTCTGCCAAAAGAATAATAGAGTTACAGATTTTGTATGTCAGTGAATAAATGTACAAGTATTTATTATTCTCTACAAATGCTTGACAATTTCCTAGACAACTTATCCTCAAAAGTTGTTTATAATTGGAATATTATATTGCTGCTTTTACACTGAACAAGTAATTTATTCAAACCCAGTTATATCTAAGTTTACATATCAAAACTAAAGAATGGTAGTAATAGAAGGGAACAGTGTACAAACATATATTGCTACCATCAGATGGTTTTCAAGGTTTAAAAAAGAACTCAAGTTTGCATTTTTCGCTACCAAACACTGAATTTAAAATAAGTTCACTTTGGGGTTCTTTTGGTTGCTGTCTCCTGTTTTACTTTCTAATTATCCTATACATATAGAACATACTTCCTCTCATAAGGGCAGAGAGATACACACATGAGAGCATATGTGTTGGGAATGGATATTGTTGCATAATGACAGCTCTTCAAGCTGTACAAAAAATAGGTTTCATCAAATTCTGATCATATAATGGGAAAACATGTGGCAGTTACAAACACCTTCATGTAAGAGCTCTTTTTTTTCTGGTTGGGTTATTTTCCACATTTTCTCCTCCACTGGGTTTATTTTTAGCGAATGGAGTCATAGATTTTGCATTAGTTGGTAAACATTCCTTTTGCACAGATGTTACTTGTTTCTCTTTTTTGTTTCTTATAGAAATAAACATATCTGCGGAGGATCATTGATAAAGGAAAGTTGGGTTCTTACTGCAAGACAATGTTTCCCTTCTCGGTAAAGTGTTTTTGAAACAAATATTAATTTTGAGCAATATTAGATATGTATTCTTCCACATCTTTTAATGATAAAAGTGCATACTCATTTTGCAGATAGTTACCAGCATGGAGTAAACAAATTATTTTTTGGAGATTTAGCTTACAAAATTTACTTCATTGGTATTTACTTACTAGTACTACTTCATTTCTTCTTTTTTTTTCTTTCTTTCTTTTTTTAATGTTACATTAAAAAAATATGAGGTCCCCATATACTCCCCACTAATTTATACCCCAACCTGTCTGTTTTCTTTATATCTAGACAGAAATTCTTTTTCTGAATTATCGACTAACTTCTCACAGCTCTCAATCTACTTAATGTATCATCCTGGAAACAATTTTCAATGAAAATTATCCTAAGGGTAAAATAATGAAGCAGTATTTGTAAACTTACTTACTGATTCTCATGAAGGTCACTTTGATCTTATTTGTATAAACCTTCTACCTCTATTAATAAAGCAAACATATGCAGCTGAGATAAATAAAGCAAAATTCATGGTAAAATTATATTTCATGTAATTAATGTGCCTTAACTGAGAATTTTTCATAACCTAATTTTTCTCTAGCAAGGGTAAGCAAAAGTTTTTTTAAAATAGCCATTTAGAATTTCAGCAATTTACAGTTGTCTGCTTAAATATACTTTTACCTTTCAAAATCTCTCAAATATGTTGCTGTTTTATATATTTGAACCAAATATTAAATTTAGGTATTTTAACTGCCTTTGTAAATTAAAATGACAATATATACAATTTAGAATTGTATTTTACATTTTAATTTTTTATTTAGAAACAAAGATTTGAAAGACTATGAAGCTTGGCTTGGAATTCATGATGTTCATGGAAGAGATGAAAAACGCAAGCAGGTTCTAAATGTTTCCCAGCTGGTATATGGGCCTGAAGGATCAGATCTGGTCTTACTGAAGCTTGCCCGGTTAGTTTCTTTAGAAGTTTTTATATTGTTGAAGACTAGAATGGTTGAAATGTTTTCTTTAGCTATGTGACTATTCTTTTTGCTCTCATGTAGATTTATTATAAAAGCGCCTATTTAATTATAAGTGCATGCATACACATACATGTAGCAGCAACATTTTATTCTTAAATGTAAGCAAATAAATGACTCATTTTTCTAATACCTACTTCAGATTTTTACATTTTATATTAGACTTTCCCCTTTTTTTTTTACTAAGAAGCAGGATTATTTACCCTTTTCTAAACATCCTATTAAACATAAACATTACTATGTTAATATGAAAATTTGTGTTGAATCTATTTGAGTACTAATCATTATATTTTTCTTTACAGGCCTGCAGTTCTGGATGACTTTGTTAGTACAATTGATTTACCTAATTACGGATGTACAATTCCTGAAAAGACTACTTGCAGTGTTTATGGTTGGGGCTACACTGGATGTAAGCTATTTTTTTTTTAAAAAGATGAGGCAATATCATGTAGCAAAATCATAGTTATTTTATAGAAATAACATTTATATTTGTTCCTTATTCTTCTTACATTTATCCTGTGCTCATTAGCTCTGTACTTATATTTTCTGCTCCATTCTAGTGATCAATTCGGATGGTCTATTACGAGTAGCACATCTCTATATTATGGGGAATGAGAAATGCAGCCAGTATCATCAAGGGAAGGTGACTCTGAATGAGTCTGAAATATGTGCTGGGGCTGAAAAGATTGGATCAGGACCATGCGAGGTAAAAAGGGAGTCCTTTTATAAGGAGCATGGGATTTATAGCATCGTTTCTAGTGTTTATTTTTTCTTTGTGCATTTTTCTCCAATCAAAATCATTGGATATAAACCTATTAGGAGAGAAAAATTGGGATAGAGAATCATGTAAGTTTCTTTTCACTAAACGGTAAGGCCACCTGGGCTTCATTAGTAGCAAACTATGATGACAGGTTTCTTTCAAAAGAACAATAAGTTAATTCAGCCACGACTCTAAGGAAAAGCTATTCAAAGAAGAACCAAATATGCAGTTTAGTACAATAGCTTGCATTTTTCTAATGTTTATCTAAATTTATCTGATGTTCCAAAATTCTCCCTAATTGAACCTCATGAATAATATTATCAAGTGATACATGCTTAGTAATACATTTTAAAATGTCTTTTTGGTTAGTTGTTTTTTCTTTTTTTGAGTGTGCGTGCGTGTGTCTGGAATAAAGAAATTCCAGTTTTAAAAAATGTGAAGGTCAAAGTTTGTGACTTTAAGAGCTTGTCAGGCAACTGTTATTTTAACTTGGCAGTGTTCCTATCCCTATTCTACACAGGCAAGCTCTTGAACTGGTATGTCAGATCTTGTATTTTGAATGGAGAGACGTGCTCTCTAAGCACTAGAACTGTGGAGTTATGGAATGCTCTGTGTAGCAAGGAATGGAGTAAGCTGAATGATAGTGAAATGTCCTTTAACATGTGGGAAAATGCTCCAGGTATGGAGGTTGAATAGGTATTGAAAGCAAGAGTTATGTACATTACTCTGAGCTTTTGTTCTTGAAAAGAAAACGTTGACTAAGTTAAAGAGTTTTTAGTACTGCTCCAAAATGATATTTTGAAACATACTAGAACCTGGTTATAACCCACTTCTGAAATGATATTTTTCCAGTAAATCAGTATTACTGTGTTCATTATAAAAAGGAAAAAAATCTACTAAGAGAAACAAAGAATTATGCTTTCTCTCTATATTTTTCATACAATCTAAGCACAGAGTTTAAACTGGACCTTACCTTAGCGATCATCTAGGAAATACACACTCAGTCTTACTGGGCTAAGACAATCCACAGGCTAGCCCACCGAGTATATGAACAGTCTTCCTTATTTTGATTTTGTACCTTTGAGATATAAACGTATATAGGATAATTTTACAGAATTATTATTTGGATTTCTAAAGCAGTACTCTGTTGTTGCATGTCTTCTTTCTAGGGGGATTATGGTGGCCCGCTTGTTTGTGAACAACATAAGATGCGGATGGTTCTCGGTGTCATTGTTCCTGGTCGCGGATGTGCCATTCCAAATCGTCCTGGTATTTTTGTCCGAGTAGCATATTATGCGAAATGGATACACAAAATTATATTAACTTATAAGGTACCGCAGTCATAGCTGAAGTCAGTGTGTTTGAAGCTTCCAACAATCTTATACATGAAGAGTTCAGAGAACGTGGAATTAAAATGTCACCTATAACAATCCTAAAGCAACTACTTGAGAGTCAAGTTTGTTAAGATACTCATTAATATTTATGGGTGTTTGTTGTTTTGTTTGTCAGTGTTATTTTGTAAATGTTGAAGTGAATTAAGGTACATGCAAGTGTAGTAACATATCTCCTGAAGATACTTGAATGGGTTAAAAATTCAAAGGTATAATTGCTGGATGATGAAAGATTTAATGGAAAAAAATCAATTAATCTCTCTATGCTGCTGCTTTCCAAGGTTAATTTCCTAATAATGAATAAACCATAAGTTAAACATTATTTTAACCTCACCACAACGATTTATTACCTTGTGTCCTTAAATTGTAGCTCTATATTAAATTATATTCCCTTTCATATGCCGTAGGCTATATTTAATTCATTTCTTCTCACCCTATATCCTATCATACTGCTAAACAAGCACACTTTACAAACACACCTATCTGTGCACCAACTCCTAAGTAAACATATACATTCACTAGAGTTCAAATTGTGGTGTATCTAATGTAACTCCTAAATATTTTGGAAGTGTGTACCTATGGTTTTTCCACAACAACAACAACAAAAATAGAGTTTTCTAGAGATGAATAGAAATAATAAGGAAAGTTGCAAGATGGAAGAAACGAGCTAATCATTCATCCATAATCTGCACTTGATCTCCACTGGTTGGCATTGAAGGTGTGGTCATGACCCATGGAGTTAAAGAACACCTAATCTAGGTGTTTTTATGTATTTAACATCCTAGATATTTTATGTAATTTCTAACTCTTAAAGGGAAGAAGAAATATGTGTATTTGTATTATTTCTTTCCTCCAATTGTAGGACTACTTATTTATGTAAGGTTTTTTAGATCTATTTTCCTAAAACATTTCTTAAATTCTTGAGTGTCCGAGTGAAGAAGCTTAACAGTGATTCAGTCAGTAAAAATACCTTTAGATTAATTCTAAAACTGTTGCTATGATTGGCTTCTAGTTCAACCACTTTACAGTTTTAAAATTATTTAAGAAAAAAATTTTCATATATCTCCAAAGTTTTAGAGATAGTCCTTCCTGAAATCATACACTAAAGTATTTATCAACAGAAAAAATTGGAACATACTTTTCTCAACCTGGAAATCTTTTAGCCTAATATAATAAAACTTTGCTCAAGTAAGAAAAAAAATTATAAAGGGAATGGTAAGGAATTAGTTTGTTTAAAATCAGTACTCAATTTTTAAAAAAGTAGAATTGCTTTCGCCAAATGAGATATTTCAAGGTATCGTCATTTTACCTTGTTTTATTTTACATAGGTTTTTCCTAGTACCATGGGAAATATTCATCTAAATTTTTATTCTGTTAGGATGATGGTCAAGTTATCTTATTTATTGTTGTATTAGTTATTGCTTAAAGATAATATTTTTATCAATAATTGGATAGCAAAAGTAATAGGATAGACTTTCTGAATTTTTACACTTACACTACAAAAGATCTGCAGAAATAATGATAAGAATCACAACCCCCATTTCTCTGGCTTGGTTCTCTTGAATGATCTTTATTTAAGGTCAAAGGTCTGAACATTGCTCAAAGGCTCTTATGACATATTGCTATCTTGTATAAAATGACTTTTAAATTTATTAGAGAGCTTAGTTCACATTGTATAGGGCAGCAAATTCAGAAATGCCTATCCTGATTATGCCATATTCTTTTGTAATAAGATAAGTGCTGTTATCAAGAAACTTAGAGTGGAAGCCGAGAAGGATCCAATAGGTTGCGAGTCCACACCATCTTACCAAATTGTATTTTACTTCTCTTATGCATTTTTATCTAGTAAAAAATATATAGGAATTTCAAAGGCATGTTGCCAAAGTACTAAAAAAATATTTTTCACATCGTTTCTTCCTGCCATCAAAGCCAAATTTTATTGTTTAGTTCACATACTAATGCATTTGTAAAAGGTTTACACACATTTAAATACTTTTAAATACTTTCATATCTTTTCCTCTAAATTTTCCTGGAAAGAGAAATCAGGACTACCCAAACACAGGACTCTTCTAACTCTTTAGACATTTTGAACTCAGTGATTTCCACTTTATTAAAAGATAAATACACCACCACCAAATAAATCATCAACCATCATGTGTAAAATATTTCTTCTCTTTTGGGGAGGTTTCCTCTGTGGTTGAAGGAGAGCAGTAGAACTGACAGTGAAAAGCAAGGTGAACAAAACTCATGTTATTTTGGGTGGTAGGACAAGGTATGATCTTGTCATTGTTTTGGGTGAAAGAGAACTGTGTACTGGGCATTCTTTTCCTTAATAAACTACAAAAAAGTGTAAATGACCAATTTATTTTAAAAAATTCCTTTCATTTTGAGTCATGGGAAAAATGGCCTTTTAAATTAGAAGTTTTCAGTGCTATTTTTGTTTTGGCTGTTTTAATAATGGTTATATGCTATTATCATTGTAGACATTTTCTTATGTCTACCAGGAATAGAAATGTAAAATTAAAATATTTGTCATAATGCCTCTGCCATGCAGAAGGGACGATAATCTTTTTGTATACTTCTTTAGTTTTATGGTAAAATGTGTAATGACTTTTACCTATTTGCTGTGGGCAGGTCCTCAGTAATTGGTTTATATTGAGTCAATCTCTAGTATTACCAGGCTCTTGCTTGCTATCTAAGTGTTTCAAACTATGGGAAATGTGAGACACTGGAAGGCAAGATAAAATAACAATAATGGCATGTGATAGCAAAATTGTATTTCACTTATTCCTGTGAATATTTCTTGTTGGTACCAATGGTACTGTACAGCGTGAATGTTATAGCCACAGTATTTTCATCAAAAGAACACTGTCAAGGAATGAAACATTGATATCAGGAAATTTTTTGTTATTTTGAAATAATATTTTTAAAAAGTGATGATCTTTATGCAATATGGGGATGATGAATAACAGATAATTTTAATGAACTCTTATACTAAAAAAAACTTAAATTGACTTATAGAGATTTAAAAAGTAACTACTTTCAGCCAATTATATCCCATATTTATAGGTAAGATTATTTGAAAATTAAATTAATTTGAGTAAAAAGAGATAACTTTTGTGTGAATAAATAATTTTTATGATTAAGCTCCAAAATGAGTTATCTTTCAACATTCAACTGAGTTTAGTACTAAGAATTTATTAAAGCAAAACAGAAACATATAAAGTTAATATTATTTGGGCCCTGTAAATCTTGACAGCATAACTTTTAAGTAGGTTCATTTCCATTTCTACAGAAAGTTTCTGTCTTTAGGAAACTGAAAATGGAATACTGTGTATGTTATGACTTTTTGTCTTGAGTGTAAATAGGAAATTGATAAGCTGCCTCTTGAGTGGTATAGCTGATGCTTACCAAAAAAAGGGAACACTGTGGTTATGACTTGTATTATGAAGTTTCTGTAGTTAATAAAGTTGTTATTTTTGTAACCTTGATTATATTATTATTGTTATTCTTAATAATAATAAAATATTTTATCAAAATGCTCCCCTTCTCTTATTACAATTATGTATGTGGGCGTATTTGAAGCCATCCTAGGTAGGGCTTTAAAAAACCCAGCATTCATATCATTGGTTGAACTTTTGTGTACCTTGTGGCAAGAAGTGTCAAATAGCCTGTTCATAGAGCTTAGGCAAAAAACAAAATAAAAAGCATTTCATTTCAACTTCCAGCCATAGCAATCTCAGTATCCTCTAATAATTCTCAGTTTCTCACACTGTAAAATTATTTAGTCATTCTTCCTATTTGCTAGAATAGTGCTATGATGTAATTTGCTAATCTGTAAGAACAATTGTCACAAATGATCGACATTCTTTACTACGTGATATATATTACAAAAGTAATTGCAAATGATTAAACTTCTCAATTTGTCTCTTCAAAATATGCATCCAATTCAGAATAGATATGAATCAAGTTAATTCATTTAATTTAAATTGGAATAAAGATTGGAGAATATATCATGGGTGATCTAACCAAAAAAGACACTGTAAACAGCTTTATTTCAAGTTATGTTATATTGCCTACCCCCAGAAAAGTTACTCTACTAATTTTCCTGGCATAGATACTAATTGCAAGTGATGACTAAGGTATCTAATTCCATAATCCAGAATAACATATCTGATTTAATTAATGATTATAGTTAAAGAATATATGCACTTATTCACTTATGGTGCTAGTAGGATTGTTTTAAATATATACTGTAGGTTTTTCTAAAACTATATGTAACTTTGAAATTTTGATCCTCAATTTTTATAGCTCCCTTCCCATCTAACCCTACATTCTGTTATTTAAAGTAGAGTGATCCAGGAAAGCCGCTTTAAGAAGATGCTGTTCGAAGAGGTTCTTAATGAAGTGAAGATGCAAGCATTGTATTTCTGGGGACTGATAATAAACCTTTGAAAAGAAATTTGTTTCTTAATACTAAAATCCATTCAGTTATTTAAGATTTCAATTAGTCACTAATTTTTTTTTTGTCAATATCCTGAAGAGAATTACCTTGGTCTGCATTTCCTCTATGTTTTAGGCTAGGAACTCTCTCACCATTTTATTTCATTGTTCTCTTACATAGGTACCATTGTTAAGTGATACAATC
Organism: Dasypus novemcinctus; assembly: GCF_030445035.2. Taxonomy (NCBI): domain Eukaryota; kingdom Metazoa; phylum Chordata; class Mammalia; order Cingulata; family Dasypodidae; genus Dasypus; species Dasypus novemcinctus. The sequence goes on from NC_080677.1 coordinate 72,332,428, forward strand.
CTAAAAGAGCTTTCCATATAACTTTTACCAAATTATAACCCTGTCATGTAAAATGCATATTAGAAGTTTTCTTCTATATTTTGCTTTTGTTCTTAGCATTCTTTGGGGACATTGAAATTTAAAAGAAACTGAAAGATAAGAAAGAAATATTTGTAGTATTTTCAGCATTTTACACTACTGTGAATAATATGTCATTGCCTAAAGCACATCTAAACAGGACAGAAAATATTGTGGCAAGGAAAGAAACTTTCACTTTTACATCAATTAAAATCATGGGATTATAGATGATTTATGTGTGCATTTATGCTTTAAAAAATACCCCCCGTCTATCAATGTGACATAAAATCTAACAGCAGACTAACTTTGGACACTCATCACTCCCACTATTCTAAAATCCACCTCTTTATTTTCATTATTTTGAACATCTTCATGTTTAAACTTCATGCGCGTGTTCTAAACAGTCGCTGCAAACATCCAGCTCTTCTTCCACACCTCAAACCTTTCAAATGTTATTGAATTTCCTTTGTGAATTCATCCTCAACCTCCCTATTTAAAAGTCATAAGATTCCTTAGATACTATTAGGTTGGCTTGTGCTTCCTTTTCACAAGTTACAATAATCTGCCTATGACTGCAATAGATTTTTTTGCTTTGCTTTGCTTTATTTTATTTTTTAGGAGATGTCGGGGATAGAACCCAGGACCTCATACATGGGAAGAAGGAGCTCAACCACTGGGCTACATCTGCTCCCTGCTTTATTTTTAATGTGCAGTCATCTCGACTCAGGTGTGAGTTCTTTGGGGACAGCAAAGTTTTTGATTGATAGATGTGTATTTATTATACATTATATATATTTGTTATATACTGTATAACAGTATCCAATGTATAATTTATAATTATGAATATTCTATAGATTATTTCCTTTTGAAGGCTTACCAATGCTAGCTACAGATTTGAACTTTTTGCGAAAATTTTGCAACTCTCAGTGAGAGGTAAGAATTGTAGGACTTTATATTTAATTGTGTTATTTATATGAATTAGTAAATGGGCCATATTAATATGATTTACTGAATTGCACACAGTAGACCATGTGGCTAGAAAAGAGGGAAATTAGTAACTTTAAAGAGTTTATATATATTTTACTGGTATGTGTTTATTTAAAAATTAAAATGGAAAACTAGATGTTAATTTACTAATGGATATAAAGGGAGTTACTTTATATGATCGAATACAGTTTAGATTATGGTGGTAAACATTTTTCCCATCTGGATTTTTTTCATGAAGGGTTGATATTAAAAGATTGAGGAAGAAAAGATCGCATCAATTATTGCAAAAATACCCCTGTCAACAAGAGTCCACTGGTTACTTATGTGCAAATATGCCATCTGCTGTGCATTGAGGAATTTCACCTTGGTGTTCCTCAATTAGCAAAAGCTTTTCTCTATGAGTTGTTTTATTTTTTTAACTAAAAGAGAAATCAATATGCATAGCATGCTGCAATGAAGTGTGGAGGAGAAAAGTCAAATAGATTTTCATATTAATTTTCCACATATTTGGAGTACCATAAAAAGATATTGCCCCGTTTTCAGACCTCTGCTTTTTAGGTGACTTAAAATCCAAATGGAGTGAATGTTTAGAATATATAACTATACCCTTAAACAAAGAATTTACACATTATAAAAGAAAAATAACAAATTTCTTAATTATTGTTATGAAATTATAAAAGTAGTTAAGAATCTTTAGACTAAATAAGAGATGGTGAAAGAATAATTTAACATCATTCTTTGCTTTGAGTCATTCTGAGAAGGAATACTAAATCCTTCTAGTTCAAAAGTAAGAATTTAAGAAAAGGAAAATTAACTTTTCAGTCATACAGTTTGAGTATCAGGTACAACTTCCTAATTATGAAGCCTACTTAAATCCACATATGAACAAGGAAACTCATGGGTATTTCTTAAAATAGGAAATATAAATATATTTTTACAATGACTTAGATAAGCTTTTCCCAAACTTGTCTCTTGGGGAACATCATTCCTCATAACAGTTTAAAGTTATGCTGAGAAAGAAATGTTTGGGGCTTGAATATGTTTTGAAGATGCTGAGATACTTTATATGAGTTATTTTGCTGCAGAACTGTTAAAAGCCTTTTGTATGCTCATGTACATTTTGAAGTTCCATAAAGGAGTCTGGTAGAGCATCTTTAAATTTACTATACTACAGAACATCTTTAAAATTAAAGAGACAATATTTACCCCTTTCAGGACTAGATTTCTGCTAAATCTCATCCAGAAGGATTGATTTACTTATTTGCTTTCTGAATGGGAAAACAGTTATGGATATATGATTTGAGATTTCTATTGTATTTTATAATCTACAATAATTTTTTTCTTTTCTATGGAAACATCTTCCCTTAAATATTTCCATTTGCTAATTGTTTCCCAGATCAATCTTCTTTTCATATGATATGTCTTTTTCCTCTCAATTTGAGTGAAATGCTGATACTTAGGAGCAGGTGAAGCCTATTTTTTTAACCATCTGTATGCCATCTACTTTAATTCTCATATTAATGTAAAAATGAAATTGAAAAATATGAAAATATAAAAGTGGTTCCATTCCAACACCACCCAAGCTAAAATAAAATAAGATAAATTAGCCTAAAATTATTCTCTCTTACTAATCCTCACTATATCCCCTCATTTGAGAAGTTTCCAGCTTGTGAATTGAGAGATCTAAGCTTTTAGCAGCAGGGGAATCAAAGACAAGAAAGACAAATAAGAACTAGAAAATAAATGAGGACAAAAGAAAAGAAAAAGGAGAGAGGAAAAGTAAGAAAAGAGAAAAAAAATGGAAGGAAACATAAGAATTTCCTGGAGATTCTTACATGCCCTCAGATATAAGATCAGCTGAAGCATTACATCCATTTGTAAACATTAAATATAATGAGTCACCCTAAAATTAACAAGCATAGATTATGAATAGATATCTTCTATACCTAAGGTGTCCCAATTTTATTCATTCATCTTCTCCATTTCTTTTTTACCTGCTCCCTTTCTAAATTACATCTTACATGTAACCCAAAGTGTCAGCAAAAAGCAGAGCTTTTTCTTAATGTAACTCTCTAAGATATTACAGCTCTTTTCACCTTCAAGGTCTTCAGCATCTGTGACTGCTATATAGTTCAGGTGACATTGACTGGAACTTCATCAACCTAGTTCAAAGGGAAGGAACTGAAGTGACAGGTGGAGATGAAAGGCAAAACTTCAGGTGTCCACTTGATGGGCTTGTACATGCTTGTGCTGCTTGGATGTGCTCTATCAGCATCTAAACTGAATGTATCCAAAACTCAACTCCCAAACCCTCCTTCCTCTTCACACTTCTTAATAAACGGCAAATCTACCAGGTTTGCTCAAACCAGAACCCAGAATGTCATTTTCTTCTTATTTTATGTCTACCTTTCTATATCCACACACTCTCAAGACATCCATTTTACCTCCTGAATATATTTTGAATCACTTAATTCTTTCCCATCTTCAGTGACTCCACCTTAGCCCAAGTCACAGTTGTCTTTGAACATTACGACTACAATAATCTCAAAACTTGTTTATCCAAATACAGACCAAGCCAGCATCCATCCACCTTACAGAGTACACATGTAAAAATGTACATCTAATTGTGTCATCCCCATGCTCAAATCCTTGAGTGGAATTCCACTGGCTTCTTCTCATCTGTAGACCGTCCCTGACTTCTCGACTCACCAACTTCCTCTCTTCCTTTGCCCACTGTAATTCAGCTACGCTGGAATCTTTTCAGTTCTGGGAATAGGCTAAACTCTTTCCATTATCACAACCTTGCATCTGCTATTCTTTCTGTCTAGAATTATTTCCCCACCCACCAGTTTTGCCTGACTAATGCCTACTTCATCATGCAGCTTAAATGTCACTGGTTGTCCCTGCCATTTCCCATCCCCCCAGCACCTTCTTGACAGAGTTACACACACTATCCGGAATGTGGTATTTCTGTTTCAGAACATTACCCTGGTTAACTAAATTGTTATTTGTATACATATTTTTAATATTATCTTCCTATTACCTTGTAAATGCATGAGAACGTGGGCTAAGCCTAAATTTTTCACATTTATCATCAATGTTGATTAAGTACTACATGATAAATATTTGTTGAATAAATGCATCAGAAATTGTTTGCTATATTTTTTGTTCAATTTCAAAGAAAAAAATAAAAAGAAAACAACAACAACAAAAATTTTCAAAGAAAAAAATCATTCTGCAATCTCTAAACTTTATTTTTGAATGGTAACATCTTCAAATTCTATTGGTGATGGTGTTTCTGCCATCCATTTCTACTTTAAATCAACATAAATTTATTGAGCACTTATTATGATAGTGCTAGGTACTGGGAATATGATGATGAGTAAACGAGTATATTTACAGACAGTCTAGGGAGATAGGCATGGAAAAAGAAGCTGAAAGTATTAGCTGAGAAGGGCAAATTCTTTCTGGTACATATAGCAAGGAGACTTTACTGAGCCTTCACCTCATCTTCCTTTAATCTTTCAGTATAGTTATAATCTTAAAACCTGTCAATCTAAGTATCATTTCTTTTATTTATGAATACTTGAATCATTCCATTACTAATAACTAAGTTTAAAGCTACTTTTCTTGTTTTGCTTACCTTTGTTCAGTTTTTTCAGGGTCCTAACTTTTCAATCTTGTCCCTTTCTTCCTTACTTTTTCAAGGATCTTTTGACAGTTTTACTAGATTCCAAGAGGTTTATGCATTTATTATCCAGGGAATAATGTACTTTCTCAATGGTGAGACCACTAGCAATTTTTAAAGATGAAATCATGAAGGTTTCTTCTGCTAACTCTAGAATGACAAACATTTTATTTTCACAAATTTCAATTGTATTTGAAATTAGTAAATACAAAATAGTAAACACTATATATAGTAAACACTATATATAGTGTTTATTCAGTATTTACTATTTTCCAGGCTCTGTTTTACGTCATTTAATCATCATTACAACCTAACATTTAACCTATGGTTAAATAACCATATTCATTTTAGAGATAAGGAAGTGTGCAGGTAACTTGTATAAAGAATGCATTTAAGGGCTGGTTTTCAATATTAATTTTGCTTGTCCCCTTTGTTCTATCCTGTTTATAGAACACTAGATTTAATCTTTTCCCAGAAAAGTAGGATGAACAGAGTTCATATTTAAACCAGAAAATGCTGCTGTCATCCAAGTAGGATATGAGCAAGCTATTTAGTGGCAGAAATGCTTTTCAAGCAGGCCTTGCCTAAAGCTCCTTCAGGTAAAGGGGCATGCCCTCCTCACCTTCAAATATAAATTGCTAAAATATGAGCTGCTTGTAATGCTTATCACTATGAAGTTGAAGGTTATTGTGGTAAAGGACCAGTTCAGCTGGGAAGGGTTCTGTATCTTTGATGAGGGGATGATATCTATATATTCACACTCACACACACACATAAATGAAAGCAACAGACTTATGAGATAGGAGAATTAGAACTGTGAAGAAACATGTAGAGTTAAGAATTCTATGGAGTCTCAAGGTGAGGATATCTCAGAAGTTATACTGAAACAAGAAAAGCAGTAATGGTTTTTTTCCTTTATTACCAAAACCAGAGTGCATTTGATAAACAAGAGAAACACCTTCAAAGGAATTTATAATCTTTTACATAGGCCTCTTTGTACTGTATTTTATAGAATCATAGACTGACAGTATGTAGGCACATTAAAAATCACCTCTTCCTTTTACAGAAGGAAAAAGGAGAACAGAAAGGAATAATGACTTGCCCAGGGTTATATAGCTAGAATGAAAGACAGTCCTGGAAACAAGATCTATTCCTATTTTAATCTGAGACCTTGCTTGGTTTTATTATTTCCTTTTTTAAAACTTAAAAGTTAGATCATAGGGGAGCCGATGTGGCTCAAGAGGTTGAGCACCTGCTTCCTACATGAGAGGTCCCAGGTTCGATCCCCGTTGCCTCCTAAGAGCAAACGACAACAAAAAACAAAAAAATAAATGAAGGAAAAAACCAACTCAGGGGAACCAATGTGGCTCAGTGGTTGAGTGATGGCTTCCCATATCCCAGATCCTCAGTTCAATCCCTGACCTGGGCACCTAAAAAAAAAAGTTAGATCATGAACATAAATTATATAATATTGAAATGTAATCAAGACCTCAAAAGGACTGTATTACATAAAAATATTTTTAAGAGAATGAATAGTTAACAAAAAATTAAAACACTGCCTCAAACAAAGGAGAAACTCCATCTACCTTACAGTCTTAAGGGATCAAGGCAAAGGAGTTGAAATGTAGAGCCAAAAGAACAAGCAAGACACAAGCTAACAAGCAGTAGCATAAAATGGAATAGTGCAGGCCCATCCCTTCTAACCTCTGGGGGAATAAACCTGCTTGAGTTAGCCAACCCAGAAACTAATCAGAGCTCCTGACCATACCTTTCCATTCCACCCCATTCCACCTCCACCTTCCTCCACTCATCCCATGCATCCTACTCCTTTCCAGCAGGCATTCTCTTTCTCTGCTGCTGCTGCAGTCTCCTGAAAGCCTAATTCAGGTTGGTTCTCATTCCAGTCCAAATTCCTCCCTACTGTAGGTTAACCTATTTAAAAGGAACACACATCTCTCTTTTCTTGTGTCATCATCTTGCTGCCTGACTCTCTTGCACAGCAGAAAGCAGGAACCGAGGTGGCAAGGCTAACAGGGAACCTCTTCTCCACATCAGAGGTTCCCAGGATCAAATCCCAGTGAATCCTAGAGGAGAAAAAACAAGAAGAGAAGACCAAAAAGAGAAGTAGATATAGAAGATCACATAGCGAACGGATACAGACAGCAAAAACAGCAGAGCAGGGGGAGGGAGAGGGGAACATGAGGAAATAAAATTTAAAAAATAAATAAAAATAATAAAAAAACAAAAGGAACACATGTAAAAGCAGCCCCATGCCTACAGTCCTTCTAGAGCTCTCCATCCAGCCAGGATACAAATCCCAAGCTTCTTAAAGGCCCTTGAGTTCACCTTTCCCTCCTTCTTAGCTGTGCTTCAAGCAAAAAGATACCATAGCAATTCCTTGAAAGAACTAGGATTTATTTTATTTTGTTGTTTATTTGTTTAAGTTCACTTGTTTTTTGCCTCAATATCTTTGTCACAGTGTTCTGTCTTCTTGAAATAGTTCTGCCCACCATCCCCTTAATTCTTGCTAAATTCTACTTATGCTTGGAGCCTGAACCTAGGTGTAGCCTCTTCTTGGCCTTTATTCCAACCAGCTGGCTGGCTGGGTCCAGCTTTCTTGTTTGATTCCTGCCAGCCCCAATGTCTGGCAGCAAAATATTGCTCCAGATCTCTTCCACCTGTCCTTAGATGGATATCCTTAAAGAACCTGCTTTCCCTGAGGCAGCAGGATTTGAACTCTGCAGTTGTTAACGGGATCCAGCCCGCTTAGAGCTTGACCCACCACCCTATATAAAACACTTAGCCATTGTTCTCTCACTTGTTCCCTCTTTCTCTGAGCTTCAGCTTCAGCCAAAGCATTGCATACTGTGCTCGCTTACTGCTTGGTGACAGGTGTTTATCATTGAACCAGAGTCTGATAGTTTGCTTTTTCCTCCCATGAAAAGGAACTTAGAGCAATGTACATATAAATGCCTTTAAAAATATTTATGGTCTTGGATTTTTTTCATCTTAATTTTAGATGTGTAGTTGTGTGGTTAATTAACATTAGTTTGGATCACTCTAAACTGTGACATAAAGGGAATCTATCTATACTATTTTTTTTTACAATGTTGAATATTTTAATGTTAAGTATTTTGTTTATTGATATAAAAATACCATGGATGTGAGTTTATCAGTTAGAATTATGTTTGGCTGCAATGGCATAAAATTCAAAATAAATTCATTTGATCTCTCAAATAAAGCTATCTGGAGATAAGAGTTCAAGTTTGGCTTGGTACTTTCAGGAAATCATCAGAGACCTTGACTCCTTCCACCTTATGTAATATTATTCTTAACACACAGCTTCCGTTTAATGCCCAAAATGTTTGTGCAGAGCCCCCATATCAAGTCTGTATTCTAGATATCAGGAAAGAGGAAGGAAAGAAGGAAGATAACCTCCTTTTAAGAACATGTCTCAGGAGCTAGTCATCGTTCTTCTGCTTAGCTTCCTTGGCCATAGTTAAGTCACAAGGCTAAACATAGCTACAAGGGTGGCTGGGAAATTTAGTATCACAGGCCCCATGTGCCTGGCACAATACCAGGGATTCTATTACTAAGAAGTGGGGAAAGAATTTGGGAAACAACTAGCAAATTCTGAGATCCAGATGGGATTTCCCTTTCTAGAGAAAAACTTAAAGCTCTCTTTTTCCCTTCTTCCCCACGTTAAGAATTGCTCATGATTTTGAGGAGGAAATCTACCAAGCTTTGTGCATAGTTCTCTCCTCAACTTCTCATCCTTATCAATGCCCTAGTTCACAAGTTTTGTTCTCCTTGTTTTTTTTTTTTATAAAAATTCCTTCCCGTAAGGCAACAAACTAGTATTCAAATGCATCCACAGAAGGAGTATTGATATAAATAATTGCCTAAATCACCTAGTAACAATAACATAAATGACAGGGTCAGGCTACACTTAGGGGCAATTAGATATTCATAAGGGGCTTAAATATGTCTTCCCAGTGTTCTAGCATGTGTGTGGGAACATCTCTAAAAGGAAATTCAAATCCTGAAGATCTTCCTTGTCTTCACTTTCTATTATTTTTATATGATTATAATCCTAACATTTCATTTTAAAATATATTTTACTTTTGTATTTTGTATAGTTTTGTAGTAACCAACTCTATATGCTTCATGGGCTTAAAAAGCATTGTACAATCATTCAATGAGTTAAAGAAAAAACTAAATAAAACTAAATAGTGCCTTATTAAATTTAGAAGGACCAAACTGTACTTAGCATCTGGTCAAGAGTACTTCAGGTAACACTTAGGTGATTTGATGATATCCTGGAGAATTACATACGAATTGGATTTTATTTAGGAAAGAAAGGAAAGCACTACTTTTCATATACTTTATAGCAACCACTTCCATTTAAATTAAGCTTATTTATATTCCTGTGATAAGGAAGATAGTACATATAAAACACTCAAACCCCATGTTCTGTAGGGATTTTTAGCACAGATTCCATATACTTAAGAGGAAGGTGAGTTTTACTAACAACAGCTAATTCCAATGGCTGATTTTTTAAGTTTGTGGGTATAACTAATGTAATGCCTACATTACATTAAAGAGACTTAATTTGCATCTAGTACAAACTAGGTAATGTACTTCTAAATAATGCTGCTCTGCAAATCCCATCTTAAGTATATATAGTAAAGATAATATAAAACAGCTAGTATGTATTGAATATTTCCTGTGTAATAGATAAAAGCTAAATGCAGCACATAGATTTCTGATTTAATCTTCACTGTAATCTGTATATCCTCCTTTTACTGACAAGTTAACTGAGAGAGTTTAAGTAACTAGCCATGAGGATGCTATTAATCTATTCAGTGACCTGCATACAATCTCGGCTCTTTCCCACAGATTCTCTGTCCTTCTCCAGCATGTCATTCACCTTCTATTAATTCTTTTACAAAATCACAATGAAATAGCTAAAACATCTATTTTGACAGATAGGCTGGTGTTGTTGCTATATTTGTGTGTCCTGCCTGATTTTCAAGTATATTTTTCGGGGAGTTCATTAATTCCCTGTTTGTTGATCTTTATAGAAATTCCTTGCAGTAAGATAAATTATTCAAGAACGTGGAACTTGGCTTTGCTATGAGTAGTAACATTCATTAATTAATTTAACCAGAACATATTTATTGAATAGACTTCACATGTCAGGAGCTTTTCTAAGCATTTAAGATACAGCAGTGAATGATTTAGTTAATCAACAGGTAAAAATTTTTAAAAATATACTGTCATTTTAGAAGTGAGGAAATAAAAGGTGTGAGGCATTTCACCTATAATCAGGGAGAGCCTCTTTGTCCATGAAGTTAATATTTGATCTGAGGTGGGTTAGATGAGGTAGAGTAAGTCATGCATGATTCAATGGGAATGCCGAAAACGAAGGGCATGAGGTGGAGCACATTTGGAGAGTTCTCTATCAACAAGGCCCGTAAACCAGGGGAGATTGTGGCGAGTGGTGGAAGAAGTTTGGAGGTGGTTTTGAATAGATGGCAAATTTTATAGGCCATGGGTCAGAGTTTGAATTTGTTCTAAAGGTAGTGGGAGACTCTGCCTTACTCAGGCTGATGACAGAGCCTGAGTCTGGACTTCTTCCAGGCAGCAATGCAGTGGGGAATGAGTATGACTAACGTCATGCTGGCTCCAAGATGCTACCTAGAGGATACACACACCATTCCTAATTTAATCTTCACAATAATCTGTATATCCTCATTTTACTAACAAATTCACTGAGAGAGAACTTTATTGAGCTGAGCAAGTCATATTGCCAAGTCTGCCATCATGGGGCTGGGCAGTGTAACCCTCCCACTGGGAGCTGCAGGGAAAATTTGTGAACAATAACAGCCTAACACTATGATCTTCTGTTACTCTGAGGCCTCTGAATGAAATAATAAATTCCCTCTGTGACATTTAACATAATTTGTATCATACCATCTTATATACAATTCACAATTTTGCACACACACACACACACACAATTCAGCCATTTCATTGAAATTAACAGATCAGCCAGACAAACAGGTCAAAGCCTTATTTTATTTATCTAAAGCCCTAGAAAAAGAATCACTGGATTGAAAGAGATGATTATTTCTGAAACTTTTCACATATATAACCAAAGACTATATGGATTTAAACTGCCATCAACAATATATGAAAGTACATGATTTTGCAGCCCTTTTGGTTCTCATGCATATTGGGTTCTCACTATAAGACAAGAGGGATGTGGTCTCCTGAGCTGGCTTCCAAGAGGAGCTAGGATTTGAACAGGAGTCTATCCAGCTCAAAGCCTTCTTCACATCCTCTTACAAAGGGGAATAGCCTGCAATGGGCATGTGGTTTGAAAAGAAATAAACATTTGTTATTGAAAACCACAAGATGTCCTTGTTGTTTATTAACATGGCATCACCTACCCTATCTTAATTTTTAATCAGAGGATTGAGATTAAGATACACTGACACCCCTTCATGACCATCAATCAGTAGCAGAACACAAGGATTATGATTCTTCAGAATGACAAATAATTGTTTCGTATACGAGGCCAAAACCAAAATTCATACAAGGAGAAACTCCCAATGAACAGGAGTTGATTTAGAATTGAGCTGCCACTCACATAGGTAACTCTGGTTTGGGCCAGGATGAGTGGTATCAGGGACTCATTTATTACCATAATTATTATAGATTTTTTAAAAAATTTATTTATTTCTCTCCCCTTCCCCCTCATTGCCTGCTCTCTGTGTCCATTCACTGTGTGCTCTGTGCCCTCTTGCACCAGGAAACTGCATCTCTTTTTTTTGTTGTATCATCTTGTTGTGTCAGTTCTCCGTGCGTGTGGTGCCACCCCTGGGCAGGCTGTGCTTTTTCTGTGTGGGGCAGCTCCCTTGTAGCACATACTCCTTGTGTGGCACAGCACTCCTTGTGCGTACGGCAGCTCTGCACTGGGGCTGGCTCAGCACATGGGGCAGGAGGCCCTGGGTCTCAAACCCTGGACCCTCCCATATGGTAGGTAGAAGCTCTACCAATTGAGCCACATCTGCTTCCCATTATTGATTCTTGAGAATCAACTAAGTCATTTAGCCTAAGAAAACAGTTATATAAGAAGTGAAAACAGTACGCCAAATATATTTATCATAGCTTTTTTATACTTTTTAAACATTGCAACAGCCTAACTATTCAGCTTTAAAATAGTAAAAACTCATGCATATATGTGTATATATATACTGAAGTACCATGTGAGAATGCTGGCTATAAATATGTGTATATGACTATACATGTATATATAATATACAATGCGTAGTATGTAACATAATAGATAATATAGTAAAAACGTATAAAATGTAGTCAAAATAAAAGGGAAAAAGAAAACTACTGAGTGGCAAGACACCAAAATGTAACATCTATAGTGATATAATGATGGACAAAGAAGTAACTTTAAATTATTCTTGCTACATTTTACTAAATTTTATTTCTTTATAGAGTATGTGCACACACATTTAATAAAGGAAAGAATAGGGGCTATAGGATTTGGCAGGTAGGGTGTTAAATGATCTATCTTAGAAAGATCAGGTTTGATTGAGGGGGGAAAGAAATCAAGCAGAATATATTGGATCAGCAGGTGCTTTTTGTTTGTGTTTTTCTACACCTTCCCTCTTAGCCTTGGGATTAATTAAGCATAAAAAATAATATATATAAATCCAAAATGTTCATAATGTATTTAAAAGAGAAAATCAGAGTTTTCATCTACATGAAAAATAACATTTCCCCCCATTACCTTGCCAACATTTCATTGTGCAACTCAGAATAAGATTCCTTATGACTCCATACGAGTCCATCTCATAATGTTATACCTCCAATTTATCACTTAAAAATGATGCAAACTTTCTTTCTTAACACTTGCTGGAGACTCTGAAAATATGTCCTGGGTAGTTACAGTATAATATGCTGGGATTTATTTTTATGCTATTCATCATCTTTCTGTCTGACCCTTTTTGCTTCTAATTCTGTATGGAATAAAGGGAAGATACACCTTTATTTACTTATTTCTGAGTATCACAGATTATCTCTGCTGCCCATGCACACCAGCAGTGTTGGTAGCCAGTAACCATAAATGGGTGGAGGCATACTCAAGCACGTCTCTTCAATTATCCTGCTCTGGACTTTCTCAATGTCAGCTTTATCTTCATTAAGGCAAAGCCACCACTTCCCCCTTGCAATTTTGTGTGATGGATCCCTGTATAAAAGGAATTGGTATTTTGGTTTTTCTGTGTGTTTGTTTGATTTAAGGCTTGCTTTTGTGTAACTTAGTGTAAAATAAATAAATAGCTTCATGAGCTGTGTGTTTGTGTGTCTATATACTCAAGGTTTTATTTACAAGAAAAATGTAATGCATACATAAGTCTATGAAAAATGCAGAGTGCAGAACAATATAAGGTAAAATTAAAACTAACACATCATCACACAGATGATATTAATAGTTTGGCATTTATCTTTCGAATAGTTTTCTTTTTATATAATAATATATACTTTTTTCTAAAATGTGATCAGCCTAAATATATATTGCTCTGTAATTTGTATTCTTTATTCAACACTTTATCACGTACATCTTCTTTGATTACATTTATGGGCCATTTCTTTCCTCCATGTGTAAAGTCATTCTATAACTAGTTATATAGAGGTCAGCAATTCATTTGAAAACTATTATTTATGTGGATGAATATCACATAACTTTATCATTATCATTTGTGTGTGCAACCACGATGATTACATCCACAAGATTTCCTTAGGGCACTTACAAAATGAGTATTCTTTTTGCCTTTTCTCATAAAAATAACCATCAAAAACAATTCATTTCAGTTTAGAAACAAGGAGAAAGGAAAATGAAACATTGTGCCTAATGTGTGCTAGGATTTATACTAGGAATTTTAAGTTTAAATTATTTTTTATCCTCAGAATGACCCTGTGAGTAAAACTCATTTGTGGTAATCAAAATTATATTTGTTGAACACTTACAGTGTACCCAATCTGTGTTAGCTTTGCCCAGTGATGATGCAATTTAGATATATTATCACCTTTTTACAAAAGGGATGGAAAGTCAAGAAGTTAAAGATTAAGGTGATAAATGACACATAGTATTTGAATATGTCTGTCTAAATCCAAAGTCTTTATTTCTTCTATTAAACCAGCGGTTCTTTTTTTTTTAAAGATTTATTTATGTATTTCTCTTCCCTCCCCCCCCCAACATTGTCTGTTTTCTGTGTCCATTCACTGTGTGTTCTTCTGTGTCCACTTGTAGTCTTGTCACTGGCACCCAGAATCTGTCTCTTTTTGTTGTGTCATCTTGCTGCGTCAGCTCTCCATGTGTGCAGCACCATTCCTGGGCAGGCTGCACTTTCTTTCGCGCCAGACAGCTCTCCTTACTGGGCTCACTCCTTGCACGTGGAGCTCCCCTACGCGGGGACACCCCTGTGTGGCAGGGCACTCCTTGCGCGCATCAGCACTGTGCATGGGCCAGCTGCACACGGGTCAAGGAGGCCTGGGGTTTGAACCGTGGACCTCCCATGTGGTAGACGGATGCCCTAACCACTGGGCCAGGTCCGCTTCCCCAAACCAGAGGTTCTTAACCTTTTTTTGTTCCACAGACCCCTTTGCCAGTTAGGTGGAAACCATGGACCTCTTACTAAGTCCACACTATATTGTGTATTATTTAATAAATATACCACACCTGTACCAGCATGTCCCCACAAGAACAAAGTTTATTTGAATTTCAATTCAAGCTCATGGACCCCTTGTCAAGAACCCCCGCATTAAATCATTTAATTCTACTTATTTGTTTGTGAAGTAATATTTAACGTTGCTCCTCAAATTATCTTTTTAAAAATCAAATTTAATAATCCTAGTTATCAACCTCCAGTGGCTTCAAATTCTCCAAAGAATCTAGTCTTTAATTCTTTTTTTTTTTTTTTTTTTTGGTTTTCAATTTTCATTTTATTAAAGTACAGAGTTAGCAACTTTTGGAAATTCTATATAAGAAAACACTGGTCAACTTCAAGTACTTTATAGAAAAATCAGTATTCTAAAAACAAATATAAATGCACAGTTGGCTTTGTGACTAAGAGGAAAAAATAATTATTAAAAGTTACCAAAATCCTAACCACCTCCAGAGATCATAAAAAATTTCAAACAGTAGATTTACTACACATATTACATTTTGAAATTCTAATAAAGCAAAACATAACGACATAATTTGGCTACAGCTAATTGGTTTCAGAAAAGGTTTTAAAAATTTTTTGCAAAACTTACTAAGTTACCAGACTATAAACTTTAGACTTTTTTTGTGCTAAGTAAGAAAATCTTTAATAAAGGAAGACAAAACAATCTTCTTAATTTTTTTAAAATACCTCTCAAGACATATATATTATACATCTGCTGTAAGCTTTCTTTACCTGAGAGAACTTCCCAGGATCTTTTACCCCAAAGAGTTTACCTTAAAGAGTTCTTTCATCATCTTACACACATATATGATTAAACTTCTACAGAACTGGATTTAGCCATATGTATACTTACTCTGTTATTGTCTGCCCTTCTCCAATTAAGTTTTTTCTGAAAATATTTTTCTTTTCTTTTTCTTTTTTTTAAAGACAAATACCTCTTTGGTAAAAGCCAGTATTTCCCCTCCTCAAAATGACTGCCTCTCTAAAATCTGATTTACTGATTAAAAAGTAATAGAGATCCTTAGAATGGCTAGCAGTTCTAAAGATCTCTGTAAACAGCTCTCCAGTATTGTGAAGTAAAAGGTCCAAGATTAGTAGCTCATCTCTGACTGCAATGTAAAACTCAATTAAAATGTTTATGACACTTAAGGAATTTGTTCTATTTGCAAGTTAAGGAAACTATTCTACAGAGAATCCGATGAGCCAAGCACCCGATTGAGAAGGGCCCAGCGTTCTTCCAGGTATTCAGGGTCTTAGTCCAAGATCAGAGCCTTCTCAGTTGTGGGTTCAGTCTTCTTTCATTTCCAAAAGGTGTAGGATATAGATGCACACCATACTGAGATGCTACTCAGAAAGGCAGGAAAGAGAGGAGAGAAAAAGCCCAGGCAGCTTAGATAACAGGCTCTGGGATTCCCCTTTGCAGGGTAACACAAAGCACCAACGGTGGCAAAATTCTGGAAAAAATTAAATAAATATATCATCTTGAAAAGGCCAAGGGTGACAATTGGGGTGGGTGGATGGGGGGCATTAACACTATAGCAAGTCATTCAGATTCTTTTGTCCACTCTTCCCCAAACCATCACCATGCAGCATTAATTTTCATTCACCAAACTGAAAGAGTTTCACAACATTGCATATGCTTGATATGCTGCTCCATCTCCCTTCAATACATGGTGAACTCATATCCACATTTTTTATACATTTAAATTGTCACCACTTCAGGGAAGTCCTCCATTCTTTTTGTGAGCAGTTTGGACATGCATTCCCATCTTACATTTCATACATATCACTTATGTATTTATGTGTTTCTATTTCCATCAGAGCACAAACTTCTTGAAAGTAAGGATTGCGCTTGAGGGTTTTCTTTACCTTCCCCACAGTCTAGCACATTGGCTGATAAATAGGGTTCAAAAAATTGGAGTTGAATGGATACCATGAAATAGTTAGCTTGAAGTTATAGTCCCGCTCTGACCAAGGTATAAGGAAGTACTAAATTTACAGAAAGAATATTGAGCAGACTTAATCTAAATCTATATCTTTGGAAGGGTGGGGGATCATTTGGGACCTTGTGGATGATCTAATTATGGCTTAATTTGCTTCAGGGTTGCTATAAAAAAGCAAGAATGTGGAACAGACATTTCTTTCTGCTATAGGACAATTCAAAGTCACTCACAAATATCTCTAGAGTTTATTCATTTACATATAAATCCTGTATATTGTTTTATTTTAAGATTTATTTACTTTATTTATTTATCTTTATTTATCCCCCCTTCCCCCAGAAGGTTCTCTTCCCTGTCTGCTCATTGTCTATTCGCCTTCTCCAGGAGACAGGGGAATTGAACCCAGGACCTCCCACAGGAGAGGGAAGTGTCCAGCGGGCTGAGCCACATCCACTCCCCTCAGGCTGCAGCTCTGCTGGCTGGTGGCATCTGCCCCGTTTAGGCGGCTGCTCATTGCAGTGGGGGCGACATCTAGCTCCCTGCCCCTGGAACAGCATCTAGCTAGTTGCAGGCACCAGCGGTGGGGTCTGGGAGTGTAGTCTAGCTTGTTGGGGTGAGGTGCGGGGGGTTGCAGCAGGGTGTGGCTGGGTGCGGCAGGGTGTCTTCCAGCTTGTTTCAGTGTCTCTCTGCGGTGTCTAGCTCACTGCGGCAGGGTGCGGTAGGGTGCAGAGGTGTGGCGGTGTTTGCTCCTCTTCCTAGGAGGCACAGGATCCAACCTGGGATCTCCTATGTGGTAGGCGGGTGCCCATCTGGTGGAGGCACATCTGCTTCCCTGTATATTGTTTTGATGAGCACAAGAAGGAGACCTAGGAAAGACTCTCCTGGCCTCATTTTTTAATTGTTTAATTTTTAAACTTATTTTTTTATTTGAGAAATTTTAGGTTTGTAGAAATATCATGCGTGAAATACAGAGTTCCCATATACCTCCGCAATTACTGCATTAGTATGGTTCATTTGTTACAATTTATGAAAGAACATTTTTATAATTGTACTATTAAGTGTAGTCCATGGTTTACATTAGGGTTCACTGTTTAGTTGTACTGTTCTATGTTTGTTTGTTTTAAAATTTTTATCTAGTAACATATATATTTAAAATTGTTGGCCTCTTTTTAAAGACATCAGAACCTTGTGTAGTTTCATGATGGTTTTGCTTTCTACATTTATAATTTTCTATTTCTAGTAAAGGCAACATGGGAAAGTTATTCTAGCATCTCTTTTATTGAATTTTGCTGGCATTTGAGCTGCTTTGTGTTCATTTTTATAGCACTGTTTATACTCTAGAAAAACAGTCCTTCCAGTGAGACATATAAGAAATTAGTTTCATGAGTATCCAAGAATTTTGAGGTTGTTTAGCTCTTATGAGCAGTTATGCTGGTTGGATACATATTTATACTGCCATAAATTCTTTTCAAATGAGATATCTATTTCTATAAATTTATACTCAATATTTTTTAAAAATACAAAAATTACATTAGGTGAGATAATTCTCATAAAATCGTTATCAATTGTATTATTATGTTTAAACTTCCTACCTTCAACTGTTTGTAAGAAGCAGGGAAACAGCTGTTGTAGTTAAGCATAGCACTGCTTTATTTCAGCAGTGGATTAAGTGATGTAAATGCATACATGATGATAAGAGAAGGCAGCCATTTTGGGAAAGAAACCTTTGAACACTAGCTGGCAGGGAAAGAAGTTGTTTGCAGAAAAATCTTGTGTTCTCCTATCAATTAATCTAGAAATAGCATTGGAGAGAATATGCTTCCCCTTTCTCATGCCATGCAGACCATCCCACCTCTGTTGTTCGTGCTCTCGCTCAAGGAAGAACCACTTGCTAATCCCCCCCATCAGAGCTCTAGTATATATGAGCAGTGACAACCAGAAACAGAATCACGATGACTTAAAAGGACCTTTGTAATGGTATGGTTCTTTCTCTTCAACTTCTATTTAAGCATTTGGGTGGATAAAGCCCTAGCCTTTTGCTAGCTCTCCCTTTCTGCCTTATGCAGCAGAGCATGCTTTTCCCAAGCACTCCCAGCCTTAGGAGTTTTTCTGTTGCTATCCCCAGGCGTAGAATGATTACTCTCTGGGTATCTCCTGGCTTACTTCCTTCAGTCTTTGTCAAAGGAATGAAGTTCTCTTTTTTATATATGTATACCATATACAAAATCTAACATTTCCCCCTTTAATCACATTTATTTATTTAAAGATTTATTTTTTTATTATCTCTCTCCCCTTCCCCCCCTCCCCCCCAGTTGTCTGCTCTCTGAGTCCATTCGCTGTATTCTTCTGTGACGCATCTATTCTTATCAGCGGCACCGGGAATCTGTTACTCTTCTTGTTGCATCATCTTGTTGTGTCAGCTCTCCATGTGGGCGGTGCCATTTGGGCAGGCTGCACTTTCTTTCACGCTGGGCGGCTCTCCTTACGGGGCACACTCCTTGCCTGTGGGGCTCCCCTATGTGGGGACATCCCTGCGTGGCAGGGCACTCCTTGCGTGCCTCAGTGCTGCGCATGGGCCAGCTCCACACGGGTCAAGGAGGCCCGGGGTTTGAACCATGGACCACCCATGTGGTAGGCAGACGCCCTATCCATTGGGCCAAGTCTGCTTCCCTTAATCACATTTAGATATATATTTCGGTGCCTTTAATCACAATGTTGTGCAGCAAGTCCTTCTCTCAGTGACCTGTTACAAATTACATCCCTATATTTCTGGCTCTCCCTATCATTCATCCCTCTTTTCTTTATTTTCCCATGGCACATATGACCATCTTACCTACTGTCTAATTTACTCATTAATTGCCTCTCTTTCATCAATAGAATAGAAACTCCGAGAGGGTATAGAGTGGTGTGTTCAATCCTTATTACCCGACTAGAGTAGATGCACAATATGTATTTACAGAATGAATAAAAACAATAACAAAAAAAAGATGTGGGGAAGGTAGAATTCCCAAGTCATACATTCCCACTTCATTTCACCAGAGTATCCTTTGATATTATGGAATACTGGCTTAGCCTTTAATCAGTTGGTACTTAAATCTCCAATTTGCTGCCATTCTTTAAGAATTAAACAGGGAAATTCACATAGAGGTGGGTAACTAGGGCTTAGTTTTGGCTATTAGAGCAGAAATTGGTTATTTTTTGTCCCTGGACTTAATATCACCAAACACCGTCAAAATCCCACTATAATATCTAATAATAATATTCAAGTGCTCAAAAAATGTTAACTTATTCAAAATAATCTTGAATCTTTTGAGCAAACCAATAAGATGAGAAACTTGAGAGCAATCCTAGACTGTATGCTCCCTTTCCCATCTCTCAAATATGGATAAATCTATAAAAGAGAGGTAATAATAGTATTCTCATAGGGCCATGTTGTTAATAATAATATTCAGTACATATTAAGTGTCTTAGAAAGTTGGCTAGTATTTCTGCCATCACCTAATCAAATTAGCAGGCTTTCTTGAATCTCTCTTTTTAGCTCTCAACTCCTCTCTATTACCACTGATAATGACAAAGGGCACTGTTTTCCAAAGTCATTCAAAGTAATTTTAGATGTTATGGGTGGTGATATGAAACTGTATGAATTCAGAAAAGTATGTTCTTAAAGTTAATTCATCCCTGTGTGTGTGGACCCATTGTAAGTAGGATCTTTTGATGAGGCTGCTTCAGTTAAGGAGTGACCCATCTCATTCAGGGTAGATTTTAATCCTCTTACTGGAGTCCTTTATAAACAGGATGAATACAGAGAGGAAAAAGCCATGGAAGTGAGAAGCTGAAAGCAATAAACCCAGAAGAGAAGGGAGAGACAAGCAGATACCACCATATGTGCCTTGCAACGTGATAGGAGTCTAGGATCACAGGCAGCCAATCTTCAGGAATAAAGAATCACCTTGATAATGACTTTATTTGGATGTTTTCACAGATTTAAAACTGCAAACTTGAAAGCTAACAAATGCCCGTTGTTTAAGGCAAAACTATTTCATGGTTTCCACTATGAACAGCCTAGGAAACCAAAAGAGCATGTAAGAATAAACTACATAAAATAAAGTTATATATTTAGTTTATTTTAAAATGGTGATGTGTTTTCTTTCTAAATGAACTGTTTTAATTTTAAAGCAAAAAAATAAGTTAAAACATATATAGGTAGTATGTTGATATGCAAACAATCTTAAAGATTTTTATGGGAATGACTGATGTTTGGAAAATATGTTGCCTGTACGATCTTTACTACCCCAGCCTCATTCTATTCTACAGTCTACTTTATCTACTTCTTTCTATTTCCACACTGTCCTCTGAGTTAATCTTTAAAATGTAAATCTGATCATGTAGCCCCCTTCCCTTTAGTACCTCCTACTCTTAGGCTTCTCCATAGGATAAATCCCAATCTTGGGCATACACAAAGCACTTCATGTTCTGTCCCCTACCTGTCCCTAACATTGATTTCAACTTCCCCAGAACACTTTGTGTTTCAGCAAAATCAAATTTCTTTGATCACATACCATACAATTTTCCAACCCTGTGCATTCAGGCAAATCGTTTCTTTTGATTATCTGAATCAGGAGTTCTTAACAGGGAGTCCGTGAACTAGAGTTGAAATTCAAAAAAACATCATTCTTGTGGAGATGTGTTGATGTGGGTGTGATATATTTATTAAATACTACACAGTATAGTGTAGACTTAGTAAGGGGTCTGTGGTAAGCACCTGACTGGCAAAGGGGTTCATGGAGCAAAAAAGGTTAAGATCCCCTGAAATGGAGACTTTGTTTTCATGCTTCAAAACCTAATTCAGATGTCATTTATTTCAAGAAGGCTTCTGAAAGGTAGAATTAGTTATTTTGACCAGGTGAAGTTTTTTATATCTCTATGAAATCTGATATTTTACAACATTTAATCTTTCCCTTATCATCCTTTTTTATGTATTTCATGTATTTGTCCATGTTATCTACTTGACTAGAATGTATTCAGAGACTCTATCTGTATTCCTAGCAATAAACATGGCAAAGAGCAGGCAATAAAATGTTCAATGAGTGAAGAAGTAAATGCATGTGTATTTCTCTCTCTCTATATATATACATACATACATACATACATACATACATACATACATATCCTTTTAAATAGATATGTATCATATAATAATAGTTGCTAATGATTTAAGAAGACTGTACTTTTTCTTAGAGTTTCACTTTATTTACCGAAATTGCTTTTGGAAAATCCACCTGTGTCTTGCTATCAAATTTAATGTCTTCACTTTCACCTTCGTCTTATTTGACCTTTCTGCAACAACTTGAAACATTACATAGTAAGTCCTTTTGAAACCACTCTTCCCTGACTTCTATTTTATAGACCCTCAAATAAATATACCTAAACTATGTTTACTATCTTCCCAGTTAGCCTTATCTGCTGTACTTCTTTATTCTCTGTTTCAGGTACTAATCACCCACTTTTTTTAGATTCAATTCTTAGCATTATTTTAATAATGTAATATTTCTCCCAAAGCATTATCCATCTAATTTCATTCATATGAATGTCCTGTTCATCCTGCTGTATTATCTCATTACCTAGAGTTTAATTAACTCTTACTTAGTTATTAATAACTCTTACCTAGACTACTGATATGTCTTCTTAAAGCATTATATTAGGGTTCACTTAGTTGTGTCAGAATCCCAACTCCAGCTAACATAAGCCTGGTTTATTGTAACAATTATGTACTTCTACAATACTACTGCATCAGAAATAATCAAAATTCATCAGGGGTATATAACACCAAACACTTATTTTGCTCTGTGAATCTGTGGGTTAGTTGGGCAGGTCTACTGATCTGGACTGGATTTGGATAATCTTGGTTGAATTTGCATACTTGTCTGAGGAGGACTGGTAGGTCAGCTGTCAACTGAGTGGGATGACTCACCTCTTCTCCACACAGTTTCTTCTTTTTTTTTTCTTTTCTTCTTTATTTTCTTTTAAATGTTACATTAAAAAAATATGAGGTCCCCATATACTCCCCACTCCACCCATCCCACCCCTCCCACATCAACATCCTCTTCCATCATCGCAGCACATCCACTGCACCTAGTGAATACATTCTGGAGCACTGCTGCACCACATGGACAGTGGTTCACATTGTAGTCCACACTCTCCCCCAGTCCACCCAGTGGGCCACGACAGGACACACAACATCCAGCATCTGTCCCTGCAGCACCACCCAGGACAACTCCAAATCCTGAAAATGCCCCCATATCATATCTCTTCTTCCATCCCCCTACCATCAGCAGCCACCATGGCCACTCTCTCCACATCATTACTACAATTTTTTCCCTTACTAATCACAATAGTTCCCCAGCAGATTACCAGTAAGTCCACTCTAATCCATACTCTATTCCTCCAGCCTGTGGACCCTGGGATGGTTATGTCCAGTCCACACAGTTTCTTAACCTCCAGTAGGCTAGACTAGGCTTGCTTTTATTGCAAAGGCAGGGTTTCAAGAGCGTGAACTGCTCAAGGCCTCATGAGGCCTAGGCTTAGAAATGGCACATGGTACTTCCACCTCATTCTACTAGCCAAAACAAGTCACAAGGCCATTCAAGACTAAGGGGTGGAGAAATAGACTCTACCGTTTGATGGGAGATGCTGAAAATGCACACTACAAAAGGTACAGTTCAAGGGAAGAGAAGAATCAGAGCATTCTTCAAAGGGTAAATGTAAAGGGAAAGGAAGAATCAGGGCCCTTTTCACAACTTACTGTACTCACAAAAACAAAATTTAGAAAGAGGAAGTGCTGGTTATAGAGAAAATTGGATATGGGTTAGAATTCTATCAGGAATCTGCCTTTTTCTCTTATCCCCTCTTCAGCTCTAATCTATAATTTTCAGGCCAGCTGTTTCCACAAGGCCAGTTTTAAAGTTGCAAGTGCCTCTGTTCCTACATGTTTATAGCCTCATGGCTATCATTGAAAGTAACTCTTTCCTAGCAGTAACAATTAGAAAAATTTCCCAGAAAATACCCTAATTCTCTTGCTAGATGCACATACCCATCCCTGATCCATTCACTATAACCAAGAAGAAAGTATATTATAATTAATCCAACCAGGGTATATAATTAGATACCTCTTGATTCCAGCACCAGAAATTAAAAAAAAACGGTGTTTTCATTAGAATGGGGGTGGGAAGGACACAGAGAAAGTAAAACTTACATGATCCTGGTTGTGCACAATTTCTTTCCCACACTCATATTTCACAGCAGCAAAGCAGTATGCCTAAATGACAGATCACACCTTGCTATTCCACAGCTTACATACCTCCAGTGGTCCTTATTGACTGTTGTAAAACACAAACTTTTTAGCATGATATTCAAGACCCTTCTCAATTTGTTACACACATATCTCCCCTGTCATTTTTTAATTATTTTTTTTACTTTTAAAGAAGCTTTAGAGTACATAAATATTACATAAAAAATATAAGGGATTCCCATGTGCCCATTGCTTCCCTCTCCCACACTTTACCACATTAACAACATCCTTAATTAGTGTGGTATATTTGTTACAATTGATGAATCCATGTTGAAGCATTGCTACTAACCATAGACTACAGTTTTCACTATAGTTGACACTCTTTCCCACTTAAAGTTTTGTAAGTTATGACAAAATATACAATGGCTTGTATCCATCACTGTAATGACAGGACAAATCCTGAAAATGCTCCTATATTACATGTGTTCTTCCCTCTTCCATCCTACAGAACCTCTAGTTGCCACTGCCTTTACATCAATGATAAGAGTTAACAATAAGTCTATAATAGAATAATAATGTCTACTTTAGACCATTGTTCATTCCCCAATCTTGAGGATTTTGCATTGGTGATGCCCACTCTGCTTCTAACTGAGAGGGAGCTTAGATCCCAGGGGCCAGATGGATGGATCTATCTTGTTTGCAGTTGCAGAAACTCTCTGTTCCTTGGGATGGGCATTGTCCATCATCATCTCCTTGTTAGTTGTCCTGGGTGAGTCCAGTGAACTGGAGAGTAGGTGTTGCAGCTCTGCTGAAATTCAGAGCCCAACTGGCACATGGACAGACCAAAGATTTAAGACTCTGGGACATATATTTATTAACTCTAGTGCCAATTATAGGTTCAAGTAAAAGAAGCAGAAGAGCTACATATAAAGAACATATAAATGAGCCTAACTTTGTTACACTGGGGAGCATAAATTCCAAAGTAAGGCCCACTGACAGGGTGCCAAGTTCTGAGCTGTCTGCCCTGCTTATAGTTTCTGGATGTCTCTAGAGCCTTTGGGAGCCCTGCTATTGGATGCATTATTTATTGTGGCAGTCAATGAGATCCTGCTGAGCTTTCATAAGGGTAACCTCTGGAATGACATTCCAGCTCACTTGGAAATCTCTTAGTCAAAAAAACTAATTTGTGTTTATCATTTCCCCCTTTTAGACAAGGTCTTTTTCCAGATGCATTGCTAGTTGGTCCTTGGTAAAAATCCCTTGCTGCCAGGGACGCTTATCCCTGGGAGTCATGTCCCATGCCAGGCAGGGAAGGTAGTGTGGTTTTTATGCTGAGTTCAGCTTAGAGAGAAGCCACATTTGAGCAACAAGGAGGCGTTCAGAAGGTAACTCTTAAGCAGTATATAATACTAAGCTAAGTTTCAATTTCATAAGAAAATGTATATAATACAATCATTAGTATCAAGGGTCTGGCATAATGGTCTGTCTTCTTTCACTAGGCACTGCTCTTGCACTTGGGGGATTCTTGCTGTCCTATTAGAGAATGTAGCAGAACTCCCCAGGATGGGAATTCAATATTCTTTCATTTATTGTGTGGATCTCCACCCACCAAGACAGTGTTCTAGGAACACTTGAACATATTCATGTGTCTTAGAGACATGCTCCAGGTGAACCCTTTCTAATACATCCTCCCATCACTGACATCCCACATAAGTGATCCTCCCCCACAACAGCTGTGACCCTTCTGTGATACAAAACCTCTCATAAAATTAAGCCAACAAAATAACCAAATAAAATTAATAAGAAATGGAACAGAACTGGGAGTTCTGATATAGATCCTCACATGTATGGCCAACTGATATTCAATAAGGTCACTTAGCCCTCACCTATCATTTTATCCACTTGCTTTTCCTTGATCTGCTAATAATAATACACATTATAGCCACAGTGACCCTTTTGCCCTGACAGAAATGTACCATGCAATTTGCCAAAGATTCAATGAAAGATTCTTCATTATCTGACCAGGAGTGGTGTTTTAGTTTGCCAAAGGACTGTCAATGCAAAGTACCAGGAATGGGTTGGCTTTTATAAAGGGGATTGATATGGGGTAAAAGCTTTCAGTTCCAAGCCCTTGAAAGTCCAAATTGAGGCACCATCAGAAGTGCTTTCTCACCAGCATCAGCTACTGTTGTTTCTGTTATCTAGGCACATGGCAAAGCAAGATGGCCACCAATCTCTGCCGAGGTTTGAGTTCAGCTGAGGGCAACAAGACATAGGGCAGGAGTCCTTAACCAGGGGTCCACGGACTCCCAAGAGGTCCGTGGAAAGATTTCAGGGGGTCCATGAGCTTGAATTAATTTTGAATAATCCTAAAATTTAATTTAAAGACATGCAATTTTGAATGTCATAAAACTATCTGCTGCTATGTTCTGAGAAGGGGTTCATGGTTTCCACTTGGCTGGCAAAGGGGTCCATGGAAGAAAAAAGGTTAAGAACCCCTGGCATAGGGCTTGTCTCTTCCAGGGCCTCCTATATCAGTTCCAGCTGTTCCAGTTTCATCCCAAGATCTGTGCTCAGCTGAGGACAACCAGGCATATAGCAAGGCTCGTCTCCTCTTGAACTGCCTTGTGGGCCCAGTCTCTTGGGGCCTCTTGGGGGCTTCTGTTTTCCTGTAATCCTCTCTCTCACATTGTAGAATCAAGTATGCTGGCTCCCTTTTCATCTGTCTGTCTGTGTGTGTGTGTCTCTCTCTATGTCTCCATTTTTATCAGACCCAGGAAGAGGGTGGAGACTCAATATGAACCACACCCCACTGATGTAGCCCACTCAAAAGCTGGAAAGAAATTTTATCAAGTAATCTAATCAAAGTCCTGTCAAAACTTTTTAATGGATTAGATGAGATTAAAAACAATGCCTCTTTTGGGGATTCTCAAATGCCACATTATCGCCTACTTTGTTTCTTACAATGTCATTCTAACACCTGAAGATGTACAATCAAGTCAAGTCATACTGTATTTCTGCTCAAAACCTCCTAATATCCTTTTACAATTCAGTGCCTTTTCTTATGTCCTTATCTGGAGTGCTTTTTCCCTTTTTCATCCTCTGCCTGATAACAATCCTGATCAATCTTCAAGTCTCAGATCCAATTACTTCCTGAAAAGGAATCTTGCCTTAATCATAATTATCTCACTTATTGTTCTCCCATATGCCCTATCATATTGCATTCCTATTATTTGTATCTTTGTTTTTCTACCCCCCCTTTTCTTTCTTATTTGTGTTTTAATCTCCTGTGCTTAGCACCATGCCTCAACTGTACTAGCTACACAATAATTTCCCCCAAATTATTTTGTTCAGTATTTGTCGAAATGTATCTAAATGACAATGGCTCATTTTAAAAAGGTTATTATGTTAAGTCATGTTGGTAATATAATGCAGATATCAAAAATATTTAGAAATCCTCTTGAATAGAAAACTTACTATGTCTTAGTCCTAAGCATTAGATTAATGATGAATGATTATTTTAAAACATTCAGTCTTCTCCCAAAACCCTTGAGAACACCTGAGTCAAGTAAAGTTCAAAAGCAATTTATTGACTTTATCTTTAAAATTTCATAATTGTATTAATTATGAATTAGTCTCTCCTCTTGTACAAAATCTGTGCCACTATCTTTTGGGATTAAATATCTGGTTGCTCCTCCTTGGTAATTCAAATGTATCCTCTTTCTAAATGGAGAGAGATGCATATTTACTTTGTTCTGTAAAACCTTCCATGCTAATGATAAATGAGCAGAGTCTGTGGTTACATTTGTTCTTATCTCTTTTGAAGCAGAAAATCTGGCAGTCTCTTATCTAAACTTTAACAAGTGAAGATAAACCTTGATAGAAAAATGTCTCTGGACTGCCATCGCTTTTAGCAAGAGTAAACTATTTAAACTAAA
Source organism: Dasypus novemcinctus (assembly GCF_030445035.2). Lineage (NCBI taxonomy): Eukaryota > Metazoa > Chordata > Mammalia > Cingulata > Dasypodidae > Dasypus > Dasypus novemcinctus. The sequence goes on from NC_080677.1 coordinate 72,360,078, forward strand.
AGCAGCTGTTTAATTTTTTCTAAAAAATAAATCTAAAAGTAAAATTCTCTCTAAAGAATGACATACAGTTCAATGTAGCTTTCATTCAACTGTAAAAGCAATTGTAGTGCACATTTTCCTGTTATGAATAAAGCTATTTTAAATTAAGTTGTTTGGCTCTAGAACTCAGGTGGTTATTGTAACAATGTCTAGTGTATGCCTTTAGTGTGGTCAAGGAAGTGGAGCTAATATTGTGGTGCAGGCTATTAAGTTTACAAATATCTCTCTTTTATTTTTGTGACATTTACTAGATTTATAAATACATTTATAAATACATTTACTAGATTTTAATTTATGTCCCATGAACTGAAAGTTCCTCAGAGAATTCTTAGGGGGGATTCTTGGCTTCTAATGGGACAAGGCAATTCAGGAGTAGAGTTCCTGCTGCTTTTCAGAAGAGACTGAGAAAGAAAAAAAGTCCAACAAAAAAGGAAAAAGATAAATCCTTTGAATGAAGAAGTCAGCCAACAAATAAGTGTTTGTATGTTAGAGGGTTTCTGTTTGGGATGAATATAAATTTGTATTTTAAACTTCAAAATGTCATCCCAAGGTAGCCATCCTTGCTCCAATTAGTTTGCTGCTCTGACTTCCCTTGTTCAACTGCAGGCTAAAAAATTGACTATCCCCCCTCTCTTCTCTAATGCTTAATTTTTGTGATATTTTAGTAACAATTTTTGCTCTTGCACAAATAATTGTATGACATTTAATACAATATAGTGAGTTATCAAATTGTTTCATTAACAGAAATTAAAATTTCTCTTCTTCCTTCCTTACTCCTTCCCTCCCTTCTACCATGCCTTCTTTTACTTGTTCCTCTTTCTTTTTCAGAACACTAAAGACAGTAGAGTTGGACAAAAATTAATTTCCTTTACAAATAAATTTGATTTTAAAAATATATATATAGGAAGCAGACTTGGCCCAGTGGTTAGGGTGTCCATCTACCACATGGGAAGTTCGCAGTTCAAACCCTGGGCCTCCTTGACCTGTAGGGAGCTGGCCCATGCTCAAGGAGTACCCTGTCATGCAGGGGTGTCCCCCATGTAGGGGAGCCCCATGCACAAGGAGTGCACCCCATAAAGAGAGCCGCCCAGCGCGAAAGAAAGTGCAGCCTGCCCAGGAATGGTGCCGCACACACGGAGAATTGACACAAGATGACGCAACAAAAAGAAACACAGATTCCTGTGCCACTGACAACAACAGAAGCGGGCAAAGAACATGCAGCAGATAGACACAAAAAACAAACAACTGGGGCGGGGAGACAAGGGGAGAGAAATAAACAAATCTTTTATATATATATGTATATAATTTTAACCAAAGCATATGATAAGCTTAAGTATTAAACTAAGCTAAACTATAGCATATATTTCTATGAACTTAAGTAAAAAGGAATCACTTTATTGTCTTTTCAGAGAATTCATGTCACCAAGTTTCACTTCCAAGTTTTTGCAGTACTTTCTCATTACATTGTTTTTAACTTTTTATTTTGAAATAATTTCAATCATACAGGACAGTGCAATAATAATACAAGCCTTATACAAAGAACTCTGACATTCCCCAGTCCTCCAGATATTCAGATTCACTAATTTGGTCATTTGGCCACCTTTTTCCTTCCTTCCTTCCTTCCTTCCTTCCTTCCTTCCTTCCTTCCTTCCTTCCTTCCTTCCTTCCTTCCTTCCTTCCTTCCTTCCTTCCTTCCTTCCTTCCTCCCTCCCTCCCTCCCTCTCTCCCTTCCTTCCTTCCTTCCTTCCTTCCTTCCTTCCTTCCTTCCTTCCTTCCTTCCTTCCTTCCTTCCTTCCTTTCTTCCTTCCTTCCTTCCTTCCTTCCTTCCTTCCCAATCAACTATCTCCTAATTATTGTCTGAACATTGGAGAACTGGTTGCACACATCATACTTTTTTAACATATAATACTTCCATGTATATTTCTACAAAGAATATTCACTTATGTAATCACTTTAAGTGCAGTTATCAGGTTCAAGAAATTTAACGTTATATAAAGCTTACATTCTATATTCTAATTTTTTCTTATGTTCCAATAATGTCCTTTGAGTCTTTTCTCATCCATTTTTAGATCCCATCCAGTATCACGTATTGCCTGTAATTGTCATTATCTCTGTATTAGGAAAAAATTTAGTGAGTATTTTTCAAATCTAAAAATGAAATATCATGCAGGAGGCTTTGTTAATCAGCACACCTATGTCTTACTGATCATCACTTTTCATATTTCAGGAGGAGTGATAAAAAAAACTAGAACAGTGGGTAAATTGGGGTTAAGAAAATATAAGAACAGATGGGGTGCATTCCGGGGAGTATTGTGGTCCTTCCTGGGAAGGCTTGCCACTTTCTCAGGAACTGACACATAAACCTTGGAATGTACTGTCCAGAGAGTGTTCTCTTCCTTCCTGAGGAAGCTAGCCACTTCCTCGGGAACTGACGCAGTACTTCCAAGTTGGCATCTATAGTATAGAGTTCATTGATTATGAGTGCAACAAAAGGGACAGTCACTGATCAAGCCAGTTGACGTCCCACCCTGGGAGAGGGTGCTCTGCACAGGTGTTGTTTTCAATCAAGGTCCTGATATTAGCTGTTGATTCAGGACTTCCCAGCTGTGAGCTAGATGTTGGGGAGTTTGTATGTAAGACTGTTCTATTTCTTTGTTATTTTGTGACTCTGATCAATATTGATTTAATCTTTTGACTGGTTATGTTATTCTAGTTTCTCACTCTAATTGTAAGGATAGACTTATTAAACTAGGTATGCTTATCTATAGTTATACGCATGCAATCGGGACTCTGACCAGGGTGAGTGGGCCCAGTATGTTAGTGTATCCCACGGTTTGGTGAGCTTGTGAATGTATGTATGCATATCGTAAGGGATTGGGATATAGCAGTTGGACCCCTGTTTATAGACAATCCTTCAGTTATTTTGTATTCTTTCAATTAACAAAGGTTCACTAACTGTATATATATATTTATTCATTTATTTATTAATTTATTATTTATTTATTTATTTACTTATAGTGCATCCAGTTGAGACTCTGGCTGGAGGTGGGCCAAGTATGTCGATGTGTCTCCCAGTTTGGTGAGCTTATATCTATAGTGTATATATATATATATAGTAAGAGATTATGATGCAGCAGTTGGACCCCTGTTAGTAGACAATCCTTTGCTTATTTTATATTCTCCAAATTATTAACCAAAGTTTAATAAAATAAATATATGTTTGTGTGTTACTTTCTTATGCTTGAGTTAATTCAGTTATTATATCAATCTCTCTCTATATATATATATATAGCAAAGCATTAGCAAAGCATTTTATCTAGCAGAACAATCTCTTTTTTTTTTTTTTTTAATTGTGGAAATATATGTATGACATAAATCGTCCCATACCAACCCCTCACGAGTATACCTCTGAGTAGGGTTTTCGCATTTGTAATCTTGCAGTACTTCCCCTTACTATCCATTACTAAAACTTTCCCATTACCTCAGACAGAAACCTTAAACTCATTTTGCATTAACTCCCCACTGACCCTTCCCCCCACCCTGGCAACCTGTACTCTAGTTCATGTCTTTATAAATTTACATATTCTCTGATATTTTCTTTATGGTAATTATGGGGCTTAAATTTAACATATTTAATCTATAAAAATCTCATTTGCTTTTTTATCAACTTAAATTCAACAGCATACATAAACTATGTTCCTATATATCTTCATCTACCCATTTTTATGAGGTTCTGGTCAAAAATTATATATTTATTTAAATGTAACATTTTTTGTGATCAATGTATCTTCCAAAAATATAATTTAAACTAATTAATTAATTAATATTAATTAATTAAAATTATATATTTACACATTGAGTCCAAAATCACTGATTTATCATTACATTTTATGCATTTGCTTTTTAGATCCTATAGGAAGTAAAAAGTGACTAAGAAACACATACTAGAATACTACTGACATTTATATTTACCCATGTTATTACCCTTACTGGGGATCTTTATTTCTTTGTGCAGCTTCAATCTATTGTCTATTGTTCTTTCCTCTCAAACAGCAGAACTCTCTTTACATCTCTTTTGTGGTCTAGTGGTGACCAACCCCTTGGCTTTTGTTTATCTGGGAATGTCTCAATCTCACCCTCACTTTTGAAAGACAGTTTTGCCATATATAGAATTCTAGGTTGGCCATTTTTTGCTTTCAGCACTTTAAATGTATCATCCCATTACCTTCTTGCTTCCATGGCTTCTGATGAGAAATCGTCACTTAGTCTTGTTGAGGCTCCCTTGTAGGTGACACATTGCTTTTCTCTTGTGGCTTTCAGAATTAGCTCTTTATCTTTGGCAATCAATAGTTTGATTAAAATATGCTATAGCATAGGTCGATTTGGGTTTACCATGTCTGAGTTTGTTGAACTTCTTGGATGTGTACATTCATATCTTTCATTAAATATGAGCAGTTTTCAGCCATTATTTCTTTGAATAGTCTCTCAGCTCCTTTATCTTTTTCTTCTCCTTCTAGAATTCTTGCAAGATGCATATTGGTACAATTGATATGCTTAGGTTCCTCAGGCTTTGTTCACTTTTCTTCATCCTTTCTTCTTTCTGCTTCTTAAAATGAATGATTTCAATTGTCTTATTTTCAAGTACTCAGATTCTTTTTCTGCCAGCTCCAATATGCTACTCCCTACAGAGAATTTTTGATTTCTGTTACTGTAGTGTTCAGCCTGTTTGGTTCCTTTTCATAATTTCTATCTCTCTATTGACATTTTATTTGTATTCGTCTATTGTTTTCTTGATTTCCTTTAGTTCTTTGTCCACGTTTTCCTTCAGTTCTTTGAGCATATTTAGGAGCATTTTTAAAAAGTTTTTGTCTGGTATGTCTGTGGCCTGGTCCTACTCACTAATGCTTTAATCTAATTCTTTGTCTGTGCCATCACTTCCTGTTTCTTTGTATTTTTGTAACCTTTTCTTGAAACCTGGATAATTTTATATTTCAATATGTTATCACTGAACTTTAGACTCTGGGGCCTGTGTCCCTTAAGATTGTATCCAAAAATGGAAAGGCAGCCTACTCAATGGGAGAAAGTATTTGATAATCATATATCTGATTGGAGACTGTTATCTGTCATATATAAAGAAATCTTACACCTTGAATTTAAAAAGACAAACAATCCATTTAAAGAATGGGCAAGTGATTTGAAAAGAAGAAATACAAATGGCTAAAAAGCATAATGAAAATCACTAGCTATTGTGGAAATGCAAATCAAAACTACAATGAGATACCATCTTACACCCATTAGACTGGTGGCTATTAAAAAAACAGGATTACAAGTGTTGAAGAGGATGTGGAGGAGCAGAAATCCTCATCCGCTCCTTGTGGGAATGTATAATGGTGCAGCTATTGTGGAGGAGAGTTTGGTGTCTTCCTCAAAAATCTGCCATATGACCCAGCATTTTCCCTGCTGGGTATATACCCAGAAGAACTGAAAGCAGGGACTTGAGCAGATATATGCACATCAATGTTCATAGTGGCATTATTCACTATTGCCAAAAGTTGCAGTCAACCAAACACCCATCAACTGATGAATGGATAAACAAAATGTGGTATATATATATGCAATGGAATATTACTCAGCTGTAAGAAGGAATTCAGTTATAAAACACAGGATAACATGGATGAAACTTGAGGACCTTATGTTGAGTGAAGCAAGCCAGGCATTGAAGGACAAATATTACATGACCTCACTGATATGAATTAAGTAAATCGAGCAGACTCACAGAGCTAGAGTCTGGAAGATAAGTTTACAAGGAAATAGAAAGGGAGAAGAAGGTTATGTGCCAACGCCACACGGGTGAAATCTATGACAAGGTGGAAGTGTGTAGTTGTGCAGTGAAGGAACATGACAGGCATATAGTGATAATATTGGGTTGGGTGGTACAGGTTTGCCTGTGGTAGGGTATGGAGGGTGGGTTGGAAGGTCCATGGAACTGGGGGAAGGTTTGGAGGAGGGAGCAGGTAAAAACTAAGGATTGGCAGGTACATGGTTGAAATTAAAATGTTGGGAATGCTTATTTGGCAATATGACAAGGAAGGATTACTAGTTTAGGGTATTGGATGGGGGGCATTTGGGCCAGGGCACATCTGGAACAGACTTCTAGGGAGCATGTGAGTGATCATCTGGGCATAGCGGGTAGAGACCCACATAATGAGCTGGAAGGTGTTGGACTCCCATCCTAGAGAGGTCTGCTATGTTCTCAGAGGGACGGGACTCACTTGAGAATATCAGTGGTGCTAATAGGGGAGGATAGATCGGTGTGTCAAGCCCTCAGTGAAGATGCAAGTAACTATGAATCTTGTCCTTCAAGGAGTGAAGCCTGGTGGTCGCCATTGGCCTGATGGGGTCGGGGAGGGAGGAATAAAATAGATGGAACAGGGGGCATTTTGAGGGTGATGGAAGTGTTCTGCATAATCTTGCAATGGTGGATACAGGTTGTGTTAAATTTAGCAGATTTTATAAAAGTATATGGTCCAAAATGTAAACCATAATTTGAACCATGACAATGATTAGTAGCTGTGTTTCAATATGTGTGCATCAACTGTATCAAATGTACCATCCACATATAAAATGTTATTGATGGGGGAAAGGGAATAGGGGGGAGGATATGTGGTATATGGGAATCCCCTGTATTCTGTACATGACTCTACTGTGACCCAAAACTTCTTTGACAAAAAAATGAAAAGAAAAAAAGTAAGTCTGGGGGAACAACTGGAAGAAAATGTCGCTGTACATACAGGACAACAGTCTCACAGTGATGAAAGGCAAATGTTAAAAAAAGTGTTTTCTTTCTTTTAATATTTTTTCATTATTTAAAAATTTTTTAAATATTCTTTTATTTTTACTTTTTATCAATTATTCCTGTATTGTACTTCTTATATATAAAAACTGTCATTATTATTTCGCTTATTAATTATATGTGGCTATTTTATTGGCTTCATTTTTGAAGAGGTTTTATATCACAGCAGGGTTACAACTGTGGCAGGGGAGGATCATTGGTATGGGGTGTCCATGAGGGGGATTATGTGGGCAGAAGTTCACCTGGGTATACATACAAGGCATATAAATGTGTTCAAATGTTCATGGGGCATTGTCATAGTGCGTGGAGATTCACACAATAATCAAAATGATGTGGGGGTGGGAGGTGGAATTTATGGGAATCTCATACTTTTTTCTTCTTTATTTTCTTTTAAATGTTACATTCAAAAAACATGAGGTCCCCATACACCCCCACACCCTTCACTCCACTCCTCCCACATCAACAACTTCTTCCATGATTGTGGCACATTCACTGCACCTGGTGAATACAATACATACTCTAATCCATACTCTATTCCTCCATCCTGGGATGGTTATGTCCAGTTCCCCTCTACATTAAGAGGGGGCTTAGATTCCACATGGATGATGGATGCAATTCTCCTGCTTGCAGTTATAGGCACTCTTGGCTCCCTGGTGTAGTGGTTGACCTTCTTCACCTCCCTGTTCACTGGCCAGGGTAAGTCCAATAAACCAGAGGGTAGGAGTTGCAAGTCTTCTGAGGTTCAGGGCCTAGCTGTCACATGGACAGTCCAGAGATTCAGGTCTCCTGGGTATACACCAACCCCAATGCCAATGTAGACACTGAGGAAGAAATGGAAGAAATTGCCTTGCCATTGTACATACAGGGCAACACCTATAGCAGTGATGAAAGGCAGAACGTCAAAAACAAAGTTTTTTCATTTTTTCATTTTTTGATGCCTCAATTCATTTTTTCATTTTTTCATATTTTTTAATGTAACATTTTTTTTGTGATCTATGTGTCTTTAAAAAAATGTGAAAAAAAAAATAAAAAGGATATCAAATCCTCATCGGGGAAGCTCTACCACTTTCTCTAATGAAACAAGAATGCCCCAAGTACAAGACAATGACTTGTGAAGGAGGAGGATCCATTGAAGCACCCTTGACATTGATGACTATGCTTATGAGTCTTTGTGCTTGAAATGGAAACTTAGCTTAGTCATGTAGGGTACCTAACAGTGACCGACTGGGAGCCTCCTTGTTTCTCAAATATAGCCACTCTCTAAGCCTAACTCAGCAAATAAAAGCAAAGCTTCCCCCTGACATGAGACATGACTCCGAAAGCATCTGAGAAGAAAAAAGAAAAAAAAAAAAAAGACATTGACCAAAAGACGGAAAAGCTAAAGACAAGTGAATTTGTATGGCTAAAAGACTTCAAAGTGAGCTGGGAGGCCATCCCAGAGGTAGCGCTTATGTACACTTCAGCAGGATCTTCTTGACAGCCAAAGTACATACTATTCCTGCCCGCCCTAAATAGTGGGACTCCTGAGGGCTATGGAGGCATCCAGATACTATAGTCAGAATAAATAGCTCAAGAATTTGGCCCCTTGCCAGTGGGCCCTAATTTGGTATTTACGCTCTCCAGTGTGACTAAATTAGACTTACCAGTGGTTTCCCTATGTATGACTCTTCTGTCCTTCTATTTAAACCTATATTAGTACTAGAGTTGGTAGGTGTTTATCCAAGAGACTTAAATCTTTGGGTTTTCCCTGTGCCAGCTGAGCCCTGAATCTCAACCCAGTTGTAACACCTACTCTCCAGTTCAATGGACTCAACTAGGACAACTAATGGGGAGGAGACGATGGACAAACAAAATACCAAAGAACCAAGAGTGCCTATAACTGCAAACAAGAAAGTCCCATCTATCAGATGTAAGGAATCAAAGCCCTCCTCCGTTAATGGTGGAGTGGGCATCACCATCATAAGAGTCCTCAGGATTGGGAAAAGAACTATGGACAAAAATAAACTTACTAGTATTCTACTATAGACTTAATGTGATTCAGGCAATGGAAGAAATACCATTGTTGTGGAGGCAGTGACACATGGATGTTCTGGAGTTAGGGAGAGGGAAAAACAGGTGTAATAGGGGGGCATCTTTGGGATATGGGAATCATACTGAATGACATTACAATGACAGATACAGGCCATTATATATCCGGCCATAACCTACAGAGTTGAATGAGAGAGAATGTAAACTACAATGTAAACTATAATCAAGATACAGGCCATTATATATCCGGCCATAACCTACAGAGTTGAATGAGAGAGAATGTAAACTACAATGTAAACTATAATCCATGCTTCGTGGCAATGCTCCAAAATGCATTGTTAATTGCAATGAATGTATCGCAATGATGAAAGATGTTACTAATGTGGGAAAATATGGGAGGTGTGGGGAGCTAGGCATCTGGGAATCCCCTATATATTCTCTGTAACATTTATATAATCGAAGCATCTTTTAAAAAATGAAAAAGTGAAAAAAAAAAAGAGACTGTATTTAGCTAGGGTTATACTGCCAGTAGCTACAAAAGAAAAGAAAAAGAAACATCTTTCCTACTTTTGCACTTTGACTTCAGAGATTACCTATACAATGAGTTTAGAGAATAGCTCCATGACAAAGCCTAGGGTCCTTCTGATCCTTTCTGTGCATGCATCTTGTTTTGAGTATACATGTGTAGCCCTGGGAATTCCCTATTTATGGTTCTGAATGTGTTTCTTTCCTTGGAAAGTTTTCTCATTGTCTTGGGCACTGCACTGTCTGACCTATAGCCAGCAATCCACTTGGCAAGGAAACACAATTGACTGCTCTCCCACAGTGTTCTATAGGAGAGCTGGGTGAAGCACCTTCTATAGAAAGAGCAAGTCTGGGATGGCCAATCCCTCAGATCATCACTAGGCAGACTGGCCAGATACACATGCTCTCTATATTGGTACAAGGGTTACTCAGCTCCCTTCAGAACTAACACTAGGGATCTGCACCAAAAGCACAGCCCCGCTCCATATCACACCAGTGATGGGGGAGGCAGGGGGAGTGAGAGGGAGGCGTAAAATACTATCATTCTTAAGTAGGTATTTCTTGATTTGATGCTTATCTTTTTACTACAACCTTTTAACAGTTTTCCAGAGCTTTGAGAAAGATGTTTCTGCCAGTTTGTGCTGGTTGTTCAAAATTGTGTAGGGGGTCAGAGCCCTAAAGCATTGTATTAGTCAGCCAAAGTAGTGCTGATGCAAAGTACCAGAAATCATCTGGGTTTTATGAAGGGAATTTATTTGGGGTAAAAGTTTACAGCTACCAGGCCCTAAAGAGTCCAACTCAAGGTACCATAGAGGTACTTTCTCACCCAAAGTCATTTGCCATGTTTTGAGCAAGATGGTGATGTCTGCGAGGGTTCAGCCTTCCTCTTCCTCTTAAGGCTCTGTGGTTCCAACTTCTTCTAATCCCAGCTGAAGGCTGGGATAAATTTCATCTCTCTTCTGGGACTCGTTTCTCTCCAGGCTTAACTGCAAGGCTATCAGGCTCATTCTCTTCCCAGGACCTCTGCTGTGTCTCCAGAGCTGTCTCTATTCCTTTGTGTTCTCCTCTGTATCCTGCAGCATCAAAAACTCACTGTCTCCTCTGCTGTGTTGTCCTACTGACGTGACCAATGAAAACCCCAGTCCTAATTTAATCAAGTAAAAGTGAAACCCCTGAATCAAATACAGTCTAATACACTTAGAGGAACAGACCAGTTTACAAACATAATCCAATATCTCTTTTTAGAATTCATAAATATTATCAAATTGCCTCAAGCATCTTATTCTGCCATCTTAATAGATGTGGGTCCTCAGTAATATTTTCTCACCATTTCACCTTTGGCTTAAAGACACTGATTTTATCTTGAACTTCAAGGTTTACTTTAGAACTAATGTTACATTTTGTTAAGAATTCAAAATGTGAAGATTCTGTATGATTCATGTGAACAACAAACTTCTAATGTAGAGGCTTTCTTAAGTAAATTCAGCTCTCTCTTATTACTTGCCAATCTCCTTCATATCTCAGTTGAAGTTATAGATTTGATTTATCTTTGTCTTTTGGGAGACAGCAATCTTAGAATAAGAATTGTATTTAGTATTATATTTCAGTTGTGGTCCTAGGTTACACAGAATAGAAATAAAAGCCAGAAGAATTTAAGTGATACTATTAGTCTACTACTTTAGAATTATAATAGATTTCTTTTGGGACAACCATGCATTACATAGCTATAATTTTCCCAACTAAAAGTACTTATGACAACAGACATAAGTAAAGGGGTAGGACACTTCTGAATCAGTTGGATTGGGTTGAAATAGTTGGAAGTTCACTGCAAGGCAATTAAATGCATGAAAAAAAATGTAAGCCAGAATCATTCCTTAAACAGAAGTTTTGAAGAGTTACTGTCACTATCACTGAAGCTGTTAAGGGAATTCTCTTTAAAGTGTGACAGAAAAAAAGGACTTATTTTTTCTTAACATGCTTCTACACTTTGAATAATCACACTCTCTGTAGGTGATAAGTATACAAAATCTCCTTCATTACAAATTAGAGACAGTGGAAAAACTAAATTTTGAGGGTATTAAAAATATATTATAGTTTCAGAAAGTACTTTTATTCCATTTAATGGATAAATCTTTGCTTTCTCTTAGTCCTTCAAGCCAGCTAGAAGTTTGGCTTTAACATAACTTTTTGGCAGTTATCTTATAAAGCCTTTGGTTTAGACAAAAGTCTTCGTGGAAACTTTGCATGATAGCTGTTTTCTGTCTACATCCAAAAATCTCATGAACTAGACTTCTGGCTTAGCCAACAGAGAAGGATTTATCAAGAGGATCCTTTAAACATTGATTCTGATGTCCTCAATTTTTTCTCTTTATGCACAGATTTTTATTGTTCTTTTAATCTCTTGGTATTTTGTACATGGTGTAGTCCTTTGTCACCTATACCCAGAAGTAATCCCAAACTTAAATAACTGTCAAATAGCTATTTCTTCAAGTCTTTTTCCATTTTAACCATTGAACAATTAGTAAACATTTTACTGAATTGACTAAATGTCTTTCCTCTATGAAAAAACAACAAACACCCTTTGTACCATTGCTCTTTGGTAGTGAATGTGTGTTGAGATTGAATTTGGTAACTAACAGATGCTTAGCAAGGCATTTGCATATCAATTCCACTTAAAGAAAAATGATTGTATTACCTATGTGCTCAAACTGATAAAGTGAATAACAGTATCAAAGCTTTCTTTTGACTTTATGGTTTAAATAATCATGGATATTTAAAATTCTTTATAAAAGTTATACGTTCTCTGAGTTATACAAATTAACTAACATTTCCCTATTTTTTTTTCCACAAAGTGTTGCACCTACTGTGGTTATATTTTAGTTCATACTTCAAGCAATTTCTCAAAGTATTTAAAAAGATCTAGAGCTGTCTTCTGAGTACAAATCTGGATCTAACTACTGTATTTTTAATGCCTGCATCAATTCTGAATTGCTTTGGTACTACAGAGCCAATTCTTAAAACTTTAAGGTATAATGATTATTTTGTCCCTAACTTCTGTTAGATAAGGCATATGAAATTTACTTTAATGTCATACATGAATGAAATAAATTCTATCATGTCTTACATGCAATCTGACAACTGCCAAAGGCTCTTTTAAGGCATCTGACATTTGAGGATAGCCTAATACATATTTTTACTATCCTCTTGAATATATTTCCAAGTTCTATCCCAGGATTAAGTAAGAGAAGAAGAAAACAAAGTACCTGGACCTAATGTCTCAGCCCTCCATATTGATTTAACATCATGCCCTCTGCTTCATAGAAGGATGTTTTAAGAATTAACCATATAAACAGTGGAAAATTTAAGTTAATGATATTACTAGAATAAAGAAAATTAAATTTTAGATAGCCATGTTGTAGTTGAGGATGTTGTCCACTCTAAAGCTAAATTCCATGGAGAGTAAATTCTCAGTTGAATTCTGGGAGAAAAACGCATCTTTACATGTGAAGTGACATGGTTTTGTTTGAGAGTGACGCAATATTTGTTTCCCTTCTTTTGGATTAATTTCAGGAGATACACCATCATATTCATCACTTAATATTTATGATTAGTTTGTCTAGGGCTTAGTAACCACTGAATCTGTGGTCTTAAATTTATTTGTTATTTTTGTAATGTTTTTCCTCTTTTGCTTTATACTTAATTTTTATCAGTATAAATTCTTGCTAGAAGACACTGTAGTGCACATAATAAATTAAAAAGCAAGAAATTGTAACTTGTGAAAAAATAAATAAATGTTGTAATATTCTCCATTAATAGTAATAATTACCGATTTGTGGAACCTTAGCCCTGCTTTTAAGGGAGCAGAAAGTCTATGTCTCAAAAATTTAAAATTACTATTAATAATTGCTTATTTTTGTGTTGATAATATTTGGAAAGTAGAGAGTAGCTATCTTTGTCAATATATTTATTGTATTAATATTTGTGTAAAGGAAAACTCAATCTTGCCTGTTGAGAATTTAGTTTGTGGTGTGAAAGTCACATAAATATTTAACAAAAGGAAACCTGAAGTCTCCTGTGAATGTATATCTGCTACTGAAGATCTATAACTCACATATCATGACTTATTCTTAACATATGGCATGTCAGAAAGGAATTTTTAAAAAAATAAAATGTAAACTCTCAACAAACACATTAAAATTGTGTGTATAATAATACAAATAAGGCCCATTAAATGATACTGAAAAAATATTTAGAACACTTATGGAATATGACAGCTGTTAGGTTGCCTTTTAGGTTAAATGGATTTATATCATTGCCATTATACTCCTTACATACTATTATCAGAGCCCTCTAAGAGTGATTAATATCAATGACAATAAAAAGAAAACAAGTATGTCTTTCTTTTTAAAAAATCAGATTTTGCACATAATTTTTGAATTGACTCAAAGTATAAGAGTATATAAATAAGAAATGTTATTTTAGGCAAGATTGAGGAATGCTTTAAATAAATCCAAATGAGAAATGTAAAATATTAAGATTGCAGCTATTTTCACAGTCAAGCAAAAACGAGCTGATTGTTTCTTTTCATAGATTAGATTCCTTTGCATACTCTCACAACAATCTTACAAAGAACAGAAAGAAAGCAAAAGTGAATTGAAAAACTTGATTGAAGTGCAAAAAGAGATAGTCTGGGTAACACAACTTTGAAAGCAATTATGACTTAGAAATCTATTTACAACCATTATAAATTTAGTATATTTACAGTTTCTCTTTCTACCTTACCACCTCACTACCACCCTCCTACTCCATTTTGTCTTCCTTTTCCTCTCCTTTTTTTTCCTTTTCTATCCAGAGTCCCTGTTATGTTCCAAAAGGATTTAAGATGCCTTACATGGGAATACATGAAATTCAGCAAGGTAACTGTCAGGGTCTAATCAGGAAAACAGAAACTGCTCTAAACATGTTGAATAAAGTGAATTTAATGGAAAGAATTGTTTATACAGCAGTAGGCTCAGGCAGAGGCCAAACAGGGGAGACAGTGAAACTACACAGAAATTAGCAACAGCAGGAAACAGCTGCCATGCCTCCTCTGACGCAACAAGAGGATGAGGCTGTATTAAGGGAATTAAGTACTGGAGTTTTCACATAGGAACAGAACTACTTCTAGCCTGTCTAGCAGGATCTGGGGCCACAGGGAAGATGTAGTCTTTGGCAGGGGTGAGGAGAAATATTCTGGTTTCTCTCTTCCTCCTGCACTCCAACCTTCCAGAGTGTCTCCCTTTGGCTGAATGCAGTGGAAGCCAGCTGAGGGGAGCTGGAAGGGGTAACCGGAGTGGTGAATCCCTCTATGAGCAGAGCATGGGAAGGAGATAACAGTTCTGTGTGAGAGGCCCACTGGCCCAATAACATAAATTAGAAGTGGATGGGAGTGAAAATTCCAAAAGAAAATATTGATAGCAACATAGCATTGAAAAACAAATGAGGCCAGTGTACAAAACTCAGTCTCAAAATCATACTAGCTTGATAAATGGAGATGGCAATTTTTGTATAAAGCTAGTTCCTAGCAAACAAATCAAAGAAGGAAATATACAGATTACAGTGTTCAAATTACTCAAGAAGAGGTGTAAATCTTCCTGAAGGCAAAGATAAGACATATATTTTCTCTAAGAAAGAAGACAACGCAGTACAATGCAATGAATGGTGTCTGTCTCAAAATCCTTAGAATGATAATTTTCACAGGAATATTTTTTATAGTATCTAAAAATCTAAACTAACCTCATTACATCAGAAACATTTTGGGAAAAGTTTTTCCAAAGGGAAAATATACCTAACAAGGTCCAGGTAAGCTATTGAATCATCTAGATTCTAGATTAATCCAGAGACAAACTTAAGATCCATCAGCTACTATTTAAAAAAGGCAAACATTTGATAAATATTAAGTGAATGAAACTCAAGATTAATCTTCCAAATATCTATATATAGCTAATCAGTTTTGCTGGTCAAGTCTGAAGACACTGCTTTGACAACCTCATATTATGGAATTATATTGTAGCAGGCCACAACAGCTCAAAGGAGGGAAATAGAGGCATATATTATATTGCCATGCGAAGAATGCAAAGGTGTTAAGAACCAACAACAATTTCATTCTATTTAGAATGGTAATATTCAGATTTTGCATGAAATGTAATTTATTCAATCAGCCTTGGCTTTTCATTTCTTTATTATTTAGCTGAGATACACCCTTTCATTTTTGTGAAATTTTTCTCTTTTCTTCTTTTCCAGAGTTTTCAATTAATTGGTGTGTAGACTAAGGGTACAAAGCTCTCTTGTGTCTAATATAAGCAGTTGGTCTTACGATGTTATTAGGGACAGTTAACATCATAGTTAAAATCTGCTAGGAAACTATGAGGAACCACACACAGAAAAAAAAACTTGAACTTTAAAGGCTAATCTCCAAATGTATGCAATCTTCTTTTGGATAAAACATTGGTGAAATAAATTATTTTGTTTACAATTGTAAACTATGCCAATCTCTAAGAGAATATTATTTGCCCAGTCTCACAAAATGTATTTTGTGTTTGGTGTTACATATGGAATTCTTATATCCTACCTTCACTGAGAAGGTACAAAAGTATGATAAAATATATTTGAGTATTCTAATTAGTGATGCTATATGTTTTGCTTCCCAGAAAATAACACCCCATTCCCCTTTTACAGTCATGTCAAATCCAGTAACTAAGTATAGCAAATGATAGTTATGGAAAATACAAAAATGATCTTAGGATACAATTATTTAGTCTTGAAAATAATGATGTTTAAAAGAGAATAGCAAAAGTTCAGGGATTTATATTATTAAACAAAACCAGTTTTGACTTATCTTTCACTGCCCTCAAGTGAGCCTGTCCACATGTTTTTCAAATATAAGACAGCAGAGGGCGATGCTAAGAGCCTTAAATCAGAAATCCATCCCTTGGTGCCACATCTGACCTGGCGGCTTACCAGCTAAGCAACTTGGACAAAATTTACTTCTCTTGCTTTGATTAACTCATCTGTAAAATAGGACTTTAATAGGCCCTTCCTCATTAAGTTCTTAGGATATATTAAGTGAATTAAAATTTGTAAATTGCTTAAAACAGTGCCTGGCAGTAAGTATCATAAAGCAATTGTTAAAGTAATAAATTAAAACCTTTAGCATATCTGTTTTTAGAGACATTCAACAAAATTATCTACCTACTTATTATTTATAAATTTACAGTACTTTGTATATTTCTGCCCGAAATCAAATATCCCAGATTATATCTTTCAATTCACTATGCTTTTATATTTATAAACAAGAAACTATTGACCTATAGGTAGGCCCCTTTGAACAACCTCACTTATCAGACCTGATTAAGGTAAAAAAAAAAATAGTTTTCTTTATCAAGTTTTAATTATGTACGCTCTTACTACTGAATTCTGTTTGAGCCAAAAAAGAAAAGGAGAAAGTGAGAAAATCAGTGTAGATGCTTGAAGTTTTCTCTACACATGGAGTTAGAAAAAAACACGTGCCATGAGACAAAAACACAGCTGAAGTATGGTTATGGTTAAATGCCTCAAATATAAACTCTTTGTTAAGTACTTAAATAAGTCATACATCTGGCTGGTCATTTATTATTCATTTTACTTCCTTGAGGGAATATTGCAAATGACAAAGCATATGTTGATCGAGGATCATTTCAATAAAGACTCTTTCTTACATAAATATTTGTCTTAATTTCCTTAAAGCTACTAATGAAGGCAAAGATTTGGGACCAACAATAGAATATTGCTAACCTTGGGAACACTGAAGCCCTAGATTTTCAAAGATAAATTGAGATTCTTATGGTATAAAACTTAGAAAGCATGTATATCCTTAAAATCCTGTTTAAGTATGCATGTGTTGCTTTGGAAGCGTAAAGAAACAATTACAGAGAGAGCTACAAACAACAGTAGAATGCTCATTTCTGTAGCAGTGATAGTAGAGCTGCAATTTTGACTGTACTGAATGTTTTCCATATATTATCTTTTTTAGTCTTGGCAACAGTCATGAAGAAGGTAGTATTTTTCTTAATTCATAGGAAAAAATTTAGACTAAGAAGTATTAAGTACCTAAAATTACCTTACTAGTATTATTATGTTTATTATATATCTCTCTTTCTAGAATGTAGTCTCCAGAAAGGAGTCTTGTTCCACCTTTTTATGATCAGACCTCAAGTGACTTAAATACCAAATTTACTGATTGAATGAATATCAAATTCATGAACTTGCTTAGATCACACAACTAGCAATTTGTTAGACTTGATGCAAATTCAGATCACCTTAGATGATTTTTCTTTATTGTGGCAATAGAAGTAAAGAGGCATAGAACAACATTGTCAGGAATGTCCAGCTGTGTTCTGAGAATGAAAATATTAATATATTCTAGATTCTGACTCTATGCTTATTCTTATTATTTCCTATCAGTGAGATCATACAGTATTTGTCCTTTTGTGTTTACTTATTTCAGTGAGTATGTATCAGACCTTCATTCCTTTTTGAAGATGAATATTTCATTGTGTGTATATATTATATTTTGTTTATCCACTCATTTAATGGAACCTTGGGTTGCTTCCATCTTTTGACAATTGTGAATAATGCTGCTAAGAAAATCAGTGTGAAAATACTTGCTTGAGTCCCTGCTTTCAATGCTTTTGGGTATATACCTAGAAGTGGGATTTTTGGGTCATATTGTAATTTCATATTTTCTGAGGAACTGCCAAACTGTCTTCAATAGCTTCTACACTATTTTACATTCCTGCCAACAATAAATGAGTGTTTTTATTCCCCCACATCCTCTCCAACACATTAATTTTAAAATTATATATTAACCATTCTAGTGGGTGTGAAATGGAATGTTATAGGAGTTTTGATTTTCTTTTTCCTAGTGGCTAAAGATTGATCATCTTTTCATGTGCCCTTTAGCCATTTGTGTGCCTTCTTTGTAGAAATTTCTATTCAAACATTTAGCCCATTTTAAAAAATTGGATTGTTTGTATTTTTGTTGTTGAGTTGTAAAATTTCTTTGTTTTGGTTATTAAACTCTTATTGGATATGTGGTTACCAAATATTTCTGCCCTTGTGTAGGCTGTCATTTTACTTTCATAATACTGACCTTTGATGTGCAAAGTTTCTCATTTTGATAAGGTCCCATTTATCTATTTTTCTTTTGTTGTTTGTGCTTACCTGCTGTAGAAAACCTTGGCTGGGGAGAGGTCTGATTCCTGGGGAGGAGTACATTCAAGTTCCTATAAACAAGGGAACTCCTAAAGCCACTAAGAAGCACAAGCTCAGGAAAGGACACAGGCCCAGAAAAGATAAGGAGAATCCTGTACTTTGTATTCATCTGGGGATGGCCTTCTTAATAGGAGGACTGAACTCTGAAGGAGAACAGCAGCCAATGCAAAACCAATTAGTGAAGGTTGTGAAAGGTGCAATGGTTTGCTTGATTTTGTTAATTCCTGACACTCAAGAAAATCTCTGTCATATCACTACCTGGATACAAACTCAAGAAACAGGTATCTCAAGGAATAAATTCCATATTTTAAAATATTAAAATGTACAGTGTGCAACAAAGATTACAAGACAAAGAAAAAGAAAATGATGGCCTATCCAAAGGAAAAAGATAAATCCAGAAAATATCAACAAAGAAGACCAGACTCTAGAAATACTGGGCAAAGACTTTAAAAACAGATCTCCAATATGCTCAAGGAAATAAAGGAAAATACAGAGAAAGAATTAAAGGATATCAGGAAAATAATGAATGAACAATATGAGAATCTCAATAAAGGGATAGAAATTTTTAAAAGAATCAAACAACTTCTGGAGTTAAAGAGCACACTAACTGAAATGAAAAATTCCCGGGAATATTTCAACAGCAGGTTGGAACCAGCAGAATAAGGAATGAGTAAACTCAAAGACAAGACTATTGAAATGAATCAGGCAGAGGATCAGAAGGAAAAGGAATGATAAAATGTGAAAATAGCCAAAGACCTATGGGACACCAAGAAGTGTACCAATATGCATTTTAAAGAAGTCCCAGAAAGTGAAGAAAGAAAGAAAGGGGTTGTTCCTGGGATGCCACTTGTGCTTTCTCATCACTGTGTTTCTTAATCCTTGCATCCGGAAACCAATGTTTCCTGGGCCATTCTCCCAGTTATTATGTCTATTACCACTATACATTCTCAGTAATTAATATTTCTGGGTAACATGATATTCATATGCAGAAGTATTGAAAATCTTGTATTGATATTATTTAAATGGTATCATTATTTTTAATATTATTAGTAGACTCTGTACTCCTTTTTCAAGGGGAACATCCATTGATCTTGGGGAACTATGTCTTTATATCCCACCCTGGCACCAGGACTCTGCAGCAGGGGCTTGGTTTGGGTATTTCACTGCTGCCAGCCATGAAACTAGTGGATGGGTGAGTGTAGAGTCTACACAGGGGGTGCAATTCATTAGTATTTATTAAAATTTACCAGCCTTTCCCACCCACTCTTCCTGGATGCCATACAATATTCTCCTGGAATCTGGAATATTGAAATAGTTGATTCAGACTGTTTCTGCCTATTTAATAGTTATTCGGGTAGAGGGACTGATTTTTGGAGCTTCCTGCTTCCCACAATCGTCTCTCCAGTTTCTGTGTTAACCAAGAAGATTGTATTTTCTCCTAATAATATAGGCCAACACCCTTTACATTTTTTCTTTAATAAATACTACCATGTTTCTTTGGGTGAAGTTGAAATTTAGGTCTCTGGTTTCTAAAATATTATCAGAATTTGTTATTAACAAATCCAAGGCCAATTTGAGACCATAAAGTGGAAGGTGAACCTTAAAAAGTCATATTAATCTAATAATTGAAATTAGAATTTATACATAGTTACTTATAGCTCACATGGGATCGGTACAGTCTAAAATCCTGTTATGCACAATCCAGAGATGTGGTATTGCTTTTATTTTAAGACTTGGTGTTGATTGAAATTAAATGGCTGCTGTTCCAGGGAATGCCACTTATACTTTCTCATCATCTTAGCCCTTAATCCTTGGGTCAGGAAACCAATGTGGCCCTTCTTACACTATACATTCTCAATAATTAATATTTCTCAGTAACACTGTATCCAACATAGAGTTACTACAAATCTTGTATTATTATATATTTAAATGGTATCTCTTTAAAATATGTGCTAAGTATTTAGTTTTAATATACAAGAATATATTTGGTTTTCATATTAACCTTGTGTCCAGCAACTTGCCTTAATAATTCTAACAGTAAAATTCTATTAATAGAATAAATAGAGTATTAGTAGAGTCTATAGATTCTTTCAGGTTTTCTACTTATACAATTGTGTTAATTATGAATAATGACCATTTTATTTTGCCCTTTACTAATTTATTGGCTAAGATATTCAGAACACTGTTGAATAGAAGTGATATTAATGGGCATATTTGTCTCATTTCTAAACTTAGGGAGTAAGGGATACTTTTACTATCTCAAAAGTAAATATGTTTTCTATAAGTTTTTGTAGATGCCTTATCTAAGATTAATAATATATTTTTCATTCCTTGATTTTTAATATAAATACATGAGATATATATGCTATGTATTTATATCTATATCTTTGGATTCAATTAGCTAGTATTTGTTTTGAATATTTGTGACAATTCCTATAAGAAACGTTAGCCTGTAATTTTTCTTTCTTATGATACCTTTGTCTGATTTGGGAATCATGGTTATGCTGACTTCACAAAGCTGTTGGAAACTTATCCCTCTTTCTTTCATTCTCTGAAAAAGCTTATGTAGTATTTGTACTATTTTTTTTTTTTTAAGTTTGCAAAAGTTCACCAGAGAAGACATCAGGGCCTGGATTTTCATTGTGGGAAAGAGTTTTTCTAATGGTACCAATTTCTTTATAAGATTTGGAGTTTATATTTCTTCTTATATCAATTTGGTGAATTTGTTTTTTTTTCTCCTAAGAATTTCTTTTTTGTATTTATATTTTCAAATATGTTGGCAAAGTATTTTTCCTTAGACCCTTTTATTATATTTTTAATATCATTAGAATTTATGGATGTCCACATCCATAAGGTATTAAAATGTACTTCTTTGGGTAAAGTATGGAAAGCTGAGTGTTATGTGCAGAATTGTTAAAAAGGTTGTTTGTAAATCTTTGGAAATGAATAGAAATGGCTAAAGCCTGTCATGGTGTTTGTAACTATCAGTCCTTTTGTACGGGTATGACAGTGGTTGAAAGGGAAAGTCTAAGGTCATATATATTCCTAGAAAGGTAGCTAAAAATGGTAACATGGGACTGTATAAGATAATAAAACCTCAAACAAAACATGAATATGGGTAATTTTGCTTCTGTAAGATTGTTTCTACAAAATATAGTCACAAATACACTGGAAAGAAGGAAAAAGAGTAACAGCTATGTACAGCAGGCAAGGCTTAGAGAGATTAAGAGGTGATGAATTTTGTTTGTTTTTTGATTATTATTACTGGAATAATGAAAGTGCTCTGGGAATGATTGGGATGATGATTGCACAAACATGTTATTATACCAAATACCATTGATTGTACTCTTTGGATAGATATATGCTTTATTAATACGTATCAATAAAATTGAAAAAAAAAGTTTAAAAAATGTGGCTCCTCTCTTTTTCTTTCATTCCAGAGTTTATCAAGTTTATTCATCTTTTCCAAAAAGTAAATTCTGGTTTCTTGAATGTTTCCCATTGGCAAATGTTCCATCTGCACTTGAAAATAATGATTTTGCTGCAATTGTTAGATGTGCTATTCTATAAATGTCAATGAGTTAGTATGTTAATGTTATGCAAGTCTCCTTTTTCTTTACTGATTAATTTTGTCTCCTTGTTTAACATTTATTTGAAATGTCTATAAGCTTCACTAATAATTGCAGATTTTTCTACTTGCTTTTGTAATGAGTTTGATTTTTGCTTTTTATATTTTGTGAGTTTGATATTAGCTGATAGAAAACAGAATTTTTTTAATCTTCTTGGTGGATTGACTCATTTATCATTGTTAAATAACCACTGGCATCTCTAGTAATGCTTCTTGTCATAAATCTACTTTTACACTCTATAGTAGTTCAAGCTTTTGTTGTTGTTTTTTTTCTAGTTTCTATGTGGCAATATTTATCATCTGTCCTAGTTTTCCAGGCTGCTATGACAAATGCCCTACTATGGGCTGGTTTAAACAAACATTTATTAGTTCACATTTTCAGAGGCTAGGCATCCAAAATCAAGGCAGCAGCAAGCCCATGCTTTCTCCCTGAAGTCTGTAGTGTTGTGGGCCCGACTTGCAGCAATCCTTGGGTTCCTTGGCTTGCATCTTCACCTCCCATCACACAAGCTTTCCCTCCTTTTGTCTGCACTTCCTGTTTCACCTAACCTCTGAATTCTGACTCATTGTTGTGGCTTTCCCTGACTTCTGGCTTCCTTTTTATTCTCTTTATAAGACTAATAATGTGGCTTAAATTAAGCCAATAAGACCCACCCTTATTCAGTTGGCTATAATTTATAAAAATACTGTCTTCAAAAGGTCCTATTTACATATGAGTTCACCTCCACAGGAACACAGATTAAGATTAAGAACATGTCTTAGTTGGAGTACGTAATTCAATCTACCGCATTATCTTTTTATTTAAATGTTTCTGTGCCCTTAGATTTATCTCTTACAAGTAGCATGTAATTGTTGTTCATCTATTAATACAACCTGATAATCTTGCTTTTACTTTTGATCTAGTAACTTGTAATGCAATTGTTGATACGTTTACTTTTACATCTACCATCTTACTATTTTTTTCTCTCTGCACTGTTTTTTTCTTTACTTTTTTTCCTTCTTTCTTCTTTCATATTGGATTAAGGTTTGCTTTTAATTATTTTGTGTCTTTTCCCTCTGTTATCTATTCATTATATACTCTTTCATTTTTCCCTTTTGACAGTTATATTGGCAACTGCAACATACGTACTTGATTTACTATGGAGTAGCATTTTCATGGCTTCCAACACAGACATCAGAATGTTTTATCTTTTTTATTCTCTCCTTGCCTTTTGGGATTTGTTTATAATTTATAAAAATATAATAACTTAAGAACTAAAGAGGAAAGTATACATATGTATACTCTTGCATTATTATTGCTTTCTGAAGTCAATATCAATTCAGATTTATCCATAAATTTGCCATTTCTGATGTTTCTTATTCTTTCTTGAATTTTAAGTTTCTGTAATACATTATTTTCCCTCTGTCTGAAAAGCTTCTTTAGAGGAGGTCTGCTTGAAACAAATTTTCTGTTCCTTTTTTTTGCCTGAAAACATCTTTATTTTTGCCATTGATTTTTTTTAAATCACAAGAGTAATCTTTAATAACAGAAGGTGTGGAACATATAACTCTTTTTAAACATATAAAAACATTGCAAAAAGTTTACATATGGGCTTTTAAAAAACTATAATTTTGTTTAAAGAAAATCTGCTCACTTAGAAAGGCACTATTCTTTTCTGAAATCTTTCCATTAACCTCAACTACTTAAATGCTAAAAAGAAAAAAATTAGTCCTAAGGCTAAAATATTTCCTATTTTCCCTTTTGAAGAAACTTTCATTCCTCTACTGAAATCAAAAGAGAAAATTTATATTCAGGCATGATCAACAAAATCGTTCTTTATGTTACGTATGGATATTTCATGTTCCTTAGGAATGGCACCACATAATATTAATGTAAACAAAAGTATAGATTCTGAAAAGAAAAGTTTTTAAATAGTGCTATGATACTTATTCAGGAAGGTCCAGTGAGAACTGCAGCCCACTTTGTGCATGAGATATTTAGTCTGAAATCTGCTTACCGTTTATTCATTCTGTTTACCACACAATGGAAAACTGCAGAATCGGAGTTGAAGCTGAAGGTTTCTGACTCAGTTTATACCATGGAACTGAACTATATTCTTCTAACAGAATCTACCAAAAATTGTGTGAGATTGAGAATTCCTACCAAGGAAAATCCCTGACCAGAGGGCATTTTTCACTTACCAGGTCTTACCTCAAAATAAAAAGAAAAGTAACTCTCACTATTTTTTTCTAGGTCTTAAATAACATTAAAAAAAAATCACTCTTACATGGTAATAAAACATATAGTTTCAGAAGTTCCCCCCCAGTCCTTAGTTTCCAATGAAATCAATGTAACAGGGGAAAAAATTAGACTGTTTTTAGTAAATGGTAGAAATGGCAATGGATAAAATACATTTTTCTTTTAAAACAGATCTCAGGTAGAGTCTTGTTCTCAAACCATTGTGGGTGCCATAGACTTTCCATCCTGATAACAGAGCCATTTATAGCTTCAATTTGAAGATCCAAAGCTGACCATTACCACAGGATTTTACCCTCTTGTCTATAGCCACAACACATGCCCAGCTTGTCCCTTTGTGGCCAGTCCATTAGGACTGGCTGTGGAGTGGACATCTGTGAGGACTGTGAGGGATGTGGCAACCTCCTTCAGACAACTCCAGTCTCTGCTGCCACCTGCCTGACATAGAAAGAACCTCAGTACTGGTTTCAAGAGCCCCTGGCTGCCCGCAGCTTCACTTCACTCCCCATGGAACTCCAACGAGATAAAATTCTAGGTTGCTAGCTATTTTCTCGTATCAGTTTTGTTCTGTCTTGTATTGTTTTTATTGAAATGTCAATAGTCAGTCTTATAATTGATCATTAAAGATAAAATTTATTTTTTTATGGCTGCTTTTGAGATTTTATCTTAGTCTTTGGTGTCTCACAGTTTTAATCTGATGTTTCTAGTACGGTTTTCTTGAATTTATATGGCTGGTCGTCTGTGGAACTTGATTTTGTGTCCTGATGACTTTATTTAGTTTTTGAAACATTCTTGGCCAGTATCTTTTCAAATATTGCTTCTTTCCCACTGTTTCTCTTCTCTTGGGATTGTATTTACCTATATACAAGATCTTTTCACCATGAACCAATGTCTCATAAACTATTATTCATTTTCCTCTTTTATCTCAGTTTTTTCAGTTTGAACTATTTTTACTGCCCAATCTTTCAGTTTATTATCCTCTTTCCAAAGTGTCTATTCAGTTGCTAACTTCTTCTATCAAGTTCTTAATTTATTATGTATTTTTAAAATTCTAGAATTTTCATTTGTTTCTCTTTGATAATCTCAAGTTCTCTGGTGAAATTCTCTCTTTTTTTTTTAACATACTTATTTTTCTAAAATTTACGTCTGATAAGTTCAATATACAGATCACCTTATCAATGACTTCTATTTTCTGTTATTTTTCTTGGTTTTTGGTTCATTGATCATCCTGAGATCTCTGTGTTTGTTGACTAATGGCTATTTTTATGAAAAATTATGTGTTCTGTAGGTGCTGTTATTTCGTTTCAGGGAAGCTCTGTTTTGTCTGGAATTCTGTTAGAGTAAGTGCAGATTAGCATCAAATGACGTGAAGCTGCATTTCGGGACTTGTGAAGATTGATCCTGTTTGCCTTTCCTCTGATGTTGAGGTCTTTCAGAAGTCTTAGCTGAAAGCCTGTGTTGTTTTCTAGGGGCCTTTCTCCTTGATAGGCTCCGAGCTCCAGTTTTTGTCTCCCTAGCACCATGATACTGCTGAAATCTGCCTCTTAGTTTTTTGGCCTCTGCTTAGTTATCCTTCTTGGCCAGTTACCATACACAGCACAGGGATTAGGAAATATCTCCAGAAAAAGGAGTGCAGGATGTTATGTTAATTTTTCTGTCGTCCTGTTTTCTCTCTGATCTTGGCCTTTCAGTTCCTCTTTACCTTGTAGACCTCAGCTCCATTTTTTGCCTGCCCAACTTCTTCAGGCTGCCAAATGCACTGAGCTGCTGTTCTTTGCTTGGCTTCTCAGTCCATGCTACTTAATATATATAAATAGCTTGAGTTGAAAGTCAGTGAAGAATTTTTAACTATCTTAAGTTGTTTTTTCTCTCTGAGTTGGCCTCTCAAGTTCTGTCTGCCTTAGTTGCTCTTCTAATGCCTCTTAAGAGCTATTATATTTCTATTTTATATAGATTAAATAGTTATTCTCAGCAAGAGGATTTACCTTTTACAACAAGGTACTCCTCCTCAGCTGGAATGAAAGGACCAAAGATACATTTATTCATGCTTTGTCCTCTGATCCCCTCCAGGATGTATAAGTAAGGTGAGACTGAGCATTATGTTACTTTATTAGTTTATATGAGAGGCAAAGAATGCAGAGAATTCATGAATCTTTTCTCAGCAAATATTTATCAAGTATCTACTATGAACTGAGCACTCTTTTAAATGCTAGAAAGAAAGAAGTGAGCGTTTTTAGGAAAGATTTTGTAAACTGATGAGAAATTTGTTTTAGACTCAATATATCTCAATTATTTGAACAATTAAGGAGAATTCATGAGCAGTCACAAAACTTCTATAATCATGGCATTTGATTTCTAAGTTTTCTTTCTAGCGCAAAGATGGAATTTGGTCTTTGCATTCTGGTTCTAAAGTTCACTTTGCTCACACTAGGTGTTTTCTGTATTGAATTAGATCCTGCCTTCACCTTGTCTTCAATTTTACTTTCACTATAGGGGTTAATTTCTTGTGACTTAACTATGTTCTTTAGGTTTTGAACTCAGCTACACTGTCACATCAATAATCTGTATCCTATGAGGATTGAAAGGGCAGCACTTAATTTGAGAAACAGGAATCCTTAAGGGTCTATTGGAGATGCTGTAAGTGGTCTTCAGCCTCAAGTAGTTTATGAAAAAAATCTGCATTTATATGTATATATTAGTATATTTGCATTTTGTAGGATAAAGACTGTATATTTTTCATAATCTAATAATTATAGTTGTTTATGCCAGAAACCTAAAGTCTTTCTTGATATCTCCCCCACCCAAATCTAACTAATCACCAACAATTTTCAATTCTAATTCCCAAGTAGCACTTGTATCTATCACTTCTCTATATCTGTCTTGCCATCATCCAAGTCTAAGTCACCATTTTTGTACCCCCATGAACCTAGAATAGACACATAACTGACCTCCTTGACACCACTCCCCAAGGAACCATCAGAATATTTTTAATACAAAATTAGCATGAAACTCACTTTTCTCCTTGAGAGTTTCAGTAGCTTCTCATTCCATGTTTTAAAGAGCAGTTTAAACTTAAATTAATGCTAAATCCTTAGAATTGCCCATCAGTTCAGCTAGTGAGACTGTAAAATTATTTGGCTAAGCAAAAGTCTCTGGATCCATTTCAAATTCTTTCTCTGCTGCTTACAAACTATGTAATTTTGGGCAAGTTAGTTAACTCACTGTGCCAAGTTTCTTTCTCTAGACAATGAAGATAAAAATGGTATCTATATTATGAGGTTATTGTGAAGATTAAATGAATGTAAGGAATAGCACATTTAGAACAGTGTTTGGAAACCTCTCAGGAAATATATTGATACTGAATTTTACGTGATATGCTCCCTGCCTTTATCTCCATATTTATCTCATGCTCTATTCCAAACCTGCTCCTCCTCTCCCTTGTGACTGTGCTTTAACTCCAGCCTTAACAGCCTTTTTACAGGTCCCTGAACACCTTAAGGTCATTATTCTTTAAAGATCTTCACACTTACTCTTTCTGTTTGTATTTCCAGAGTTTGCTTCCCTGTCTGATTTGAGACAAGTTTAAGTTGGCTTATGAATTCCTCCTGTAGTGCCCCATTAGAGGAATGTGGTTATTATTTTGAATAAATAAATATTTTGACTTGATTCCTCTACTAGATTGTATACCTAATATTGGGATCTTTGCACACATTTTCTTTGTGTCTCTGTAACCAGCACCTATAAATAATTTTTGTCATATATAAGCTGCCAAAATTTTTGTGTGATTTATTATGTTGAATCAATAAAAGTGTCCTGAATCCTCCCAAAATGCTTAAAAGCCACTAATATGGGAGGTGATGAAGAGGTAGAAGAGAGCCAATAACTGTGTTTTGGGGGGAGAGCTTGAAGTTCTGGCGGGACATCGCTCAGGAGAGATGAAACATTTTTTAAATGTAAAGACAACTCTAACAGTAAGTTCTCGAAATAGAAAACTGAATAGCTTGGATTAGTACCAAGGCAAATCGGGCTAAAATAAATATCAAGCACAATTTTGTCAAGTATGTACTGTACCTAATATGGATATTTTGTTTAACATGGTTAATGGAATGATTTTTTTTTTTTCTCCTGGGACATCTTTTGAGAATCTTTCATATAGTCAGTCTTTTCTTGTCTGTTTCCCTTTCTACCTGCCAGCACCCCACAGAGATACTTTTAACCATATTAAGCCACTCTGTCTCCCCCAAAGAGGTTCAAAATCATAAGAAACCACAAATAGGCATGGATGTCCTTGAAGCTGAAGGTTTGCCAAAATATATATATATATTCATGCCAAATCAAATTTGAAACTAATGCTTTCACACATAAAACATTGCAGTTTCATGGTAATGCAGCATCCAAAAAAACTAGAGCAATAAAAAGAAAAGTCAATAGTTCATGAAGTTAAGGGATAAATAAACATAATATTTTTGTTGCAATTGGAAATAAAATAAAATAAAATAAAGGTAACATTTATCATCTTATGTACTAATATTTTGAAGTTAAAAAATTAAGCCTAAGTAAAGCTAAGATGTGAAACACCATAAAATGTATAGAATGCATTTTAAAATGATATAAAAATTGAGCAAATATAAGAAATATTATAAAAGCTCTTTGAAGGGAACATGACTTCAAAGTTAAAAATAGGTATTAGATTTGTGAAATTGAAATATTTATAACATAATTAAACTTTCTGCAGTCTGTTTTTACTTAAAGGTAAACAAAGACTATTACAATTTTTAAAGAGATTTGTATAGAGTATGTACCTTCCTTTTTCTCCCCAAAATAGATTTAAAATAGCCAACAATATGTGCTTTTGATTATTGTGTTTTTAACAGTAAGTTTATTATAAATATATGGGTAGAATATATATTTTTTTATGTTCATTAGGTGCCTACTTTGTTTCAGGTAATTTTCTAATCAGTTTACAGGAACAATTTCTCCTACAAAACAGCTTTCTGTAATTTATGAACTATTATTGATAGTTAATCTTCCTCAAAATGACACTCTGTGGTATAAGAGCCTACTTCACAGATAAACAAACAAGAGTGTAGAGACAGAGTAAACTGCCAAAGGTTGTCACACGGCTTTCAAGTGCCAGAATTGAGATTTGAACCCTGGCAAGCCTGAATCCATGTGCTTAATCACAATGCTAGGCTGCTTAGACTTTCTTGCCATCTGTTTAAATCAATCTGGCTTTCATTACAGTAAAACACTCTTCGCTGGGGTCACCATGTCCTTCCTAATTGCCCAATCTCTTGGATGTCTCTCTAAACTTATCTTGTTTTACTTTTTTGCAATATTTGATGCTATTATCCACTTCTTCCTGTTGAAACTCTCTTGTTTAACTTCCACAAATACAGTCTCCATTTCCTTATCTCCTGACTTTATTTTTTAGTTTTTCTTTCATATATTCTTTTTCTCCTTTACTCTCTTAGTTTTGCTTTATTTCTGTTTTTGTTTTGCTTTGCTTTAATTCAGTCCTTAGCTCTCTACTCATTAACTGTGTTCTCCAATTTCATCTAAAAGCTGATTCATATGCCTAAATATTTATTGGAAATCTGTGCCTGGATATCCTGTAGACAATTTTAACTGGCTAAACTGACTTCACTATTTTTTCCCTCTAGAAACCAGTGGCTGCCTCCTTTCATCCCTGTCTTATCACATGGCAGCTCCATCGACCTCCTTTTCACTTTTCCTTCACACAGAAACAGTCACCATGTCCCATTTCCCCCACATCCTCTTTTTATCATGCTTATTGCCACTTCCTTAGTAAAGACTTCATAATGTCTTAATAGAGTTATTGTAATAGCCTCCTGATCAGTCTCCAATTTCTCACTTAACATTTCCATGTCCCTACACAAATAGTGACGATTATAAAACAGAAACATAATCTTTTCTTTAAAGATTTATTTATTAAAGATTTATCTTTTATTTATCTCCCCTTCCCTCCCCTGTTGTCTGCTCTCTGTGTCCATCCAATGTGTGTTCTTCAGTGTCTGCTTGTATTCTTGTCAGTGGCACCAGGAATCTGTGTCTCTTTTTGTTGTGTCATCTTGCTGTGTCAGCTCACCATGTGTGCTACCCCACTCCTGGGAAGGTTGCACTTTTTTTCACTAGGGGCAGCTCTCTTTACAGGGCACACTCCTTGCACATGGAGCTCCCCTACATGGGGGGCACCCCTGTATGACACAGCACTCCTTGCGTGAATCAGCATTGCGCATGGGCCAGCTTCACCACATGGGTCAGGAGGCCCTGGGTTTGAACCTTGGACTTCCCATGTGGTAGGCAGATGCTCTATTCATTGAACCAAATCTGTTTCCCTGTTTGTTTATTCCCCCCCCTTCCCCTCCTCCCACCCTGCTGTTTTTGCTGTCTGTGTTGTCTTCTATTCATTTTCTTTCCTCTAGAATTCACCAGGATTCAATCCCAGAGACCTTTGATGTGGAGAGATGTTCCCTGTCAATTGTGGCACCTCAGTTTCTGGTTTCTGCTGCACCTCACCTTGAGTCTCCCCTTGTCTTTCTTCTGATGTGTCATCATCACGCTACATGACTCACTTGGGCGGGCACTGACTTACCATGCAGGCACTTGTGCGGGCACTGGCTTGCCATGTGGGTATGATTTTTCTTCTTTTTTCATCAGGAGGCCGCAGAGATTGAACCCAGGTCCTCCCATATGGTAGGTGGTAGGTCTATTGCTTGAGCCACATCCGCTTCCCAGAAATATAATCTTATAACTCTTCAGCTGAAAATATTTTGATGCCACTCATCCATGCTCAAATTCCTCTAGGTTAAGTCTTTTTTTTTTTAAAAGATTTATTTATTTATTTATTTATTTCCCCTTCTCCCTCCCGCCCCAGCTGTCTGTTCTCTGTGTCCATTTGCTGCGTGTTCTTGTCCACTTCTATCCTTATCAGTGGCATGGGAATCTGTGTTTCTTTTTGTTGCGTCATCTTGTTATGTCAGCTCTCAGTGTGTGCAGCACCATTCCTGGGCAGGCTGAACTTTCTTTAGCGCTGGGCGGCTCTCCTTATGGGGCACATTCTTTGTGTGTGGGGCTCCCCTATGCGGGGGACACCCCTGCGTGGCAGGGCACTCCTTGCGCGCATCAGTACTGCGTGTGGGCCAGCTCCACACGGGTCAAGGAGACCCGGGGTTTGAACTGCAGACCACCCATGTGGTAGATGGACGCCCTAACCACTGGGCCAAGTCCACTTTCCTAGGTTAAGTCTTTAAAACTGAGAAAATGAAATGATCTTGCTCTTGGCCACTTTTCCAGTATATCTCTTCCCTCTCTATATGTTGTTACCTGTGAGTCTCTCATTTACATCAGTTTGCATTCCCAAGAATCTTCCTATGTCCTCTCTCATCTTCCTGTCTTTGTGCACAAAATTGTATCCAACAGGGATGCCCTTCTTTCCTCACTGGACTGCCTTATTCGCCATAGCGTTCATGACAGCTTTAACATCTTCACTTCCACAAAATCTTCTCTGAGCTCCTTTCTCTAGGTGAAATGTTCAGAGTACTGGTCATTACATTAGATTGAATCAAATGACTTTGCTGTTCTTTCTAATAGGTCTAAAACGGTCAAACAGTGACAAGTTTAAGTGGTTTATGAATTTAATAACACATTGCGGAACTGCTTGAGAGCTAAACTGCATCTTCCTTCCTTCTTCCCTCCCTTCCTTTTCTCTCCTTCCCTTCCTACTTTAATCCTAGACAAGTGTAAGTAGTCAAATTGAAGTTCACTGGTTAAACTGAGCAAGTTTTTGTCCAGTAGGTATAGCTGAAGTTGAAATCAGATTGCCCTAGATAAATTTCGGCCCATGTCATGTATCTAGTTGTGTAGCACTGAACAATTCACTTAAACTTCTTTCTGAGTAAAAAGGGTTTCACAAGAGTGAATTGACTGAGTTTTTGTGGCCATTGAACAAAGCAAATTCTAGATACCAAGATTTTCCACAATTTTAAGCAATGCTCCTAATATACTAGGCACTTTAAGGTACATAAAATTAATGAAAACAAAAATAAAAGCTGTAGGAATGTCTAAAATCCAAAACACCAACACCAAATGCAGGCAAGGATGTGGAGGAACTGAATCTCTCATTCATTGCTGGTGGGAATGCAAAATGGTATAACCACTGTGGAAGACAATTTGGAAATTTCTTGCAAAGCTAAACATAGGCTTACCTCCTGATTAGCGACTGCACTCCTACATATTTAAGGACTGGAGTTAAAAACTTATGTCCACACAAAAGTCTTCACATGAATATTTAAATCAGCTTTATTCACAATTGCCAAAATGGGAGGACACCAGATGCCTTCCTATAGATGAATAGTAAAACTGTGGCACATTGATACCATGGAATATTAGTCAGCAATAAAAAGAAATGAGTTTCTTTCCAAAATCTGTTGTATGACCGGAAGTCATGACTTTGTGTGTTGGTGCTGAACACAGAGGATGAAAGGTCTTAATTGTGGACTTTGAAAAAAAGTCACTTGAAAACTGTCATCTTAGGTTGAGTATATGGATGCTCATGATGAAATTTCTGTAAATGATGCAGCCTCATCTCTAAGGATGAAAGGATCCTCTAGAAGAGGGACCCAACTAGCAGCTTTGCCATCAACTGCCTGAGACCTGGACCAGAAACAGTATGGTTCTCATGTTCGTGTCTGCGCAAGACAGAACTGTGAACTGCTTTGCGTGAAGTTGCCTGCCAGTGATGGCAGATGTGACCAGCATGGCTTTGCCTCTGCTGCTAATTGCTAATAATTTATAAGCTAAAAAAAGGGAGAATCATTTAAGAGCTATGTTGAGCTTCATTTTCAGAAGTAGACAAGGAATTCAATAGTGAGATTATCCCAGAACACCTTCGGCAGTTCATGAATAAATGCATAACTAAGAACATTCCAAACTAGGTGATCTGCATGTAATCTCTGGGATAGGCAGGATGGCAATAATTGTAAATTGAGATTTATTAGCATGTGTATACTCTGTTGGGGGAATACTTAGGGGGAACAGATACTCAGCCTAGAAAAATATTTCTTATAGTGGATTAGCTATGAAGATGTCACTGTGTCTTGGACTTAAATTTTGAAGACCTAATAAAGTCTGGTTTTTTAACTTGAAAAAAAAAAGAATGAGCTATCAAACATTGTAAAAACATGGAGGAGCCTTAAATACATATTGTGAAGCCAATTTGAAAGGCTAAAACCATATGATTTGAAAGGCTAAAACCATATGTGACATTGTGGAGAAGGCAAAATTATAGAGGCAGTAAATATTCTGAGTCCATCAAAGATGATAGGAATGTACCTTGTCCCTTCCTGGTCTCTCCATCTCCCCCCCTTCCTCTCCCCTCCCCCCCCATAAATCGCTTCCTATCTTTAAGTGAAAAGACCTTCTGGGTCAAATGGATATTTTACCTAATTGGATCCAGAGCTCATTTAGCTAATAATCATTTCCCAACTCTACATGGGAAAATCACAGCTTCTGCAAATCACAAAGATATCCCATCTCTCTAAAACCATGAGAAATTTGTACACTCCCACTTATTTGGTTTCACAAATAGGTAGGGGTAGAGAGTGGGGATATGAGGCAAAATGTTTGTTTCAATTTATGCCCATCAGCTCAATCTCTGTAGTAGTAATAAGACTGGTAGTGTGTATAATGGACGGCAGAGTTTCTTAAATGCTTTTTATGTGTAAGGAGCTATTCTAAGCACTTCAGAGTCATTAAGTCACATTATCCTCAAAATAACTCTATGATACAGGTTCTGTTATTATCTTTATTATACACATGATAAAAAATGAGGCATAGAGAGGTTATAAATTTCCCAAGGTCACAGAGATAGTCAATTGTATGTAGATTCATCTAGATTTTGACCTAGGCAGTTGAATTCCACAGGCCACCCTCTTATAAACCACACACTATGCTACCTCTGCTAAGATTGTATCCGGGTAATACGGTGGCTGGCTGCGGCCTTTGCTTGGTTGAGGCCGAATTTCTAACCCCATTTCTGTAAATTTGAAAGCAAGTCCATGACTTTAAACTGTCAAGTCATTCCCACACCAAACCATTAATTTCCAGTTTGAAATAGGGCTTCCACTCAGTCTCCACTGCCCTGAAATTCTTTTTTAAGAGTTACTAATGCAACTGTTTACTTTTTATGCTCCTCACTTAACCTAAATAATAGTTAGAGTTTGAGAGACGTTAAGCTGTCCTATATAGTTGGATTATATTTGTTAGTTTTCAATTTTTCAATTAAAATTTCCCTACTCGTCATTTGTGCCCATTTATTCTGGATGACTAATCCTTTTTTTTTTCCATTTGTTTCTTTGTTTTGTTTTAGGAGGCAATGGGAATAAAACTGGGCCCTCATACTTGGGAAACAGGTGCTCAACTACTTGAGCTAATTCCACTCTAATCCCTTTTGTTGTTGTTGTTGTTGTTGTTTTTAAGATTTATTTATTTATTATCCCCCTTCCCCTCCTCCTGCCCTGCTGTTTTTGCTGTCTGTATTGTCTTCTCTTTTCATTTTTTCTCCTCTAGGATTCACCAGGATTCGATCCTGGAGACCTCTGTTGGGCAGAGAGGTTCCCTGTCAATTGCCCCACTTCGTTCCTGGTTTCCGCTGCACTTCACCTTGACTCTCCCCTTGTCTCTCTTCTGATGTATCATCATCTTGCTGCGTGACTCACTTGCACGGGGCACTGGTTCACCATGCGGGCACTCACACAGGCACTGGCTTGCCATGCAGGCACACTTCCTCTTCTTTTTCACCAGGAGGCCCCAGGAATTGAAACCACGTTCTCTTTTATGGTAGGCAGAAGCTCTATCACTTGAGCCATATCTGCTCCCCTCCCAATCCCTTTTGAATGTCTCTTTTCTCTATTGCCTTCTGTAATAGATTCTCTAATTTGAATATAGACATATGAAACCAAGGTCTTGATCAGATGTGCCAAAGTACATGTAAATTTTCTATTTAATCATTTAATTTACACTTTGAGCACCACCCCCAAGAAATTGGAATTGTGTTATTGTTCTGGTTATTTACAAGTATGAAGACATAATATGAGGGACTTTGAACACAGATGCTTTGTGCAAGATGCTTAGATGTTTCTGGCCCTTGCCTTCATGGTCCCTTCAAGACCCTCAGTGTTTGACGGCTTTCCTGTCATGCTTGCAGCTCAGGGGTTTCTGCAGTCTAGCATTCCTTTCTTAGGACTCTTGTATCACTGCCATTACTAACTGAGGTCATGCCATTTTCCCTAGAGCAATGCCAAGTGCTCATCCTCACTTTTTTGGGACCTAGAGTTACTTCTCTCCTCTTTCCAGCTTGGGTGCTGTGTGTATGGGTATGGAGGAAGGACATTTTTTTTTGTATTATTTTAACCCAGAAAACCTCTGCACAGGCCACCACCAAGTCTCCTAAACTATTTTGCTCCAACCCTGAAACTCCATTCTTTTACCTACAATCTCTCTGAGGGGAAAAAAAAAAAGTTTTTTTCTTTTTCCTTAAGGTTTTGGATTTAGAAAATTAAGGATAAAATTATTTCAGGCTATTTCAGCTATGCATCTTGCCTCACATTCCCCCACCCCCACCCCAAGATTGGAGGAAAGTAAAAGAGGGACATCAGAGAGTAATTAAAATTATATTACCATAAAATATTATCCAGTCATGTGTTTATTTTCTTTTAATTCTTCCCTCTGATTTGTGGAATAAGAAAAAAACAGCTAATTTTGTCCCTATTTTCCTCATTAACATGGCTTTCATTTGAGTGCTAGTAAAAGGAAGCCAAGGAAAGAGGCATTTGAAGGTTTCCAGGAGGCTATGCTTGTCATGGTTAATGACAAATAATAAGGACAACGAACACTTCTATAACCTTATACTCTTTCACCTCTGATAGAGTTGGGTATAACCTAGAGCAGTGCTTTTCAAATGTTGTAATAAACTTTCTCAATTGTCAAACAATAGCTAACTTCTTCATGGCCAACATCTCTAAAAAGCCCAATTATAATTTCTTGGAATTTCATAATTTATCTAAAAATTATGGAAAATTTAAAATTACTTCATCAAAATATAGCTATGTATATTTTAATATAAAATTGACATTTTGAATTTCACTAGTTAAAAAACAGATCCCTATATTGTTTATTTGTTACTTTCGGAATATTGCTTTCTGCATAGAGTTATTCAGACATTCAAAGAGAGATGATAACTTACAGCAGGTTCTATGACTGACTAAAATTTCTCTTTTCTAATTTGTTGGCACACTATTTTGAAAATCCGGACTTTCCTAAATATGTGAAAAATGTAAGACACTTTACCCATGATGTGATGGAGCTATCTCAGGGTAATAAAGATACCCAGAATGCTGCAAAAGATATGGAAATGCATTATGATTCTCTCATTAATGGGAATTTTGATAAATGTATGTTCTTCCTGAAAAGGAGGAGTCTTTTTAGATACTTGGAAATATTGTCCCAGTAAAGATAGGTGGCAACCTGTTGCTTTGTTTTCTATTAAAACTGTCCTTTTTAATATAATTAACTGAACCAAGAGTACTAGATTAGCTCATAGCCTCCATACTATGTTTTCTACTTGTAATACTTCTGTTTTTATTGCTGCAATCTCATCATGTACAGAAAATTTATTATATTAGTCAGGGTTCTCTAGGAAAATAGAACCAACAAGCAATATTTGTAAATAGTATGAGATTTAACAAAATTGTCTCACATGACCGTGGAGATGTACAAGTCCAAATTCCATAGGGCAGGCTGCAAGATTGGAGGTTCCAATGAAAGTCCTTGATGTGTTCCCCAGGAGACATTGGCTGTCTGAAGTAGAGATGGGAATTCTCACTCTGAATGCTGAAATCACTTCTCTTTTTAAGGCCTTCAACTGATTGGATGAGACATCACCACTTGCCAATGGAAATGTCCTCAGTTTGTAGATGTGACCAGTCATCTATGCAATCAATTCACTGATGATTGAAGTCCAGGAAATGCCCTTGTATTACAATTAGCCCAGTGCTTGCTTGACCAAACAAATGGGGACCCTTACCTGGCTGAGTTGACACATTAGCCTAACCATCATAATCACTCACTGATTTACTTTGCTTTTTGCTCACTGAGAAGGTTCATCCAGTTTTGAAAATATTTCTGAAATAAAATACATTTGCCATTTGGTCTTCATTAAGCAAAACAAGCATAATTTTATTTTGTTACCAAGATTTTGACCCTTTATTTTGCTTTCCTCCATAGAGTGTATTAAAAGTGTAGAGATAGAGTTTTTAAGGTGAAATGTGCTTATTGAAAGATTGTGGTGTTTGATTTTTTACAATGGACAGAGACTTTGGCTTGCTGTCATTTGAGATGTTTTACCTGATAAGAATTTGATTATAATTTTTCATATCTATACATTTTTTATCAATAAATAATCCTCCAATTATTTTAGCAGATGCCAGAAGTATACATTTCTCCCAGTCTTTTCTTATTTACTTACATATTTATTGAAATTATTTTCCCTACTTATATTACCATAAAACAAAGGAGCACTCAAATGCAAATATTTAAGTATTTGCTTATATAAAAACTTTAAAATGATAAAGTATAGGATATAGTAGAGGAAGTAGAGATAGAAGGAAAAAATTCTAACAATTACTTTAGTCTATTTTTGGTTTTGGAAACTAAAATCTGTTTTATATAATTATAAAACAAGATTAAGTAAAAAAGGATACAAAAGTAATTTATAAAATTGAACAAATAATGAAACATTTGTACCTAATTTTGTATCAAAATTTGGCAGAGCAAGAAGATGTATCTTAAAAACAAAAAAAGCAAAATAATTTTAAACTGCATACATTGATAGAATTATGTCATTATAAACTATAGTATATTATAAAACAAATAGGAAACTATTTAATGTTGTTAGGAATCAGGATCTCAGCAAGAGAAAAGAGATATATAAAATCAAATGAGTTAAGAAAAATTCTATAATCTTTAATATAATTTGGAAATGTTAGTAAGGGCTCATATTTAATTTACACATATCTAAAATAAATTTGTATTCCCTACGTTTAGAAGCAAAGACAACTTAGAAGCAATTAACACTTCTGACACTCAAATTTTGGTCTCTATATACCATTTTCCAATAAAAGGAAATAAGAATCTTTGCAGAAATGGCTGCTTTGAGGTCTGAGGCAAGAAAATGTAAGATGATCCTGGAACACCTTGCATCAAAAACAATGGAAATTATCAAATATCACTAGGCTCCTGTTATAAAACAAAACAAAAACAGGAAACCACTTGAAAGCATTGCCAATAGCCTAAAATATTGGAGAATGTTGGCATCAATAGAAAATAATAATTGTTTTGAGTGAAACTATAAATTTTGTTACAATCCTGAGTACAATTAAAAAAAAAAGATATTGCTTACCATTGCCTTAGGAGATTTCTTAGGACACAGAATCTTTATTCTAAACCAAACTATTTCTGTAAAAGGTCACACAGTGAAGATTTTAAGCTTTTGGTTCACATGTGGTCTCTGTTGCATATTTTTCTTTATTTGTTTGTTTCTCTTTTGCATGTTCTTTCTTTCTTGGTTTCCACCTACTGTCTCTTGCATATTCTTTGTTTTTACTGCAACCCTTTAAAAACTGTTACAAAAATTTCCAGCTTGTGGGCTGTACAAACAAAGACCTTGGAACATATATGGCCTGTGGGCTGCAGTTAGCTCACACTACTTATAAAATAAGTAAAGATAAAAAAATAAAATAAAAAAAAAATAAGTAAAGATAGTAATGACAAATTTATACTGAATTCCCTATACATGCTATACTTTAGAATAGTCAAAATAATTGATGAATGAAATTTCCTTAGAGAATTGCAGTTAATGAGCTCAGAAAACAATGGTAGAATTATAAATCACCATTTGCATTCTCTAATGAAATAAAGATCTATGCACGACCATTAATAGCTACTAATACCATTAACTGCGAGGTTAGTGTGGAATTGTAAGCATTACCCTCACCCCATGGTTCCCATATGTTGCTTCGCATTGGCATCACCTGGGGAGCTTTAAAAATTAGTATGCCTGGCTCCAAACAGACATACAGATTAAGTGGTACGGGTTGCAATCTGTGTGGCAATATTTTTCACAGCTTCCCATATCAATCATAACATCATTAAAAGAGAAGTGACTTGATATTATGTGCCTTTGATGAGATATAACAGAAAAAACACAGCATTGCTAAAAATAGACAGCAAAGCCACCTAGGTATTGAAAAAAGAAAAGGCACTCCAGGAAGTTATGCCATCTTTATATCAATAAAATCTTACATAATGCGATGCTCACTCATGCTACTCTTTCTTCTGTGGCTGTCACTAATTGTTCCCTGAATTTAAAAATGAACTTGCTTTAATTTTGGGGTAACTTGTATATTGGTAAGGAAGTTATTGCTTTGCTTCTTCGGCTTTTTCTATATGTTCAACGTAATCTTTTATTTAACTTAACAGGTAAATTAAATATGCTTAACAAAATGTTTGACTATTCACACTTAAAGTAATTACTTCATAGATAAATTGGATTTGGAAGGAAACCCAAAAGAAACAGTTCTGGGGAACAGGAGTGGAGATGTCAGAAGTCAGGACTGGGAAAGATACTTTTATAATTGTCTGGTGTGGGCTATTTTCCTTCATTTTACTAATTACACTGTGAATCCTCTTTTGCAGAGTGATTAGTAAATCAATCTCATAGGGAAAATTTCTTGGAGTACTTTTTGAATATTTTCTCCCCTACATTGGCTCTGAACTGCTGATATTTCTTGCTCTATTCTCTGGCCCTTACAAATTTTCGTGGATACATTCTGTGCTTTGTCTTTTAGATCCATGAAGGGCAGGATTACTAGAATGCATCTTATTTCTCACAACCTTGATTCACACTGTTATACAATTCACTATTGTTTCCTCTTATTTTAATTTTAGCAGTCATACTTTGAATTTCCAGTAATATTTCTGGTAATTTGACACATTTTTTTTCCCCACAGGAGCCTGTTTTTGTTTAAAGGATGCGATAAAAAATATAGGTTAAGTGCTTCAAATTATCAAATATCCTGTGTTTAAATCCAAAATGTAAAACACAATAAATGTTGGACATTGTGTAAAATGAGAGCTTCATTGGACCCAGGATAGGGGTCTAGTCCATAGAGCTAATTTAAGGTCTGCTTTGCAGATTCCTCAGTCTGCAACACCCATATTTGGATAGCTCTCCTGGCAGATGGCTCCTTTTCCTTCCCGAGCAGTTCTTGGATTATATCCTCAGGGCAAAACCCACTGGGCCCATCTGGTTCAGCTGTTCTGAATGAGTTCCCTTTAATTATCCTGATAATTAACCCAAGGCCTACTCTAGACTTTTTGTTTATCCCAAGCTTGACTCTTCATCAGGTCCCTATTGCTCTTAGTTTAGGCTTTAGCTGCAATATTCCTTCTTTCATTTCTCTCATAATTCAATTCCGTTTGTTTTATAGCCTCCAGGATTTTCTCATAATTTCCTGGCTTCCTTGGGTTCCTTTTTTTTTTCTCCCTAACACCACTATCTTTTCTTTCATTTGTTTACATATTTTTTCAGGCATTTCAAAATACCCTTCAGCTGGAGAGAATATTTATTAACATGTATGCTGATTTTGACATTGGAGTTAAAAATCCTAACTAATATTGTATAATAGAGAATTTAACATCCACTACAGCCTCTGTGTTCTTTTAATTTTCTTCTTTTCTGTTTGCTCCTTTGCTTTAGGTTTCATTGTTTTCTTTAAATCCCCTGCTCAAATCTATTCTCTTCAATCTCTACAGTCTCTGTTCCTGTTTTTCTTTAAGAAAATGAGATGCACAGTCATGAACAACAACAATTTTGCTCTTGTCCCACAGACCAATTTATGTAGGCTGACCTTTAGCAAGGCTTTCCCCTCCACCCACTGAAACTGAGAGCCCTGCCCCCAAAAGCCAAATTCTCCTTGTAATCTCTTGATTCTACCTGCTTATTCTTAGGGAATTTGCACTGTTGCTTATCTGCTCTTTACCCTCTCCAATAATTTCCCACTGTTCTAAATAACTTCTTTCTACTCTCCAGCTCTAAGTAC
Organism: Dasypus novemcinctus; assembly: GCF_030445035.2. NCBI lineage: Eukaryota > Metazoa > Chordata > Mammalia > Cingulata > Dasypodidae > Dasypus > Dasypus novemcinctus. Next base: position 72,401,858 of record NC_080677.1, read on the forward strand.
TATTATATTTTTTCCTTTTTTTGTTAATTTTTAGATGAGTTTTCAAGAGACCCAACATTCATTCTGCTTGGTTCCTCCCCTCTTAACAAATCATCCACCAGTGGCTGTTTCCAAACCCATCAAAACTCTTTTGGCAAAGGAATGTTAACCAATGACCTCCATGAAGTCAAAGTCAATGGCAGAACTCTATCTACTTCCTCAGATTTTTAACACTCTCTTTCCTTATTCCTATTTATATTTCTTACCATATTTTCTTATTCTCTGTTGTGGTATGTCTTCTTAGGCCTGCCTCTTAAATAGTGAAGCTGTTTAAACAAAGTGTTTTCTTGCCCCTTGGGTCATCTTACACTGAGGATTTTATCTAACATTGCTATGTAGATTTTTCTGCCAGATATTTACTTCCTGACTTGGTTTCTATTCTGACTTTTACACTAATATATATATTTACCTGGTGAATAATCACCTGGATGACTCACAGATAACACAAATACAAATCAATCAGTTCTCTCTCCTTTTTGTCAATCACAAGTCCCATTATTCTTCCTGCATTCCCTACCTCAATTCGTGATATCTTCATCTGTAAAATACTCAAGATAGGGACTTGGGAAGCTGCCTAGGCTACACCCGACTCTTAAACACCCAATTAAATATTTTTCTCACCCTTTCATGACCTCAGTATTATTTAAAAAAGCTATTGCCTTTTCTCCAGTTGTATTTATATTGCCTCAGCTTGGATCCTTGCTATGTATCAACTGAGTAACTGCAACAGAGTGCCATGTGATTCCTGCATTACTTGCACCTCCCCAAATTTTGCAACACACTCAAAACAAAAGTGTATCATAAGTCTGATATTTTCACCTCTTAAAAAAAAATAAACATGAAGATCCATAATCACTTGTCAATTGTTTCCTCACACTTCAGTCACCACTTGGAGTTTCTCTCTGTCAGGCAGGCAGCAATGCACTATGCTGTTTCACCCTTCTGTGCTTTTGCCTAATTCATATAATGCATTTAGATTCAGCTTATGTATTATTTCCTCAGGGAGGAGTTTTCTGATGCCCTTACATTTAATTAAGTACATCTCCTCAGTGCAAATCTCTCTCATCTAAATTAATACATTAAATTTAAATTATTTTTACCTTTCCATTTCCCCATAAAGCTGTAAGATCCCCAAGGGCGAGGATGGTGTCTTATTCACTTTCTATTCCCAATAACTAGAAATGTCTAGTTCAGTAGTGAGGTACATAATGGGTCCTTAATAAGGTTTTACATTTTGAACAACGAACATGTATGAAATAAGCTGATCCAGGGAAGATATATAGCTGAAGTATTTTCAGGCTTAGATTTTGTTAAATAGTGTGATATATAGAATAATCTTTGCACTTACACAGGAAATTTTTTTGTATTGTGCTTCACATTCCTGTACTTCACAGATATTGTGTTTTTTACAAATTGAAGATTTGTGGCAACCATGTATTGAACAAGTCAATCGGCACAATTTATTTTTTCCCAGTAGCATGTGCTCATTTTGTGTCTATATCACATTCTGGTAATTCTTGCAGTACTTCAAACTTTTTCAGTATTATTCCATCTGTTCTGGTGATCTGTGGTCATTGATTTTCAATGTTACCATTATAATTGTGTTGGATGCCACACACTGCACCCAAATAAGATGGCAAAATTAATAGATAAATATTGTGTGTGTTCTTACTGCTCTACCAACCAGTTACTCCCACATCTCTCTCACTCTCCTTGGGGATTCTTATTCCCTAAGATACAACAATATTGAAATTAGGCCAATTAAAAACCTTACAATGGTCTTTAAGTGTTCAAGTGAAAGGAAGAGTCATATCTATCTCACTTTAAATCAAAAGCTAGAAATGATTACGCATACAGAGGAAGGCATATAAAAAGTTAGGTCTCCTGCGCAAAACAGTTAGCCAAGTTGTGAACGCAAAGAAAAAATTCTTGAAGGAAATTAAAAGTGCTACTCTAATTAAAAAAACACAAATGGTGGGAAAATGAAACAGTCTAATTGCTAATATGGAGAACTGTTTAGTGGTCTGTATAGGAGATCAAGCCAGCCACAATATTCCCTTCAACCAGGGGTTCTTAACCAGGGGTCTGTGAGCTTGAACTGAAATTCAAAAAATCATTATTATTATGTGGATGTGTTGGTGTGGGTGTGACATATTTATTAAATAATACGCAGTTTAGTGTGGACTTAGTAAGGTGCCCATGGTTTTCACCTGACAGGCAAAGGGGTCTAAGGAAAAAAAAAGTTAAGAACTCCTACCTTAAGCTGAAGCCTAATCCAGAGCAAGGCCCTAATGCCCTTCAATTCTATGAAGGCTGAGAGAGGTGAGCAAGCTACAGAAGAAAAGTTAGAAGCAGAAATAGCTGGTTCATGAAGTTCAAGGAAAGAAGCCGTCTCCACAGCATAGGGTTTATATCCAAGAGACTTAAACTTTTGGGCTTTCCATGTGCCAGTTTATCCTTGAATCTCAACAGAGTTGCAATACCTACTCTCCAGTTCATTGGACTCACCCAGGACTACTAACAAGAAGATGATGATGGCCAATGACTATTCCAAGGAACATAGAGAGTCTACAACTGCAAGCAAGATAGTCCCATACATCTTCCCTGTGGAATCTAAGCCCCCTCTCAATTAGAGTGGGCATCACCATTCCAGAATCCTCAGGATTGGGGAATGAACGATGGACTAGAGTAGACTTACTGTTATTCTACTATAGACTTATTGTTATTCTAGCAATGGAAGAACTTTTATCTTTGATGTGGAGGCAGTGACCACCAGAGGTTCTGAGGGAAGGGAGAGGGAAAAATAGGTGTAATATGGGGGCAGTTTTGGGACATTGGAGTCATCCTGAATAACACTGCAATGACAGATACAGGTCATTATATATCTTGTCATAACTTACAAAATTGTGCAGGAGAGAGTTTAAACTATTATGTAAAGCATAATCCACACTTAGTGGCAATGCTCCAATAGATATTCATCAACTGTTTTAACAAATGAACCACAATAATGAAGGATGTTGTTAATGTGTGGATGTGTTGGAGGAGTAGGAAGTGGGGCATATGGTAATCCCCTACATTTTTTATGTAAAATTTATGTAGTCTAAGTGTCTTTAAAAAATTTTTTAAGTATATTTAAAAAATTATAATAAATGTTTGTAAAAGGCAAAAAAAAAAAAGAGCGCAAGGTGAAGTAGCAAGTGCGGATGTAGAAACTGTAGAAACTGCAGTAAGTTATTCAGAAGGTGTAGACAAGATAATTGATGAAGGTGGCTACACTAAACATCAGATTTTCAATGTAGATGAAACAGATTTCTATTGGCAGAAGATGCCATCTAGGACTTTCCATAGTTAGAAAGGAGAAGTCAGTGCCTGGCTTCAAAGCTTCAAAGGACAGACTGACTCACAAATTAAGGACTAAAGCAAGTGGTGACTTTAAGTTGAAGCCAATGCTCATTAACATTCTGAAAATCCTAGGACCCTTTAGAATAATGCTAAACCTATTCTGCCTGTGCTCTGCAAATGGAACAACAAGCCTGCCTGACAGCACATCTGCCTTACAACATGATTTACTTAATATTTTAAGCCCACTTAAATGTTTGTGCAGTTGAGACCTACTGCTCAGGAAAAAAAAGACTCCTTTCAAAATATCACTGCACATTAACAATGCACGTGGTAAGAGCTCTGATGGAGATGTACAACAAAATTAATGTTGTTTTCATGCCTGCCAACAAAACATCCATTGTGCAGATCACGGATGGTTCAAGAAGTCATTTTGACTTTCAAGTCTAATTATTGAACAAATACATTTCGTTAAGTTGTAGCTGCCATAGATAATGATTCCTCTAATGGATCTAGGTAAATCAATTGAAAAGCTTCTGGAAAGAATTTACCATTCTAGATGCCATTAAGAACTTTCATGATTCATGGGAGGAAATTGAAATATCAACATTAACAGGAATTTGGAAGAATTTAGTTCCAATCCTCAAGGATGACTTTGAGATTTTCAAGACTTCAGTGGATGGCAGATGTGGTGGGAATTGCAAGAGAACTGGAATTAGAAGTAGAGCCTCAAGATGTCATTGAATTGTTGCAGGATCATGACAAAAACTTTATTGAACGAGGAGTTACTTCTTATGGTGAGCACAGAAAGTAGTTTCTCTCCTTCCTTCCTTCCTTCCTTCCTTCCTTCCTTCCTTCCTTCCTTCCTTCCTTCCTTCCTTCCTTCCTTCCTTCCTTCCTTCCTTCCTTCCTTCCTCCCTCCCTCCCTCCCTCTATTCCTGCCTCTCTCTCTTCCCCATTCACACTTTCTTTTTCTTCCTTCCTTCTCCCTCTCTCCCTCTCTCCTTCCCTCTCTCTCTTTCTCTCCTTTATCAAAAAACTAGGTATTTCATAAATAACTATTTCAACTGAGACACTATTTAAAATCTGGGAACTGTGACATCCCAGAAGGCTAAACATTATAATTCTTCATTTGAAACATTATCTCTTGAAATTCATAAAAGCATAAATCCCTCTATTTGTTTGCAGTGTTTCATTTGTTTCATTTATGTGTCTCTACATAATCTGCTCTTTATCCTCCCATGATGACCCCAGTGCCTGATAGGCACCAGAGGATTTTAGACCTTCTTCCTATTAGATGACATGTGTATCAGAAGATACTCTCTTTAATTTGTAACTCTATAGTGTATCACATTTCTATTTATGCTGTGCAGCACTATATTTTATTGATGCTTCCTGATGTGTAAAAATAAGTTATGCTTTCATGCCAAAAGTGATTGTACTCTCTGTGTTTTTGTTGCTTTGCCGTTTTCTCTAGGGAACTGACTAAGAGACATTATTTTGAGACTGTTGTTAACTGAAAGTTAATACTAGATCCTGAGAGAAAATTTTAAAAGTTAAGAGAAGTAAATTAAAGAAAAATAAAAGAGAAAAGCCTTTCTGTTTTAATTTTCTACCTCTAGTTCTTTAATCTGACCGTTCAACTTTCTATTAGCTAAAAATGAAATATGTTCTATGACCTTTATAAGTGTGTCCAAATCAGGAGACCCAAGTGAAGAGTCATTTACATCTAGAGGGAATTATTTCATCCAAAGGATAAATTTGCTAAAATGTGATTATATGGAAGTAGACAGGATTTTGGCTAAAGAAATGTCTCCTAGAATATTAGTTTTCATATGTTTTAGTCTATAGATCATTTTGGGTGCACAAAAGTTCTCAATTTTGAAGATTTTTGAAAACTTACTTATTAAAGATTTTTTTTTAGGCTGAGTCAACCTGGTTGCTACTTTTCTAAGCCTATTATACTAGTGACACCAGAATAATACTGGTGCTATAAATGGGGATTTTCCACCTTTAAAATCACTTCTGGTGACAGATGTATTTATAATGGACTGTAGAGTCACCAACTCTGGGTTTGAAGAAAATTGTGTCTTTATTCAATATCATCAAGAGTTATGTGAAAACTTCTTTGCTATTTAATTTTAGCAGGAAAAAAATCACCTATTTCATAGAATTATCGACAGCATTAAGTTAAATATGGACAGTTCCTAGTATATAATGGGAGATAAAAATGTTTATTCTACACTTCTCAGTAACAGTTCATCTTTTCTCTAGACTCATTCTTTGGATTAGGACCTGGACACCTGGAAGGCTATTCTCATGTATTTCACTAGTAATCTTTGTTCTGAAACAATATTTCCATTGCTGGTTATCATCTTGAGACCAATTTCATTCTGAAACAGAATTTGAAAAATAATACATTTGATTGCTTAACTTCATTAATTCAGAATGGTTAAAGGACAGAAAGAGAGCTTTAGTAGTACTTTTAAAACTCTGCCCTGATTCAAATGGAAAAGGGACGTAAAGAAGGGGGAATGTGGCTGATGTTTTTAATCCTAGAGGTAAAGCCTCTGTTCATTTCCTGAGAATGGTAATCAATAATGTAAAAAAAAAATTGCATTCTGAAAGTTGGTGATATTTTAATAGAGAATTCTCCCTTAAGATGAAAAATCCTTAAAAAGAAATCTTTTTATGTTTACAATATACTTTTAAAATTGAAGTATAATATACACATATAAAAGTATACATTTCATAAATGTACAGACTAATTATCACAAAATGGACATGTAAATATATTTGTAAATACTGAGTGTAGTAGACATTAAAACAATTTAAAATATTTATCAAATTAACGTTGTAATATTAAAACTATTACATATTAACATAAATAACATTCTTATGAAAAATATATTTTACAAAACAAAAATGTGAGAAGAGTGGCATCATTTTATATTTTTACAAATCTCTTTAATATCTGTAATAGATGGATTTTTATATCACCTTCTGCATTCAGTCTGTTCCCAAATGTACTTTGGTTGAATACCTTGAAGAAAATGCAGGCCTATAGTATACTATACTATACTATACTATACTATACTATACTATACTATACTATACTATACTATACATACTATAGATATGTAGTTGGAAAAGATTATTTTAAAATCTTTTTACAGATTATTTTGCATATTCCTCTTTGACATTACAAAATAAAAGCCCACAAAGTAGTAGTTTCTTAAAGGTGTTAGCATTTGGAATATGAAATTGTTTTATTAACTAAATTTTCTTAGTCTTAATACTCATGAGAGAATGAGAATGAGGCAAGTAACACCTGCAAGAGCCTTAGGGACCCCCAGGAATCCCCCAACCACCTTTCGAAAACCACTGTTGTCTAGTATTCTGTAACTACACCTGCATTATTTATCCATTCTATTGATAATGTACTTTCAGGTTTAATGAAAAGATCAGTCTTTTCCCCCACTGTTCTGCAACATTTGGTTTGTTTTTGTTTGAGGATTTACTGGGGATTGAAACTGGGACCTCCAACATGTGAAACAGGTGTGAAGGATGCACTCAGCCTCTGAGCCACATCCATTCCCCTGTGCCGTATTTTTGTCATGTATACATCTCTTTTTAAACTCTAAAATACTGCATTGTTTTAGCTGTCTAAACTTGCGTCAATTCAACAAAAACAAATTGGCAGAGCTTTATAATAATACTTGATATTCAGTAGACTAAATCCTCCAATGTTCTTATCCTTAAATATTTTTCTTCTATAGTATTTGCATTTCATTTGAAATTTTAGGATTATCTTGTGCATTTATAAATGTACTAACACATACAAACCAGCAGGGATTCTGATTAAAATTGCAGTTAGTCTATATATCATTTGGGGGAAAATTAATATATTTGCAAGGTTGAGTCCCTCAATTGATAAACATGGTTTATGTCTCCATTTATAGGGGTCTTTAAAAATATTTATAATAATTTATGATTTTCTCTGTGGAGTCTTGCAAAACCTTGGTTCAATTCATTCCTGGGTATCTTATGTTTATTGATGCAATGGTTAATAAGGTCCTTATAATTTAAATTTTCATTTTCTAATGGCATTTGTATATAGGAACACTATTAGTTTCTTTAAATTGTGTATTTGCTAACTTATTATTTTTAACAGTTTACTGCAGTTTTTTTTTTCTTCTGCAAACTCATGTCTTCTGGAATAATGAAATATATTGGTTATTTATTATTATTACTATTTCTTTTGTTGCTTTATTGTACTGCCTGGAATTTTCTTTGTTGGGCAAGTTTGTTTTATTGCTTATTCAATTTTGTTAATGACTAAACATACCAGTGTATATGTTTTTTCTTAATTAATTGAGGTATAATATATACACCATAAAATGTCTATTTCTTAAGCATTGAGTTCCTTGACTTATTTTTTAAGATTTTTTAATTAGAGAAGTTGTAGATTTATAGAAAAAAAATCATGAACAAATAGTGTTCCCATATACCTCCCCCACAATGTTAACACTTTGCCTTAGTGTGGTACCTTTGCTACAATTGATAAAAGATATTAGCTATAGGCCATCGTTTCCATGAGGGTGTATATATTTTTTCTCATACATCACCCTATTATTAACACCTTGTATTAGTGTGGTACATTTATTATAATTCATGAAATAACACTTATAATTGTACTATTAACTATAGTCCATTGTTTACAATTGGGTTCACTGAGTTGTACAATCTTATGTTTTATCTTTGAATTTTTATTCTAATAGCATATTCATGACCTAAGACTTCTCCTTTTAACCACCATTCACATATGTAATTCAGTGCTGTTAATTACACTAACAATGTTGTGCTATCATTATCACTATCCATCTCCAAAACTTTATAATCAACCTAAGTAAAATCTCTGGACAAATTAGTGTTAATGTTCCATTCCCTATATCCAATCCAGTTCCAGCAACTTATATTTTATATCCTGACTTTATGAGTTTGCTTATTGTAATTATTTCAAATCATTGAGATCATAAGCTATTGTCCTTTTGTGTCTGGCTTATTTCTCTCAACATGGATGTGTTCAAGGGCCATCCGTGTTGTCTCATATCAGGACTTCATTTCTTTTTATGGCTAAATAATATTCCATTATATGTACATACCACATTTTGTTTATCCATTCATCTGTTGATGGACACTTGGGTTGTTTCCATTTTTTGGCAGTTGTGAATAATGCTGCTGTGAATATCGGTGTGCAAATATTTGAGTCCCTGCTTTCAATTCCTTTGGGTATATACCTACTAGAGGGATTGCTGGGTCATATGGTAATTCTATAGGTAATTCTGAGGAACTGCCAAACTGTCTTCCCCTATGAAAGCACTGTTTTATATTCCCACCAGGACTGAATAGTGTTCCTATTTCACCACATCCTCTACACCATTTGTAATTTTCTGTTTTTTTTTTAGTGGTAGCCATTCTAATGGGTGCAAAAATTTCATCTAATTGTGATTTTAATTTGCAGTTCCCTAATGGCTAATGATGTCGAGCATCCTTTCATGTGAGTTTTAGCCATTTGTATATCATCTTTATGGAAACGTCTATTCAAATCTTTTGCCCATTTTTAAAGTGGGGTTTTTGTCCTTTTATTGTTGAGTTGAAAGTTTTCTTTATATATTCTGGATATGAAACCCTCATTGGATATGAGGTTTCCAAATTTTTCTTCATTTAGTAGATTGTCTTATCACTTTTGCAATAAAGCTCTTTGATGCACAAAAGTTTTTAATTTTGATGAGGTTCCATGTTACTATTTTTTTCTTTTCTTGCTTGTGCTTAGAGTGTAAAATCCAAGAAATTATTGCAGACCATATGCTTTCCTTCTTTTTCTGCTAGTTTTATAGTTATGGTTCTTAAATTTAGATCTTTGATACATTTTGAGTTAATTTTTGTATATAGTGTGAGATTGGGGTCCTCCTCCATTTTTTTTTTGAAATTTTTAAATTTAATTCCCTTTTTTAAAAAGATACATAGATCACAAAAAATGTTAAATTAAAAAATATAAGAGGTTTCCATATACCCCACACCCCACCCCACCCCACTCCACTTCTCCCACATCAACAACCTCTTATCATCATTGTGACACATTAAGCACTGCTGTACTACATGGATTATAGTTTACATTGTAGTTTACACTCTCCCCCAGAGTACTCAGTGGGTTATGGCAGGATATATAATGTCCAGCATCTGTCCCTGCAATATCATTCAGGACAACTCCAAGCCCCCAAAATGCCCCGACATCACACCTCTTTTTCTCTCTCCCTACCCTCAGCAACTACCATGGCCACTGTCTCCACATCAATGATACAATTTCTTCAATTGCACAATAGTTCTATAGTAGAATACCAGGAAGTCCACTCTAATCTAATATAGTCCACAATATATATATATATATATTGCATATGGATATCCAGTAAAATTTGTGACTATTCTTTCCCAATCGAGTAAACTTAAAAGTGTTGTCAAAATTAATTGGCCATAGATGTGAGGGCCTATTTCTGAACACCTTACTGCTTTGGTCTATATATCTATCCTTCTGCAAGTGCTGTGCTATTTTGTCAACTGCAGCTTTCTAATAAGCTTTAAAGTTAGGAAATGTGAGTCTTCCAACATCATTCCTTTTCAAGATGGTTTTAGTTATTTGAGCCCCTCACCCTTCCAAATAAATCTTATAATTGGCTTTTCCATCTCTGTAATGTAGGCTGTTGGAAATTTGATTGGGATTGCATTGAATCTTCAAATAATTTGGGATAAAATTGACATTTTAACAGTATTTAGTCTTCCAATCCATTAGCATGGAAAGTTCTTCATCTATTAAGATCTTATTTGATTTTTTTAAGGAAAGTTTTATAGTTTTTCCTGTAAGTTCTTTACATCCATGATTAAATTTATTCTTAGATATTTGATTCTTTTCGTTGCTATCTAAAGTGGTATTTTTCTCATATATTTCCTCCTCAAATTGCTCATTACTTGTGTATAGAAACTTTACTGATTTTTGTGTGTTGATCTTATACACCACCACATTGCTGAATTTGTTTATTAGCTGTAGTAGGTTATTGTAGATTTTTGGGGACTTTCTCTATATAGGATCATGTTACCTGCAAATAGTGAAATTTTACTTCTTCCTTTCCAATTTGGCTGCCTTTTTTTTCACTATTATTATTTTTTATTTTTATTGAAGTATATCATTCATACATGAACACACATAAATAATAAGTGTATAGTAAAGATTGAAAACTCACAAAAGAAACATACATAACATCACACAAGGGTCTCATATATCACCTCTCCACCAACTCTCTGCATTGGTGTGAAACATTTGTTACAAACTATGCAAGAGCATCATCGAAATATTACTACCAACTATATTCCTTATCTTACATTTGGTGTATTTTTCCCCCAACCCATACTATTTTTTTTTCATGTATTTTTGTTACAGATATTGTGAACTTGCAAAACAATCATACAGATGTGTAGATTTCCCATACAACTCCATACCATGGTGGAACATTTGTTACAGATTATGAGATAATGTCATCAGACTATTACCACCAATCATGCCTTTTATTTCTTTTTCCTGCCTATTGTTCTTGCTAGAACTTCCAGTAAAATGTTGAATAATAGGAGTGACAGTGGGCATCCTGATCTTGTTCCTGATCTTAAAAGGAAAGCTCTAAGTCTTTAATCTAGTATGATGTTTGCTGTGGGCTTTCATATATGCCTTTTATCATGTTGAGGAAGTTTCCTTCTATTACTATTTTTCTAAGTTTTTTTTAATTATTAAGAAAGGATGCTGGATTATGTCAAATGCCTTTTCTGCATCAATTGAGACAATAATTTGTTTTTTTCCCTTTGTTCTGCTAATATTGTGTATTACATTCATTGATTTTCTTATATTGAGCCTCCCTTGCATACCTGGGATAAAACCCACTTGATTGTGATGCCTAATTCTTTTAGTGTGCTGTTGAATTTGATTGGCAAGTATTTTGTTGAAGATTTTGCATTATATTCATATGATAATTTGGTCTATAATTTTATTTTCTTAGAGTATTTTTATCTGGCTTTTGTATCAGAGTAAAGTTGGCCTCTTTCTTATAATGCTTTTTATTTCTGTGTGGTCAGTAGTAATGAATCACCCCTCTCGTTTTTTTCATTTTATTTATTTGTGTCCTCTCTCTCTCTCTTTCTCTTCATCAGTCTAGCTAAGAGTTTGTCAATTTTATTGATCTTTTCAAAGCACCAACTTTTTGTTTATTGATGTTTTCTATTGATTATTTAATTCTCTACTTCACTATTTCTGCTCTAATATTCGAATTTCTTTCCTTCTGCTTGTTTTTGGTTTAGTTTGCTGTTCTTTTACTAGTTCCTCCAGTTGTTCACTTAGAGCTTTGATTTTAACTCATTCTTTTTTTTATAACACAAGTGTTTGGGGCTATAAATTTCCCTCTCAACACTGCTTTCACTGCATCCATAAGTTTTGAGATGTTGTATTCTCATTTTCATTCGTCTCAAGGTATTTATTGATTTATTTTGCAATTTCTCGTTTGACCCACTGACTGTTTAAGAATGTGTTATTAACTTCCATATATTTGTGAATTCTCACATTCCACCTGTTACTGATTTCCAGCCTCATTCCATTATGATCAGAGAAAGTTTTGTATAATTTCAATATTATTTTAATTTATTGAGACTTGTTTTTTGAATTATTATGTGATCTATTTGGAGAATGAACCATGTGCACTTGAGAAGAATGTATATACTGCTGTTTTGTTTGTGCAATGTTAGGTCTAGTTCATTTATCATATTATTTAAGTTCTCCATTTCCTTATTGATCATCTCTCTGGAAGTTCTATCTCTTGATGAGAGCGGTGTATTAAAGTTTTCAACTATTATTGTAGAATTGTCTGTTTCTTCCTTCAGTTTTGCCAGTGTTTGCCTTATGTTTTTAGGTACTGTAGTTAGCTGCACAAATATTTATGGTTGTTATTTCTTCCTGGTGGATTGGCCCTTTTATTAATATATAGTGTCCTTCTTTGTCTCTTGTAAAAGCTTTTGATTTAAAGTTTATTTTGTCTCATATTAGTGTAGCTACCCAAGCTCTATGTTGGTTACTATTTGCATGGAATATCTTTTTCCATCCTTTCACTTTCAAGTTATTTCTGTGTTTGAGTCTAAGGTAAACAACATATAATTCAATCACACTTTTTTTAAATATCCATACTGCCCATCTCTGTCTTTTGTTTGTGGAGTTTAATCCATTAACATTCAGTATTACTGTAGAGGAAGTACTTACTTAATCCATTTTGTCCTTTGGTTTTTATATGTCAAATCTTAATTTTTGGTCATTCTTTTCCTTCATGCAGGCTCCTTTTCTGTATTTTTGTGATGTATCTGAAAGACTCTTTTTCATTTCTGTTTCTGTATATATTTTAAATACCTTCTTTGTGGTTGCCTTGGAGTTTGTATAACACAACTTACATCTATAATTTGAAATAATATCAACTTAGCATCAATAACATGCATGTTCTCTGCCTCCATATCCCTTTGTTTCCCCTTTTTATGTCATTTTTCCCCCCATTACCTCTTAATGTTTTTCATGTCTATTATCAGGAGATATTTTTCTAATTCAATTTTATTCTGACTCTTATAGAAATTAAAAAGTAAAGTTTTACAATGTGAACTATTGTTCATGCTCAGTGGGAATGCCCCAGGATATGTTTACCAATTGCAATGAACGTGCCACTCCAAGGAAAGATATTGTTTATGTGGGTGGGCATGGGAGGTGTGCGGAGTGGGGCATATGGGAATCCCTATATTTTCTGTGTAACATTTATGTAATCTAAGTTTGTTTTAAAAAATAAAAAATATATATTATTTAAAAATAAAAAATAAAAAAATAAAAAAAACAAAATACAATTATTTTTCAGTCAATACAATACATAGACGCAATTGAACCACGTATTTCACTTAGTTTTTGATACTAAACATCATACTGTTTTCTTAACTCACTAGTTCAAACTTCTGTTCCAACATTCTATATAAGACAATACAAGTATATAAAGGTAAAAGAAGCATGCAATTCTCTTAGTTATGAAACTCAACAACAAGGTGTTTTAGCAGTTCACTAGGTGGAACCTGTGTTTTAACATTGTTTGTAAGTCAATGAAAGTACAAAAAAGTGTTTGAACTATGAAAAAAAAGTAGAGCTTTATATTGAGGGTATGGTGCTATTAGGTTTTGCAGTTACCCTTACTGAAGATCTTTCTTTCTTCACACTACTCTGAGCCACTCTATTTTGTATTTTCCTTTCAACCTGTAGAACTCCCTTTAGTAATTGTAGGGCAGGTGTTTTGTTGAAAAACTCTCTCAGTTTCTGCTTATCTGTGGATATTTTTTAAAATCTCTCATTTTGGAAGATCAGTGTTGCAGATAAATAATATTTGGCAGACAGCTTTTCTCTTTCATACCTTAAATATCTCTTACCACTGCCTTCTTGCCTCCATGACTTCTGGTAAGAAAGCAGCACTTAGTCATACTGATGATCCCTTGCATTTGACAAGTTGCTTTTCTCTTGCTGCTTTCAGAATTTGCTGTTTTTAGCATTTGACATTCTGATTAGTTGGTGTTTCAGAGTAGGACAATTAGGATTTATTTTGCTTAAAGTATGTTGCATTTCTTGGAAATGTATATTTATGTCTTTCATAAGAGTTGGGAAATTTTGAGCATTATTTTCTCAAATACATTTTGTTCCTTTTCTTTTCTCTTCCTCTTCTGGGAAGCTTATGTTTGTGTGCTTCATGCTGTCACTCAAGTCCCTGAGACACTGCTTAATTATTTTTGTGTTCTCCATCTGTTCTTCTGATTACGATTTTGATTGTCCTGCCTTCTAGTTTGTTGGTTAGTTTGGCTCCCTATTCAAATCTGCTGTTATATGCCTCTAGTGTATTTTTAATCTACATCATTGTGCATCCCCATAGTTTCTGTTACATTTCTTTTTAAACTTTCAAATTCTTCTTTATCACACATTGTCTTCTTAATATCTTTTAGCTCTATATAGATATTTTCCTTCATCTCCTTGAATTTAACTTGGGAGATTTGTTTGAAATTCTTTGATTAGTTGTTCCAAATTTTTTGTCTCCTCTGAAGTTTTAGTTTCTTGCCTTGACTGAACCATATCTTCCTGTTTCTTAATATGGCTTGCTTTTTTTCCCTAATATTTGGGCATCTGATTATCTTGATAAGTCTGAAGGTCCATTTCTCCCTCTTGTGTAGGGTTTTATTGTTGACTGCCTTTATACTAAGGCTTTTCTTTTGATGCATGGTCCAATGTATTCTGGACCTTTAGAGTAGGCCATATTTAACAATTCTGATTTTCTCAGCTCTTCTTCATCTGAGTCTTGCCCTGGATATAAGGTACAATTTTAAAGATCACACTCTTTGAGTAGTTATTTCACCCCCATGAGAAAATTTCCTTCCTTCTGTTACTTTCCTGGGAATCTTGATCTCTTTCTGTTTTTCTGTAGAATTTTCTCCCCAGCTCATAAGATTTGTTTAAATTCTCTTCCTTACTTGGTGCTCCCTTTATCTTACACTTTTCAGTTCTGGGACCCATTTTGTCTTACAGTAGTTCAGTTTCTACCTTTCCTTTTTTCTTTTTTTCTGTGAGGCTTTTCTACCTCTGGCTTCCTCCTTGTTTGTGGTCAATCCAGAAAGGTGGGTCAATTCAGAAAAATCTGTTTTGCATTTATGTGGTCCGGCCAAGAAAAACTGAATTGAGTGTGCACACTTCTTGCCAAAAGTTCTGCCATAGTCTGTCTGTCTGTCTCTCTCTCTCTCTCTTTTTCTCCCTGGCTATGACATTCCTCAGTGGTTTGCTTTCTCTTCTGGTTCTCTGTGGACTTGAATCTTTGTGCCTTAACATGCATGGGTTTCTAACTCTCTGCTGTGAGTGGCAGCAGGAAGGATCCAGGCTGAGCTGCTCCTGCATGACTACCAAGTTTTGTGAGACAAAGTGAGGGGAAGGGATCCAGACTGGCATATCCAGGGAGAATATCTCCTACTTGAATGTGGAAATTGCTTTTCTTTTTTTTTTTTAATTCAGCTTTGTGGAGTCCTTTAGTCTCTATCATTCTCCAGAGTTCCAGGCAAATGGAATTTGTCCTTTTATTAGCTGATTCTGAGGGAAGACTTTTCCAGGGGATGTCTTATGTTTCCATGTTGATAATTTCACTCTCCAGTTCCTTGACTTTAAAAAATTTTTATTCCCAACTTTATATTCCTTCACATCTTTTCCTAGCCAACACCTCACCAACCTTTCTCCCAACTGTATTAAACAAATTTCTGATTTTTATCACCTTAGATTAGTTTCACCTGTTTTTAGACTTCAAAAAAGTGGAATTGTACAATGTGTATATTTTCCTTTCCTTCTTTCTCTCAAAATATTTTTAAGATCATCCATGTTGTTTATTACTTTTTATTGCTTAATAATATTATATAGTATGAATATATCAAATGTATCCATTCTCCTGGTAATGCACATATGGTTTGTTTCCAAATTATGGCTATTATGAATAAGATGACTATGAACATTCTTGTGCAGGTCTTTTTCTGGACATTATGTTTTCCTTGGTAAATATCCAGGAATGGAATGTTGGGACATGAGGAAATGTATGCTTAACCTTATAAGAAACTGATAATCTTTTTCTCAAATTTGTTTTATTATGCTGTACTCCAACATAATATATGATAGTTCCAGCTGCTCCATGTCCTTGGCAAATTTGTATTATACTCTCATTCTTGTGCTACAGCCCATAAGAATCCCATCAGAAAACCAACTGGAATTATTAAGAACACTATTTCTTAGCAAACCCTTATTCTGATGAAATATTTTTTCAGTTCCTCAGTTTCTCAACTTTAGCTTTCAGAATTAAAATTTGCTTTAAGTGGAAAGGAAAATTCTGATCAACCTACACTTCTTTTGACTTCTTATATATTTGACCCTGAAAATTCTATTTTACTGATGCCTTCAATATGATGTTTCAATTTAAAAATTGTTAGAGAACAACCTAGTTTACTCTGGCTCAAAATTTCATTTTGAATTTTCTGATTTATTTTTCAATGATGGTTATAAAAAGATCTAGGATGGTTGAACACATTAGGGGATGTTAGGAGAGAAGACTGTTTTCTTTAATTGGAAAGACAAAAAGAAAATGCAATATATTTTGTAACCTTTTGAAATTTTTAAGCTAATTTGCTTTCTGATAAATTTGCTGTTCAAAAATAACATAGCCATTAATTGTATTTCAGTTGTTTTACTTCAGATATTCGCATTTTAATCAATTTATTTCTGGAGCATGTTTCATTAGCTCATTCAAACTAAGAATAAACAAAATAAAGTAATGAAACTTCTCATCCAGTATTTAACTTCTGAGGACAGATGTTCATATAAAAGATCTAGATCAGAGCCTTCAAGAATAAATATATGGATAGCATCCATGAGGAATAAATATATGGATACCTTAAAAACATTTATTTTACATTCTCAAACATAATACTAATTATTATTTGCATGTTATTTGCATGTTAAATCATCGTGGCAGCTTTAGAGCTTGGTTCCATATTCTGGGGCACTTCTCTTAAGGAGAGGTGGATTTTGGATCTGGCCAGCTTCATGTCTACTTCACCAAAAAACAATATAAGAGAAATTTCTCTTTGTGACTTTGAGTTTGATAACAAAAGAATACATAATTTTCACTCACTTTTAGAGACCTGGGTCATAATATAAGAAATCAGACTACCCTAAAATTCCCAGGGCATGGCGTAGTCCAAGCAAAAGATTTGTGAATCTGTTTTGTTCAACAATTTTAACTGAACCTCAGATTTGAGTCATCCCAGTCCAGGTGCTAGACATATGAATAAAAAGTCTCCAGATCATTCAAGCCTCCAACCATTTAAATCACCCCTAGCTATTTTAGTCTGTCCAGCTGAGATTCCAAATATCATTTAAAATCTTGACCAACAGAACTCGTAAACAAAATAAAATGATTGGATTTTTTGCCATTATGATTGAGTCATTTGTTATGCAGAAATAGAAAACCAAAGTATAATTTGGAAGTGCGACCAAAATCTTGAGAGATTCATAAGAGCCTAAAACATGCTGGTTTGTGACCAAGTGGTAAATGGAAGTCTGCCAGCCCTAGACCTGCCTGTGGTGAGTTGAAGGAAATTGAGAAAAATGTTATTTGAAGCTGGAGGAAAGGGGACTATTGTTATGTAGTAGCAGAAAATGTGGCATCACTGAACATGTAGTAACATTAAAAAATATATAGGAAATATACCAGATGAGTCAGTGGTATAGCTAAGGTTTCTAACCAGTGTTGAAGGTGCAATCTTAACCAACTCTAGCTGTTTATACGGGCAAACCTAGTTTTATTGTGCTTCACTTTCTTGTGCTTCATAGATATTGCATTTTTTTGGTAGCAAATCTGGCTTGAGTAAAGTCTGTAGGTACCACTGTGCCAACAGCATGTGCACAATTTGTGTCTCTGTGTCACATTTTGGTAATTCTCAAAATATTTCAAACTTTTTCATTATTATTATGCCTCTTATGGTGTTCTATGGACAGTGATCTTTGATGTAATTATTGTAATTGCTTTGAGATTCCACAAACCACGACCATTTAAGATAGTGAACTTAATAGACAAACGTCATGTGTTTTATGACTGCTTCACCAGCTGGCTGTTCCTACATCTCTATCCCTCTCCTTGGCCTTCTCTATTCCCTGTGACACAACAATATTGAAATTAGGCCAATAAATAACCCTACAATGGCCTCTAAGTATAGAAGTGAAAGGAAGAGTCACATTTCTCTTACTTTAAATAAAAAGCGAAAATGATAAAATTTAGTGAGGAAGGCATGTTGAAAGCCAAGATAGGCTGAAAGCTAGGCTTCTTGCACCAAACAGCCAAGTTGTGAATGCAAAGGAAATGTTCTTGAAGGAAATTAAAAGCACTACCCCAGTGCACACATAAACAATAAGAAAATGAAGCAGTCTTATTGGTGATATGGAGAAAAGTTTAGTGGTATGAATAGAAGAGCAAACCAGCCACAATACTCCTTTAACCAAAGTCTAATGTAGATCAAGGTCCTAAATCGCCTCAATTCTATGATGGCTGAGAAAGGCAAGGAAGCTGCAGTAGAAAAGTTAGAAACTTGTAATCTTCTATTAGAAGAAGATGCCATCTAGGACTTTCCATAGCTAGAGAGAAGTCAATGCTTGGCTTTAAAGCTTCAAAAGACAGATAACTCTTTTGTTATGGGCTAATGCAGCTGGTGACTTTAAATTGAAGCCAATGTTCATTTACCATTCCAAAAATCCTAAGGCCTTTAGAATTATGCTAAATCTATTCTGCTTATGCTCTAAAAATGGGACAACACAGCCTGGATGAGAGCACATCTGCTTACAATATGGTTTATTGAATATTTTAAGCCCACAGTTGAGGCCTAGCAAGTCAGAAAAAAATGATTCCTTTCAAAATGTTACTGCTCATTGACAATGCACATGGTCACCTACAAGATCTGATGGAGATGTATAATGAGATTGATGCTGTTTTCATGCCTGCTAACACTATATTCACTCTGAAGTCCATGGTTCAAGAAGTCATTTTGACATTCAAGTCTTACTATCGAATAAATACATTTGTAAGTCTATAGCTACCATAGATTAAAGAGCAAACTGTTCTGTTTTTAAAGTAGAATTCAGTGAATATATAGAGAACCCAGAAAAGTCTTCCTAGTTAGGAAAGGATTCTCAAAACAAGAAATACTTGAAGATGAATATCTAATCCAGTACAATATCAGGAAACATGGCCTCAGTATAAAGATGAAGACAATGTTGAAGAATAAGACCCTTTGTTAAGGGAGGACTGTAGTAAGATGGCAGAGTAGGAAGCTCCAGAACTCAGTCTTTATATTGAAACAACATAAACTGGTAGAAACTATCTGAAACAATTATTATGAACCTGCAGAGGCCAGAAGAACACTCAATAGCACCCAGGGAAGATTGGGAGGAAGAGGCTGATAAAATGTGGTCAAGACCACTAAATTTCTCTTTATATATGACAGCTACCAGCATCCATCCCACACTTTCATGGCAGACCTAAATATATAACAATTATATTTGGTTTGATACAAACTTTTCAATAGCATACACATATACTTTTCCTATTCCCTCTGATCCCCACCATTTTTTACTTGTTACCATTTATATCTTTGTACATTGTATTTCCAAAACTATACATTTATAATTGCTTTTTATGCTTTTGCATTTTAGCACCTGTATGAAGTAAAAAATGAAGTTATAAATGAAATAATATACTACAATAACACTGACATTTATAATTACAGAAATGGTTACCTTTACCTCAGATGTTTATTTCTTTATGCCTTTTTGAAACATTGTCTGCTGTCCTTTTATTTCAGTGTGAAAAATCCTTTAGTATTTCTTGTAGGGCAGGTCTAGTGGGTGATGAATTCCCTCACCTTTTCTTTATCTGGGAATGTCTTAATTTCTCTTTCATTTTTGAAAGAAAGTCTTGCTGGATATAAAATTCTTGTTTGGCAGAGGGCAGAGAGTGGTTTCTCTTCAGTAAGATTGACTAGCAAAGCCTGCTTTGAATCTCAGCTTTAGTCAAACCAGAATCATGGGCAAGTGGAGGTTGAAAGAGATACTGCAGTGGAAAGTTTCCCAGAAGAGCACTATCTGCTGGCAAGTTGGGAAACTGCAGTTGTGAAAAACGCTTTTTGTAGTCTCTTATGTCCCAGACTCCTTGGATCTGATCTGCGTCCCATTAGTGGGACATTAGACTGGGCAAATTTAAAGACTTAGAATGAGATGAGCCAAAACTCAAAGAAGAGTCATAAAACAAAACCACTAGGCAAGAATGAGAAACTGCCAGAGTAAATTCACCAACATAATCAGATGCTTAGACAAGAGCAAAAATTTACAAACCATACTAAGAAACAGGAAGAGATGGCCCAGCCAAAGAAACAAATCAAAAATCCTGGCAAGACACGGGATTTAAGACAACTAATCAATGACAATCATACAAATCTCCTAAATCAATGCAAGTAGTTGAAGGAAAATATGGTTAAAGAGATGAAGGATGTTAAGAAAACACTGGGTCTGCATAAAGAACAAATTTAAAGCCTACAAAGAAAAGTAATAGAACTTATGGGAAGGAAAGACATATTGGTTGATATTAAAAATACACTGGAGGTCTATAACAGCAGATTTGAAATGGCAGTAGAATGTAAGTGATATAAAGGACAGAACATGTGAACTTGAAAAGACAGAAGAACAGACAGAAAAAAGAATGGAAAAAATTGAACAGGGTCTCAGGAAATTAAAGGACAACATGAAATGCACAAACATATGCATTATAGGTGTCCTAGAAGAGAAGAGAACAAAAAAGGGACAGAAAGAATACTTGAGGAAATAATGAATGAAAATTTTCCAACCCTTATGAAAGACAATCATATCAATACCCAAGAAAGACAAAGGACCCTGAACAAAATATATCCAAATAGAACTACTCCAAGACACCTATATGCAGAACAACAAATACCAAAGATAATAAGGATTTTGGAAGCAACAAGAGAAAAGAAATGCATCACACATGAGTGAAGCTCAATAAGACTAAGTGCCCATCTCTTATCAGAAACCATGGAGGTAAGAAGCAGTGGTATGTATTTAAGGTAGAGAAAGAGAAAAACTGCCAGCCAAGAATTCTTTATCTGGCAAACTGTCTTTCCAAAATGAGGATGAGTTTAAAGTCTTCACAGACAAACAAAAACTGAGTGAATATGTTACCAAAAGACCAGATTTAAAAGAGATACTAAAGGGAGTACTGCAGCCTGAAAGGAAAAGATAAGGGCAAAAGACTTGGAGAAGAGGGTAGACATGAAGATTATTAATAAGGGTAACTTAAAGACAATAGTAACATATGACAACAGTAAGTCAAAGAATAAAATGGACAAAGTAAGAAGTAATAACATTGATTGTTAATAGATTGAACTCTCCAATCAAAAGACATAGACTGATAGAATGGATAAAAAAATGAGTCATCTATGCTGTCTACAGAAGACTCACCTTAGGCATAAGAAATAATCAGGATGAAAGCAAAAGGTTGGAAAAAGATATCCCACACAAAGTTTAACCAAAAAAAGATATGGAGTAACAATCCTAATATCAAACAAATTAGATTTTACATATATCAATGTCTTAAGAGATGTTGGACATCATGATATATTAATAAACAGGGCAATTCACCAAGAATAAATAACTATAATAAATATTTATACACCTAACCTGGGTGTACCAAGATTCCTGAGTACATACTGCCAAAACTGAAGGGAGAAATAGAAGTCTGTACAACAACATTTGGAAATTTTAATATACTACTATTAGCACTGCATAGAACAGCTGGTCAGTATTAGCACTGCATAGAACAGCTGGTCAGAGTACAGATAAATAAACAGAGAGCTTGAATAATATGATAAATGATCTAGACCTAACAGACAGTTATAGATTATTACACTCCAATACACCAGGATATATACTCTTCTCAAGTACTCATGGAACATTTTCCAGGATAATATCTTGATCATGAGACAAGTCTCAAATTTAAAAATATTGAAATTATCCAAAGCACTTTTCTGATTATAATGGAATGAAACTGGAAATTAATAATGCATGGAAAAAGGGAAAATTTACAAATTTATGAGGATTAAACAACACAGTCTTAAATAATCATTGAGTCGAAGAAGAAATTGAAAAAGAAATCAGTAATTGTCTCTATACAAATGAAAATTAAAATACAACTTCTCAAAATTAATGGAGTACAGTGAAGGCAATGCTGAGAGGGAAATTTATAACCCTAAATGTTTATGTTTAAAAAGAAGAAAGAGCTGAAATCAAAGACGTAACTGAACTCCTGGAGAAACTAGAAAAAGAACAGCCAACCAATCCCAAATCATTCAGAAAGAAAGAAAAAATCAAAGATTAGAGCAAAAATAAATGAAATTGAGAACAAAAGCGCAATAGGCAAAATCAGCAAAACCAAAAGCTTGTTCTTTAAGACGATCAACAAAATCTACAAACAATTAGCAAGACTATCAAAGAAAGAAGAAAAGAGGTCAAATAAATAAATAAAATCAGGAATGAAAGGGGAGACATTATGACTAACCTCATAGAAAGAAAAAGAGTTGAAGAGGATATTATAAGAAACTGTATGTCAACAAATTAGAAAACCTAGATGAAATGTACAAATCCTAGAAATGCATAAACAACTTACACTGAGTCTACAAGAAATATAGGAACTCAACAAAACAAACACAAACAAAAAAAATGAATCAGTTGCCAATAATTTCCAACAAAGAAAAATGCAAGACCAGATGTTTTCACAGGTTAATTCTACCGAATATTTCAGAAAGAATTAATACCAATCCTGTTTAAATTATTCCAAAACACTGAAAAGGAAGGAAGATTACCCAACACATTTTATGAAGCCAACATCACCCTAATACCAAAGCCACATGAAGACATTAGAAGAAAAGAAAATTACAGATCTATCTCTCAAATGAACATAGATGCAAAAATTCACAACAAAATACTTGCCAATCAAATCCAAAGAATTTTAAGAGTTATACATCATGACCAAGGGGGTTTTATTTATGACATGCAAGGGTAATCAACATAAGAAAATCAATTAATGTAATACACCACATTAACAAATCAAAGGGAAAAAACCCCACATGATCATCCTGATTGATGCAAAGAAAGCATTTGACAAAATCCAGCATCCTATCTTGATAAAATACTTCAAAAGTTAGCTATAGAAGGAAAGTTCCTCAACATAATAAAGGGCATATATGAGAATACCACAGGCAACATCATCCTCAATGCACTAAGGTTGAAAGCTTTCCTTCCAAGATCAGGAACAAGACTAAGATGCCCACTGTCACCGCTGTTATTCAACATAGTGCTAGAAGTTCTAGCTAGAGCAATCAGGCAAGAAAAAGAAATAAATGGCATCCAAATAAGAAAAGAGGAAGTAAATTGCTAACATTTCACAGATAACATGATAATATATTTAGAAAATTCTGAAATATATGCAACAAAGCACTAGAGCTAATAAAAGAGTTCAGTAAAGTGGCAATATACATGCTCAACATGCAAATATCAGTAGTGTTTCTATACATAGGAATGGACAAGCTGAGGGAAATTCAGAAAAAAATTCCAATTACAACAGTAGACTCAAATATCTAAGAATTAATTTATCCAGGAATGTAAAGGATCTGTACTCAGAAAACGACAAAATACTGCTAAATGAAATAAAAGAAGACTGAAACAAATGGAATTCCATTTTTAAGGACTAGAAAACTAACATTGTGAGGATTTCAATTCTACCCAAATTAATTTATAGATTCAATCAACACCAATCAAAATTCCAACAGCCTACTTTTCAGAAATAGTAAAGTCAATTAACAAATTTATTTGGAAGGATAAGGGGTCCTGAATAGCCAAAAACATACCAGAAAAGGAGAGAGAAGTTGGAGGACTCATGCTTCCTGAACTTGAAGTGCATTATAAAGCTACAGTGGTCAAAACAGCATGGTATTGACATAAAGATAGCCACATTGATCAATGGAACCAAACTGAGAGTCCAAAAATTGATCCTCGCTTCTATGGTCAACTGACTTTTTATCAGTCTTCAAAGTTCACCTCCTGGGACAGAACTGTCTCTTCAACAAACAGGGCTGTGACAACTGGATATCCATAATCAAAAGAATGAAAGAGGACCCCTATCTCCCTACCTATACAAACATCAACTCAAAATGGATCAAAGACCTAAATATAAAAGCCAGAACCATAAAACTCTTGTGGGATAATGTAGGGAAACATTTATAAGAACTTGTAGCAGGTGGGGCTCTCTTAAACCTTACATCCAAAACACGAACAACCAAAGAAAAAATAGATAAATGGGACCTCCTCAAAATTTATCACTTTTGCACCTGAAAGAACTTTGAGAAGAGGGTAAAAGGGTAGGCTGCTCAATGGGAGAAAATATTTTGAAATAATGCATCTGACAATTATTTAATATCCATGATCTTTAAAGATATCCTACAACTCAACAATAAAAAGACAAGTGACCAGAGTAAAAAATGGGCAAAAGACCTGAATAGATACTTTTCTAAAGAAGAAATTTAAATGGTGATGTAACACATGAAAAAATGTTCACCATCACTAGCTATTAGGACAATGCAAATCAAATCTACAATGAGATATCATTTCACATCTACTAGAATGGCCACTATTACAAAAACAGAAAACTACAAGTGTTAGAGAGGATGTGGAAAGATAGGAATGCTTATTCACTGTTGGTGGGAATATAGAATGGTATAGCCACTGTGGAATTCTGTTTGGTGGATCCTAAGGAAGTTAGATATAGATTTACCGTGTTACCTGGCAATACTACTACTAGGTATATACTCAGAAGAACAGAGAGCAGTCACATAAACAAATATCTGCACACTGATGTTCACAGTGACATTTTTCATAATTGCCAAATGATGGAAACAACCCAGGTGTCCATCAACTGACAAATGGAGAAACAAACTGTGGTATATACACAAGATGGAATATTATTCACCTGTAAGAAGAAATAAGGTCATGAAGCATATGGCCATATGGATGAACCTGGAGGATGTATAACTGTGATTGTGGGCCTGGCTGGTTTACAGAAATGTTACTAATAGCTGCTGCATACCTTCTATTTTCCTCCTTCTTTAGAAGAAGTGTCTGTTGAAGTAATCCTATGCCAATCTCACCATTGAATGTTGAACATGGTGGTGGTGGCAGGGGGTGTGGCAAATGAAGAAAGGTTGTAACCAAAAGACTGCAACTAATGAGCCTCACTAGCATCTGGACTTAATTTAGTTGATGAGTCCCCTGACCCTATGCAGTCACTGGATAAGACTTTTGGAAAGACTTAGATGGGGTAAGTGCATTATGCTTGTGAGGGATATATAAACAATCTGTGGTCAGAGAGCATACTGGCAAAGTTTTAAAATAGAAGCAAATTCTTTGATGCTTCTTCAGTCAAGAGGTGGGGGTCTATGCTCTCTTCCTGTGAATCTGCCTGCATTATTTACTGCTTTTGACTAAAAGAGTAAGGCAGAAGTAAAGTTCTGTGACTTTTAAGTATGAGAGTAAGGCAGAAGTAAGGTTCTGTGACTTTTAAGATCTGGCAACTTCTGCCTTGTTTGCCAGAAAACTTTCTTTTGTAGTCCTGAACCGTCATGTAAGAAGTCTGACTTCCTTGATGCCACCAAGTCTGAGGAAGGCCAAACCACAATGAGAGGTCACATATACGCACTTTACTTGAGAGTCCCAGCTGAGCCATTCTTAGTGTCATCCTAGCCCAGGTACTAGACATGTGTGTTAAGGAAGCCTCCAGATACTTCTAGCCATCATCCAACCAAGAGTCACCTCCAGCCATTTGTGTTTTCTCAGCTTAGACTCCAGATATTCTGGGACCAAACCTTCCCACCCATCCTGGTTTGTTTAAGGTCCTGATCTGCAGGGTCCATGAGAAAAATAAAATGTTAACTCACCTTTGCCACTAGGTTTGGAAAGTTTGTAACACAATCACTGTGTTTGGAATGCTTTATAACCCAAATAGAATAAACTTGCAATGTTTGCTGCTAGATATAATTATAAGCACAAAACATATTTACATACAAAAATTATAAAATTAAGGATATTCAAGTAAATATTGTTTGATAAATTATATTTTCTGAAAATAAATTGCTACTGAAAACATGAATTCAGCATATAATGTGATAAATACATTCTACCAACAGTTTTCTTTCATTTTGAAAGAAATCACAGAAATCACAAAACATTTTTTACTTCATTATACGTAGTACATTTTGTCTTCCTTTCTTATTTTTTCATTTAAAAAGTACATTATTTCTCCATGATGTCATTTTCATGAAACCAAATTAAAGCCCTTTAAACTATGAATAATCAGTTTTTTAAAAAAGTTTTGTTTTTTGTACTTAGAGAAATGTTAAATGTGACTTTAACAGCATATCTTAGTTGCTTTCTGTCAGATAAAAACATTCAATGTGATAATTTTCAATGATAATAAAGCATTAACAAGATAATAAACATAAATGAAAGCACAGGCACTGAAGTTGTTATGTTTCCTTATAATTGGTCATTCAAAAAAAATTCAGTCTGCCTATGTCTGCAGATTTCAGGTGATAAACACCAATCTGCATACTTAATCCATCATTTAATTATACCACATGAATCTGAAAACAAATATTATTATTGGATCAATGTGTTCTCTATATTCTTATGACATGTCTACATAACACGAAGTTATGTACTTAACCAAATTATTTAAACATCATCATCATCATTATTACTATTATAAAAAAGAATAATTCTAGCCATTGTTAAATGTTAATTATGTGCCCAATTCTGCAGTGAAAACTTCATGTAAATTTTCTCATTTAATCCATGCAATACTTTGAGGTAGGGATTTTTATTATTCCTGTTTTGTAGAAGAAACAAGGCTTAGAAAAATTAAGTAATTTACCAAAAACACAGAATTGGGATTGGAATCCAGGCTTCTGATTTTGGAACCACATCTCTGCGACTTGTTGATTAAATTTTTATTTCTACCTATGTGCTCTGATATTCAGTAGAAGCTATTTGCATATAGGGAAATTAGAGTAAGCTTCTCCATTACTACCTTCATTAACATCTAATGTCAGGTGAAATGTCAGGATTTCATGGATTTCATTATACATCACTCTGGAGTCATATATTATTACACAGCGGTAGCAGTTTGATATAGTTATGAATTCCAAAAATAAGTATCGGATTATATTTATAAACTGGTCTGTACCTAGGCATGATTAAATTATGATTAGGGCTTTGATTGGGTCATGTCAGTAAGGCATGGCAAAGGACAGAGTTGGAGTTTTGATGCTGGAGTACCAGGAAATGAACACAAGGGAGATGAACACAGAGGAATAGAGACAGCTCCTTACATATGGCAGAAGCACCCAGGGAGAGAGACAGAGCCATTTGCCTGATAGTCTGTGGAGTGAGCACAGCAGCTGAGCCTGGAGAGAAATGCAGCCTCAAGAAGACAGGAACACTCAGCCAAGAGAGAAGCAAGTCCTAGGAAGAGAGAAACGCAGGAAGCCTGAACCCTGGCAGATGTTGGCAGCCATCTTGCTCCAACACGTGGAAATAGACCTTGGCGAGGGGTAACTTATGTTTTATGGCCTAGTAACTGTAAGCTTCTACCCCAAATAAATACCCTTTATAAAAACCAACCCATTTCTGGTATTTAGCATCAGCACTCCTTTGGCTGACTAATACACCAGCACTCACTCTACTTGCCCTAAAATTATAGCATTACCATAATCACTATCAACTGATACAAATTTATGTTTGAAATAATTTTTACCAACATATAAACAAAACCCAAATAGAGTGTCATGTACATTAATTTGAGAATTTACTTTAGGAATGGTTATTATTCCTATTTCTGGAAGTAGGTTATAAGGCAAAGGATTGATAAAGGAGTAAAGAAGTATGATTCAATGGGAGTTAAAAGATGTTAGACAAAATCTGAGTTATCTTGGAGATGAGCTCCTGTGGCTTCTCTATAGGTAGAGAATATAAGAAAATGTAAATAAGGTGAATACTGAAGGTATTCATAATGTCTGTCTTACTAATTTATCCTTTTTTCCTCCAAAGTTTAATTTGCACAAATAAGCATATAAATTAATGACTAAGTCATAAAGTGTCTAAACTATTATTAAATTAATTATTATTATTGTCTACTCTTCAATTAAATTTTGTTCTTTATTCTGGCCTTATTTAATTTAAGGACTACCTTATATTTTTTAGTTCTTGGCTCTTATTGATATATACAATTTTAAGTAATTCTTCTGGTGAAAATAACAGAATTTTTAATTTTGCACAGATTCCAATGAATTATGTTAAAGATTTATTAAGGGATTTTCAAAGACAAGTGTCCTGATTTTATAGGACAATGCTTTTCATGGACTAACATTTAGTTGCTATAGGAAGTTTTAACTTCACTTAGGTTACTCAATTTTATGAATAAAGGCCTTCTAACTTGATTGCTCATTATTAGTCACCATATACCAGATGTAGAACCTAGTAATTCCCCATAGGTCCATGAGGTCATTTATGAAAGGAAACTATTGTTTACTACATTCATCATCTTAGTTTTTATTGCGACATATATTTCAACAACAGTTTTCTAAATTTAGTTTAAAAGAAGATGAAGTCACAAATTCATTCATTTGAAGTTTCTAAAATTAAGTTATTTTCATTTTCACAGAGCATGAAACATTGATTTTCAACATCTGTGCACTTTGGAGATCATTATACTGGAAATAATCATTAAAGTATCATTTACCTACATTTGTAACTATAAAGTATCAATTTTATACCGTTTAATTTCTGAAAAAAGGCACAAATACATTTATGAGAGTAAGTGGAAATAAATACATAGTTTCAGAAATCCTAAAGTCCATCCCAATTTATTCTAAAATGTGCATGAAATAGGCAAAACAAACCATTATAAGAAAAAATTTAATTTGCAAAAGAGTAACAATATATTCACAAGTTTCACCAATCTGGCAATTTTTCAAGACACTTTCATATAAATATGCTCTTTTTGAAGAACTTAAACTTGCAGATACAAAATTAATTTTCAGGATAAGGCTTTACTAATGGTAACAAAGCAGTGGTCATATGAGAAAATTCATGTTACTTGTCTTCCAGAAATTGATTTATAAATCATAACAGATAAGGAAATTCTATAGATTCAGTTTTTTACTTAATTCTTATGTTGTCTGAAAAATAATTAGTAGTTACGAAGCATTTAAATTTTCTATAGTTTTATGAATTTGATTTTATTTTCAAAAAATATTAAAATAATGGAATCTATGGTGATTATTTTGGTGTCATTTACATTCTCATATAAAAACTAAGTTTCAGACTGATTATGCTTAGGAGACAGAATCCTTCTTGTGTTAGAAAATGTTTCAAAGAACATTTAAAAACAAGCGAAAGTGTTAAGGAATTTTACTATACAAACAAATGAACAAACAAAAAACTGAAACCAAAAGAGATGTTCCAACAATTATCAACAGATTAAAAAAGAATTAAATTTTATGATAATTTTGTTTCTATTAAACGTGCTAATATTAAAATAGTAAATATTCTAGAAAATTTTAACCTACAGGATTTCTTAATTAAATGTAGCATAGAATCATATATTTACCCAGGGTGAAAGAAAAGAATGTTCTTCTCTTTTTGCCTCTCATTAGAAACTATTGTCATATATAGGAGGTCGGATTGAAGTAACACAGAGTGAAAATATTTGCTATTTATGACCATAATTTCCAAATAAACAGAATGTTGCTATTAAGAAATATATAAATGGACAAATGTTGCTTTTTCTTTTTCCTGACAACTCCAGATAATATCTCGAATATCTGTTTCACTCAGCTGCTAAACTGTGACTTTTAATTCATATATCCCCCAGTTAACCGCCATTCCAAAGGATCATTTAAACAATCTATGACTACTCCACTTTCTCACAGTCTCATCCAGCTCTGCGGTCTGGCAAAATAAGTTTTCCCCAGAGATATCAAACTGGGAGAGCCTCTAGAGAGGTTTGGGAGCAGGACCAAGTTGTCAACTGCGATCTTAACTTGGAACAAGGGGAAACTCAAATTTCGCCAATACGTTGCCATTTGTGAGACCCATATCCTTTAAATAAAACTAAAGTGACCATGTACTGGATGGCAAAATTTTAAGTAGTTAACAAAGGATGAAGAGTGGGTGAAGTCATTTTAAGACCATAATCTTTGTCTTTTTCTTTAAGAGTATGACCATGGATTTACTGAAAGATCACTGGAAAATCTTTTCCACAAGAGAGGAATCAAATGATCTCTAATTAATAAAGATTAATGCTTATCTGGAAGGAAAAATTGAATAACACAGATATGAATACTTTCCACAAAGAATGGCACCTTAAATGAAAACACTTGAAAGTGGGAAGACATAAGGATAAAAGCAGGCAAAGGTTCTTGTATAAATCTAATGACTAACAAAAATTAATATATATTTTAGCATTTTTACCTCCTTTTTAAAGGGTCTATATTTTTAAAATAATATTTGTACATCACTGCTTCAGTATATATTGTATTCTGGATGGCAGAGATTATACTCTTCCAGGAGAAAAATAATTATAATTTTATTGTTCAGAACAATATTTGTTTTTTTTTTAATTCATTGAAAGATCTAAAACTGGTTCTTAATTTTTAAAATGTATTTTTGCTTTCAAGAAGCTCCACACAAACTGGAGAATTATTCTAAAACTACTAATGTTAAAGATAATTTGGTTAAAGTAAATGTTTCATTTATAAGTTAATATATAACTGCTGTGTTCTTAAAACAGAAATTGGTATTCCTGCCAAGTTCATTTTATATACCATTATGTAGACATTAGTTTGTTCTTGAAAAAATAAGAAAACATTTTCTGTTTTTTTATAGTGGCTTTTAAAAAATTCCTGTT
Organism: Dasypus novemcinctus; assembly: GCF_030445035.2. Taxonomy (NCBI): domain Eukaryota; kingdom Metazoa; phylum Chordata; class Mammalia; order Cingulata; family Dasypodidae; genus Dasypus; species Dasypus novemcinctus. Next base: position 72,432,997 of record NC_080677.1, read on the forward strand.
ATTTTTCACCTACCCAACTGCAAGCGGATTTGAAAAGAGCTTCTACATAATACACACATTTTGATAAGAAAAACTTAAGTGTCTATGTATGGTAGCTATGGATGGGACACCCAGAAGCTATTGCTGTCATTCTGAATAGATCCCTCTGACTTATCACTTGAAAGTAAGGTAGTACCCTAGGATCAAACACATGCAGATGTTTAACACTTATGGTACATATTAGAGTTTAAAATGTGGTCTTAAAAGAGGCAAACTGTTTAAAATGCAAAATTTTCTTATAAAAATTCTCCTATGGAAACATGGCTTTCACTGAAGTTTTGTCTACACTGGTAATCATTCTCTACGAGATTTGCTAACGTTTACTGTCTATCCCCGCTGGAAAGAAAGAAAATGGATGTTTTCCATCTGCTGCAAAACAGAGTCAAAACAAATGTATTTAAATTAGAAACATTTGTGGCTAAAAGAGCTGTTCTCTATGAAAACATCTGGTTGCACTTTTAAGTCATTGCCAAATAAACGCATGCTGGAAAATCTATTTTATGCCACACATGGTCACCCATGTAGATGTAGCCTAAACCTGTTTTTGTTTGAGGTCAACACTTTATTTTAGGAGGAAAAGTACAGATTTGTGACTGAGTAGTGATTTTTTAACAATACTGTTGGAATAGCCATGAAAGTTTGAACATGTCTACTTTCTTCCAAATACATAATGGAATATGACAGCTTTTTTTGACAGTTGTCAGGTAGACAATGCAAAGCTTGAAATAATGATGGTTATGGGACAGATCAAATAGCTACTTGTGAACAAAAACTGCCTGTGGTTTCTGGTTTCAGCCAGTTCTGGTTGTAATTTTTTCTTATTTATATGGAGTGAGAGAGATAATCACATGAAAAGATGTGAGGAGATAGAATTTCTGAATATTGAGTTGACTAGGTTTATTTGTTAGGGTAAGTAACTCCACCTCCCACCCTTCTGCATATAAGTGGCTTAACACAATAGAAGCTCCTTTTCCTCTCAAGCCTAATGCAGACGTTTCTGGTTGGTGGACACTTTTCGACATTGTCATTCAGGGGTCCGTTTCTTTCAGTGGCGTGTTTCTCCCGTCTTGAGCAAGCTCAGAGGTCCTTGAAAGCTGTTCTGTATCTGGTCATGATAGAATCTGAATAATATATAAAATATTTTATATTTTATTATATATATAATAGAAATTTCAGATGGAGTAATGGTACATCATTTTATAATAAATGTCACTGGCTTTTATCTTACCTCTTCACAAAAGATATCAGCTACTTGCAAAGTAACCCTCAAAAAATATTCCGAAAATGTGTCCCACAGGCATTCATGAACAAACCTGCTAGTGCCACTCGTTTTGTCTGCTGGTATCACAATTTCCAGTCATCACCTATTGTTAATACCTCCTATTCCACCCATCACCATCTCCTGCTAGGTACTGTTGTATCCAAAACACACTATGCACATTTGAAGGCAAGACAGCGTAACTCTTTTGGATGTCAAATCTATTCAATGTTATGCTGCAAAAAGGGGAAAATGCTGTAAGAGTTATTATATCCAGGCATTGCTAATGGTATTCCCCTTTATTTCTCAGAGACCCTTGCAAGATACTTTCTTCACCTTCTGCCTGCAGCCAACTCTTCTCTCTGTAGGGCTCAGGTACTGGTCTTAGGCTATTATAAATATCTGCATATGTCTGGGCATGTGTAAATAATTTAGGCTTACCAAGTCTACATATAAATTTTCATAGTAAATTCTCAAATCTAAGAGGAAGGTTTGAACTATTATAGTTATTATTACCTCTAAGTCTCAGATGAGAAAAAGTAAACTCCGAGAAGTTAATAGTTTGTCCAATTTAGCAATATCTAGGCCAGCTCTCTTTGCACTATACTGTATTGCTTCTTTTAAGATTCAATCAAGACAAGGCCTTTCATATTCTTTCCATTTTATTTTACGTGCTTCATCTTAATATTTATTTATTTATTCCCTCCTCTTCTCTAAAATGTCCTTCTGTCCCTTTACATGGAGAATGGTAGTGTTATCTTAAAGCAATCACAGGGTAGTACTCTATTAAAACTCACTGAATCCCAGGGTTTTATTCATGTGCTGTTGATGAATGAGACATTCTATGTATAAGAATATAGAAATGGGAATTGTGTGTGCCAGTCTAAAGGGAGCACTACTAAGCTGAGCCAATAGTTGTCATAGAGGAATGCACAGGATGTGTTCCCAAATGTTGTGATAATCCAAGGGACACAAGAATTTTGGGTTCTTATGTGCACCTTCCAGACTTCTAGCATTGGCATTTTAGTCACTATTAGTAAAAACAAACAAAATAGGTTTCTAATGTGCATTGGTCAAATGAATGAGGTCCCTTTGACCCCCTTAGTTATATTTATGGATAAGAAGTACAAAAGATTGCATTCTTCATGGTTGGTTGTGTTCTAATTCCAGTGACTCACTCACTTATTCATTCATTCATTCATTCATGTAATTTATGCATTTATTGCTTATTTTATCCCTCACTGAATTGCCATACTGTGCCATACTGTGTACAAGGCACTGTACAAATGCTGGGAATACAAAATAAATCATTCCTCCTTCAAGGTGCTCAATTTTGATATAGGAAAGAGATACAACAAAACAATTACAAGGTTTTTTGATTAGTGCAATAGTAATCAAAGAAATATTTAACTATTTGGGGATGGATGATAACTGAGGAAAAAAATACAGAAAGCATAGTATATTTGAAGTTTAGGTGGCTTAAAACAGCACAGTACAGTTGGAAAAACTTAACTAGTTCCATATGCTTTAAGCAGAAAATGCTATTGGGAGTAGAGGAAACCAAAAGTTATAGATTTGTGAGAATAAACAAAACCTGATAGAGCACTTATACTTATCACAAAATTGATTATATTATCATATCTGTATTGATTAGCACATTATTTTATATGTGTATATTTGACTATTCTTCTCAAATACATATTGGATTCATAGACTATAATAATCATCCTTTTATACCATGGGAGCTGTCAAAGTGTCAGTGTACATACACACTCATTTTATATTTGTTGAATGAAGGTATTAGTGAATGAGTAGGATGGCTGCATATTTTAGAATGTTTATGCTAAAATTAATAAGTTGAAGTTACTCTTTTTTGAATCAGAATAGGCAATTCAAATAAAAATAAAATGTATGTTCCAAAGACAATACAGACAATTCATCCCCAAATTTTATATTTTCTTAGGGAGACTCTAACCTCACTGAAAATATCTCATTTGATTTTGTTTTCAATAGTATAAAAGATATCCAATATCACACAAATTTTTAAAAGCAGATTGATTCTCCCAATAAAAAGACTATATAATTTTTTCTCCAAAATGGTAGAATTTTGAGAGTGAAAGGGCATTGCTAATTATGGCAAGGCAGCAGGTGAAAACCCAGTGCCTTTCCAGGTCAACGAAGGTAGATAAACATTTTAGCAATAAATCACAGAGTAATTAACCAGAAACATGTGTATCTGTGAACAAATGTGTATCTGTGAACAAATATTTGAAAAGCAAGAAATCAGAAATTGCTAAAACTGGTTTTAGTGGGAACGTGCCTGTAATATTTTCTTTTAAAGGCAAACTTTTCTTAAAAAAATCAGATTTAATTATATTTTGTCTCAAGAAAATATCCACATGTATAAAAACCATAGAAGGATGGGGAAAACTCTTGGTAAAGATCTAAGAAGATGAAAGGAATATCCATTGGCTGCCAGGTATAAGGGCAAATGCATTGGTCATTTAAAACACAATGTAGTAATAGCTAGTTTATAAATGGGCATGTGGCTGAAAATGGTAGTCTAGGGATATAAATGCCAATTAACAGAATGCCAGAGAATAATCTAGGAACTGGATAGCACAGTAAACCAAGAGGTGGATCAGAATTGTGGTTGATGGTACAGATGCAAGAGTGTCCTTTGTGAACTAGAGCAAATGTTTATCACTACTGCAGGATGTTGGGAACCATGGGAAAAATACAACTGGAATGACCTATGGACTTTGGTTAGCAGTAATCATATAATATTCTTGCATCTATGACAAAGATGTACTGTGTTGATAATGGGGCCATATGGAAAATGTGAGCCAAATATATACTATGGACATGGTAACAATCAGATGATATTATCGTATCTGTAATAAATGTTCCACCACAGTGTGGTGTGTTGATAGAGAGGTGTTGCTTGGGAATTCTGCACATATGCATGGTTGTTTTATAAGTTTACGACTTCTGTCATAAAAAGTACATTAAAAAAATAATAATAGGGTGGTTGGGGGAAAAACACACAAAATGTAAGATAAGGATTATAATTAGTAGTAAGATTTTTGTATTTGTAGTCCTTTCATAATTTGTAACATACATCTCACGACAATGCAAGGTGTTGATGGAGAGTTGATGTATGGGACCCCTGTATGCATGTTTACTTTGTAAATTCACAATTTTTACTATATACCTAATTGTTTACGTATGTTCATATATAAATGACATAAAGATAATAATAATAAGGAGGGTTGGGGGAAAATACTTTTGTTAGTAGTAATATTTCAACAATGCTCTTTAATCATTAATTTAAAAGGTTTAACAACAATGTAAGGTGTTGGTGGTAGGGTGAGTTATGAGAGTCCTGTATGATGTTATATATGTTTGTTTTGTAAGTTCACGACTATTACTACACACTTATTGTTTATGTATGTTTGTGTGTGGGTGATATATTTCAATAAATTAATTTTAAAAAAAGCAAAAACACTCCCCCAAAAACCACAATGTAAGGCTGTGTTGAAGGGGAAGCTGAATGATGTATCAAAGATATGGATCACAAAATTGAGACACAGACAAGAAACATTTGTGTTGAGGGAATTTGATAATTCTGATAACAAAATATTAATTTTAACACTACAGAAGGGCATTTGTGTTTTAATTTGCTTGGAGGCTATTTCTTCTATTTCTGTTTCTTCTCTGAAGGAGATAAAAGAAGTGACTGTACCAACTGCTACTTTGGATTTAAACTTGAAATAACAAGGATTAAGTAGCATTAATATTATTAGGGGTAAAAGGACCATGTCATCTTAATGTACATGATGCCAAGGCAGAAAATACTAAATATGTTTACACGTCTCGTACATGAGAAGTATGGATTTCCCAAAGTTCAAGGAAAAATCTTCACAGTTTAAAATTATCATGACTGAAGAGGAGAGGGAGCATTTCAAAACTATAGTTCTGAAAATTAAACCATTTTAAGAAGGAAAAGGGCAAAGTAGCCTAACAACACATGGTTTATAGAGTAATCCGTATAATGATGATGATAAAAAGAGAATTACAACCTGATAATTTTCTGCTAACATCATTTCTAATTAATGAACACATACCATGTGCCAGGCACAATACTCAGCACAACCTCGGTGATAGATATTGCTATCCCTATTTTACCAAGAAGAACAATGATACTTAGACAATGTCATCATTTCCAAAAATAATATAATAGATATTATGGGACACATTGTAGTTTCTGTGGCTATGTGGCTAGGAAGCTAGAATACAAACCTAAGCCTCACTGAATCTGCTTATTAACAGTCATTTTGTTCTCAAATACAGAAGAATATAAACAAAAGTTACTAGAGAATAAATTGTCAGTGCAATCTTACCTTGTTATGATGCAAGTTTAACTCACACCTCAAAATAGTTTAATTCTATTCTGAGCCAATCTACCTTCACTTGCAGGTAGATATTCAGTCCAGTTCAGGACAGTGCATCTCAGAAATTTGTAGATATGCTTATGCAAAATGATTTTATTTAGGGGCATAGTTGAGATTATATCACTTATAAAATAATCAGGTTTGGTGTTGATCAGCCTAAAGAATAGGATAGTTGAATGATTTTAAGAATGTCTATGACAACTATGACATACCTTTTAAAATTAATGGCACAGTAAGGATTATAGTAGGGCTTATTCAATGCAACACTGGAGATGTGCAAAATAGAATGTTGCAAGTGACAACTACAGTTCTCTCCAGCACCACACAGCACCCCATTACCTCATATTCACCTTCTAGACTTTTCTCCTATTCATATGAAACCAAATTCACCAAGGCTGTATTCATGCATTCAGTTCAATATATGTAATTGAATTAATGAATTTTCATGTTATCAGTATCTCATGAAGTTGAGGGACTTGTGTAATTAACTTTGACTTTTTAGGATTACCTATATCAAATCCAGCAAAATATTTTTGAATTTTCATTGTGACAGATTAATTGGGTATGACCCATTTATTGGTTCATAATTTTAAAGAGTTCAAGCCCTAAATACTTCTTCAAGCTCCCTAAATAATGATATTTTTCAAAAGAACATTTTAAAAAGAAAAAAGAAAAAAAATTCACTTTTCCTTTGTTTTCTCCCCTTCATTCCTAGTTTGTCTATATAAGCTCTATATTCAGGAAATAAACAAACAGATTACCTTTCAACTGCATACCTTTTATATCAAAGGTAACTGCAGAAATTATTTTTAAAATTGGTCTCTTTGAAGGATTTTGGGAGATTTCAGAATAAAAGTAATTAAAAATCCATTGACCTACCCAATAACAAGCAAAAGACTGAAAGATCTTATAGTTTTTCCAAAATGAATTATGTGATATTAAATAAATATAGCCAAGTGGGGAGAGAAGATGCTAATTTTTATGTTTATACCCAAATCTGTTGGTTTGATGTTTAATATATGAGGGAATTAATTTATTAATCGTTTTTTCTAGTTATGAAGATTAAATAATAATTCAGACACTGATTCTTAATGCCTATTTCCTTCACAAGTTACTTAAGCTTTCGGTTCAAAGAGCTTAGGTTACTCACGAAAGATCTGTATTTTTTCAGACATGCAACCAGTGACTCACAGGAAGAGTAACAGAACCAGCCCTCTTCTCTCCGCGTTCCCCCACTCTTCTGCTCTTCCCTGCTGTGCCAGAACACAAATTAATTGGTTGTTTTCAGCATGCCCTTCTGTTGCTTATCTTAGCTCTGACTTTCAAAGATGCTCAAAAAAATCTATAGTTATTTCATACATTGAACTATTTTCTAGAAGGAGTTGACTAACAGATAATCAATGAGAAAAAAAAGACTTGCTCTAATGACCTAATATTTGACTTGGTAATCTCATTTACTTATAAATATTTCATTTTTCATATGTTAAATATAAATGTTAATATTTGCTCTACTTGGTTAAAATATACAAATATTTCAGAATATTTATATATATTTTATATTCACATATGTATTTGTGTGTATGTGTGTATATATAGAGAGTGACTAGAATGTCAATGCAATCTTACCCTGTTATATATATTATATATATTACATTGTGTGTGTGTATGTATACATATATATATTTCACAGACACAGCCATAGTATCTATATTTTGAGGCATTCTCAAGTCTATTTCAACAATATAAATCAAATCCTTGCACCTTCCTTTAAATAAGTTTTTATAGGCCCTGAATTCGGAAATAATGCAATGTGAAAATCTTTGCCATAGTTTGTCCCTTATAATCTCTTCAAATAGTCATTGAACCTGGCATTCTTCCAGTTACTAGAGGAGAAGCCTCATTAAGGAAAAGGAAAAAAAAAAAACTTGCCCTCATGTAGTTTATATTGTAGTGAGTGGAAATAGACAAAGGATAAAATAATTTCAAAAATTGCATAGTAGGTCAAAGGCTAATAAATACTACTGGAAGAAATAAGGCAGGGAAAAGTAGATGGGGATAATGAGGTATAGCTATTTAAATTGGAGAGTTTAGGTAATACTCAATGAATATGTGATATTTTGAGCAAAATTTGAGGGAAAAGATGATTTCAGACATGTAGAATCCAGTAGAATGTTCCCAGCAGAGAAAGCAGTCAGTTCAAAGGGCTTGCAGCAGCTATGTGTCAAGCAAAGTTTTGAATTTTCATACAAAATTCTATGAAAATAGGCATCCTTAAGATTCAAAGAAATTACATTCTAATAGTAGAATTTAATCCTTAATACCATGGCAGACAAAGAGTCTGCTATTCATTCATTCGTTTGAAGATAAAACAGATAAATAGTATAACTATCATTATCTTGAGCACTGGACACACAGACATGAGTTAGGCCATAGAAAAAGAAAAAAGAAATCATTGCACTCCATGTTTCGATTGCCATAATAGGGTGTATAGAACACGATGGGATGAGAGTAGAGGGGGTGACTAACTGTCCCAGGGAAGTCATGAATGACTCCTCTGAGGAAGTGATGTTTGATACAGTTGCTGAAGAATGAATTAGTTTTCACAAGAAGAGAAAGAGAGGGAGGCATTTCTGGACATAGGACCATGCCTGTAAAGGAATAGAGATATTGAAGAGTATAGTGAAAAACTTGATTTTATTGGATAGCTGACACATGAGGAAGAAGATGACAAATTAACTAAATGTGAAATACTGCATGCTAAGTAGTTTGTGCTGGATTCTGTAGGGAGAAATTTTAGTAGGAAAGTGACATAATCAGCTTGAATATAAGAGCTATTTGATGGTGGTATGGAAGATGGATTGCATCATGCAATCATCCACAGTTGCCAGCTGTTCTTAAGAGATCCTGGTAGTTACAGGTATAAAGATGCTTTAATTCTTCAGGGAAGGCTTGATAACATTACATAGGAATATTACTGCTAGTATTGATGCAGAACAGAACCTAAAATGAGATATTTCTGAAAATATTCAAATCACAATCCCATGGGCTATATAATATGAGATTCTACAAAATTCCATTCTAGACTTTGAGTTATTTAATGAGGTATCCTAAAGTAACTTTAAAAGCAATATAAAATGTTTGTTGAGTTCTTGATATATACCCTGTACTGTGCTTGTTCATTTTATGGATTACCTCATATATTCCTCACAACAACTCAGAAATAGTCACTATTAATTTCCACGTGTTATAAATGAGGAAAATCATGCATAGGGAAGTTAAAGAACATCCATAGAAGAAACAGTTTTATTGGAATCAGGTTTGGATTCAGGCAACTTTAATTGCAAGTGCTATAATATACTACTTCCCTTAGGATTTGGCACATATTGTTATTTTGCTACGAAGGCACAACACACATATGAAATGTCTTTTCCTTTGCAGATTTTGACCTTGTTCTGGTTTATGTACAGAGAAGATCTGTTTCTGTTTTAGTGACTGGAAGTTTCTCATGACAAGAACTGTGAAGAGTCTGAGATTTTACCTTACATGCACGCTGAGATGTTAGCTTCCTGCAGTTAAATGGAAGCTGGTAGAAGATATGAGAATCTTGGGTCAGAGACAAGGACATTATTACTGATAGGAATTGCTGAAGGCAGATTGTCATTCCTCACACTGGTTTCTTGAGTGTTATATCCCACAGTGATGTGAAGAGGGCCAGGTGATGCATGTATATGCAGTGGGTTGAGTTAGAGGAGAAGAACTTTGCATTAGGGGAACCTGAATCTTTTATAAGGAGCAGTAAGTATGCCCAATATTTACACTGGGGTGAGACATTATCTTTATTACACTAGACAGTAAACAATTCAGCTCCTTTTTCCAGAAGGATACACTATTTCTATCTTTCAAAACCGTTTGCAATACAAAATCTTTGAAACAACAGCCCACAACAAAGAAAGTCAGTCCTAAGTTCATAAGAACTGTAGAAAGGAAAGAGACCTATGGATAACTGTCTCCTAGCATATCACCCAAAGTGCACCTGTGATAGGGGATATGTTAGGAAATCTAACCAGCTATCATTGCTACCTTACATACCTGAAATTCCATGGCAGCCTTGGAAATGCAAACAAATCCTAGAAGTTGACTTGAGAAATCTAAGCCAAATTCTGTTTCACTGGCAGAGTCAGGTAGAAGCTTGAAGATTTCCTTAAATGTTTAATAAGTGTGTACAAAAGTGATTTTTAAAATCAAGTTACATAAAATCATCATGCCTTGGTATATTTAGAGGCTATAATTAAAGGCATTTAAAGTCAAAGTATTTTTCTGGTCAAATCATATATACCATTCACTGATCTTCTTAGTGGAAGAGATAATGTGGAAATATAATTGAATCTTTAAAGCACTACTACTACTTAAAATAATTTAACCTTTAAAGTCCCGCAGTTGTATAACTTAACCTTTAAAGCAAGTCAGCTTGATTCTCTTAGGGGTTGGGATGAAAACGTGAAAATTGTAGGTTTTTTTGTTTTTTTATTATTTTACTTTACCACTAATGTAACTGTATTAGTCAAAGCCAATTGACCTAGGAATTATTTAAGTTTTTAAAGCCTATAATCTTAAATGGATTTTAAGATTGACCATTGATTTTACAACTGGAGGTCATGTAATTTCTTTAGCTGAGTTTTAGATAAAATATGACATACAAAATTCACTGGAAACCATAAAAGCATCAAGGTCAGAAGTAACAAGTAGTATGTGTGAAATATGGTAGGAACTTTAATCTGCTGTGCAAATAACTTTGCAGGATTCCAATGGACTGTAAATGGAGCTATAGAGAAATAGCTGATTGTGGGAAAGTTGACACTGACACCACTGGAGAAACTCTAGACATGCTGCTGGAGAAATTAGTGAAGGCAACTCATCAACCTAAGAGAGTAGTTGTGACAGAAAGGATGAAGATGTCCCAGAGGAAGTGATCTCAGCAAAAATCTTCCCATTAAAAGGAATTTTGAAGATATTTCACATTATTGACAGTGCAAAGGATAAAATGTTGGAAGCTAATCCAAACTCTAAAAGAGGACAATTCACCTTGCCACAGAAAGGATTCTTGCTCTATATTATGTGTTATACAACTAAAAGAAGAAGGCAAGCACTGTTCAAACTACCCTTGATAAGCTTTTTTTACGAAGAAATAAACACTTAATTCTCAATATAATTTACAGTGTACAAAGTAAATATTAGTTTTGCTATTTTTTTTTCATTTCCCTATACATTTCCAACCTATAATAAAATATTTTTTAATGGTTTAGCAAGATTTTAAAAGTACTGGAACAATGGTCATTTTTTCCCATTGATTAAGATTGTATCTCATAATTTCTGCTAATAGTTATTTTTACATTCCTGCCTAATTGTGCAAAGCAAGGGCTGTCCTTATACATATATTGATTGTTTATAATATAAATATGTATTATACACACTAGAAATTCTCCCATAGATATGAATTAGCCTTGATATAATTTTCTCATAAAATCGAAAGGGAAAAGTTTCATCAGAAATAGCCTATCTTTCCATGTTCCTGACAATATCCTCTTTTGGGTACCTCTCACATAGAATATTATAAAAATCTCTTTATCCTTCTCCCCTCATTCATTTTCTCACTTGCTGATCATCCTTTCAAGTGAATTGTTCTGAAATGAATTTATGTTCACCTCTTAACCTCACTCAAAAGCAAATAATGGGGAACTGCTCTATATTTTATTAAACAAAAAATATTCTTTTCCTCCACCAATGTCCCCCTTTTCACTTTACTACCTAAATGGATAAGTTAATGAATAAATGAACTAAGATTTACTGGTGAAATATTTCACATACATTAAGGTAGCATCTCCAAAGTGCTATTCTCATGCATGAGTGAATGTAGAAAATGATCTACTGTAGTGATGGAAGGAAAAATTAGAACTTCTATTAACATTTATTTTTATCTGAAATATAAGAAGGAAGTTAAGCTTTCATATGCGACTTGGCAGTGTCCTTCTTACTAGATCCTCATGTCAAATGATCATGTGCCAGTGGAGGGCAGAGTTGGAGTCCTGATATACATACACAGGCTGTCTCTATGTTCACTTTCAGAACACTGCAATCATTTGAATGCAGCTGAAGTGAATTTATGTATTATATCATCTTGTTTAAACTAAATAGCTCTTATTAAATAAAGACATTTACTTTCAAAAAAAAATAACAATCAAAAATGGGAGAGGGGGTAAGTAGGGATGTATAAGGAAAAAAACATTTGTGGGAAGCTGCCTCTGGCACAGGTGTTGTATTGGCCATCTTGTTGCTAAGCCCTATTTTTAGATACTAACCCAGTTAAGTTTCTGTTTCCCCACCCTCGCTGAAGCAATTAAGTTTCTATTCTTATGCCACTCCCCCGGCCTCCAATTGGGCACTCCCTAAAGAGCATGAAAGTCTTCCCCCCCCCCCCCCCCACATTGCCAAATAACCATCTGCACGTGCGTGTGGCCCGAGAATGAAAATCTAGTTAACCAATCATTTACTGACACATGTGTTGTCAGTATGTACCACCTCATTCATCCCTGGCTATAAAAACCCCTGATTGACCCTCAGTAAACAAGACTTGATCAGAATTCTGTCTTGTCTCCATTCTTTGTGTCTCTTGTCCCTTTTTCATTCCCACTCCCTCTCTCAGGTCTCGGTTCGACTGATCCGCGGGTCGGGTCAAACGTTAAGTATACTTACCACTAGTATTAGGAGGAAAGATTTAGGTCTACAAAAAAGTTAACCAAAAAACAAAAACTGTATATGAGACTAGCTACAGAGTGAATTTACATGTACTATTATTAATAGTGAATTTAAGTGCATATTTTGCTTTAAAATATTAGCTCATGATAGCTTAAAGACATCACAGCAAAATGTTTAAACCCTCTAAAACAGGAAGTCAAAATTATGCTGTATTTTTTTTCTGAACTCTTACTTTTGCATGTTTTTTTTTGCTTTTATTTATTTTATTGTATTTGCTACATTTTTAGCAATGTTTTAGGTTAGGGGGACATTATGAACCTGCCAAAATATTACCAATTCAGCAATGAATATACAAGAGCAAAAAACAAAAGTCTGTATTTGTTTGAGGTAATAATTGTTCTATACACATTAGAGGAATGGCTTAAAGAATCCATGTGAAATAATAAGCAAACTAAAATGCATTGCTTTGTTATCAAATATTTTGGAAGATATTTAAAAAAATGTTTAAGATTTAAGGAAATATGATTAGAGCTAATCATTCAAAGTAAAAAGTTTGCTCTATAGTTGGATAAAAGTGCACATGCTTCTAAAATATCTGTTTATGAACTTGCTAGATTTTATTTCAAAAATGAAAAACCTGAGGCATGATTTTTTGAATTGTTAAAGGAAAATTACAGTGCAGAAAAAATGTTCCTATCATAAAATGACTACAAATAAAAAATGTATGGGGAAAAAGAAATCTAATTGTAACCTCTGATAGGGTGGCTGTTTTGACCAGAATTAAAACAAACATACAAAGGTGGAAGAATTAGCTTACAGAAATGCATTCACCTCATTATTTATAAGACATATTTTATATAAAATGTGTAAAAGTGGAAGCCAGAAGTGCAAATTAATTGATCATCAAAATGACTAAATTGGAGGTGAGATGAGGAAAGAGAGAGTTAAGAAATGTGCTATTTTGTAGAGATGGAAAATAAAAATGTGCATCTTTTGTACTAAGCATATTTACTTGTACATATACTAGAGACACACACTGAAATATTTTTTTACTAATAGGGTTGTATTATCAAAAGACCTGGAAATTTGCTCCTCTAAAACCCCTTTTTTGAAAGCCACCTTTTCCTTGAAGTTTTCTCTCTTTCTCCTCTTTGGAAGCAATTCTTCCCGTTCCTAAAGTTTCATGTCATTTCCTGAAACATGTCATCCCCTCTGCTGTAGCATAGTTATTTTTAATCCACCCACTATCTTTGCTGGGTTACAAACTACCAGGGTGGTTCCTGGTCACCTTTGGAAATCCTTCCAAAAGACTGGTGAGTATAACTGGTGGTACTCAGCAATATGTTGACTGAATTGTCTTAGGGTTTGCAAATATGTGTGGAGTCACAATATAAATAACCCTTTATCCCACTTACAGAACAGCTTCTGTTAGATAAACAAGGATTAAAGAACTAATCACTTTAACTATTTGCCAATAATTGTCCTTTGTACACTCCACATCAACTTAAATACTTATCATTTAAAGTGATGCTATTTAATATTCCTGGTTTTGCTGATAATCCCCCCATAGCTCTCTGTATAGATACAGATATAAAGATATAGCTATGAAAAAGACATAGAGGCTGAAATATGACCTATGCACCTAATCACTCAGTTAAACAGGATGGTGATTAGTTCACCGTTGAGTAACAATTTATTGACTTGTTGGCTTAAACTGAGTAAGACAGGACTATGTATAAATACCCAAGCATTTGTTGGTAGGTATTGCTATGCACCTTAGAGGAGCTGGTCTAAATATGAGCATCTTTATGATTTTCTTAAAATGTACAGGTTTGTTTAAATTTTGATATTGCCTTTACTTTTAAGATACTATTGTTTAAGTGTTCTTGTTAAGGAATTTGAATCTCTGCTCAAGCCTTTCAGTTCATTGAGTATCTCTCTTCCTCTCTTGCTCTTACTCTCACTCTCCTCATGATTGTGCTAATGTGTGCATACTTAAAAAAGGATACAAAACTCAACATTTGGATTATTTCAAACATGACTGTACTTTCTGTAATTTTTTTAACTTTAGGATCCACTGTTCATAAAGTAATTTGCTATATAAATTCTTATGTATAGAAGTCATGCAATATTCTATATTAATTTATAGTTCTTTTAACATTGGGCTATTTTCTCTGGATATTATTTATATTCCCTTTTGGTCATAGTACAGATCCTGGAAGAGAGTTTCAAGACGTGCATATTTCTGCTTTTAACCTTTTTTGTTCCACGGACCCCTTTGCCAATCAGGTGAAAACTACAGACCCCTTCTCAGGTAGTTTTCTGACAGTCAACATCGGCATGTTTTAAAATTAAATTTTAAGATGATTCAAATTACATTTTACATTTTTTAATGTAATTTCAATACCTGATGACAGATTCAACATCTATTCAAACAGTCATTTTGGCAAACATTTAGAAATTGGAGTTTTCCTGTTTTCCTACTGCATCATAAAACCATCTCCACCTTCCTTACCAACCTTTTTGCAGGCAGTTATCCACTGTACACTACAGCAAAATAAAAATCATATAAGTCCATACTATAATATGTATTATTTAATAAATATACCACACTCACATCAACATGTCCCCACAAGAATAAGAATTATCACTTCAAGGTCATAGACCCCTGAAATCTTAACCACGGACCTCTGGCTAAGAACCCTGCTCTAGAGGTTCACTATTCAGTTTACAATGCATCACAACTAAACCAAAAACATAGATTCTTTATCTCCTAATAAAAAGAAAAGCAGTGAAAATAAGAAAATTAAAGCAGAAAATATTGTTCCCTGAGTTTTTCAACTAGCATTTTAATTATAATGCAACGAACCTTTAATTTGAACAATATCCTACACTAATATACAAAATGATTTGATTGAAATGATGAATTAACTAAAGGAGGAAATCAGTCAAAGTCAAATAGCTATTTACATAGTAGTAGTTAAATATACTTGTTAAACAAAGGAATGAACTAAAGATGTAGTGAAGCTGAAAGTTTAACTTCTTCTTTCCCCAAGCCCATGTTCTGCACAGCACAATACAGAAAAACAATATTGAAATGTGACTTAAAGAAAAAAGCAAACATTGACTCAGTTGTTGATGAAATTTTCGCCTATAACAGCTTTAGCAATGGATCTAATTCACTGGGAACAAACTCCACTCAGAATGATTACTAATAAAGTTGTTTGTTTTTATTTTACTTTATTTTTTGTATTACTTAAGAAGTCTTTCTCTGGAATCTCTTCCAGTGTTTTCCCACATTGCAGCAGATGTTCAGATGTTAATTAACCCAGTGAATTTGCCTGAAAACATGTTTCCTGGGACACAATTAAGTCGGGCTTATGATAAAGACGTGGCTGGGAAAGCAGATGTCTACCACTTTCTGAATAAAACAAAGGATTTTATCATTGATGCAAGTAAATAGATTTTTAGCATTTATATTTGTATTTATTTTATTCCTATTACTATGTGAAGTTTAGACTTTAAAGAAAATTATTTAAACTTGAGAAGTATATTGGAGTTCTTTGTCAAAACCAGCTGCAGATATTTACAAAAAATTAAATACTTTTAAAGAAGCTTCCCATTCCTACCCTGACCCGCATTTGTGATATCCTAACTTTGCTACAACTTTTTGTTGTTCCCTGAGAAAATAAAGCACTTTGTCCATTTAATAGGGATGGGATTCACCTCATTCATCTCTGAAGGAAAAAAAAAATTTTTTTGAATAATAGAATAGATGATCCACAATATGTATTTTTATACTAATGTCAAGAACAATTGAAAAATTATTCTATCCAGTGGATTGATTTTTTTTTTATGAAAAGGAAGTATTAATAAATTAGTAAGTTAAGGCAGGGAGCTTGTGTCCTGCTTTGTGCTCCCTGCAGCACCACTACTCGACCAGGCAGTTTGCACAGTTATGTCCTCAGTAGATTCAATAGAAGGAAAAAAAAGAACAGATTCTCTCAGTTAAAATTAACGAACAAAAACCCTCTGTTTTGACAATCAACATTCAGTTACAAAAGCAAATGGTGTTTCCGAAGTCCTCTGCAATGGCAACCATCTATTTTCTTAAAGGGGATGCTTTACACTCTGTATGGGATTTCGAGAGATATAAAATTAACTAGATGTTAATTCTAAACTGGGAACTCAGCATAGCTGTCGTTCACATTTCAGATAGCTGTCCAAATGCATATGTTTTGTATCGTGTTCAGGAAATATTGCCTGACATGACTCTTAGAGTTTTAAGAAAATGTTGTGAAAACCCCGTGTCAGTTCACTTGAACGCTTCCCCTGTGGCTCAGCCCAGCTCCACACAGAGAACAAACCCAACTCCTTTCCCACAGAAGTGAATTCTGAGTCATTTCTCTCTAACCTTTATTGACTCACTTTCCTCTCAGTAACTAAGAGCATGCTTTAAGCCTCCAAATTCCAAATGAAATGTGAACGATGTTAGACCCTCTGCCATGCCATGATACTGGAAACATTTCCTTTATGGGAATTTCTGGTTTCTGCAGACCCATTGCCATCATGCCCACCTCCTCAGACTTCCTGAATGACTGCTATTTGGACATAAGATATTTATTTCTTTCCTGTTCGATCTCTGCCAGGAGTGACAGCACAAATCTCGACCTGAATCTCTCATCCTCCTTGCCCTCTAGTTACCTAATCCTATGGAAATAAATGAATCTAATTATATGAAAAACTTGTTGTATCCCTCCAAACTCTCTCATATCCCTCTTATCCTTGATTATTGCCTAAGAAGAAAATTCCTCCAAATAAGTATTTATCCTTTTCTTTATTCTCACCCCCATACTACTCCAAGCTTCCTCCCCCATAACCATAACCTAAGATTACCCTTTTCCTTGCATTCTCCCCATCGTATGGCAAATAAATAAATAAATAAATCCCCTCAGTGTCTCAACCTATTTCATGACCTCCTACCTTAACTGAAATTTGCTGTACCATGAGGACAACCACAGCGTGCCTCAAGCTAGTGTTACTCATTCTCCCACACATCTCATATCTCTGGTCAGGAAGTGGGGAGTCAGCATTCTTCTCCCTCCCCAAAGCTAGTAACTGACCATTCCTTGGATACTCTTTGGAAACTCCGTGCTTGTTTGGCTTCGCGATATTTGGCTCTTTATCAAATTTATTAATCACTTGCTTTCAGACCCTGGGGACTTGCATATATGGCTCACAGCTTTTTCTCCCTATCTCAAGTTCTGCTGCCATCACTTGAGTTACTTCAATATTCACATTATAGTCCATCCAGCCCCTCCCCCACCCAAAATACTCAATTCCTTTACCTTAATTCCAATGACTTTAAAATATACATAATTTCAAGGCCACAGGCAGGACTTCATCATCAACCTCTGTTGTCTTAATCTCAGACATCTCGCTCTAAGAGAAGATACTTCCTTTTCAGCTTTCTTATTCCATTATTCCTACATACTGTTTGTCAACATTGCCAAGGGTACCTATCCATGGATTTACTTTCTATCACTCACTGCTTCTCTTTACTTCCCTATCTGCGAAAATGATCCATCTTTCAACCTCTCCTTGACAATATTTTCAGATAATTTGCCTTGTATTTCTTCTGTAACTTCTCCCCAGGAAAATTCCAACATGAGATATATCTGACTGTTGAATGCCATGCTATGCCTTGGCTTATGAATATTGTTGGAAAAAAATCACATGAACCAGCATATAGCAAATTCAGTGTGTCTAAATTTTACTTGATCCAATATACTTCCTTGTGATTTTTCACATTTTCTGTAGTCGGAACTCTCCTCCATTCCTGACCTTGATTATTTTAAATTTTCTCTAGTATCATCTCAAGCCTCTAACTCATGTAAAGCCTTTCCTCTTATCAGATGACCTCAATTTACATGTCTCAGGAAAAACATAAGCAATCTATTGTCACATATAGACAGTTTGGTTTTTTGCAATCTATCCCTTCTTTCTGCTCTCCTTGCAAATGAAGATGTAATTTCTTTTGTCTACTTCAGTCCCCTTCAACTTGCTCTGAATTCCATTTCATTTTCCCTCCTTATCTAGCTGCGCTGATAATGTCCTTTTCCATGTATTTTCTCCCACTATGCTTGTTCTCTTCCATGAACTTGAAAATAGTCTTTTAAACCTCTTCCAACTTAATAAAATCCATTCTTGCTCCCACATCCCTCCCCGTTTACTCTTTCCTCCTCTATTTGCCAAACATGTTTAATGAGTTCTCTAAGCCACTTTTTCTACTCCTACATCTTCCATTTTTTTTCCTTAACAAAGTTCAGTATGACTTCTCATGGGTCACTCCACCAGGACTTGTCGTCATACATATCAATTTTATTTACTGAAAATATGATAACATATTTCAGACCTCATCTAATTCTCTCTACAGCATTTAGGAATGAGTACTTTTTGAAATAGAGTAGGGACACTCTACTCTGATCATTTCCTCCACCCTCCCTTTTCCTCTTCTTCCTCCTTTAATTCCTTCTTCTTTTTGGCAAGCAATCTTCCTCTATCTAGTCTCTACATGCTTTGTATTATTCAGGGCTATTTATGTTCCTTCTCTTCACACATTCTACCTGAACAATCTCATGTACTCCTTTGACTTCAACTACAACATATATTCTGAAGAATTCCAAATATATTAATATATACAAAGCTTAAACACGATAACTGAATTTCAGACTGATACATCTAATTCACCAATGTATTATCACCGCCATCTTAAATTCAAGTATTCAAATCTAGACTGATTATCTTCTCTCAAAACCTGTTCTTACTTTTACCTTTGTGTGAGTTGTAAAGAAATCTCAGATGCAGATGGAGTCAAACCTGTGGCATCTAGTCCTCAGTCCCCCTAATCATCGCTATGATTTTGTAGGACATCACAAACACAATTGTGTGGTAACTTTGCTGCCATCTGACCTTCAGAAGAGTGTGTGATATGAATGCCTTACTAACTTCTTCCTTCCACCTCTGTTCAGTTACCAAATCCAATGGATTCTAAATGCTTGGTATATTTATCATATTCCCTATCACTATCACAAGTTACTTCACCATCATCTCCCTTCTAGATTATTGTTGCTAACCTCCTAATTTGTTTTTACGCCTCCAGGCTTCCACAGTTATTTCTACTCTGATTTGCTAATTTTATTAAAACTAAGAAATGATCATGCCCCCCCACACACACACACACCTATACATTCTTTGGTAGCTCCCTATTATCTTCAAGGTAAAATCTAAACTCTCTAAAATGACATGTAAGTCTTTTAAAAATTTGGTTCTTTTTCTCTTTCCAGGAGCAAAAGATACCAGTTTTCACTCCATATTCTATACATCTGTCAAAATATACTATTCTAATAAAAAATTTTGCTTTGCCTCTGGGCATTTCTACACATATTGCCTTCTGCCAAAAATATATTTGCATTCACTATACCTTTCATGTGACAAATACCTTCACATCTTTCACAAGTGAGTTCAGAAATAATTTCCTCTAGGAAATAATATCAGCATCTACCCTGCTCCCAACATTAGGTAGAATGCTCCTGGTATGTAATTTAAATCTACCCTTTCTTACCAATTTTATTTTATTTTTTATTTTATGTTTTACCAATTGAATCTCTTGAGCACAAAGGCTAAGTCTGATTATATATTTTCCCTCTTGATTTTATATTCCCATATATGTCCCTATACTAATAGATCCTTAATGGTATTTCTTTTCTTTTACTTTCCTTTTCTTTTCTTTTCTTTTTTATATTTCTCACAATTCTCTAGGTTGGCTCAGTGCTTCTACCATTCTTACCTAGGCTCACTCATGAGGCTGCATTCCAAAACTTTAGTCTAGTCCACATTACCTTCTGAAACCTTACAATGTCCTTTAATTTAATCAAACCTAGTGTTTGTCTTCTCTGAAGTACCAAAGCCTTCTGATGCTATGCCTGGTGACTCACCTACAAAAACCTAGGGCTGCATGGACCTTGAAAAAACAGGTTCTGGTTAATATCAAATTATCAAAAATGCTTCTTTTGATAGCCAGTGCCTCTAGCTGCCAGATGAATCCATGCTATTTCTATTGATCCTGATGTTACTGGGTACATTTTCAATAGTAGTACTGGCACTCTTCCTATATTGTACTCTTGACACTGAAGATAAAGGGTAAAATATCTTGCCTAGACTAGTCTAGTCAAGAGACTCACATGAACATTCAGTCCAGTTTTAATTCAATTAATCTGGCTGTATGACACCCATTAGGAGACACCATAATCCACAACCTAATGTTTGAAGTTATTAATATTCCCAGGGACTTGACCTGACACCACACATTGAGATTGTTCTTTTGTTGTATTTAAAAGGGATATGTAAGTTCAACTTCTATTAGAAAGCAGTTCTGCATTGTGTTATTCTTGTTTTTGTTATAATGATTTTGCCTGACCTGTTATTATTCCATAAAGTTGAAAAAAGTAACTCTGCAAAAACTTGTAGACAATGTGTGTGACTTCCCCACCAACACTTCCTCATTTAGTCCAGAGAGACTCACTTTTTATCTTTTTAAAATCCAATAGCTAAGATTGGTTTGCATTTATTTTGAAAAGATGTATGTATTGATAACTGTGAATTTCCTGGAATAAAGAATAATCTTTTATCCCTTAATTCAATAGCATTTGTAACCCATGTTTTTCTACAGAGCATTGGAAATATTTCATTATTTTTAAAAGATTTTCTGTGCTAGAATTATGGTAACTTCTAAATATGTCCCATTTTAGTGGAAATAATCTTGCCAATAATGATAACAATGTAAAAAACATTGTTTTTATTGGAGTCTATTTTTCAGTTCCATTTGTCTGTACTATCTTTTTCTTGTCTTCCTTATAAAACAACTGATTATTTTACATTCAGGTCTTAGCTTAATCCAGCAGGGAATTAACTGCAATAAGGGGGATATATACGTGCTTTCCTGAGTCAGCATACTTCCATTGAACATAGGGAATCCTTGATGAAAAAGTCTAAAAAATAGGTCAATCTTCTTTTAAGATTTTAGGACAACATTATCATAATTGACATTGGATGTAAACAAACACACAACTGTTTTTTTCTCTGCTAACAAAAGGTAGAAAGTTATTGAAATGACAACATGATCTTTGCCACTGATAGTCCCCACAATCTTTCAAAAGTATTTTCAATGAAAATATGTTAGATCAAAGATGGCTTACCAAAAATAGAATTTCTGAAACATACTGAAAAGAAAATAAGTGAACTATTAACATTTACTATCATTTGCATATTTTGAGTGTTTTCCTTGCAAGGTGGCCAAAAAGTAAAAATTGGGACTAGTTTATTTCTTTTTATTTTTTCTCTTAACTAAAGATTCATTTGATAATTGTATGACTTTGGGTATATCACGTCATTTCCATGTTATATTCTATAAATTAAGAGATTAAAATATGTGATTCTAAATTCTTTCAAGACTCAAAAGGTATGTTTATATGCATTGATGTTAATTATAATTTATAGATTTTCCTCTTTACTAGGTTCTGGTGTAGTCACTTCTACCAAAATTTTCAATTATGAAACTGATCCGAAAAGGTTTTTGTTGATAGTTGATAGTGGAGGACTCTGGAGACATAGTTTGACCATAAATATCATTGATGTCCCTGAACCTCCAGACTGTACTGCTGATCCCCGGTTTTCTTCAGGCAGAGGTATGATACATCATTTTCCTATGGTTTACTTTTAAGAACAATCTATAATGAAGGAATCCAGGAATAATTCTTCAGTTAGAGATGCTCAATGAGTTTTATTATGTACATAATGTGTGCTCATATAAATATACAAAAACATGTTCAGACGTTTGTGTATAGAAGAAATCATACAACCCCTCTATGGAATAATCTGAAAACAAAGTTTGTCATGTAGAAATTTTCATTCCATGGTTAAGAGGTCAGAGAGAAAACTTTTAAATTCTAGCAATAGAGACTTATTGTAAGAGTAGTGATGCTGGCAAGAGGAAAAATAAATAAAATGCTTTGATAACTAATGCTTCAAAAAGTAATTTAGTTATTTTTTTAAAGATTTTATTTATTTTTCCCCTTCCCGTCCCCCCACTCTGCTGTTTTTGCTGTCCATTCACTGTGTAATCTTCTGTATTGATTTCTCTTTTTGTCTTCTCTTCTCATTTTTTCTCCTCTAGGATTCACCAGGATTTGATCCTGGGGACCTCTCATGTGAAGAGAGGTTCTCTGTCAGCTGTGCCACTCAGTCCCTGGTTTCTGCTGTGCTTCACCTTGACTCTCCCCTTTGTCTCTCTTGTTGCATTTTCCTCTTGCTGCATGACTCACTTGTGTGGGCACTGGCTCTCCATGCAGCGCTTATGCAGGCACTTAGCTTACTATGTGGACACTTGCGTGGGCACTTGGCTCACTGCGTAGGCACTTGGCTCACCACACTGGCACTGACTCACCATGCAGGAGTACTTCCTCTTCTTCTTTTTCACCAGGAGGCCCCAGCAATTGAACTCAGGTCCTCCTATATGGTAGGCAGAAGCCCTATCACTTGAGCCACTTTCACTTCCCAGTAATTTAGTTTTAACACCTGAAAAGGTCAAACAGTATTTTCATTTTATAAAGAATAAATTTCTGTTTTTCTCAAAGAAACCTTAGCAAAATAAAAAACTTCCAGAATATGGTTCCCATTGATATCAATATACAATCTTTAGTAATTTAGGTAATAAAATTGTTGCTCCCTGTTTCTTGCTATGAATTGTTTTATCAGAATGAAAACAAATTTCATCATACTCTATATTTGATATTTTCTGACAAGATACTAAATTTCACAATTTATATGTCATTTTAATGATGATATTCCACAAAATATTTATAGACCAAAATAAGTACCAGAAGCTGTGTTAAGTTCCAGGGATAAAAACGTGGAGAAGAGGGAAGCAGACTTGGCCCAATGGTTAGGGCTTCCGTCTACCACATGGGAGGTCCATGGTTCAAACCCTGGGCCTCCTTGACCTGTGTGGAGCTGGCCCATGCACAGTGCTGATGCGCACAAGGAATGCTGTGCCACACAGGGGTGTTCCCGCTTGGGGGAGCCTCATGCGCAAGGATTGCGCCCCGTAAGGAGAGCCACCCAGTGCGAAAGAAACAATAGAGCCCTATTCTCAAATAGTTTATAATCTAGTGGGGATATAACCACCAACCAAATAGTAGCAAAAAAAAAAAAAGAAAGAAATCTAAGATTGCAGTTGTTAAATAATGATGTAAATAATAGAAATACATATGAAAGCACATATTGTGTGTGTTTATATGTGGGCATTAGTCTAAACAGAGTCATAAAGGAAACTTTCACTAAAAATTGACCATTTACTTTAGACCTAACTCTAATATGAAGAAATAAATAAGAAGAGAGGTAACAGTGTTTGATCCAGAGGGAATTAAATGTACAAATGCCCTGAGGCAGGATGAAGCATGTGAGTAAAATAAATGAAGACTGGTGTGACTGAATTCCAAATTATGATTAGTAATATGGCACTACAACATGATTCTAGAAAGGTACTAAGGGACACTTTAAGAATGTTGGTTTTTGTCCTAACAGTAATGGGAATCCTTTGAGGTATTTTGATTAGATAATGCTTCAAATAGATCCATCTGGTTGAGTGTTGAGAAAGATTAGGAGACAAATGTAGAAGAGGTATCAGCAAATGTTATATAAAGTCAGACAGCAAATATTTTAGGCTTTTCAGACCATAGGTGATCCCTACCTCAACTACTCAACACTGCTATTGTAGTACAAACATAACCACAGACAATACATAAAGAAATGTGCATGCCTATGTTTCATTAACTCTTTATGAACACTGAAATTTAAATTTCTTATAAATTTCAATTGTCACAAAGTATTCTTCTTTTTCAGATCATTTTAACCGTTTAAACATGTAATAGATATTCACAATACCCCAAAACAGGTGGTGAGCCAGATTTGGCTCATGGGCTTGGGCTAGAGTTTGCTGATCCCTAGAACAGAGAGAGCAGGACAAGTTTTCAGGCTATTCCATTAATATAGACAAAAAATAGTATAGATTGACTTAGGGAGATGATGGAGATAAAGAGAAAAGGATAATCTTGAGTTACTTAAAAGGTAAATGAATCTGGTAATAGATTAAATATAAGGTGTAGAGACAAGGATTCTGAGGTTTCTGGTTTCCATAATTGAATCAGAGATCGTCAACTAAGATAGGAAAACTAGAAAACCTAGACCAAATAGAAAAATCAAGAGCTCAGTTTTGAATATG